>NC_059109.1:130363784-130975034 GCF_020740685.1 Jaculus jaculus
AGCACTCCAGTGGCTCCACATTGTCATCAACACCCGGCATTGTCACTATCGCAGACTTCCATATGGCTCTATGGCTGTGCATCATTGGGGTTTTAGTTCACATTCCTCCCAGGACTGAAGATGTTGAGTGTCTTTTCATATTTTTACTGGGCATCCGCATAGCTTCTTTTCTGAGGCACCTGTTCTCACCTGTTGTTGGTTCTGAGATTGGTCGTTCAGTTGAAAGCTCTCACCACAGCTTCCGATACCAGTCCTTTGTCAGATATGTATTGGGACATTATTATTTTTTTTGTCCTCCCAGCTTATTGGTGGCTTGCCTTTTTATTTTCTTTGTGAGCCTTTGCTGAATGGCAGGTGGGAAAGATTGGCTGATCTATTTCTGCTTTGCTGGGTGCATTGCATGTTATGTCTTTTTTTTTTTTTTTTTTTTGAGACAGTGTCATACTCCATCTTGGAACTCACTCTGCCCTCCAGGCTGGCCTCAAACTCACAGTGATCCTCCTACCTCAGCCTCCCAAATGCTGGGATTAAAGGCGTATACCACCATACCCAGCCCACGTTGTAGTTTTCAAACACGCCATGCCCGTGCCGATCAGGCCTTTAAGAAATGCGTTGGTTGTTCAATTCCTGTTTGCCGTTCCATGACGATGTCACCTCCTTGGCTCCCTCTGGCACTCTGGGGCCCTGTTGGGTGGCAGCTCCCAAACCTGGGGCAAAATCAGTGTGTCTGTGTTGGGGATGGTGGGAGAGCTGGGCTAGTTTCTTTGCTGATGGGTTTTTGTCTTTCACTGGGCGCAGTGTCTCGAGATGCCCCCTGGGGCTGGGAGTCTCAGGACACATGGCTTCATAAATATTGAACGGTGCCTTTACCCTCCGTACAGGCCTCTGGCGACTGCTTCCAAGAGATGGATTTGGAACCAGGCGGTAATTACCCCTGGAAATGTTCATTCAAGTCCGAGAGCAGATTAAATAATGAATAGGAATGTCATTTATTCGTTCCAACTTAGAACCTGTCTCATTCTTTTTCTGGACGAAATTGAATGTCAAGAAAGATAGGAAGCTGCAGGGCAGGGAGGGCATGGGGCGGGGATGCAAGGACTTAGGCTGGCTTCACGCCAACGGGGGCCAGGACTCCACAGAGCTCCGTAGCCCCTCTGCTGCTTCCAGAACTGAGCTGTGAGGATGAGGTGGGCCAGGCAGACAGCGTTAGGGTCAATCCCTTGCTCCATTTCCCATGTCTTTGACATTTTTCTCCTATTAAAAAAACCTGTAAAATGTAGAAATGGACTAATGAGGGGGAAAAATCCATCCACTGTCCTGCCAGCCAAAGGTAGCTGCTATGCATTCCCCCTCTGCCAGCTATTTCTTCTTTTCTGCTGAGTTTTTTTTTTTTTAATACAACCTAAGTCCATAACGTAAACACAGCTGTGTCACTTGCTGGGAGGGTCACCTCACCCTCATTGCAACATATTTAAACGCAGGCTTCGCTGAGTGGAGGTCCATAGAGGATGAGCGTGCGGGGCTGGCTGTAATGTGCCCGGCTCCGTATGACAAGGCACTAGGAACCTGGTAGCTGAAAGCCATGGGTGTGCAGGGCGCAAGGGTGGACAAGAAACAAAGATCAGATGTTGGTTAGGGTGGCTGAGGGACAGAGGTGGGAGGGTGCTGGGCGGATCCTGGGTTTTGGCAGCATGCCTAGGTTTGGAATGTCCGCAGTATCCAACTTCCAAAATAAGTGCCATTGAGGGAGAACTTTTACACAGCATCATGCACCCAGCCTGCATGGACGGAGTGTGGGTGAACGCAGCCCTTGTGTAGACAGACTCGGGGTGACTGGATGTGGAGTTTATCAACCCTCAAATGTCTTCCTGCCCTTTGCAATCACTCTCCCGCTCTCTTCTGGGCACCATTTCTCCAGGCATATTATTTTGTATAAAAAGTACCCTATGGGGCTGAAGAGATGGCTTAGCAGTTAAGGCCCTTGCCTATCAAAGCCTAAGGACCCATATCTGACTCTCTAGATCCCATGTAAGCTAGATGCATAAAGGTGAGGCAAGCGCAAAGCCACACATGCCCACTAGGTGGCGCAAGCACCTGGAGTTTGATTTCAGTGGCTGAGGCGCTGGCACATCAATTCTATCTCCCTCTCTGTCTCTCGCTCACTGTCCCTAAATAAATAAATAAAAAGGACCTTATAGAGCATGCTCCTGTCCCTGGCCTCTTTCATTCAATACAAATGCTTTTGAGGGGCCCGAGGGTGGGGTTCAGCAATTAAAGGTGCTTGCTTGCAAGTCTACTGGCCCGAGTTCAGTTCCCCAGCACCCACATAGAACGGGATGCAAAAGTGGCGTGTGCATCTGTAATCCCAACATGCCTACAACAATGGAAGGTGGAGCCAGGAGAATCTGGAAGTTGGAAGGCTGCCTAGACTGGTGCATCCATGGAGGCAGAAACGAGGGAGACCCTGTCCCAAGCTGAGAGGAGAGGGCAAGCACCCTGAAATTGTTCTCACAGCACACACTCCTCCTACCCCTCCCATCACACACATCAGACATACCCACACGCACACCCAAAGAACAAAGTATGCTTCTGGGAACCACATCATGCTTTGAAGGTGAGCTCTGCCCCTGGTGTGCCCATACACCCATCCCTTTCCCAGAGATCTGGTGCCACCGGTATGCTCGTGGTGGCATCTTTTTTCTTTTCATGGTAAGGTCTCACTCTAGCCCAGGCTGACCTGGAATTCTCTATGTAGTCTCGCGGTGGCCTGGAACTCACGGCGATCCTCCTACGTCTGCCCCCCCGAGTGCTGGGATTAAAGGCGTGCGCCACCGCGCCCGGCTAGTGGTGGCGTCTCCTTAAACCAAGTCCTCGCTAGCTGGCTGCCTGTGGGATTCCTGCCCTGTAAGGCGGGCATGGCCACCGGTCAGTGAGTTTTCAGGTGTGTAATGAGCATTTGCTGAATGAAAGCGTTCTCTTGCCATCACCCGTCCTAAGCTATTGTTCCCATCTCAGAAAAAGGAACCTGAGGCCCAGGAAGGCTGAGTAGCTGAATTAGCGTTCAGGCAGGTAAGCAGTGAGCTGAGATGGAGTTTGAGTTCTAGACAGGCGCCGGGAACTCTGCCTGTGAGCACACTTCTGGCTGTGGTCTCCCGTGGGAACCGTTTCTTCACGCAGATCCCCGTTCACGTCGCTGCTTGCCCGTAGTTAGCTGCAGACAGCACTCCAGCTACTTGATCTGGAAGGAAGGATACAAGAAGGGGAAGTTCCCAGTGTCCTCAGGACAGCCAGTCAGCCAGGGCTGCAGGGCAGGGGCAGAGTGGGAACTCTGCCGTCTCAGAAGCTGTCCTCCCTGTTTGGGAAGGAGACTTCCCACTATGTTGGGTTTTGATGTTGTTTCCTTTTGTTTTGTTTTTCAAGGTAGGGTCTCACTCTAGCCCTGGCTGATCTGGAATTCACTCAGTAGTCCCAGGTTGGCCTCCATCTCACAGCGATCCTCCTCCTACCTCTGTCTCCGGAGTGCTGGAGTTAAAGGCGTGCGCCACCGCGCCCGGCTCTCTCTCCCTTTTGAAATGACTGTGGTTGCACGGTGCTTCTCCTGTCCACATCCATTTTCAAATCAGTTCATCAATGTTCACCAGCATCACCACACCAAAGAAAGCATTGAAAGGAATTCCACATTCATTCACAATAACCAGCAAGCAAGAAACAGGACGCCTCCTTAGCCTAATAAAGCGCTCACAGAATCCTCCACAGTGGAAAAAATGACAAAGGGGTGCTGAATTCCTAAGCTTGGAAGCTTGGTGGGGTTTCCTCTCTGTCCACCTGTGTGTGTGTGGTGCATGCATGTGTGTATGCATATTTGTATGTGTGTGTGTTGTATATCTTCCCCTGCTTTGTTAATTAGTGAATTATTCCAATTAATATTTGTGGGTTTTTTTTGGGGGGGAAGGATATACTTTATGGCTCAGGCTGGTCTTGAACTCATGATCCTCTTGCCTTTGCCTCTTGAGTGCTGGGATTACTGGTGTATTGCCATCAGCCCCACTTGATATTTGGACGTTGAACTGACTTTGCATTCCCAGTAAACGCGGTTGCTGATATCTTTTGTGCGTGTGATGTGTGCATGGAGGTGTGTGTGTGAGTCCATGGGCTGTGGCCCGTGTGCGGAGGGCAGGGGACAGCACTTGGTATCTGTCCTCGCCTCCCACCTTGTTTAAGGCAGTCTATGATTGCTCCCACGGGGCCAGCTGGCTCCTGGGCCCTCCAGAGAGCTTCAGTACCGCCTCTCTTCTTGCTGGAGGCACACTGGGATTGCAGATGTCGAGCTGCAGTGTCTGGCATTATGTGGGAGATGGGATCTGAACGCAGGTACTCATGCCAAGTGCCTTATTCTCGTGATATCCTTTTCAGTATTTTCTTATGCACTCTGGATTGTATTTTCTGTGTGTTTGCTGAGGGCTTTTTGGCTATATCTTTTTTTTGTTTGTTTGTTTTTGTATTTGTTTTTATGAGGTAGGGTCTCACTCTAGCTCAGGCTGACTTGGAATTCACTACGTAGTCTCAGGGTGACCTCAAACTCATGACGATCCTCCTATCTCTGCCTCCTGAGTGCTGGGATTAAAGACATACACTACCATGCCCGGCTTTTTGGTTTTAACTTGATTGGTTGTTTCCTTGGCGTGTGATCTTGTGACATCTGTATGTGGTTTGGTTGTTAGGGTAATGCCAGCCTCTTAAGGTGAGTTGGAAAATATTCCTTTATTTATTGATTATTAACACACAAAGAATTTGGTTTCATTATGTTTTTTTTTTCAAGTAATTTTTGTTTTGTTTCCCCTCTCTCCCTCTTCTCCCATCTCCCATCCTCCACCATGGCCTCCTTTCTGCTTTGATGGTACATGCTTTCTTTTGCACCCTCACACCCTGTCTTTCCCTTCACCTGTGTTCCTTCCGGAGGTCTCCTGCATAGCTAGTTATGAGTCCTATCCCAGCGCTCAAATCCCTTGATTTATATACACGCGAATATTCAAAGTTAGGATATGCATATGAGATAGAACGTGTGGCTTTTGTCTTTCTGGGTTTGGGTTGCCTTACTTAGTGTGTGTGTGTGTGTGTGCGCGTGTGTGTGTATATATATATATATGTATGTTATAATTCTGTCCATTTCCCAATTTTCTTTATAGATGAGTAAGCTCCATTGGCATATGGGCCACATTTTCATTACCCATGCACATCAGCTGGTATTCTTGCCCAGGCACTATGATGGCCCTCTCTGTATCTTTCTAGTTTAAGTGTATGTATGTGTGTTTTTTTTAAAAAAAATTATGGGCTGGAGAGATGGCTTGGCGGTTGAGCGCTTGCCTGTGAAGCCTAAGGACCCCAGCTCGAGGCTCGGTTCCCCAGGTCCCACGTTAGCCAGATGCACAAGGGGGCGCACGCGTCTGGAGTTCGTTTACAGTGGCTGGAGGCCCTGGCGTGCCCATTCTCTCTCTCTCCCTCTATCTGTCTTTCTCTGTGTGTCTGTCGCTCTCAAATAAATAAATAATTTTAAAAAATTATGAGAGAGAGAAAGAGAGAGAAAAATAGAGAGAGAGAGAGAGAGAGAGAATAGGCTTGCCAGGGCTTCTAGCCACTGCAATTGAACTCTAGATTCATGCATCACCCCCTGTGTCTGGCTTACATGGTTTCTGCGCCGGTGAACCTGGGTCCTTAGGTTTTACAGGCAAGTGAACCTTAACCACTAAGACATCTCTGCAGCCCTGCATGCGTGTTTTCAAAGTGAGCCCCACGGAGGAGATGACAAAGAATTGGTTTTATTTCTGCTTTCAACATTTAAAAGATTTTTCTAGCAAAACTGTCGAGACTGGAGGCTAGAGAGATGGCTTAGCAGTTAAAGCATTTGCTTTAGGTTTGATTCCCCAGGACCCACGTTAGCCAGATTCACAAAGTGGCCATGCATCTGGAGTTTGCAGTGGCTGGAGGCCCTGGCATGACCATTTTCTCTCTCTCTTTTTCTTTGTCAAATAAATAATAAATAAATAAATAAACAAATAAAATTTAAAAAATCTGCAGAGACTGGAGTATTCCTTTTCTTTTTCCAAGGGAAGATGTTAAACTACATTTGACTTTTGAAATAGACACGGGGCACGTCAGTGATCTATTTCTCTTGAGTGGGTTTTGGTGGTTTGATCTTTTGGAAGTTTCTAGTGACTGGGCTCTTGGGCATGGACCTCTTCAAAGAATTCTCCCCATCGGCATGCGCACGTGGCGACACCATTAATGTTACCGTTTCTTTTCAGACATTGAGAATTCATCTCTCTTGTCTTTCTTTCTTGGTCAAGCAAGCCGAAGGTTGATTGAGTTTATTGATCTTTTCATAGCAGTAGCTTAGCTTTCCTCTCTCCCCCACCCCCCACCCCTCCATCCATCTTTGTCAGTCCCATTGATTTCTGTTCTCATCAGGATCATTCCCTTCCACTTGCTCCGAGCTCAATTGACTTTCCTTCCTCTAGTTGACTCACACTGAAGCTTTGTTTAGCTGTTGGCATTCCCTAGCTCTTACACTCACATACAGGCATGCGCACACCGCAGATTCACCAAGCACGGAGTCACCTGCGTCCACAAATCTAGATGTGTCTTATGCTCATTCTGCCCAAATGTTTCCTTTGCTTTCACTTGAGATTTCCACTTCAGTCTCAGTGAGTTGTTTAGGAGTGTAAGACTTAATTTCCCAATACTTGGGGACTCTCTCTCTCTCTTTCTCCTTTTCTCTTTCTGTCTCTTAGTTTAAGTTTGTTCAGATCTAGGGTCGTGTGGCTGCAATCCTTGGGGCTACAGTGAGGTTTGTCTTTGTCTTATGAAGAGATCGCCGTGTGTGGAAGTGTCAGCAGTGGGGGGACCGAGGCAGTTTCACACTCCTCAGCAGCCTGAGGGGTTCCCCTAGGTTTTCAGGGTCCTCTACTCAGGCTGAATCCAGGATTCGTGGCTTCAACACAGGAAAGAACTCCAGGAAAAAGGCAGGATGGAGCAGGGTTAGAGATTTTATCAAAGATATTTTAATACAGGTTTAAGCATGAGGATTAGGAGAAGGAAAGGCCGCTCAGAAAGGGAATGATTACACATCTGAGATAAGGATGTGGGCTCCTCTAAGAGAAAGATTCGAAGTTAAGTGTCTCAGCATCATGTATACATACATACATACATACACACTCACGTATGTATACACACACTCACGTATGTATACACACACACACTCACACACATACATATATATATGACTCAAGTTACATCCCAAAAGGTTGCTAAGAGACATTTCGTCCTTCTCTCTCTCTTTTTGATAGCTCTGGAGATGTCTTGGATAGGATTAAATCTGATAGGGTAAAACCAGGAGCCACTAGGGTTGCACAAGGGGTTTACATCATATCCTTTTCCTGTAAATGGGGTTTCTGGTGCGATTCCTAGAATATGGAAGGGTTACAGCTGGGGCAGGAGGAAGGCTTAGCAGTTGTTGATGGTGCTGGAATTCCTGCCTTGTCACTGGCGAGATGCCTCCATCAGACTGTTGGGTGGGGAGCTCCTTTCCCATCTCATGTCTCCCAAATGTTCCCCGTCTCCCACCGCGCCATAGGAGTGTTTGTGGTGGCACTGGGCGGTCTTCTATATCAGCGCCACGTTTTGCATCTCATGACAGGAGTGTAGAAATGTCAACCTATTTCTATGGCTCTGTCCATTTCTTCTGGCTCTATTTCTTTCACCACATGTATTTATGCTCTGCCATTAGCCACACACATTTATATTTATTTATTTATTTATTTGAAAGAGATAGACAGAGAAAGAGGCAGAGAGAGAGAGAGAGAGAGAATGGGCGCGCCAGGGCCTCCAGCCACTGTAAACGAGCTCCAGACGCGTGCGCCCCCTTGTGCATCTGGCTAACGTGGGGCCTGGGGAAACAAGCCTCGAACCGGGGTCCTGAGGCTTCACAGGCAAGCGCTTAACCGCTAAGCCATCTTCCCAGCCCCCACACACATTTAGAATCGCCTTACCTACATTCACATGATGTCCTTCTTATCCCCAGAGCTCTGGTATAAGTCAGCTCTGTCTGAAATTAACAGTTACTCCAGCGTTTTCCAGATGGGTGTTCCTGCTTCTGGAGTCGGGACTCTATCTGGGAACATGAAGCAGCCTGCACATCTTGGGATGTCAATTCGCAGAACAACAGCCACTGTGGGGCATAAAAGTGGAACCAGAGTCCCCAGCTCACCCGGCAGAGTGGGAAGACAGGTCCCTGTGGGGAATCTACAACTCCTGCCCGTGGTCCTCAGCCCCTTGCAGCTCTGTGTTCTGGGCGGAAATTTCTCAGAGGGGGTCAGTGAGTGGGCATTGTGCCTTTGTACGCTCAGTACCTCTCAGGTTTAATCGCTCTGCCCAACTCTCTCACCAATGGAGAGCTCTTGGTATCCTGGGAACTCGCCTTTTATTTTGGGGACTGTTTCTCATTTTTTTAAACATGCATTTTCATTTTATTTGACACACCATAAATGGTTTCATTGTCCTGGAAGTTATTCTAAGGAGACACTGTGCCCTTCCCTTTAGCTATCAGACTATGGAGACAAAGAATGAAAACTTCTTCAGGAATCTCATGCTGGGAAAGGAAAAAGTGCAAACCTGGTACAGCCAGAGGGGAAGTTACCTTCCAGAAAGAGATCTCACGCAGTTCTGACAGCTGCTCAGACCACTGTGCAGGAGGGGTTGCAGTCAGGGCAATGACCAGTCCATGTTGGGCAGAGCCACGCCTGGACCAGGTACCCTTAGAAATGTGCACCTCTGGCCGTCTGCTTGGGCTTAACCTCCTGTCATGACTCCGAAGACAGACTTGAGGGGAGGGTGGAATCAATGAGCCTCTTTATTTATTCTTTTCCCCAGTGTGGCCACGCTGAATAAGGCCATTTCCTCTGCTTTTCACGACTGCCTCTTTAATCAGTGCATTGGGGATGGGTGGCTGAACCCGTCTTGTCGGGCTTTCCAGAACTTTGCTTTGGCCCTAACAACTCTGGTAACAGTGGGACTTATTTATGAGGTTCGGGTGCTGTTCAGTACCTACGTTCTGGACATAATGCTGAGGCACATCTGTCCCCTGGGAGGTTTATCACTTGTTTGTGTTGGGAACATTCAGGCTCCTCTCTCCTAGCTATTTTGAAATATGCATTAATTGCTTGTCAGCCATAGCCACCCCACTGTGCTACAGAACAGGAGAAGTTATTCCCCTCGAATCCAGCTGAGCCCTGGACCCATTAGCCACCGCCCCCCATCACAGGCTTCCAAGGCTCTGGTATCCGCTGTTCTATTCAGTACTTCTTTGAGATCAGCTTTTTAGTAGAAATTCACCTTATAAGTGATACGCACGTATTGTGTGAGGAAAGGCCAGGGCTTGGGCTCAAAGTGCACTATTTATAAAAAAAAAAGAAGAAGAAACTTCACTGTTGTGTGAATACAGAGCGGGCTGGGAAGGTTAGAGGAAACATCCCATGATTCAATAGGAAATTGTTCCATAGGAGACGACAAATGCACGCAAAGGCGTCAAGGTCACACATGAAAAGTGAGGGTCGATGCTGAGCCTGCCTCGGGCCAACCTGTAATTATCTGTATTCTGTCTGTGCTTTCGCCCGGGTGGGGTCAGAGGGCATGGTGGGGGGTGGGGGAGGAGGGAGATTACCAGGAGCTCATCTCCACAAAATCACCAAAAATAGCCTTGGATTTTAATTGAACATAACGGGAGCTGCCAGAGGCTGCCGGCTCACCGTAGGAGTCCCCCGGGGCCCAGGGCTGGGCGATGGTGGTGACAGGCTTTGTCTGCCCCAGCTCTGCCCTGCCTCTGGCTGTGCTGGCAGCAAAAGCTGGGGCCAGACAGGCTTGAATCCAGATCCCAACTGCTAGCTGAGCGCTCTCTGCCTCAGTTTCCTTCTGTGTCAAGTAAGGACCATAATGGCATGTTGAGGAAGACCACAGATCCATGTAAGATGTTTCTTGCTCTGTTGTCCTTCCTACCTGGTGTGTAGTGTGCAGACCAGCAGCAATGACCTCAACTGGGAGCTTGTGAAAACCCAACACCTGAACCCCAACACCTCAAGCTCCGCCCATTAGCTCAGACCCTGCCCATCAGCTCAGGCTCCGCCCATCAGCTCAGGCTCCGCCCATCAGCTCAGGCTCCGCCCATCAGCTCAGGCTCCGCCCATCAGCTCAGGCTCCGCCCATCAGCTCAGACCCTGCGCAGCATCTCAGCTCCTCCCCACATCTTCGTGTGCAGTCACCCAGTACCCAGAGAAACTTGGAGAGCAGTCTTCTGCGGTCTCCAACCTTCCATGGTGAGACAGCTATGTTTCCCATGGCCTCTTTCTTGTCATCTCCACTGGTTTCCCTCCAGGGAGCCCAGAGCAGCCTGCAGCTTTGTAAAAAAAAAAAAAAAAAAAAAAAAAAAAAAATTATTTGAGAGAGAGAGGTATATATATATATATATATATATAGAGAGAGAGAGAGAGAGAGAGAATGGGCGTGCCAGGACCTCCAGCCATTGCAAACAAACTCCAGATGCATGCGACCCCTTGTGCATCTGGCTTATGTGAGTCCTGGAGAATCGAACCTGGGTCCTTTGGCTTTGCAGGCGAGCGTCTTACAGCTTGCAGCTTTAAAAGCTGACTTGTGTCTGGAGGATTAGGCTGAATTCTCTCCTTCCACTCACTTCCAACCGCCCCCTCCCCCCGACCCCCAAGAAAGCATGATCACTGAGCCTCTGTCAGCGCTTGTTAACATTTGAGACTAAACCGCCTTTGGCAACTTAGCTCTGATTTTTTTTTCTAAGTGCACCTAAGGGAGTCTGCAATTGAGAGAACCTCGCGCTGTGCAGTTCTGCAAAGAAATAATTGCCCGCTAATTCTCCCTTTTTACAAAGCCCGATTCTTGCACATTACTGTTTAGGAACAAAGCTGGTGGAGCTCAGTCTTGATTAGCAATATTCATCGTTTGCTCACTGTGGGCAAAATAAGCCTCTTTCTGGTCTTGGTGGTGGTGGAGGGCAGTACAGAATTACCTTCACACATTCACTCCCCCACCGCCCCCCGAAGGTCTCACTCTAGCTCAGGCAGACCTGGAATTCACTCTGTGGTCTCAGGGTGGTCTCAAACTCATGGCGATCCTCCTACCTCTGCCTCCAGAGTGCTGGGACTATAGGCGTGTGCCACCACGTCCGGCCTTGCAAATTCACTTTTTAAAAAAATGTACTTGTAAGTGCATAAATCATAGGTGTATGGCTTGATGATATTTGCACAGAAATACACCTGTGAAGATTGAGACATGGAACACTGGAGTGTCCTGTAAGTTTCATGTCCCTGTTCCAGTCAGTTATCTCCTCACAAGGTAGTCTACCTTCGACCTCTCTCTATCTCTCTCTAGGGTCTCACTCTAGCCCATGCTGACCAGGAATTCACTATGGAGTCTCAGGGTGGCCTCGAACTCACGGCGATCCTCCTACCACTGCCTCCCGAGTGCTGGGATTAAAGGCGTGCACCACCACGCCCGGCCCCTCTGACTTCTCTTACATGGGCTAATTTTTCCTGTGCATGAATGTCAAGTTATAGGATTATTCGGTACACATTTGTTCCTCCATCTTGGGCTTTTTTTCACTCGCCCTTATTTCCACATGAGTGTGTGTTGTATGTGTGTGTCTGTGGTATATGTGTGTGTGTTTGTGAGGGAGGTGCAGGTGTACATGTACGTGAAGGCCAGAGAGAGACAGTGGGCATCTTCCTCAACAACTCTTCATCTTAGTTTTAAAAGTTATTAATTTATTTAAGGATCTGGAGAGAGAGAGAGGGAGAATGGGCACACCTGGGCCTCTAGCCACTGCAAATGAACTCCAGACACATGGGCCACTATGTGCATCTGGCTTCTTTGGGTACTGGGGAATCGAACCTGGGTCCTTAGACTTTGCGGGCAAGCACCTTAGTTGCTAAGGCATCACTCCAGCCCTTCATCTTTTTTTTTTTTGTTTGTTTAATAAGTTTAATTTGCTTTTTTCAGGTGGTTCACAGAACCAGTACACTCGGAATTTGATTAGATATTGCAACATTAAAATTTCCCAATACTGACCAGGTTCCAGTCCACCACATACACTCTCGTAGTTTTCCTCAAAACATGGAGTGACCTTTTCTCGACAGCGATCAGCAGTAGTAACGCTGCTGAGCGCAGCTGCCCTTCTGATAGCGCTGCTTCCTGTCCACCTAGTTCAGTGTTGAGGGAGAAGGGCTTGAAGCTGTTTTCTCTCTAAGCTTTCCTGAGCAAGTCTTAGTAAAGATTCTCATTCTGTTTAGCACCCTGAGGCGGGAAACAGCTCAGACTCACGCAGTTGGACAGACCTGACATGAGTGGTTTACATGAAACACTGGCTTCGTGAGGAAGGTACTTCAACAAACAAAGCATCCCACAAAGAATGAAGACTCTTGACCAAAAACTAAGAAACTGACCGCCCCCCCCCCCAAAAAAAAAAAAAGATTTCTCTTGGCTCTAACAGGGGTTGTTTAACACCTGCATCTTATTTTTGAGACAGGGTCTCTCACTAACTCAGAGCTCACTGATGGCTAGACTGGCTAGCCAGCCAGCCCCCAGGACCCCCCTGTCTCCTCTTCCCTAGCGCTGGCATGTACTGGGCCGTCTCCCAGTCCCTCTCACCGCTATTTCCTTGATTCACCCATGCAGCCGCAGGCTGTTGCAGTGGCTTGCAAAACAGGCCGCCCTTTGTCTACCCATGAGGACATAGGCTTGGTTCCGGTTTTGTGCTATTACAGAGAGAAACGTTATATCAGGCTTGCTGCAAGCCCGTCATCCCCACACATGAGGCAGGAGGATCGTAAGAGTGCGTCCACCCCGAGTGACGTAGTGAGACTGTGTCTCAAAACCAAAATCAAGGACAGTGGAGCTGCTCAGAACACGGCTAGCGTTTTGCTTTGATGAACTTCAGCTCATCTTCCTGGAACGGAAGCCGTGGAATTGTCTGTGCCTGGTGTTGGTAAATACTGTCGAACACTTGCCTGAAGTCCACCTGCCCATCAATAGCTCAGGAGTGATCTAAGAAAAAGACTTAAAATAGCCAAAGAATGAGATCACAAAATCTCTTAGCAGGGGGAAGTGTGAGGCAGGAGAGCAGCTCACCATCACCCGGGTCATTCTGACCCAGCACACTGGTTTCTGCAGCCTCCCCGGTACCATGAAGATAAGGACACAAATGCCATTCCTTTCTTATCAGAACCCTTCTTTGGAAGGCGTAACTGGGGTGACCGGCAACCAGTGAATGGGTCGAGCAAGCCCTTTCCATAGCCCACTCCTTGTTCTTTGTATTAGACCCCCTCTGTTGCTATTTTGGGAGCTCTTGTTTTGGGCAACAGGAAATCATGTTTTCTTCCTAGTGCTGACTTCACTTTGGCTCACATAAACTCTGCTCTCAATTCCGTGGGTTTCAACGATTAGGTGGGCAATTGCTCCATTTGCTACGTGGGGAACCTTTCACAGTGACAAGTGCCTGGACTCTCGTGCTGAGCTTTGGCGGCAAGGGCTTGGAAACTGTGTCTTCACGGCCTCCTCAGTGGTCCCAAGGGCGAATCCACGCAGTAACTGGCCAGCCCTGCGTCACTCCCCAGGGTGCGGTGCCATGCTACGCAACTCGGAACAGAACCAGAGGAGAATGGCAGCCTGCTGGTATCGTGTGACCTGAAGAGAAGAGAGAGGCTTGTGTTGTATAATTTATGTGGTGTCCATCAGCTGATTGTAACATCCCCCAGAAGCTCCTGGGTTGAAGGCCCAGTTCTCAGCTGTGGTGCTATGGAAAGGGGTAGGACCTAGTGGGAGGAAGTTACTCATTGTGCCCCAGAGGAGGAACCTGGCACCTTCCCCTCTCTCTTTTTTGGCTCCCAGATGTAAGGAGGTATATCAGTGAGGCTTCTCTAGAGGAACAGAAGAAATAGAAAGGACACATATTATAAAAGAGATTTATTGGGCCTGGAGCTATGGGTCAGCAGTGAAGAGTACCTGCTATTTTAGCCCGAGGGTCTCCCAGCTAGAGACCACCAAGTTCAATTCCCCACAGCACATGGCAGGGACACCTGCAACCCTAGTCCTAGGGTGTGGACACTGGAGAATTGCTGGGGCCCACTGGTGTATGGCAGCTCCAGGTTGAGGGAGAGATCCCATCTCAAGGAAAGAAATATGTGGGTGAGTGGTCAGAGGACACCCTATATTCTTTGGTCTCTGCACACACACACACACACACACACACACACAAGTGAGGGGGGTTTATTGAATTGGCTTGCATGGTACAGGCTAGGCAGTCCAGCAATAGCTGACCGCAGGCTAGAGAGTCTGAGAACTCAGCACCTACTCAGAACATGAAGCTGGATGCCTCGTGTTAGTCCCGAACTGGCACTGAAAGCTTGGAAGATCCCAGGAGAGGCAGAGGTAGGAGGAGGATCACTGTGAGTTCAAGGCCATGCTGAGACTACATAGTGAATTCCAGGTCAGCCTGGGCTGGAGTGAGAACCTACCTTGAGAAAAAAAAAAATTAATAATTAACCATCATAAATGGCATTAATAAACATCAGTTCTATTACTTCTGTGGTTATTTGTAGTATCAGAACTATCCTGGAAAACCAAGAGCACGCTCCAAAATGATAGAAGAGGAAAAGGTAGAACAAAGGTGACCTTGCACCTCCCACTTGTCCAAGTTTAATTTTCAGAAAGTTCACGATATGGTGTCTATACCAACATACAGTGGGCTAGTTGTTCATCGTTATAATCAAATATCTGAGCAAAACAGCATCAGAGGGGAAAGATTTCTTTCCTTTGTGGTCTCAGAGGTCTCAGACCGTCGTGGCAGGATGGCATGCTGGGTAGAGCAGTTCACCTCGTGGTGACCATGGGACAGAGACCGAACATTCACACGGGCTTTCTCCTTCCATGCTGTTCTGGAATCCCAGCCTATAGGAAGGGGATACCCCCATTTAGGGTCTGTCCTCACCCCTTGGGTCATCCTCTCTGGAACCTTCCCTCCCTCTTCCCCCACCCTGCTGTACACACACAAAACCAGAGGCGTGCCTCATCTTCCAGGCATCTCCTTGAAGTCAAGTTGACCGTGACTAACCCTCACATGGTACGCCCATTCCCACTCATTTCTGACTCATGGAAGATGAGAATGAAATAGATCTGTCCACGAAAGAATGTCAGAACGAGGGGCCAGGAGAGGCCTCGGTGGGTAAAGCGCTTGTAGCACAAGAACCCTGAGTTCAGATCCCCTGCACAAACAAAAGCCAGGTGTGGTGGCACATGCCTGTAATCCCGTCACTAGGAGGTGGAGATGAGAGAGTCCCTGGGGCGCACTGGCTAGCTAGTCTTGCCAAATGGATGACCTTCAGCTTGCCTCAACACATAGGGTAGAGGGCTGGAGAGATGGCTTAGCGGATAAGGTTCTTGCCTGTAAAGCCCAAGGACCCAGGTTCGATTCCCCAGGACCCACATAAGCCAGATGCACAAAGTGGCGCATGTGTCTGGAGTTCGTTTGCAGTGGCTGGAGGCCCTGGTGTGCCCATTCTTTCTCAAATTAATAAAATAAATTTTAAAAATATTTTTATGTTTATACATATATGATATTATATTTATATTTTTAAATTCCAGACAGTAGTGGGAGAATCACCTTGAGTTCAAGGCCACTCTGAGACTACATAGTGAATTTCAGGTCAGCCTGGGCTAGAGCAAGACCATAGCTTGAAACCTCTCTTCTCCTCCCTCCCCCTCCAAAAAGGGAGAAAGGGCTGCAGAGATAGCTCAGCAATTTAAGGGCACTTATTTGCAAAATCTGGCAGCCTGGGTTAGATTCCCCATTCTCTATGTGGAGTCAGATGCACAGAGTGGTGTATGTGTCTGGAGTTGTTTGCAGTGGCTGGAGGCCTTGGTGTGCTATTCATTCCCTAATTTTCTCTCTCTCTACCCCCATGCAAATAAATTAAAAAAAAAATTTTTAATAGGGTAGAGAATGATTGATTAAAGAAGATATCCAATGTCAACCTGTGGCCTCCGCATGCATGCACACACGCGTACACATAAGACCATGCATATACACAGGCACTCACAGCACACACGAAAAGTAAAAATGTAAAACAACAACAACAACAAAAAACAATGTCAGAGTAAAATTGCAGTATTAGAGATATGCCTGGTTTGTCTCCTGCAGAACCAGAAACCCCGATTTTCACGTTCTCTTTGCTCGTGGGAAGAAATCCCATGTGTTCCAAGTGTAAACGCTATTTACAACAGACCTGGCGCCTCAGCATCTTGGCTTCAATTAAATAGAAAAATGGGAAAGTGGAGCAAAGCTGTTGTTGAGAGCAGTGGCTGCCACACTTCTCTGAGCATCACAGCAACCTGGAGGCTGGTCCCATGGGTGCGCGGGCCTTCCGCAGAGCTGCTCTTTCCACAGGTCTGTGGGGCCCAGACAGTTGCAAGGTCCCAGGCGCTGCCGGTCTGGGGCCCGCACTGAAATGCCAAGCCATTAGGAAGCATTGTCCCGAGCAAGCAGACAGAGTGTGCCACAGTCTACTTGCTCCTAACCAGGCGGCCCAGCTTCCTCTCTACTCACGCCCCCAGGATAATTCTATCCACGGCCTGGCTGGTTGGTCTCTAAGAAAGGAGGTTAAGGAGCTGCTGGTACCCCATTTCTCAGCTACCACTGTGTCCTGATGTCTGGGATGGTGCTGGATAAGGCGTAGTTAGTGCTGATATTTCTATTTTCAGTGTTTTTTTGTTTGTTTTGTTTATCGAGGTGGGTCTCACCCTAGCTCAGGCTGACCTACAATTCACTATGTAGTCTCAGGGTGGCCTCGAACTCACAGAGATCCTCCTACCCCTGCCTCCTGAGTGCTGGGATTAAAGGGCTGCAACACCACACCCGGCTTGTTTCCAGTGTATTTTTTAATGAAACTGAGCAGCTTACTTGTATACATATCAGTTCTCAGGTAGAGGACTAACTAACCAACAAACAAAATGAATCTTTAAGGCTCTGGGCAGACTTCACTCGCTGGCAGGTGTTTCTCTGTCTCTCTTTCTGAGCTGTGAGCTGAGGGAAGGGGGCAGGGGGAGACGCCCCCTCCTCAGCAGACCCAGAGGCTGGGTCCTGAAGTCTTGGGATCCCCCAGGGGTCCTTTAGTCTCCTTTGAAGATACAGATGAAAAGGCATCTGCTGACTTTGAAGGCGTTTCTTGGTCATTTTTGAACAGAAATCATTTTGCCATCTAAAGAGTTGTGGGGTGTCTATTTCTGCCTCCCTCCATAACTACCTGTTTGTTGGTTTGTTGCATGGCTGGGGATTGAACCCAGGGCCTTGTGCAGGCCTGTACCACTGAGCCACATCCTTAGTTTTCAGAACCTTACTTTGAAAAAATTTATTTATTTATTTACTTGTGATCAGCTAGAGAGAAGAGAGACAGAGAGAATAGGCATGCCAAGACACATCAGGGCCTCTTGCCACTGCAAGTGAACCCTAGATGCATGGCTTGACTGGGGAGTTAAACCTGGGCTGGAAGGCTTTGCAAACAAGCACCTTTAACTGCTGAGCCATCTCCCCAGCCCATTCCTTCTCCTTTTCATCCAGTCTGGAACTGCATCTCACGGGACGGTGCTATTTACATTCAGGGTGAGCCTTCCCTTCTCGATTAATCCTTTCTGGAACTACCCTCAGACATAACCAAAGGTGTGGCTTCTAGAAGATTCCGAATCTACTGGAGTTGTCAGTGAGGATGAACTCTCACACAGATGTTATCCGTTAACTATTGCCACAGCACTTCTGCCATAGCAATCCCTCTCCCATTCCGTCCGCTTATGAGAAGGATCCTGTAATCTTGTTCCTGTGTCTGTCGCACGCCTGATCACCACTGCTTGCTCTTGGTCTTGGCTCCAAGCCCTGTTCTTGGGGGACCAGCAACAGAAGGCTGACTGCACTGGCCTCAGGCTTTGCCACTTCCACCCAGTCCCATCAGATGAACAGGGCACAAGACTGGCCCAGGATCAAAGGACGGGAACGTACCCTGCACCTCCAAGGGAGCGGGTATCAACGTCATGTGGCTGAGGTGGCCATGGAAATGCATGGGTCCCACTGTTCGCCCCATGTGGTGTCTCTCTACTATGATCTGTGGAAGTGGATTCCAAGCCTGAAATAAACCCTTTCCTCCCACAAGCTGCCTCTGCTCAGATGTTTGCCCAGCAATGCGAAGGTAACAGCAATAAGACCAAATGTATGGCGGTGCCAGAGAGGTGCGAAGGAGCCAGGCTTGTTGGCAAGTGCCTGTCATCCCAAGTGGTAGGAGGTTGAGGTAGGAGGAATGCACGCTCAAGGTCCACCTGGGCTACAGAGTGAGTTCAAGACCACCTGGACAACTTTGTGATACCCTGTCTCAAAATAAAATGTCAGAAAGAGCTGGGATGCAGCTCAGTGGCAGAGAACTTGCTAGCACACATGAAGCCATGGGTTCCATCACTGAGACTGAAAACAAGAGAGGCTAGAAGAGAAAGCAGGGTCTGTGGCAAAGTGGAGGGGCCTTTGCCTGGGCTAGATGCACTGTGGTCAGACAGGGGTGCAGGCTCAGTGTGACCTGGCCTCCATGAGGTAGAAAGAATATCTGGAAGACTTTCTTTCTTTCTTCCTTTCCCTCTTCCTTCCTTCCTTCCTTCCTTCCTTCCTTCCTTCCTTCCTTCCTTCCTTTCTTCCTTTCTTTCTTTCTTTTCTCTTCTTTTTTCTTTCTTTCTTTAGGTAGGGTCTCACTCTAGCCCAGGCTGACTTGGAATTCACTATGTAGTCTCAGGGTGGCCTCGAACTCACAGCGATCCTCCCTCCTCTGCCTCCCATGTTCTGGGATTAAGGGCATGTGCCACCACGCCTGGCTCTTTCTTTTTCTTCTCCTTTTGGTGTACATATACTTGGTGGCACATGGTGGGGCGCAGGTACCTATGTGCTTTGTGCATATGCAGAGACCAAAGGTTGACATCAGTTATCTTCTTTGCTCACTCTATTTTACTGAGGCATAGTCTCTCACTCGAGCCCAGAGCTCACTGATTTGCAAGCCTAGCCAGCCAGCCTGCTCCCCTGTCTCCACCGTCCAAGCATTAGGGTTACAGACGGGATGCGGCGCCCACTTGGTATTGACATAGGCTCTGGGGATCGGGAATGTGGTCCTCACACGGCACAGCGAGAGCTTTAGCAACATGAGCTACCTCCTCAGCCTGAAATTCCTTAACTTTATCACACTGAACCCTAACTCCATGAATAGCTGGGAAGTGGACTCTAGGCCAGCAACAGCCATCTTGGAGCATCTCCACTGTAAATTTGGATTTAGAAGATTGGGAGAGGTAACCAGGACCTTTGCTTTTCCTGCTCTGAAGTAGCCGCCAAGGGGCTTGTGGGATGGTTAGTCTTTGGCTGTCAACTTGACAGAATTCTAAAATATTTTAAAAATTGATTTGTGTTGCAGTCAGGTTCGCATTGCTGACAGAAAACACCTGACCAAGAGCAGCTTGTCGGGGGGAGGGTGGGGGAGTTTGTTTTGGCTTACAGACTCAAGGAGAAGCTCCATGATGGTGGGGAAACGATGATGGCAGAGGGTGGACATCACCTCCTGGGCAATATCAGATGGACAACGCGACAGGAGAGTGTGTCAAACACTGGCAAGAGGAAATTAGCTATAACACCCATAAGCCCACCCCCAATAATACACTGCCTCCTGGAGGCATTAATTCCCAAATCGTCATCAGCTGGGGACCTAGCATTCAGACCACCTAAGTTTATGGGGGACACTTGAATCAAACCACCACAAATTGAGAGAGAGAGAGAGAGAGAGAATGGATGTTCCAGAGCCTTCAGCCACTGCAAATAAATTTCAGATACATGTGCCATCCTGTGCATCCAGCTTTATGTGGATACTGGGGAATCAAACCTGCATTTATTGGCTTTGCTGGCAAGCACCTTAACGGCTAAGCCACCTCTCCAGCCCTTGACAGGATTTGGAGTCGCCATGGAAACAAGTACCTGCACATGTCTATGAGGGCAAAACTAGATTAGGTTGAGGTAGGAAGACCCTCCCTAACTGTGGGGGCTCCATTCACTGGCTGTGGTCCTGGACTGAATAAAAAGGGGGACGGCTGGGCAAACAACAGTGGGCATGTCTCTGCTTCCTCACTGAGGACCGAAGGTGTCACCACAATAGACCTCCACTGCAAACTGGGAGCTGGAACAACGCCTTCGTTCCTCAAGTTCCTTATTGCAAGCATTTGGTCACAGGAGAGGAAGGTAACTCACATGCACCCCATTCCTGAGCACATCTCTGAGGTCCTGAAAGCTCATTTCCCCTTGGGAAGCGAAACCAACAAATCAGAAGCACGAGAGCTCTCCCCTCCTGGTCCTTCTAGTTCCATAAAAATTCAATTCCATTGAAATTATAAGGCATAGCGAGTCCTAATTACTGTACTTATAAAAATTATATATAATTAGAGTGAGGTTTAGGAGCCAGGCCAATTGTCCCCTGGAATGCATGCTGAAAAGCACATTGTCAAAGGACAAAAGCTGCTATGGGGCAGGGGTGGCACGTGACATCTCCCAGGGCCATTTTGGTCACTAGTTTTTAGGGGGCCAAATATAAGTCATCCTGGGAACTTTGTGCTTGCTTAGACCCAAACCACTCTGAGAATGTCAGAATCTCTCCCCGGAGGTGGTAGATAGTAGATAGGAAGGTTGTTTCTGTCTGAGTCTAGAGTCAAACATGTGGATGGCCGAGGACCTTGAAGTTCGCAGGGGCAGGAGAGGCTACAGGCTGCAAAGATGGGTGTGAAACCCCTTTAAGCACACGCCTTTAAGCCCAGCACTAGGGAGGCAGAGGTAGGAGGATCACTGTGAGTTCGAGGCCACCCTGAGACTCCATAGTGAATTCTAGGTCGGCCTGGGCTAGAGTGGGACCCTACCTTGAAAAACTGAAGAAAAACAAAAAAAAAAAAAAAAAGAAAAGAAGAAGAAAGATGGGTATGCAAATGAGGGCATGGAAGTCCCTGCCTGGTGTGAGATGGCTGGAGGACCCCAGGGTCTGCACATTTCTAGGGCATGGGGCCTGTCTAGACAGGCATGGAATCAAACCCTGCTGAGGAAGGGATATCCAAGTGTGGCCCAAGGGAGAGACATGGGGGCAGGGGCCATAGGGAGTACCTGCTCCTCAGACCCCAGTCTCAGGTTCCCCGGTTGCTACAACAAACAGAATCCACAGAACTTTCACGAGAGCCATGCCAGACATTTCTCCCAAGGCTGAGCCTGTCCAGGGCTTGAAGCGAGACCTGGCTCTCATCCACCATTCCACTACCCAGTCTCCTGCTGCTCTGTCGACAGGCCTGCTTGCTGGTGTCCGTTAATCCTGGCTATCGATGTGACTGGACTTGGGAGTCACGCCTCGGGGTCATTTTTAGGAGAGGTTTACCTGAGGAAGGAAGACTCACCTTGACTGTGTGGGCGTGGCAGGCAGCTCCACTGTGCGGGGATGAAGGTCCAAACCAGACACAGTTTATGGGAGGAAGGGGTTCATTTCAAGCTTACAGATCCACGGGAAGTTCCATCAATGGAGGAAGAAGGTGGCTCCCTTCCACAGATGCAAGCCGAAATAAGCAGTCAGCACAGACCAAAAAGCAGCAGGCAAGGAGCCTGCCAGAGCTCAGTCTGCTCTCTTACACCTTCGGGCTGGAATTCAGATCCACTCCCAGGATCCGCCCCCAGTGACACCTCCTCCAGGCAGGCGGCTAGAGATACAAGTGTAAATTTTTTTGTTTATTTTTATTTACTTATTTGAGAGCCACAGATGGACAGAGAGAGAGAGAGAGCATGGACCTGCCAGGGCCACCGGCCACTGCAAACGAACTCCAGATGCGCGCGCCACCTTGCGCATTTGGCTTATGTGGGTCCTGGGGAATCGAGCCTCGAACCACGGCCCTTAGGCTTCACAGGCAAGTGCTTCACCGCTAAGCCATCTCTCCAGCCCTACAAGTGTAATTTTAACACCTGAGTCAATGGGGGACGTGCATTCACACTTTCACAGTGGGCAACACCATTCAATAGACTGGGGTCCCCAGCTGAATAAAAAGGAGGAAGTCAGCCGCACACCAGCATTCATCTTTTTCTGCCTCCTGACTGAGGACGCAAGATGACCCGCTGGCTCCCGCCACTTCCGCCTCCATGAAGTACTGGACCTCCTGGAGCTGAAAGCCAGAGTAGACCCCTTCTCCCTTCACTTGCTTCTGGCAGATATTTTTGTCACAGCAACAAGAAAAGGAGCGAATTCATCACTGTTCCCTGGATAGGCCACGGCCCCTCACCCACCCAGGCCTTTGCTCGCCTGGGAATCCCAGCTCCCTTGTGGTGGTTTGAATGTACAATGTCGCCCACAGCCTCGATGCTTGAGATGACGCCCCATACTTAACCCCCAGCTGGTGGAGCCTTGCTGGAGGAGGAGTCACCAGGAGCCATGAAGATGCCTGGTTTTAGGATTTTTTTGTTTTTTGGTTTTTGGTTTTTCAAAGTAGGGTCTCACTCTAGCTCAGGCTGACCTGCAATTCACTATGTTGTCTCAGGGTGGCCTCGAACTCAAGATGATCCTCCCACCTCTGCCTCCCAAGTGCTGGGATTAAAGTCGTGCGCCACCACGCCCGGTTTAGATTTTTTTTTTTTCAAGGTAGGGTCCCACTCTAGCTCAGGCTGGCCTAGAATTCACTATGCAGTCTCAGGGTGGCCTCAAACTCATGGAATCCTTCTACTTTGGCCTCCCAAGTGCTGGGATTAAAAGCATGAGCCAACATGCCTGGCTGTTTTAAAAAATATTTTACATTTGTTTATTTATTAAAGAGAGAGAATGGGCACACCAGGGCCTCCAGCCATTGCACATTAACTCCAGAAACATGCACGACCTTGTGCATCCAGCTAATGTGGGTCTGGGGAGCCAAACATGGGTCCTCAGGCTTTGCAGGCAAGTGCCTTAACCGCTGAGCCATCTCTCCAGCCCAGGCCTTAGGACTTTATAGTTGGGCCCAGCTTCTCAGTGCTAACTTAGCTTACTCTCCCTACTGCTTCCCTGCTGCTGTGGATCTGTGACACCGCACCCTGCTTTTTCCTCCATGATGAGACTGGGCTGAAATAAACCCTTCCCTTCCAGAAGCTTCTTTCAGTTGGGTGTTTTGTCTTAGCAATGAGAAGGTGACGGCTACACACCCTTTGTCCACCTTGTCCACCCTAGTCACCAAGGTCACATCTGGACAATTTTCCCGATGCTCACTCCCTTTGGAGCCGAGTCCTTTCCTCTGAGCTCGAATGACCTTTCTCCGATGTGTCCTGACCTGCTACCCTTGCATGACTCCTCTGTAACCCATCTTTTTTTTTTTGAGGTAGGGCCTCACTCTAGCCCAGGCTGACCTGGGATTCACTGTGTAGTCTCAGGGTGGCCTTGAACTCATGGTGATCCTCCTACCTCTGCCTCCCAAGTGCTGGGATTAAAGGCCTGCCTCACTTTTCTTCCATCTTTCCAACCCCACGTGTCACTGTCCTTGTGCCAGGAAGCCGCTCCGACACCTGTCGCGGCGTCGTTGTGTGTACGTGACACACGTGTGGCAGTGTCAAGTCAGAATTCCAGCCAGTGACAGGGAAGGCGGCAGATGCACCCTTTCCTTCCAGAGAACCACTGGAAGCCGTGCTCATTCACTCTTTCACACGCTGTTTGAGTGTATGTTGTGAGGCAAGCATGTGTATGTGCATAGTCACATGTATGTGGGCATGTGTATGTGCTGGTGTTCATGGATGTGTGTGTGTGTGTGTGTGTGTGTAGGCTAGAGATGACCTCGGGTGTCTTCCTCAATCATTGTCTCACTTGCACCCAGAGCTCACTGATTTGGCTGGTCTAGCTAGCCAGCTGGCCCTGGGGATCCCCCGTCTCTGCCCACCAGAGCCTTCCTGAGCACATGGGCCACCATTCCCATTTGGCATTTGCGTATGTGCTGGGGTTCCAATCTCAGCATTTCACCAACTGAGCCGTCCTCTGAGCCCCATCATTTACGCCTTGCCCAGTATTTTTCCTGCGCTAGAAATCCCCCCCCCCTTAGTTCTGGGGGTGTGGGGGTGAATAAAGCTCACAGAAATCCCTGCCGGGAGCTGGGTATGGCGGTGCTGGGAATCATCACCCCAACACCGTTGAGGCAGGAGCATCCGAGGCCAGCCTGGGATGCACGGGGAGACCCTGTCCCAAACCATCAAACTAAACCAAAATTATCCGCCGGCAGCGTGTTCTAAAGAGGAAATGTGCAGTAAAAACATAGTGTGTATGCTGACTGGGGTAGAAACTGCCAAAAAAGGGGAAGTCTGCATTGTGGGGAGCTCCCGGGCCTGGCTGGAGAAGTGCTTGCAATTCGCAAGGAAGTCATTTGCATTCAGCCTAAGACAGATGGGCTGCGGGTCTTGATTACCAGCTCCTGAGGCTCGGGAGGGCGGAATTGATGATCTGGAAGTGTGGGTCTGGTGGGGGCGCTGCTGAGCTTGAGCACCAGGCAGATGTCGGGGTGCTGGCGGGAGGAGCCTCTGTCTGCACTGCGCCCCTCTGTAGACACCCCAGGATTGGCTCACCCCTCAAACTCATTTGGGGGCCCCGGTAATTCCGGGCGACAGCGTATTTCATCTTCAAGGCTGGGAAATCCATTCCCTCCCCAGAGCCTCATTTCCTTCATCTGTCAGGACCAGAGGCTCATTTGTCGTCGCTTACATTTAAGACACACTTGTCACTTCTTTTTATTTCCTCATTTGCAACAGCAGCAGCTCCAACTTTTCATTTCTACTTTTGTTCCCAGAGAGCTCTTGCCGCGTTCCCAAACTCCTCGGCTTTCTCCGTCCCCAGTGAGACCACCCTTCAATCATAAAACAGCAGAGCACCGCCTGCCTCATGCTTGATGGCTGAATAAAATAATGCACACGAGAAAGGTGGTGGGTATGCAAATGAAAATTCAGGTCGGGCTGCAGAAATGGCTAAGCAGTTAAGGCACTTGCCTGTAAAGCCTAGGGACCCAGGTTCGATTCCCTAGTACCCACGTAAGCCAGATTCACAAGATGGAACATACATTTGGAACTTGTTTGCAGTGGCAGGAAGCCCTGGCATGTCAACTCTCTCTCTCTCAAATAAATTAATAATATATATAGTTTTTTTAAAAAACAAATACAGGTCATTCAAATCCAGTGTTTGATAAATAGCATTGTTTAAGCTTATGTCCCAAATATTGTATGGGACATAGACGAAAAATGATCAATTTCTCATATGCAATTCAAGCTGATCTGTGTTCAAGCTGGCTGTGTTTAATCTGACACTCTGTGTATCAGGGATTTCATAGAAACCAGGGCACGTGGTCACACAGTGGTAACCAGGATGAGGG
The DNA here is from genome assembly GCF_020740685.1 of Jaculus jaculus. Taxonomy (NCBI): domain Eukaryota; kingdom Metazoa; phylum Chordata; class Mammalia; order Rodentia; family Dipodidae; genus Jaculus; species Jaculus jaculus. The sequence continues at coordinate 130,389,306 of NC_059109.1, forward strand.
CGGAGGTGACTCTAACGCTCTCTGATAAGTGACGCTGATAGTCTAGGACTGTCTAGAATGGGCTGTGCCCATAGTGAAGACGTCATGCTTTTATGGGTTCTCCTCTCTTTTTCACACATGTATGTGTGTGGTATGCATGTGTGCTCATGTGTGGGTGCAGGTGGAGGCCAGAGGCAACACCAGAATCTTCCTCAATCTCTTTCCATCTTTTTTTTTTTTTTTTCCGAGGTAGAGTCTCACTCTAGAATTCACTATGGAGTCCCAGGGTGGCCTTGAACACATGGTGAACCTCCTACCTCTGCCTCCCAAGTGCTGGGATCAAAGGTGTACACCACCACCCCAGGCTCATCTAATCCTTTGAGACAAGGTTTCTCCATGAACCCAGAGCTCAAACACTGAGTTGGACTTGCTGAGCAAACCTGCCCCAGGGCTCCTCCTGCCCGCCTCCCCGGTAAGCCCTCAGGCTCCTATGTTTTATGACCATACTGTTGTATGGCCTTGACCTTGCCAAAATCACAAATGTAGCCCAAAGGCGATGTGTTTGTTCTGTGAGATAAACAGCCCTGCGGTAGTTTTAAGGTGTCCAGAGATGCCACAGCAAAGTCGTAATAAGGGTTTTTATGAATTCCTTTCTCCCACACTGGTATGAAAGACTCAGATACGGCCCACGTGGACTCTGAAGTGAAAGCTTGGCTGACATCTTTTTTTTGTTTGTTTGTTTGTTTTTGTTTTTTGAGGTAGGGTATCACTCTAGCCCAGGCTGACCTGGAATCCACTATGGAGTCTCAGGGTGGCCTCGAACTCACGCCGATCCTCCTACCTCTGCCTCCCGAGTGCTGGGATTAAAGGTGTGCGCCACCACTCCCGGCACTGACATCTTTTTTTTTTTTTTTTTTTTTTTTTTTTTTGAATAGCCGAGCAGTTTCTGAACCCTCATTCCACTTCCCTTGCCCCAAAGCAGCTGGAAGGGGGTATCTACTCCTTTTGATGACCTCCCCTGGGGCAGATATAGCAGTAATAACAGGCGATGGTCATGGTCATGTTGGTGGCCACGTTGAGACCAATCCTGTGCATAGCGCTGCCTCCTGCTCAGTCAGGGCACTGAGTGGCAGACTGCCCATCTCTGGGGAGAGATGTGCCTTGGGCACTGTGAGAACGCCCTATGCTTGAGTGGCAATGTATGTAAGTGCATTTTCGAAAATATTAAGGGATTGGAACATAATTTGAGGTCAATCGACAAGGCGATTCTTGCTCTTTCCCCATCTGGTGGGGAAAAAAATCATTAAATGCTAAATCCTGTTTGGGTCACTCCAGTTCCATGGTAGGGAAATTGCCTGAAGGACTCCTGTCAGTACGACATACTAGAGAGCGTCCTGCGTCATGTGTGGAGAGAGCCGCCTTCTGTTCCTAATGGCTGCCTGGTACTCCGCACAAATGCTGGAGTGTGTTTGATCTAGAGGCACGCTTAGGTCTTTTTTATTTTTATTTTTTAACAAAATATTTATTTATTTGACAGAGGGAGGAGAACGAGAGAGGTAATGGGCACACCAGGGCTTCTACTCACTGTAATCTCCAGATACGTGCGCCACCTTGTGCCTCTGGCTTATGTGGGTCCTGGGGACTCAGATCTGGATCCTTTGGCCTTGCAGGCAAATGTCTTAACCAATGTCATCTCTCCAGCCCTACACTTAGCTTTGTTAAAAAAAAAAAAAAAGATTTTAATTAATTTATTTATTTGAGAGAGAGTAGAGTAGAGTATAGGTGTGGCAGGGCCTCTTGCCCCTGTAGATGAACTCCAGATGTAACTTCTACCTGTGCATCTAGCATAACATGGGTTCTGGGGAGTCGAAGTGGGGCTCCTAGGCTTTGCAACGTAGCTAGTGCCTTTAGCCACTGAGCCATCTCTGTAGCCCCCATACTTAGCTTTTTAAAAGTTAAAAAAGATTTACTTAATTATTTGCAAGATGAGAGAGAAAGAGAAAGAATGGGCTTACCAGGGCCTCTAGCCACTGCAAACAAACTTCAGATCCATGTACCACTTTGTGCATCTGGCTTGATGTGGGTCCTGAACTTGGGTCATTAGGCTCTAAAGGCATTAGGCTTTGAACTGCTGAGCCATGTCTCTAGCCCCTACAATTAGCTTTTTTTTTTTTTTTTTTTGAGGTAAGATCTTATTCTAGCCCAGCTGACCTGGAATTCTCTATGTAGTCCCAGGCTGGCCTTGAACTCACAACGATCCTCCTACCTCTGCCTTCCTAGTGCTGAGATTAGCTTAAAAAAAAAACAAACTTATTTTTATTTATTTGACAGAGAAAGAGGCAGAGAAAGAGAATGGGCGCGCCAGGGCCTCCAGCCACTGCAAACAAACTCCAGATGCGTGTGCCCCCTTGTGCATCTGGCTAACGTGGGTCCTGGGAAATTGAACCTGGGTCCTTTGGCTTTGCAGGCAAACGCCTTAACTGCTAAGCCATCCCTCCAGCCCCCTCTCCCCCACCCCGCTTTTTAAAACAGAGATACAATGAAGGATGCTGATCAGGGGTCTTCGGTTTCAAATCTCAGTTTGAGCACATGCACTGCATGACCTTGGGCAAATCCCTCCACCTTTCTGTGCAACAATTCCCACTTCTGCAAAATTGGGGCTGCTCAGAGCCCATGTTCTGTAAGGGATTCAGGGAACATGGAGCAGAGTCTAGGCAGAGTTAACATTCCGTGCCCGTCAGCCATCAACGTTAGCGTTGTGGATTTTCTGAGAAATTTTATAGAGCAACCATCAGTGGTTCATATATGCTTCCTTGTCCCTGGGTCCCCAGGAGTGTGGCGGGAAAGCGGGTTTTCAAAGACTAGCTCTCGGGACTGGAGAGCTGGCTTAGCAGTTAAAGTCCTTGCCTGCGAGCCTAAGGACCCAGGTTCAATTCCCTAGCACCCATGTAAGCCAGATGCACAAGGTGGTACATGCATCTGGAGTTTGTTTTTGGTGGCTACAGGCCCTGGCACACTCATTCTCTCTCTCTCTGTCATCCATCTTCCTCTTTCTCTCAAATAAACAAATAAAAACATAAAAAAATAGCTAGTTCTTGAGGTTGGGGGATGGCTCAGCGGGTAATAGCATTTGCCATAAGAGTGTGAAGACCTGAGTTCAATCCCCGGAAACCCTCATGAAAAGGCAAGCACAGCAGAGTCTCTGGTCAGCCAACCAAACTGGTAAACGGTGAGCTCCGGGTTCAGTAAGAGGATAGAGGAGGAAACTGATATCTTCCTCCGGCCTCTGCACACATGTGTACAGGGTGCATGCGTCTGCACACATATGTGCATTTAATACACACATGGGGACTAGAATGTCTCAGTGGTTGCAGGCATCTGCCTGCAAAGCCTGCTGATCCTGGGTTCATTCCTCAGTGCCCACATAAAGCCAGATTCGGAAGGCAGCTCATGTGTCTGGAGCTCTTTTGCAGTGGCAAGAGGCCTTGGTGCCCATGCTCTCCGCTCCTTCTCTCTCTCCCCCTTGAAAATAAATAGATATTTTAAGAATAATAATAATACACACACCCCATTCACACTACACGTAACACAAAGAAACAAACAATATCCTCCCCAGTAAAACTAGCTAGTCTTTGTTAACCTGGAGAATTTAGAAACGGAGGGAAGATAATTGCCCCAAATGATTGCTGTTGACACTCTGGGACTATTTGTTTCCAGTAGCTTCTATGTCTGGGTTTTGTTTTGTTTTGTTTCTGGCTTCAGAGCAAAGACAGGCAAACAAAGAGAGAAGGGGCTACGTGAAGGAGCAGGCTGGCCCGCTGTCTTGAACAGAACCTTCCGCATACTCCATCCATCATCAGACCTGAAATTATGGCAAGTTTCTGCCAGGTGAGGATTTCCATAGCTCCGGGGACACCTCGGATTTGAGGTTATCTCCAGCAGAATAGTGAGTGTGAGTTGGGAGCAGTGGCGCATGCCTACCATGCCAGCACTCGGGAGGTAGAGGCGGAAGGTTCCAGAGTTCAAGGCCAGCCTGGGCAGCATGAGACCCTATCTCAAAAAGGGAAAAGAAGGACGTGGCGACCGCCTCGCTGCACTACAAACAACAAGGGAAAAAAAAGATAGATGCAGATCCTAAGAAGAGAGCTGCCCCAACATACCTCAAAAGGGGCCCAACTGAAACTAAGGACAACTGGCGAAATAAGCAAGGGTGATGTTTTCCTGTGAACCGGATACCAGCACAAAGGGGAAGGAGATCAACGCAGAGAAAAATCAACTCCTACCAAATCAGAGAGCCAGAGCCTCAGAGGCCCCCAACACCTCAGCACTGAAGCAGACCAAAAATGAACCCAACATGGCTCAGGGAAATCTTGCGGAAGAGGGGGCGGAAAGAATGTCAGAGTTACATGTTGGGTCATGATTTTCAGAGACATTTATCATACTAATAACTGGGGGCTAACTCCACAATGCACGACCCATTTTCATTAACAAGGAGGGTCTAATGGGAGGGGGTAGATCACAGATGAGCCTAAATAATGGTACCAAACTGCCTGTATTCACTGAAATGAAAACTAATAAATTAAATTAAAAAAAAAAAAAAGGAAAAGAAGGCCTAGTGGGTCCCCAGTGAATGTGGAGTATGTCCCCCCACTGGGCCTGCCTGCCTGTGTTTAACCCCCCCACCCCCCGCCCCAGCCCAGAGTCTTGTCCAGCCAGCCCTTCAGGGCAGCAGGCCAGGAAGCAGGAGTTCGCAGACAGGCTTTGATTTTCTGAGCGCGGAAACGGAGCCGCTTTTGATAGAGGAGTGATTCTCTCCTCCTGAATAAGAAATGGTCTTCATCCATAATGCATGGGTTTCTTTCCAAAGAGAGAGAGCTGGAGTCTAAATCCAGCACTGGCTGGAAAGAGACGACAAGGAGTGACTTAGGAGGCCTCAGCTTTGCTCAGCTAAGTCATGGTCCCCCCAACACTCCCCTCCCCGCCCCACCCCCGGCTTGCAGAAGAAGGTCTCGAAGCAGTATGGGGGGGTGTGTGTTGGAAAGAGCTTAGGGGAGATCAGAGGGAACAAAGAAGGAAGGGAAACAAACATATGAGACCAGCACTTGGGGAGATGCTTCCTGACTCATGAGTACCCTACCCTAGGTCCTCATGACCACCCTGAGCGCCCCATCTCCAAAGCTAAGCAGAGTCGGACCTGATTAGTACTTGGAAACACAGCGAAGCACTGTGGGAGGGGCACACTCCACTGGGGACCTGGACTCGCGTTCTGGCTGGCCTGTGGTCCTCAGAGGTCACCCGAGGCAGGAAGGGTTTTTTAAACTTGATAGATGACGTCCCACGACTCTTGCTCTGTGACGTGTCCTGTGATGATTTCCCAGGGCCATTGCTGCTAAAGGAAAAGTTCATTTTGGAAACATTGTACCCCTGCCCCCTGTGAATCCCAAATCTTAGCCTGAGTGCTTGGGAATGTGACCTCAATGGAAACAGGGCCTTTGCAGATGGATGCAAGCAAGGACTGGGGTAGTGCCACCAGTGAGCCAATGGCTGTGGTACTCAGAACAGCCACGGGACACAGAGAAACATGGGCTGGAGGTCATGAGGAGACAGAGGCCAAGGTTGGAGGGAGGCTGCTGAGCCCAGATGAATACTAAGTCACCAGTAGCCAGAAGAAGTGAGGAAGGAACTCTCTGGAGCGTTTGCAGGAGGCAGTTCTGCCAGCATGCTGGCTTGGGGCTTTTGGTGTCTAGAATGGTGCAAGGGTGAATTTCTGGTGTTTGAAGTCCCCCCCCACCCCACAGCTGAGACAGTTTATCACCACAGCCCCAAAAAGCTAATAGCGTGTTCCATACAGACATCTCTCAGGTCTCATTCCTCCCATTCACCTGGCATTTTTAGGCTGAGGCCATGGTGGCATTCTTGAAGTTTCCAGTTCCTTTCTGTTTCTCACCTGTCCATCCCTTCCCCCACCTGCCCTTCCCTATCTCTAGTTCCACGCCTCTCCCCCCAACCTGCTGCTGCTTCTAGACCAGACCTCTAACCTCCACCTCTCAGAACTGAGCTCTCTTTATCAGGACTTCCCTAACACATGATACACTCCTCTCATGCATAGGAACACACATACCTATGCACGCATGCATACCACACAATACACACTCATGCACACCACATGTATGCACACCACACATACTGTATATATACATATCACACATACATGCATGCACACCACACATGCCCTCCTCAAAAAAAGAAAAAAAAAAGCATTCGCATGTGTCGTCAACTTGATCTGTTTGGGAATCCACTGACATTCCTCTTGAGTGGATCTCCGAGGTGGCTCCCAGGAAGAATTAACTGAAGGAGGAAGCCCTTCCCCCAGAGTGAACCCTTCAGAGGGGGGCTTTACCTAAGGAAACTCTGGGAGAAAAGAGTCCCTTCCGCCCACCTGGCTGTGGGTGCTGCTTGCTGCCTTCCAGCGAGGCCTGAAGAGCAGCGTCTCTCCAGGAAGCCTCCAGGCCTTCAGTGCTGGGTCGGGACTGCTGAGCCATCCGGCCTCGTGGCCTGAGCAGCTACCCGGTTCCTTGACTCTCGGGCCTGGAAACTTCTACTGTTGGACTGCCGTAGTTGATCCAATAAATCCCTTTTTAATACAGTTTATTCTATCTGTTCTGTTCCTCTAGATAACCTTGACTGATAAAGTATGATAGACATAAACACCTTATTGGTACAATGACTTTAAGAAGGAGAGTTGGGAGCCGGGCGTGGTGGCGCGTGTCTTTAATCCCAGCCCTTGAGAGGCAGAGGTAGAAGGATCGCTGTGAGCTAGAGGCCAGCCCGGCGCTGTGAAGTGAGTTCTGGATCAGCCTGGGCTGGAGTGAGATCCTACTTAAAACCAACAAAACAAAAAGAGCGAGACTGGATCTGGAGGTGAGGAGTCGAGGAGAAGAGGATGTCATAAGGAGGATTAACCAAAACTAAAGATGTAGGAGAAAGACATGCAAATCTATTTGTGAACTCATTATTTATTTATTTATTTTTTATTTTCAAGGTAGGGTCTCACTCCAGCTCAGGCTGACTGGGAATTCACTATGTAGTCTCAGGGTGGCTTCGAACTCACAGCGATCCTCCTACCTCTGCCTCCCAAGGGCTGGGATTAAAGGCGTGTGCTACCATGCCTGGCTTTTTTTTTTCATTTTTTGAGGTAGGGTTTCTTCACTCTAGTCCAGGCTGACCTGGAATTCACTATGGAGTCTCAGGGTGGCCTCGAACTCATGGCAATCCTACTTCTGCCTCCCGAGTGCTGGGATTAAAGGTGTGTGCCACCATGCCCGGCATTGTGGACTAATTTTAGAAAATGATTTAAAGAAGAGTTTGAGCAGAAGTACCCCGCCGGGGTAGATAACACTGCTCCCAGAAGTCAGAGGTTGTTACAGGAAAATCCCAGTGGCAAGGGTAAGATATCTCCCAGTGAGTTGTTGGTCAGGGGTGCCCCTAAATCCCCCCACCTCACAAACAATACAGGCTATTACCAAATGGTCTTGGTCATCCACTAGACTTAGATGGCGGGACCCCATCACTAAAGACCCCACAAACTGTGGTCACAGGACAGTGAGAAACTGAGCTGGGAGAGAAAAGCTATCACGGGTCTTAACTAGCAGCGGATGCTGCAAGCTACATCACTGGCCATCCAGGGAACGATATGCCTATTGGGGCAATAGTGGCAGGTCTCTTATGGGGGTAACCAGCTGCCCTCTGACTAGATCTGAGGCCAGCTGCACTGTAGGGAATTCACGCCTGGAACAGAAAACCCAAGACTAGGAAGGCCATAGGCCCTGGCAGGAAGCTATAATGTTTGTTTGGCTAAATGGATAGATTACGTCCACCAAACTCCCCTCAAATATTTGGGTTCATACCCGTGGATTACTGCTGCTCTCACTTTTGGTCAAAGCAGCTTCTTTTTGTAGTTGGTGGCAGGTACTAGGGAGACTCAAAACTCATCGAAGTGCTGAGGCTAAGTGACAGTCGAGTGCTTGGTATTAAATGAGATATTTTCGGGCTGGAGAGATGGCTTAGTGGTTAAACGCTCGCCTTAAGCGCTCGCCTGTGAAGCCTAAGGACCCCGGTTCGAGGCTCGGTTCCCCAGGTCCCACGTTAGCCAGATGCACAAGGGGGCGCACGCGTCTGGAGTTCGTTTGCAGAGGCTGGAAGCCCTGGCGCGCCCATTCTCTCTCTCTCTCCCTCTATCTGTCTTTCTCTCTGTGTCTGTCACTCTCAAATAAATAAATAAAAAATTTTTTTAAAAATGAGATATTTTCATCATACCCTCCAAGGTTCAGAGAACATTTACACAAGAGGAGATGGGAAGAGTGTAAGAGAGTAGTGCTGCGGAATGCTGTCTTCCATGGCATTCATGACCTCAGTGCCTGTCATCAGCTGCATGTGACCTGCACAGTGTTGCACCCGTCAGCCACCAGCACCCCACCATGGATGGCAGGGGAAGGAAACAAAAGAGGACATCAAAGTAGAAGAGGAAAGAAAAAAGGGGCTCAGGGGAGGGGATGGGGGAATGAGGAGAAGAGAAGGTCATAGGTAACAGGAGGGTTTTACAATCAAAATACACTATGAACAGATATGGAAATTGTCAATAAAGAAGTTTGTGAGGGCTGGGCGTGGTGGCGCACACCTTTAATCCCAGCCCTCTGGAGGCAGAGGTAGGAGGATTGCTGTGAGTTCGAGGCCACCCTGAGACTACAGAGTGAATTTCAGGTCAGCCTGGGCTAGAGTGAGACCCTACCTCAAAAAGCCAAAAAAAATAAAAAAATAAAAAAGAAGAAGAAGAAGTTTGTGAGGGCTAGAGGAATGGCTTAGTGGTTAAAGTGCATGCCTGCAAAGCCTAAGAACCCAGATTCAATTCCCCAGTACCTATGTGAGCCAGGTGCACAAGGTGGCACATGCATCTGTAGTTCATTTGCATTGGCTAAAGGCCCTGGCATGTCCATTCTTTCTCTCTCTCTCCCTCCTTGCAAATAAATGAATAAATGAAATTTTAAGAGATTTTGAGAAAAGGAGAGAAAGTTATTGAACCAAAGGAGAAAGTGAGCGTGTGTCAGCGTGCATCACTCTGCTTCCTGACTGTGAATCAGCTGTGAGCAGCCGCCTCCTGCTCCTGCCACCACGCCTTCCTGGACGCGAAGGACTGTCTCCTTCCACTCCAAGCTAAAATAAGCCTTCCTTCCTTAAAAACAAAATGAGAGGGGCTGGAGAGATGGCTTAGCGGTTAAGCGCTTGCCTGTGAAGCCTAAGGACCCCGGTTCGAGGCTCGGTTCCCCAGGTCCCACGTTAGCCAGATGCACAGGGGGCGCATGTGTCTGGAGTCCCTTTGCAGTAGCTAGAGAGGCCCTGACGTGCCCATTCTCTCTCTCTCTCTCTCCTCTCTGGGTCTCTCTCTCAAATAAATTAAAAAAAAATTAGAAAGAAGTTATTGTTGGAAGAACAGCATGGAGGGCGAGCAGAGCACATCTCCAGCCACAGCCAGCTGCTGCCAAAGCAAAGTGGGGGGCTGTCGGCTGTGCCCAGACACGTGCTCCTCTTGGTCACCATCTCAGTGGGCCGATTTCCGTCATGTGCCCCTGAGGTTCCATGTTTGCCTTGTCACCCCGTGTTCTTGGCAGTGACAGTCACCTTCCCCAGTGGCTCTGGAGCTGTAGTGAAAATTCTCAGAATCCACTTCCTTCTACGGAGGCAGCAACAGGCTGGCTGGCCAGTACCATCTCGAGGACAAGTCTCCAGCAGCTCCCTGGCTTAAAACAAAACAAATGTAGGATTTTGCCATATAGAGGTCAGAAGTTCAAAATGGGATCATCAGGGTTATAGTCCATTGGGGGATATAAGAGGGAGTGCCTTGTCTTTTGCGGCTTCTAGAAGCCTCTAGAGGCCCATGTTCCTTAGCTAACAGCCTCTTTCCCCTTCAAAACCTCCAGGGTAGGATGTTTTAGTCCCCGCCTCTCTGTCCTCCTCCCCTATCCTCTCTCTTTTTTTCTGCTTCTGTCCTTATAGTTACGTCTTGACCCCTGACCTCCTGCCTCTGTCACATGACAGAGGTTTGGCTCTGAGGTACCCATCTGTACAGCCCAGGAAATGTCATCTGCTTGAGGCCCTCAACTGAACCCCATCTGCAAAGTCCTTGGGTCCTGTAAGGTGACATACGCGTGGGTCCCTGGGATCAGGATGTGGACATGTTTGTAGGACCTGTGGCTCCTACACAGCCGGCCGCAGCAGCCAGCTTTCCCAGGTGTTCCCAGGAATGAGCTGGCCAAGCAGCAGGTGACCACGTGGCTGCCAAGGAGCCTGCTTGGCGCCTCTAATCACAACCGCGGTGGTCGTCAGATGGCATCAGTGTTCACCTTTGTGGGTCAGCTGTTGTGTGGGAAGTGATGTGTCCCCAAGATGGGGACCGAGATCACATGTATTGATCCCTGCTCCCATGTGGCCCTGTGACACGGGGAAGGAGCTTCTGTTCAGAGTCCTTCCATGCCATCCTCCGTGACTTCAGGGAGTCAGGACAGTGAAATTCTAGGATGTGTCAGGGAGGGAATGCAATGCAGCTTAAACACACCCAGGGTGAAGCAGACGTGGGTGCACGTGTCCCCCTCACCTTCCCCATGGAGGAGGTCTAGGCCCCTCTGTGAGCTAATCTAACCCAGAGGAGGACTCCAGGGGCCACATAGCCTCAAGAGGATTTGGTGAGGCCAGGAGCCTTTTGCAAAGTTGGGAGTTGGCTGCTGTCAGGGGTCGGCTTCCCAGGCTGGGGAGAAGGGGCCGTGGGCAAGTGCTTGCCTTGCAAGCATGAGTCCTGAGTTTGATTCTCGATACCCATGTAAAAATGCCAGGGGTGGCAGCAAGTGCCCGTAACCCCAGTGCTGGGGAGGCAGAGACAGGAGGAACCCTTGGGGACACTGGCCAACCAGCTTAGTCTAAGTGTGAGGCCAATGAGAGAACCTGGCTCAAAAAAGGTGAACAGCACTTTTGAGGAATGACACTCAAGGTTATCCTCCGGCCTCCACACATGTGTGCACACACAGTGTACCTGCACATGAACATGCACACACATATGTACTAACAAAAAAGATGGGACTGGGTGTGGTGGTGCACGCCCTTAATCCCAGCATTCAGGAGGTAGAGATAGGAGGATCGCTATGAGTTCAAGGCCAGCCTGAGAAGACATAGTGAATTCCAAGTCAGCCTGGGCTAGAGCAAGACCATACCTCAAAAAACGGGGAGGGGGGAGGGGTGCTGGAGAGATGGCTTAGCAGTTAAGGCGCTTTCCTGTGAAGCCTAAGGACACAGGTTTGATTTCCCCAGTACCTACATAAGCCAGATGCACAAGGTGGCGCATACATCTGGAGTCCTTTTGTAGTGGCTAGATGCCTTGGCATGCCCATTCTCTCTCTCTCTCTCTCTCTCTCTTTCTCTCATATATCTGATGGAGATTTGAGAGATGGCTCAGTTGTTAAGGCACTTGCCTGCAAAGCTTAAGGACCAGAGTTCGATTTCCCTGTACCCACGTAAAGCCAGATGCACAAGGTGTACACGCATCTGGAATTCATTTGCAGTGGCTGGAAGCCCTGGTGTGTCCATCTCCCTCTCTTTCTGTCTGCCTCTTCCTCCATTTCTCTCAAATAATTTTTTTTTAAAGGTAGGCAGGCTTCCTATGAAGACACGCTACCGGCTTTGCACACCTGGAGGGCCGCGAGGCGGGATGCGGCTCTTGCTTGCCACAGCCCTGCCCTGTGCCCTTAACCCTCCTCCTGTCCCACAGGCCTCTGGTTTGTGTTTCCGTTTCCGTGGTTCCCAGGACACAGGCTCCATTTGTGGACTCGGTAATCCTGGGCTGAAGCAGACAGACAGTAGTCGGCGCAGATGTCCAGATCTGAGCATGTGGACCCAGCGCCTCTCTCCCCGGACCTCCGGGCCTCACCTCGGTCACTCTGCAGGCCCAAGGAGGAAAGAGACAGGAGTGCTGTGTGGTGGACCCCCCTTTTTTTTTAATTTTGTTTTGTTTTTGTTGTTTTGGGTTTTTTGAGGTAGTGTTTCACTCTGGTCCAGGCTGACCTGGAATTCACCATGTAGTCTCAGGGTGGCCTCGAACTCATGGAGATCCTCCTACCTCTGCCTCCTGAGTGCTGGGATTAAAGGCATGCACCACCACGCCTGGCCTTGGTGGACCCTTTTAAGCTTATCTGGGGGGAGGGAGTCCTTCACACGAGAATACGATCACAGCTCCCCAGGCAGCAAGCCTGGGAAGGGCACAGAGCCGAAGCCGGCCGCTCAGCAAGTGTTCTGCCCACCCGATGGCAAATAAATAGCGTGCGGGCAGCATCTCAAGGGGACAGTACAAGCTTCTGGACAGGAAAGAGAAGACCTCTTAGCTGGGCGTAGAAAGCGTCCTCCAAGCATAGGCATTGGATCATGGTGGAGGTGGGTGGGACGGGAAGAAGAGACGGGAAAAAAGAGTTTGGAAGATCCTCTGGTTCCCAGGGCACTTGCCTGGGTGGTGGGACTGACATGATCTCCCTCGGCCTCCTTGTGTCCTCTAAGATCCCATCTTGTTTCCTTACTTCCTGCACTGTCAGGAAGTTTGGTGCACGCCTAACTTCCTGCCCAGCCCTTGGCCCCAGCTGTTTCTGAGGGAGCTTGGGGGCTTCTTTTGCCACGGTCAGCGGGCTGTGGGTTCCTTTGCTCTACATGGATAGAAATCACAGAGGCTCTCTGGTGGCCATAGGCAGCGGAAGCAGTGGCAAGTGGCGCCCTCTAGTGTCAGTCTGGTTGCAGGCCTTGGGTACAGAGGCCCTCAGCCCTGGGCAGTGACCAGTGTTACAGCTCAGCCTAGGGTTGTGGACCCTTGCTCCTGAAAACTCAAGAACTCTCTCTACCTCTCCTGGTGACCACGGGTTCCTTCCTTCTTCCTTCCTTCCTTCCTTCCTTCCTTCCTTCCTTCCTTCCTTCCTTCCTTCCTTCCTTCCTTTCCTTCCTTTCTTCCTTCTTTCTTTCTTTCTTTTTAAAAATATTTTTTTATTCATTTGAGAGCGAGAGAGAGAGGCAGATAGTGAGAGAGAGAATGGGCATGCCAGGGTCACTAGCCATTGCATATGAACTCCAAATGCACGTGCCACCTGTACATCTGGCTTATGTGGGCACTGGGGAATCAAATCTTGGTCCTTAGGCTTCACAGGCAAATGTCTTTTTGAAAATATTTTATTTATTTATTTATTTAACAGAGAAAGAGGGTAGAGACAGAGAGGGAGGGAGGGAGAGAATGGGCACACCAGGACCTCCAGCCACTGCAAACGAACTGCAGAAGCATGCACCCCCTTGTGCATCTGGCTTACATGGGTCCTGGGGAATCAAACCTGGGTCCTTTGGCTTTGCAAGCAAACACTTTAACCACTAAGCCATCCCTCCAGCCTGCAAACATCTTAATTTCTAAACTGTTTCTCCAGCCCCAGCTTGTCCTTTTTTATTTTTATTTATTTATTTTACTTTATTAATTAATTTATTTATAGATTTTTGACATAGGGTTTCACTCTAGCTCAGGTTGACCTAGAACTTACTATGTAATCTCAGGGTGGCCTCGAACTCACAGCGATCCTCCTACCTCTGCCTCCCAAGTGCTGGGATTAAAGGCATGCGCCACCATGCCTGGTTCTAGCTGGTCCTTCTTAATCTCAGCTCTCTGCTTGCTCTTGTCTCCCCCACTCTCTCCCCCTTCTCTCTTTCCCTTTCTCGAGAGACCTCTCTCTCTCCTCTCCCTCTCCTTCCCTCACTCTCCCTCCCCCCTGCCCCTCCCCACTTCTGCTTCCCTCTCCCTGACATGGTAAGATCCTTTCACAGCTGCTGCCACCAGGACCATTTGTGGTACCTGGCTCCCCTGGGATGGCACTAAAGAGCCGGGGTGCCCGCCAAAGCTGCTTGGGAGCCACTGCTGCTGATTCAGGTCACTGTGACTTCTTCAGCTGCCAGCCAGGCAGCCAGGCTCACAGCTGGGCCTGCTGACCTGTCCACTGTCTGCTGCCTGTATCACTGCCACTGCTCTTGGCTGTCTCTTCTCTCCGTTGGCAGAGCCGCCAGGGTAGGCAAGAAAAGACCACTCAAGAGGGGCCCGGGAACGCAGGGGAGGGCCACTCAGCGAGTGTACCCGCTGATTCCCTGAGGGGCCAGTTTGTACAGTCTGAGAGCCACAGTCACACCCTCACCTTCCTGCGCCAATTGTGATCATTGAGGCTTGCGCTTTGGATCGACGTCATGGTCACCTTCTCGTTGCTGAGACAAAACACCTGACCCAGAGGTAGCTGATGGAAGAAAAGGGTTTGTTTTGGACTTAACAGTTTCTGGGGGATACTCCGTCAAGGCAGGGAAAAGTATGCCAGAGCAGAGGCTGGGCATCTCATCTTGTCACAGCACCCGAGAGGTAGCGGCGAGAGTGAGCTGGCTCTGGCAAGGGGTGCTTGTGCTGGAACACCCCAAGGCCCTCCCCAAGAGATACACCTCCTCCAGCAAGGCTCCACCTCCACCTCAGCTACCAGCTGGGGACCCAGCATTTAAAACATGTGAGCCTTCTCTCATATATGCCTCTCCCCTCCCCAAGAGGTCAATAAATGAAATATTTTAAATGGGCTGGAGAGATGGTTTCGTGGTTAAGGCACTTTCCTGTGAAGCCTAAGGACCCAAGGCTCAATTCCCCAGTATCTGCTTAAGACAGATGCACAAGCATCTGGGATTTGTTTGCAATGACTGGAGGCACTGGCACGCCCATTCTCTCTCTCTCTCTCTCTCATAAATAAATTAATCAACAAGTAAAATTTGTAAAACACATGAGGCTATTGAGACTTATGTTTTGGACCAATCACAGCCTTGCTTCTCAGTCCCTCTGCTAGACCACCAGCAGAAATGCGCCCCCTCTGGCCAACATGGGAATGGCTTCAGAGTCACTTCGAGTCCACTGGAGGCTTGAGATGGCAGAAAGCGTTACAAACTGCAGCAGTGTAGGTTCAGTCTATACTTTCAGGAGTGGCCTCGGGATTGGTGGTACTGGCCTGAGGTGATCCAGCTGGCTGGCTGACTGATGATCCTTTTACTCTAGGCAGCCAGACATCCAGGGAGAGTCCAACAGCTCCCAACTAAGAAGTCATGGTCCTGTCCCTAGCGTCTTTGTTTACTTATAGGAACACGAGCCTCGGATTGGAGTGCTGGCGGTGCAGACATGAAGAGCTTATCCTTAACACTGAGTGGTGTTTCAGCAACGCCTAATGCCTGCCCAGTACCCCGAGGAGAGGCCCCCCACTTTCTGTTTTTACTTTCAGTGGGAAATGGCATTAAGAAACTAAGATGGGGGCTGGAGAGATGGCTTAGCGGTTAAGGCATTTGCCTGCAAAGCCAAAGGACCCAGGTTCAACTCCCAAGGACCCACGTAAGCCAGATGTACAAGGGGGCGCACAATCCTCTCTCTCCCTCCCTCTCTTTCTGAAAAGAAGAAAGAAAGAGAAAGAAACTAAGATGGGGCCTGGAGAGTTAGCTTAGCACTTAACGTTAAGGACCCAGGTTCGATTCCCCAGTACTCATGTAAACCAGATGCACAAGGTGGCACATGCACCTGGAATTTGTTTGCAGTGGCTGGAGGCCCTGGCACACCATTCTTCCTACCTGCTTCTCATTCTCTCTCTCAAACAAATAGATAAAATACTTAAAAAAAGAAACCAAGATGTAATCAAAGTGGTTTAGGACTTGCTCTCTCAGGGAGCGAGTACGTGTGTGTGCACATGCATGTCTGTGCGCGACAGCATATGAGTTTGCAGTGATACCTTGGACTCCAGCCTCGTGCCTTAGGACTCTTTCTTCCTCTGGTTGATCCAGAGGCGTCTTTCCCCTCCTACAAGCATTTGCCAAGTCCAAGCGTTTGCCCTTGGGACTAATCCTGTAGCACCCAAGGACATCTCTGAGCTGCTGCACCCAGGCCACCATCATCAGACGCCTGTGAACTAGAGTCTCAGACTCCCCTTTGCAGTTCATTTTCGTCCTTGAATTGACAGTTGACAGCCGAGTCCCAGGCTTAGGGGTTGCTTGGGCTTGGTGCTACTGTGTGTCCATGTGATTCATTTGAAATAGAGTTTGCTTCCTTTGTTTTGATCCAATTTTAGGATTTTTTTCTTTACTCTTGTTGACACTATTTTATTTGCTGAGCATCTAAAACATTGGCAAGATTCCAGAGGACCAATCTGAATGAAACAGCAGACCAAGCAAAGTGCCATCCTCCTACCCCAAGCTACCTTCTCACCACTCCCACAGGCAGTTTTATTAACCTGGTTAATCACACCTACGCTTCTCCTCTTAAGAATTAGCAAATACGGGGCTGGAGAGATGGCTTAGTGGTTAAGACGCTTGCCTGAGAAGCCCAAGAACTCATGTTCGAATCTCCAGGTCCCACGTAAGCAAGATGCCCAGTGATGCAAGTGTGCCATGTTGCACAAGGGGCGCACACGTGTGGCGTTTGTTTGCAGTGGCTGAAGGACCTGGAGAGCCCATTTCTCTCTCTGTCTGTCTCTTTCACTCTCTCAAGAAAAGAAAAAAGGGGCTGGAGAGATGGCTAAGCCATTAAACGCCTGTGAAGCCTAAGGACCCCGGTTCGAGGCTCGATTCCCCAGGACAGACGTAAGCCAGATTGTACAAGGTGGCGCATGCATCTGGAGTTTGTTTGCAGTGGCCCTGGTACACCCATTCTCTCTCTCTCTGCCTCTTTCTCTCCTTGTCTGTCTGTCACTCTCAAATAAATAAATAAAAGTAAACAGATTTTTTTAAAAAAGGAAGGAAGGAAGAAAGAGAGAGAGAGAGAAAGAAAGAAAGAAAGAAAGAAAGAAAGAAAAAGAGAAAGAGAGAGAAAATACAGAGTGGAAGAGATTGCTCAAAAGTTAAAGGTGCTTGCTTGCAAAGCCTGATGACCTGGGTTCAGTTCCCCAGTACCCTGTAAAGTCAGATGCACAAAGTGGCTCATGCTTCAAGTTCATGTGCAGTGGCTGGAGGCCCTAGCATACCTGTACACACACACACATACTTTTTCTCTCTGCCTGCTTCTTTCTGTCTCTCTCTTAAATAAATAAATAAAATATTTTTAAATAAGCCAATACATGTAAATCCATGATCATGGTTGTCTAGAGATAGGGCAGAAACTGTGATTATTTATCCCAGTTGTCCTTTGGTATCCATGGAAACCAGGACCCCTCATGGGTACCAAAGCCTAGCTGCTGCTTCCATGAGGTGTTAATGCCCAAATCTCCATCAGCTGCGAATCTAGCATTCAGAACACCCAAGTTTACGGGGATGCCCGAATCAAACCAACACAGGAGGTCACCTCTCAGAGTACAGGTGGCAAGTAGCAGCCTAGCTGGGAAGGACAGCAAGAACCAGGGTTCCCTCTCTGCATTTCCCTTCTAATCAGGTGGCTTGACATTTTGGCTGTGGGTGGCATTCTTTGGAGTAAGGCATACTCACAAACTAACTCTTTTTTTTTTTTTTAAATAACACGGGAAACTTTTTTTAAAAGATTTTTTTCTACCATGCCTGGCCACTTTAAAAAATATAGATATTTTAATTTATTTATTTGCAAGCAGAGAGAAAGAAAAGAGAGGTAGGCAGAGTGGATGGGTGCGCCAGGGTCTCCAGCTTCTGCAAATGAACTTGAGATGCAGGCACCACATTGTGCATCTGGCTTTACATGGGTACCAGGAAATTAAATTCTAAAAATATTTTTTTTTATTTATTGGAGAGAGAGAAGAGGGGCAGATAGAGACCACGAGTGGGGGCACCAGGGACTCCAGCCACTGCAAACAAACTCCAGCCACAAGCTTCACCTTGTGCAGCCGGCATACGTGAGTACTGGGGTACCGAACCTGGGTCCTTAGGCTTTGCAGGCAAGTGCCTTAACTGCTAAGCCATCTCTCCAGCCCCTAATTGTTTTTTTTTTCTTTGTACCACTCAGAGCCCATCATGCTTTATCCACTCTGACTGCTCATTCCTCCTGTTGCGGCGTTTACAGTACGTGGGTGGAGGTTCAGCTCCTAGCTGAGTCCTCCGATCTGGCTCCCAGCGTGGACCAAAGAGCACATTACGTAGGAGCCTCATTTACGCACCAGCTGTAGCCTTTCTGCAGGAACCTGAGGGCCAATGGCTTTGATCTCCACCGAGACCATCTGCGCACAAAACTGCTGATGTGTGGGCTCAGAGGACACAAGGCCCTCTAACATTACCAGGTGGGACCGTCCTTACGTGTCCTAGGGGTACTGAGAAGGTAGCAGGGACAGGCTGGGAAGGCCCAGACACCCTCAACACAGCCTGGCTTCTTTCTTCCAATGTGCTGGCAAGTCACTGGGGGTCTGAGCAGAGCATGAATGCACCCTGGCTGGCTTCAGGAGGCACACGAAGGCAGAATTGGCATCCTGAGGAAGGGGGGGGGTCCTGCAAGGGGTCAGAGGACAGGGTGGGGGTCGTGGCTGGGCAAGGAGTGGGAGCCTTGGTGGCTTTGTGTCCAGCACTAGCCACCACGACCACATACTCTCTCAGCCGATCCTGCCCTTCTCTGCAGCGTGTGGCGTAACTGCCACATTTTTCCTGGAACTGGCATCATAAAGATGACTGAGCTGCCTGCTGGGCATCTGGGAATATCACTGGAGCAGGACTCCTTTCCCCCTGTTATGTTATGTTATAGAGAGAATTAAATGATCTTAATCTGAAAAAGCCAAAAAACAAAAAACAAGTCTTAAGAATTGTATCAGTCCTCCAAAGTGGGAATCAGGCTGAGAAAGTGAACGAATGTTCCAGAACCTTTTGTACCCTGCCGCTGTTGTGAGCTCCTTGGGGCCCAGAGTGGGCTCAAACCCCCCTCCACGCTGGCACTGCTGAGACGTCTAGCCTCACGGACTGAGCAGTGACTGGATTCTCCCAGAGCTGCAGACATACAGACAGCCATCGTTGGACCGCCCAGCCACATCCTGTCAGCTAATCTAATAAACCCTCTTACAATCCAGATTCATTCTGCCAGTTTGGTTCCCCTAGAGAACCCCGACTAACACACTTGGAGACGTGAAGACTCCAGCCACAGGCTCCCACTGCCGTGACCCCCTCTCTCCCCACTGTGATCGACCCTCAAACTGTCAGCCACGATAAATCCTTTTTTCTTTAAGTTTTAATTTAAGTTATTTATTTGAGAACAACAGAGAGAAAGAGAGAGAGAATGGGTACACCAGGGCCTCTAGCCATTGCAAACGAACTCCAGATGCGTGTGCCCCCTTGTGCATCTGCCTTACGTGGGTCCTGGGGAATTGAGTCTCGAACCAGGGTCCTTAGGCCTCACAGGCAAGCGCTGAACAGCTAAGCCATCTCTCCAGCCCCACGATAAATCCTTGTCCCTTAAGCTGTGATGAGAAAAGTACATGCCTGCGTGGCCTCAGGGTCTTTGCCATCAACTACAACATCACAAGAAGTCCCTAGCCACACATGGCCCCTTGACCTTGGAACTCCAGAACCAAGGGCCCAGTAAACCTCTGTGGTAAAGGGTGCCTGTCAGCTGGGTTTTCTCTTCCCAAAGGCACGGCCTCCCAAAACCTCATGGGCCTTTAGGGCTACTTGTTTGTGGGCCATGCATGCTTGGGGCAGACTGCTGCTTAGGCCTCAAATGTCATTATCTGTCTCCTCCCTCACTTGGTATCCCAGCCAAGTCTCAAGGCCTGTGGTTATTGTTTTTTTTTAATTTTTATTTATTTATTTATTTGACAGAGAAAAGGGGGGATGTCTTAGTGATTAAAGACGTTCGCACCACTTGCCTGTGAAGCCAAAGGACCCAGGTTCGTCTCCCCAGAACCCACATAAGCCAGATGCACAAGGTGGTACATGTACCTGGAGTTCATTTGCATTGGCTGAAGGCTCTGGTGTGCCCAGTCTCTCTCTCTTTCTCTCTGTCTATTCCTTTCAAATTAATAAATAAATATTTTTAAAGATATTTAAAAGCTAGGTTTGGTAGCTCACACCTGTAATCCCAGCAGAGAGGGGTACCTACTTGGTGAGTGCCAGGCCAATCCAGTGAGAGAAGATCCTGTTTCAATAAAGGTAGATGGCACCTGGGGAACAACACCTGAGGGTGTCCTCTGGCTTGTACACACACACACACACACACACACACACACACACACACACACGAATTCAAGCAAGGGCAGCCAGTAGCTTGGCCCCAACAGCAGACCCCGGTGGGGAAGAAGCGGGCTGGGGATGCCACAGGTCCCGGCCCAAACCGGGAGACCAAGAATGCCAGTGCCATCTGGGCACGTCCGCGCTCCACCCCCAAATGCCCGGCTTTGGGAGGTGTCAGAAATAGCGTGGAGGGAACGAGCCCTCGAGGAGCGATGTGCGTTCCAACTCCGCTTGGGAAGAGCAGATGAGAGCTTCTGATCAAAGTGCTGGAAACTTGTATGAATTCAGCAAGTGGTTCAGCCACTGAAAGAGAATCCCGAAATACCGATGTCTACGCATCTTTCTCTTGCAGGAGACAGCCTGTGTAGGCATATGGACGCCAGGAGGACAGCCTCCCAGGCATCTGAAAGCCAGGCTCTTTATCTCTTGAGGTTGTGTCATCATCTGGACGCAGTATCTATCTCATGGCCCAATGTGGCTGCTCTAGCTCCTGCCTCTGCATCTGCATTCCAGTCGTTTCCATGGGGCCTATTTGCCAGCCTGTGATAATGAGAAACAACATGGCTTCCCTGGAACAGCCTGACCCAAGGCTGTGTACTTACCGGTCACTTACTATTGGGTGGCGGTTGGTGACCAGACCACACTCGGCGGTGGGTCAGGCGGGGAACCGTAGTGTTTGGTTTGTCTGTTGTATTCTCAGCTAAAGCTCATGGGTCATCCTTCTAAAGGGAGAGGGGACAGTGAAGATTGGAAAACAGGCACTTGTCACTTGAGGCTCCAAGAGCAAAGGTTAACACCTCCTAAATTCAGATTACTCTTAGTGTTGTGGTGGTTTGAATCCAGTGTCCCTCATAAACTCATGTGCCTGGAATGCTTGTTCCCCAGCTGGTGGTTATTTGAGAGGTGGAGCCTTGCAAGAGGAGGTATGTTGTTGGGGGCAAGCTTGGGTGTTGCGGTTAGTTCCCTCTTGCTAGAACCTGGCTCGCTCTCCTGCTGCTGTGGCAGAGGTGATGGCCAGCCACTGCGCATGCCACACTTGCCCTGCCGGCATGGAGCTGCCCCTTGAGAGTGTCAGCCAAAACAAACTCTCGCCTCCCATCAGCTGCTTTGTGCCAGTAAATGAGAAGGTAATTACAACCCTCTCCCCAAAATAAACCTCAAAATTCATAATTTATCCTTCTCTGAGTCTGTTTTCTCAACTCCTGCCGGGGCCTCATTAACTCTGAGGTTCCCTCAACTTTGTCCTCAGGGTCTCGGAATGGTTGTCACAGCTGTGCTGATGTGGGGTTGGGGTCCTGGGAGGGTTTAGATCTCTATAAAAATGCAGGAAAGCTGGGCGTGGTGGCGCACGCCTTTCATCCCAGCACTCGGGAGGCAGAGGTAGGAGGATCGCTGTGAGTTCGAGGCCACCCTGAGACCACATAGTGAATTCCAGGTCAGCCTGGGCTGGAGTGAGACGCAACTTCAAAAAATAAATTATGCAGGAGGAGACCCCAGGCCTGTGAACTCCAACTTCAGCTCTTTGTCCAGGTTATCAAGGTCAAGGAAGAAGAGGAGGCTAGTGCTGAGGAGTTGCTGCCTTCAGTCATCTTGGGTGAGACCGAATCAGATGTGAGTTCTAGTCCTGCCAGCGCAGGCAAAGTGGCCTCCATGTTTGTATGAGTCAGTCCCTAGCTAACTACCTACCAGAAAGAAAAAAAAAAAAGGCGAATCTGTTGCTAATCCAAATCAGTGCAGCTGGAGCAGGCTTCCTAACCTCAGCATTACGGAGGGTGAAGCTTTTTGAGGGGTTCCTCTGTGCTCTGGAGGGTACAGATCAACATTTGACACCTAGACTCACCTCACACACCAGTCACTGTTCCTAATCCAGGTGACAGCCAAGACTGCAGATCTGTCAGTAATTTCTGGGACAAACCACCCACAGTTGAGAACCTAGGGCTTCAGGACCGGGGAAGGGAAGGGCCGTTCTCTGGATGCAGCCTCCTCTCTCCAGAGGGGCCATACGGC
The DNA here is from genome assembly GCF_020740685.1 of Jaculus jaculus. Lineage (NCBI taxonomy): Eukaryota > Metazoa > Chordata > Mammalia > Rodentia > Dipodidae > Jaculus > Jaculus jaculus. The sequence goes on from NC_059109.1 coordinate 130,411,518, forward strand.
TCCAGTGACCCTTCAGTTTCCATGGTGGGTCTTGTGTCCATGTTTTTCTCAAGAAATCGTGGAACAGAGAGTCATGCTTTCTGCTGTCGCGGATGGGGGCTCTGCACAAGACAGGGAACCTGGGAAGGCTATAGGGCACGTGTCCCTTCTGGGGGCTCTGAGGAGAGCCTGGAACCTTCTCTGAGGTAAGGTGGCTAGCTCCTTCTTTACATCCCACGGGCTCAGTCTGGGGTAGAAGAGTCCCACAGGTAAAGACATTCTTCTAGCTTCTCACACCCTCTCCCTCTCCCAGCAGCAAATCCCCACGAGCCCCCAGCCTCCCAGCTCTGTTCTCCTGGGGACTTTATAACCCTATTTTATGGCTTAATTTGTGTTTCCCTGAAAAGCAGTGGAGCTGAGCCTTTTTTCAAGTGTTTATAGCCAGCCGGGATGTCTCCTGCAGTGTCTGTTCTAGTAACATTTTATCCCTTTATTTGCATTTGACATTCTGTCCTGATTAGTCCATGCCTCCTTGGAGAGTTTAATCTTTTCTTTTCTGTTCTAACCTCAGGGAGCTTCAGGGCCTGGATTGTAAAAGAAGGGAGCGAGGGAGGGAAAGGAAGGAAGGCAGAGAGGCGCACACACTTTGGGATCTGCATCATATCTTTATGACATGGATGAATAGATGGATCATTGGCTCCTTTTCTTGTCATTGAGACCAAGCCCCTGACAAAAACAACCCAAGGCAGGAAGGGCTAACTTGGCTCACAGTTTGAGGGCACACAGTCCAACATGGTGGGGAAGGCACAGCAGCAGTAACAAGAAGCAGAGCTGGTCACATCATATCCACAGTCAGGAAGCAGAGACACGATGCTGGAGCTCGGCTTGCTTTCTCCCTGCTCTCCGGCCCTGGACCCTGCAGTCCACGGTTAGGATACATCCTCCCACCTCAATTAACCTAATAGAAAATTCCTCACAGAAAGGCTCAGAGATTTTTCCCCCCCCCCCTCCATGGTGATTCTAAATCCTGTCAGTTGAGATTAACTGTCACATAAGGGTTAAGCCTGGTGGTCTGTGTGGAAGGGTTTTGAACCTCTGAGCCAGGACTAGGGAAGTCCAGTTGTCCACACCACTAGGTGCCACTAGGAAGTGACATGTTTATATTTTGTAAATTTTGTACTATTTACAATAAGGGAAGGGGAGGGAGGGGAGGAGGGGGGAGGGCCATGAGGCCCTGCTCGGGTCAAAGAAGGAGCTGGTTTCGCTCAGCAACCACGCACGTCACACACACAGGGGAGTCAGAAGAGCACTGGGTCAGGCAGGTGCAGAAGAGATAGAGGGAGACTGGCTTCCTCAGGGATGGCTCTTATGTGCCTGCTGCCCACTTGCCAGTTGGCCCTGGAGCCTCTACGTGGCTGGCAGCCTCATGGTAGGTATGCGTTGGTGTTTGGCCAGGCAAGTTCTGGCAGTTTCTCCCACTTGCTTAGACTCCCGAGACTCACTGCAGGGGGTGACTGTTGCCCTAGGATTTAGCTTGCGCACTGACAGCATGAAGCTCACTGCGTGGCACACGGTAGGTGCTCAGTGGCTCGGGTTCCAGAACCTTCATATAGCATGACGTAGCATCACACCAGAGAAGAGAAGGTCTTGGCCCTATGGCCTCTTCCCATGGGATTACGGATACTGATTCCTAAATGTGCAGAGAGGGAGCTGGAGAGGTGGCTCAGCAGTTAGGTGCTTGCCCGCAAAGCTTAATGACCAGGGTTCATTTCCCCATTGCCCACAGAAGGCCAGAAGCACGAGAGGGACACATGCATCTGGAGACCATCTGCAGTGGCTAGAAGCCCTGGCATGCCTATTCTCTCTGTCTTGTCTCTTCTCCTCTGCTTATAAACAAATAAGTAACAATTTTAAAAAAGTGTAGAAAAGGAGCAGAAATCATGGTTTTACTGATGGTGACCCATGTTGAATGCCCACTGTGTGTTGGGCTTCATGCCAATCACATCCTTTCATGCCCTCCAGTAACACTTCAACTTGGGTTAACTGAGGTGTGGGGATAGCATGACTATTCATTCCTTCCTTTAGAGCAGGCCCATGCCTCGACTCAGGCCCATTTGTTTTTGTAATTAAAGTTTTATTGGTACACAGTCATTTGCGCACATAAGACCTTCCCCCTGCTTTCTTATTGCAGCGGCAGCTGTGACAGAGGCCTTGTGACCCACTAAGCCTACGCATGTCTTGCCCTGCCTTTTGCAGACAAAGCCTGCCTGGTTTAGAGGAAGCATTTGAAGTCCTGTCTTGTGCCAGCTAGACATCAGCTCAGGAGATGCCTTGTAAGCTACAGCGAGGGGCTGAGACTTGTTCTGTAGGCAGAGAGTTGTCACTAAAGAGGCTTGACAAAGAGGGAGGGACAGGGGCTAGAGAGATGGCTTGGTGGTTAAGGTGGCTTGCCTGCAAAGCCTAAGGACCCATGTTTGACTCTCCAGATCCCACATCCGCCAGACATACAAAGGCGAGGCAAGTGGAAGGTCGCACATGCCCACTAGGTGGTGCAAGTGTCTAGAATTCAATTTCAGTGGCTGAGGCCCCGGCATGCCAATTCTCTCTCTCTCTCTCTAAAAGAAAAGGCTGGGCGTGGTGGTGCATACCTTTAATCCCAGGGAGGCAGAGGTAGGAGGATCATCATGAGTTTGAGGACACCCTGAGACTGTACAGTGAATTCCAGGTCAGCCTGGGCTAGAGTGAGACCCTGCCTCAATAAAACAACAACAGAAAAGGAGCAGAACAAAAAAATAAATATAGTAAATTTTAAAAGTAAAAAGTAAAAAAGAGGAAGGGATAGGATTAGAGCTGGGGTTCAGAGTGGCCTGTCTGAAGAACTTCTGGCTGTTTGATTGTTGCTCACAGATACCTCACAGAATGACGTTCGGAGGATTGCCTTTGGCTCATGGTCTCCGGGGATTCAAGCTCAACTGTCACACCACGGCAGACCAGCCAGCAGACAGAGGGGAATGTCTGCCTCTGTTTCCCCCTCTTATTCCACCCAGACGTTCAGCCCAAGGCAGGTGCCACCCATACCCCAGTGAGCTTCCCTGCTCCATTAATCCTCTCTGGCAATGCCCTTGCAGACACATCCAATTTGGGAGGCATGCTCCCCCCAATGATTCCAAATACAGCCGACAATGAAGACAAACCATTATGGCGACCGGTTATCTTGGGGTGGGCACGGGGAGAGGGATCATGTATGTCACCTGAACTGGGGGCAATCAGAAATGTCACTCACCAAGCTAGAAAGCACAGAGGGAGAGGAGGAGGGAACAGGAGGAGGAGGAGAATTTTGGAGGTGGGGAGCTGAAGGCTCCTGGGGAGTGTCTTCCATGGAGATGTCCTTAGAGCAAGTGCCCTGCAGATCCGCAGCACCGAGGGCCAGGGTGGAGAGCCTCCGGCACACAGCTGCCCACAGGAAGAGCTGAGGATGGGGGCTGCAAGTTTGAAACCCACTTCCACACCTATTTCTCAAATCAACCCCCTCGCCACACAGCCCAGGACCACCCCCTGAACATCCCAGGGAGCTGAGGCCAGAGAGATGAGTCCAGGGCCTGCGACATGAGCTCAGCCCCAGGCAGGAAGGCAGACCCCGGGGGCTTCCAAAGCAGGCGGAGAACTGTCTGTCTAGCATGAAAGGTCCCAAGAGAGCAAGGCTGTCACTCTCCCCAGGCTGACAGCTGTCATGATGAGCTCTTTTCTGGTGCCTCGCGTCCCAGCTGTGAGGCTGCTGCTGGGGGGCTGGGGCACGCACAGGTAGGACCCAGTTTCTGGAACTGTCCTCTTCTTGGGGGTACCAGCTGGAGGGAGCTGGGACCGCCCTGCTGGCCCCTGGGGACCATTTTAGGTGTGCTCGGCTCCCCAGGAGGCAGGCTTGGGACAGATGGTGGGTGGGACGTGCCTGCGCGCTGGAGATGTTTGGCTCCTTGAAGAAGGCTGAATGAGTGATTTTCCTCCCGAGATATGGCGAGTCAGCCTTCGTGTTTCTCTTCTGTGGGGTCCTCAGAGCAGGCCTGTGCCTCCGGCAGAGGAGGGTGCCTTTCTCTGAGGGATAGACTGGTCTCCAGGGACCAAGCCCCTGCCCTTTGTTGAGTCTGCTCTCTCTTCTTGCTGGTGGCCTTTTCTAGTTGGGGGAGCCTGGTGCTGGCCTAACCATAGGCTTTGTCCCCCAGCAGAATTGGGGAAAGTGCCTTTCTGCTGTGATGGGTGTTCCCGGGGCCCCTATGAGTCAGAATGTTTCAGTGGCATGTGACAAAGTCAGGTGAAATTTGCTGCAGCGCAAAAGGGAACAAGTGAGCTTGGGTTGATGGAAACGTTCAGGTGTGGGGACTTCATCAGGTATCGCTAGATCCAGGAGTTCTCGGGACTCCTCAGTAAGGATCTGTCACCCCTGTCTCTGCGTTTTGCTGGCACTGTGCTATGGGGACTTGGCTCTGAGCTCCTGGTTTCTATCTGCTTAGCTTGGCATTTGTAACAAAATTACCAGTTATGTCAGGTACGGCGCTACCTCCCCATGATCCCGGCACTGAGACAGGAGGAGCAGGAGCTAGAGGCCAGCCCGAGCTACATAGCAAGACCTGGTCTCAAAAATAAAAAAATTCAAACTCAGATTCTTTACTAACAAATTTACAACAGAAGTCCTGGCTGTCAACAGCCAGGGTCCCAGTGGAGTCGTATGACTGCTATTGGTTAATCCTATGGCTAGAAAATACCACATTTTCATTGGCCAGATCTGAGTCAGGCACGGGCAGCTTTATCCACACTGCGGGGCGGGGGGGGGGGGGGGGGGGGGGGGGGGGGGGCGGGGGCGGGGGGGGGGCGGGGCGGGGATGTCTGTGACCTTAGCAACTTCTTGCTGGTGGTGGCAGGGGCAGGTGTGACAATGGGTGAAATCACAGGTGAACACTGCGCTTGGTACCTCAGAGAACAGTGATGGGAAGATGGGCTGCCGACTGGACTTTCCCACAGCCCCCAAAGGAGGGAAGTCATAGATAAGGGGGCGTCCATGGGATGTCACCAATGAGGCAGCCGTCCTCAGACGGTGAGATGGGGGGTGGGTGGGTGAAGGGACTAGAGAGGTGGTGGAGAGAGCAGGCGTAGGTGTGGGAAGTAGATCCAGTACTGCGGTCTCCTCCCTCTCTCAGTCTTCCCTTCCCCTCTGTCCCCTCTGCCCCTGGACCATGAGGAGCAGGACAGAACGTTCTTAGTGCTTCTGCTCTCTGGGGACAGACAGACAGCAAACAGAGGAGATGCTTGGGGCAAGCAGCCTGCGTATTGTGAACAGTGATGGATTCAGTAGGGTGGGCAGGAGGGCTTCTCTGAGGAGGTGACATTTGGCAAGAGATGAGCATTTCCTGGTCAGAGCCAAGGAGACAGAGGAAGGGATACGGATCGTGGTGGCATTGAGGCAGCAAAGGGACTCCTGGATTCTGGACTGTAGCAATGGACAACTGTGGTGCGGGCAGAGCCTGGGGTCAGGAAGGTGCTGGGCGGCCAGCGTCAGCCTTGTGCAGGGGGACAGGAGCTGGGTGTGGCCACCTGTGGCTCAGCCTGAGGCAGGGGAGGATGGGGATAAGGCCCTGGGTCTTGCCACTGCCAAGTATCAGCTCACACTGGCACACTCCCACATCCAAGATGACCCGGGGGAAAGAGGCCTGGCCCCAGTGTGCCATGGGAAGACGGAGGCTCAGAGGAGAGAGGCCTCTCACCCAGTCAATGTTTGAACTTGGCCCTTTCAGCTGCCCAGGTCTTCCCCGCAGCCTCATGGGAGTGGGCAGTGCCTTCCCCCAGGGCTCCCAGCAGAATCTCTGCAACCCTTGCTTCCTTTTCCCCATTTCCACCAAGCCCAAACAGGCTGGTATTTCCATCCCATGGCAGATGGGGTTGGGGGTGGCACCGTGGCCCTGAGCTCTGAGGATGGAGCCGGCCTGGCTGCCAGGCTGACGGCTCGCCCGGCAGATGCTCCTCCGCCTGGAGCGGGGGCAGTGCCACCCACATCCCCGCTCCCCACTCCCCGAGACGGCTCCAAGCAGAATGGTTTTCCTAGCACGTAAATGTCACTTTCCTTCATACCTTCCTTTTTTATCTGCTCGATGGGATGCGGCTGCTATCTGCAAAGAAGGGGGGCGGTTTCACCCTCCAAATGCCATCGCCCTGGTGGCTCCTGCGCAGGGCTCCAGAGCGAAGTCTTTGATGAGGGGCCATTGCCACCACAGATGTCTCCACTATTCTGTGTGGTGGGTGTTTCGGGGGGTCTGTGTGGAACCCCCCCCATGCTGGGGTTGTTGCAGGGTTCCAGAGTTGAGCTCAGGTTTAGCAGGCTTGTTGAGGAAGAAGGATGGCTGGGTGATTACTGAGATCAGATGGGTGAGATTTCCTGCCCTGCCATTTCCCCTAGGGATCAAATACTGGATGCTCTTCCAAGGATTCACGCCTGTTAGATGGGGTGTAGTCAAGCCACCCAGACTTTGCCAGCCAACCTGTTCAGTCCTCCAACCAGGGGGTGACTCATATGTGATAAGAAACCCAAGCCAAGGTGAGGTTCCGCGGGTCGTGTGCTTGCCTGGTGTGCGCCAGGCCCCGGGCTCCACCTCCAGCACCGCGGAATCCGGGCATGGTGGCGCACACCTATGCCCCGTCATTCAGGAGGCAGAGGCAGGAGGCTCAGAAGTTCAGAGCCATCATCAGCTGCGTAGCGAGCAAGTTCAAGGCCAGCTTGGACTACATGGAGACCCTGATTCAGATTAAATAAATAAATAGGGGGTGGGAAGGAAGATGGCTCAGTGGTTACCAGTGCTTGTGGTACAAGCCTAATGCCAGGAGCCTAGATCCCCAGAGCCCACCCTCAGGCAGGCAGAGCACTGGTCCACGGGTCTATGATCCCAGCACGCTTACAGCCTTGGCAGAGTCAGAAAATCTCTGAACTTGTGGGCTGGCGAGGGCGGCCTTTGTAGGGCAAAACCAACCAAGGTGGAAGAACGAGACCAGCCCCAAGGCTGCCCTCTGACCTCCGCATGCTGTTGGCACATGAGCGCCTGGCACACGCACACAAGCGTTTGCACGCCAGATGAATAACTGACGAGTGAATGTGAGCAAGTGGATGGAGAGAGAGCTCTCCAAATAGATGACCTCTCTTATCTAGTCTGCGATGAGGCAAGCATGAGGCTGGGGAGATGGCTCTGTGGTTAAAGGCACGTGCTTGCAAAGCCTGCCAGCCAGGGTTCCATTCCCCAGGACCCATGTAAAGCCAGATGCACAAAGTGGCACATATGTCTGCAGTTCATCTTTCAGTGGCAAGAGGCCCTAGCATGTCCATTCCTCTCTCTGCTTGCAAATAAATAAAAATAAGTAACTTTAAAAAGGGGGGGGGCTGGGGAGATGGCTTAGTGGTTAAGCACTTGCCTGTGAAGCCTAAGGACCCTGGTTCGAGGCTGGATTCCCCAGGACCCACGTTTGCCAGATGCACAAGGGGGCGCACGCATCTGGGGTTCGTTTGCAGTGGCTGGAGGCCCTGGCGCACCCATTCTCTCTCTTTCTCTCTATCTGCCTCTTTCTCTGTCTGTTGCTCTCAAATAAATGAATAATAAAAAAATAAATAAAAAAGACAAGCATAATCCACAAGCGCAGACGGTTCTGGAAGCCTAAGCCATTAGTGGCTCCGGGAAGGCTGCCTGGAGGAGGGGGCTGCTAAGCAGGGTCTTGAGGATGGAATAGAAGTTGTTGGCTCTGAAGGCAGACCTTTAGCAGGGACGGAGCACGACAGCATGGCAGCCACAGGTATGCAGAGGCAGGAGGTGTCCCCAGTGTTATCGTGAGACGATGGAGCATGGTAGCACATAGGGATCCCTGGGGAGATTGCAGAGTGAGCGGGAGAAGATGGGGGGAACAGCACTTGAAGCTGGCACAGAACACTTGGATCGAAGTATTAAGGAGTGACCCTGAGGCTCATTGGGAGATCAGAACAAACACTACTGAGGTCCCAGACCGGGCAGGGGTGACCTCCTAGAGGCATGGACTGAACTCCCCACCTAAGCTTCACCTACCCCTGGGCTTAATGTTGACCAGTGACCAGTGCCTGAAGCCCACTGCAAGTGCCCTGTGTGTGCAGGACTTGGGATGCCGGTGCCACCTCTCCCTAAGCTGCCTCCACTGCCACCCCCTCTTCCTCTTCCTTCCCAGCATGGACCCCCTCCCCAGCGGGAGTCCCCGTTCTCCGAGACCTCCTGGCAGTGCAGCTGACACTGTATCCAGGCCTGGGCCATTCCCCGGCTGCCCTTCTTCACGTCGTTGGTTTTGTGCACTGGGTAGTGGTCACGGTGCCCATTTTAGCAGGAGGAGACTGGAGGGGCTGAGGCGTCAGGCATCTCACCTGAGAGTCTTGCACACTGGTAGGTCTGAAGCTGAACCATGGATCAATGCAGCCCCTCCCCTTTTTTTCTCCTAAATAACCTTTTGGAATAATTTTAGATTCCTGGAGAAGTTGCACAAAACCCAGGGAGCTTCCCACCCACTCCCCACCCGACTTCCCCCTGCTAACATCAGCGTGGCCCACTTGTCACAGGCAAGAAGTCAACTCTGATGTACGTGTGACAAGTAGAGTGACGGTCCCCAAAGGGACCAGCAGCCAATCCTCACAGCCTTGTTAGGCAAAGGCACTTGGCGGGTGTGGTTCTGTCACTCCTGAGGTGGGGAGATTGGGTCAGGCCGCCCAGGGTGGGTCCCCGCAAGGGCCTCAGCCTCGTGAGAGGTCACAGGGGTACTTACAGAAGGGCCACAGAGCAGGAGGGTCAGAGGGAAGATGGAATACTGAGGTGGTGGGACCTTTAAGAGGTGGGGCCTAGTGAGAGGCCACTGGGCCCCTGAGTTCTGTGAGGATGAATTATGATAAATGAGCAATCCTGGCCCCGAAATAGCTCCCTGATTTCCTGTCTTGTCATGTGATCTCTGGCATATTCTCCCTCTGTGAGATTCCCCACCAGAGGTCTAACCCACGGGGCTGTCCAATCTTGATCTTTTAGCCACCAAAACAGCAAGCTCAATAAACCTGTTATCTTTCTAAAGTCACCAGCCTCAGATGTTTGGTGATAGTCATGGAACATGCTTTCCACCCTTTTCCTCATCACCCAGCGTGATGGCTGAGCGTCCAGCCATCACAGCCACCTTCCTTGCGCTTTTGTGACCTGTGCTCTTCTTCAAATGCTCCTGTGGCCCAGGGCTGCAGAGAGAAGTAGAAATTACCATAAGACAAACATTCACATCCAGACCAGACACATACAGGTTAGCATCTAGCTTTGCATCCTTGCTGTTTCAAACCCAGCTGCCAATAGCACTAAAGTCTATCGCTGAGTGTGGGGGGAGGGGCTGCAAACACAGACAGCCCATCACGTACCAAGCAATGCACTGACAGACTCCATGGAGCTGATGAAAGCGGATTTGAGAACGGCTCAGTTTCCTTCCAACACCTTGGACAAGCTGGTGGAGTTGGGCCAATTAACGCTCAAAGAAAGAAAAAAACCAATAGAGACAGTGAAAGGCTTGACTGCTTCCAAGGAGACCTGGAGAGGTTGAGGGTGTCTGTCTCTTAGGAAAAATCAATCCAGCCTCTTCAAACAGAGAATTTCATGCGGTAATTTAAAAGTCAACCTGGCCTGATGGCACACGCCTGTCATCCCAGCCATTCAGGAAGCTGAGGCAGGAGGACTGCCAGTTCAAAGCCAGCCTCTGCTACAGAGTGAGCTAGACAACTTAGCAAGACTCTCAATGGAAAAAGTAAACAAAGGGCTGGAGAGATGGCTTAGTGGTTAAGCGCTTGCCTGTGAAGCCTAAGGACCCCGGTTCGAGGCTCGATTCCCCAGGACCTACGTTAGCCAGATGCACAAGGGGTCGCACGCATCTAGAGTTCGTTTGCAGTGGCTGGAGGCCCTGGTGCGCCCATTCTTTCTCTCTCTCTGCCTTCTTCACTCTGTCTGTTACTCTCAAATAAATAAATAAAAATAAATAAACAAAGTATATTTTTAAAAAGTAAAAGAAGGCTGCAGGCGTAGCTGAGCGATAGAGTGCTTGCCTAGAATATGTGAGGCCCAAAGTTCAATCTCTAGTACTTAAAAATATAAATAAATAGGGGCTGGAGAGATGGCTCAACATTTAAGGCATTTGCCTACAAAGCCTAACTACCCAGGTTTGAGTCCCCATTATCCACATAAAGCCGGTTGCATAAAGTGGCACATGTGTCTGGAGTTCATTTGCAGTGGCAGAAGGCCCTGGTGCACCCTGTATTCATTCAATCATCCATCCATCCATTCTTTCTTTCTTTGCTTGTGAATATAAATAAATAACAAGTATACATATATAAGTATACATATATATCAAGAGAGAGAGAGAGATCCAGTCATCTAAGTTATGAAACACTTATGTCATCCTTCCAAAACTTTGGGGGAAAATTGTCCAGGAGAAAGTGACCCCAGTGAATCCGTTCACTCCAATCTCACTTTCAGAGTTTAGTACATGATTTAAATTATGACCCATTTAAAAATGTTTTAAAGCTGCTTTCTTAATGTTTTATTTATTTGACACACATGCAGAAAGAGAGAGAAAGAGGCAGATGCAGATGGAGAGAGAGAATGGGCACATCAGAGCCTCTTGCCACTGCAAACAAACACCAGATGTACATGGCACTTCATGTATCTGGTTTTACATGGGTATTGGGGGATGGAACCCTGGTCCTTGGGCATTGCAGGAAAGTACCTTCACCACTGAGCCATCTCTCCAGCCCTAAAGCTGTTTTCTTAATGTTTATTGGATCTTTCAAAACAAGGTAAAACATTTGTTGTTGCTATAAAATGCAGATCCTTCTAAGGAACATCTCCTTAGAAGGGTCTATATTTTATAATTTTTTTATTTGTGAATGTGGGGTGTGTGTATGTTTGAGAGCACACCACTGTGCATAGGAGGGTCAGAGGATAATCTTGGGGTATCTGTGCTCTCCTTTTCTTTCTACCTTGTTCGAGACAGGGTCTCCCTTGTTTTTGCACCAGTCTGGCCAGCTTCTCCTGGCTCTTCCTTCCATTGGGGTCATAGACACAGGCCCCACTTTGTATCCAGCTTTATGTGGGTGCCGGGGAATTAATTAGACTTGGGTTGGCAGGTTTGCAAGCAAGTGCCTTGATCTTCTGCACTATCTCCCCAGTTCAGCTTACTTTATTCAGTTTTGGACAGAGTCTTATGATGTCGCCCGGGCTGACCTCTGCCTCCTGAGTGCTGTCATTATAGGCTTGAGCCACCAACCCAGATATGAGGCCATTTGTTTTGTACCAGTTCCTCCAACACAGAGAGCCTTGCTTGGGTAGTCCCAGGTCACGCCTGAAAAGTGTATTTTTCCATCTGGAAGTGTCACCGACCCTCTACCAAAATCAAGACTCACCTGTGAGCTCTGAGGACACACTGCAGGTGGCCAAGGGATTCATCCACCTGGCTGCCCCCTGGTGAGGCGTTGTTTTTGTTGTTGTTGAGGTGGGGGTCTCGTTCTAGCCCAGGGTCACCTGGCACTCACTCTGTAGTATCTGGGTGGCTTCAAACTCATAGCAATCCTCCTACCTCTGTCTCCCGAATGCTGGGATTAGGATTAAAAGCATGCGCCTCCCCACCAGGCACCCAGGTGAGTTTGAATGCCAGCAATGGTATTCAAGTGAAAGATGGATGGGGTTATCTAGGGTGTGGGAGGTCGGTTGTGTGCAGGACGAGGTTTGAGGCGGAATGAGAGAGAGAGAGAGAGAGAGAGAGAGAGAGAGAGAGAGAGAGAAGAGAGATGACTCCATCTGCAGCCGCCAGGGCAGACTTGGTGGATCAAATACTTGACCATCACTTTGGCCAAGGACCTCACACTTGCAGAGCCCCTGCTGGAAGGAGGTCCTGTGGGAGGGAGAAGACACCCCTTCACCAGAGCACCATCCCCTTATGGACTTCTGGGCTGTGCCCTGCCTTCCAGAAACTTGGGTTTGACAGACGATTATTGTTGGGAGGTAAGAAGTGCTAGGAGAGGAACATGTTCATGGGTACCACCGGCGGTGACCCAGGGAAATGTCTGTGAAGGTAACAGCTGATGTAAGTGACAAGAGCCACTGCTTGGCAAGTAGGCAAAGCACTTTGCAGACTGAGGATATAGCAAAGGCAGATGCAAGGCTTGACTGCTGCGCAGGGCGCGGGAGTGGAGGGTCACAGCTGTAGTGAACATCAGAACTCTTCTGGGGAGGGGGTGCAGGCTGTTGCTATGACTCTGGCCCCTTGACACCCAGCTGTCCCCATGAGGCGAGAGGGCAGGGAGGGGTGCCTGCAGACAGAAACTAGAAACCCTTCCAGAAGCCCTCTGGCTCTGCATGGTCACGTGGGCATCCCAGCCACAAGAGACGCAAGAGGCCAGGTGTCCAGCAAGAGATCCGGCCAGTCATGGCTTATCACGCTGGCGTGGATGTGAACCTGTTGTGCCCATTCAGGACCCTCGGGGCACAAAGAAGTGGGGACCAGTCACTGGGTATCCCCCCTTGGAGAACTCATGGTGGGAGGGGTAAGTGAAACCCAGAGTTTTTCTCAAGGTGAAGCTCTGTCGCTGGACACAACCTTGGTCCTTTAACTCAAGGGAGGAAAATGCACCTCGCAGCACGTGTCGGAAAGGCAAGTGCGCCCTCTTGTGGTGCCTGTGAGGGAGTGCAGCATCCCTCCAAGGACGGGACCCCTGGTGCTGGAGGCGTTGACCCTTACTGAGCACCTACTCCACACTTTGGCCCACCCTGCAAATTCTAATATAGTCTGTCCCATCCATGCATTCATTTTAAGGATGGAATCATTTGTCCACAATCCCCACTGAAGGAACGGAGTCCCTGTCTGCATCTTATAAAGGCTGGGTGTCCAGCCATTGGGCTCAAGGACAGTAGAATACACCCCCAGCCAGTATATCGGGGCACAGTTGCATCTGTTGTGAACAAAATTTATTTGTTTTAATAAGTTTTGCGTGTTTATGTGTGTGGTATGCATAGATGTACGTGTTCATGCCTTGTGTGTGTGTGTGTGTGTGTGTGTGTGTGCATGTGGCGGTCAGAGGTCAATGTGGTGTGTCTTTTTTAATTACTCTCCACCTTGTTTTGGGGGGCACTGAACCTAAAGCTCACCTATTCGGCTAGGCTAGCTATCCAGCTTGTTCTCCGGTGGGGTAGAGTCAAACTCAGGACCTCATGCTTACCCAGCAAGCACTTTACAACTGTGTAGCTCCCCACCCTCAGCCAAGATTTATTTAAAAAAATTTTTTTTAATTAATTTATTTATTTGGGGTGGGGGAAGAAAGAGGCAGATGGAGAAAGAATGGGTGAGCCAGGGCCTCTAGCCACTGCAAACAAACTTCAGACACATGCGTCATCCTGTGCTTCTGACTTTACGTGGGTCCTGGGGAATCGAATATGGGTCCTTAGGCTTTGTAGGCAAGTCTCTTAGCCACTGGGTAACCTCTCCAGTCCTCAACCAAGATTTATTAACCTAAGGTCAGGGGCTCACAGATGGAGTTTTGAAACCCTAAAAATTGGACAGAACTCTCTCTCTGCCTCTTTCTCTCTCTCTCTCTCTCAAATAAACAAATATAAAATATTTTCAAAAAAATTTTAAGGGCTGGAGAGATGCCTTAGTGGTTAAGGCACTTTCCTGCGAAGACTAAAGACCCAGGTTCGATTCCTCAGTACCCATGTAAGCAAGATGCACAAGGTGGCGCATGTGTCTGGAGTTTGTTTGCAGTGGCTGGAGGCCCTGGAGTGTTCATTCTATTTATCTGCCTCTTTTTCTCTTTCTTTCTCATGAATAACTACAAAATAATAACAACAATAATAATAATAATGAAAAGCTGGACATCAAAGTGATGGAGTCTCTGAACATTTCCTTGGCAGTGGCTGTCACAGGCCTGGGTGAGGGGACACTTCAAAGACACAGAGCCCCCTCAGTCTCTTCAGTGTATTTACTGACCTGCAGCTTTTGGTGGGTGGAGGTGGAACTGATGAGGGGTTGTTTGTCTCAGCCTTGATTGACTTGTGATGATCGTGCATTATGCATGAATCAGCTTTTGTTTAGCTCTGGGAACATCTTGCTTTTGATATGATGAGACCTCTTGGCATTTGAGGTCAAAGCTACCTCCATCTTTAATATAACAGTGGTTTGTTTGTTTTTTTTTTTTAGTCAAAACAGTAAAGTCATAATTGTAAATATTGTTTGACTCTAATGAAGAAATGCCTTTTAAAATATTTTATTGATTTATTTATTTCAGAGAGAGAGAAAGAGAGAGCACGCACCAGGGTCTCTAGCAACTGCAAATGAATTTCAGATACATGCACTATTTTGTGCATCTGACTTAATGTGGGTACTGAGGAATCAAACCCAGGTCCTTAGGTTTTGCAGGCAAGCGCCTTAACTGCTGAGCCATCTATCCAGCCCAAGAAATGCTTTTAAAGGCAGCTCAGTGGTAGAGCACTTGCCTAGCATGTTTTAGACCCAGGGCTCCCTCCTTGGCACTGCAGAAAGGAGAGTGGCGAGTAATGCTTTTCATATTGGTCCCAGAGATTGTAGCTCTTTTTACTCATAGACGGTGTCAAATCATAAGCTGGGGGAAACTTTGGACACATTGACCTCTCCCCACACCACCAAGGGATGAAGCAGGCCCTAGTCAGGGTTGGGCCAAGGCAGCCCAGCACCTTGCTGGCCCTGGTGACCTGTGGAAACCAGGGCCACCCAGCGGCAGGAAGGCAGGAGCCTGGGAGGGTGGGGGAGGGTGCAGGTGTGTCCCGCTGCCCAGGTTGGCTCCTGATCTGGCCTTTCAAACACACTTGCTCCAAATGACAGAAGCTATGCTTGCTTTCAGCTGCTAGGGCGACCGTGGGGAAATGTGAAGTTTTAGACTTGATTTTGGAGACCTCCGCTTGTGGCTGCATGACCTCGGACAGACCTCCTTGAACTTCAGACTTATCTCTTCCTCCTTCCCTCTCTTCTTTCCTTCCTTTCTCCCACCCGCTCTGCCTTTCTTTCTCCTTCTCCTCCTCCTCCTTCTTCCTCTGCCTCTTCTTCTTTTTCTTCTGAGGGTCTCATGTAGCTCAGGCTGGCCATGAATTCACAGTGTCATCAAAGATAAGTCTGAACTCCTTATCCTCTTGATTCTACCTCCCAAGGGTAATTGGGATTACTAGGAGGGCAGATGTGTGCCACCACACCCGGTTTATGCAGTGCTGGGCATGGAACACAAGGCTTCGTACATGCCAGGCAGGCATCCTGTCAACTGAGCCACATCCCCAACCCAGGTACCACTTTTCAAGTGAGGTCACAAGCTCTGTCTCCCCAGTGTCTAGAGGAGTCTGAAGGTGATCTATTGGAGGGGTACCAGGCGTCTTCCCAATTGAAGCACAGCCTGGCACCAGGGAATGTAGAATTTCCTGTCCACTTTCATGATAACCAAGAGTTGCTCCTAAAAGCCACGTGGGAACAAGCAAGACTTTCCTGAAATTGTGTCTCAGTGACCAGGGGCGGCTCTCGGTAGACACTGACTAGATCGGGGTTCCTAGACATTCTTGGACCTCTCATAGCTCTGGCTCACCTGGGCTGGACCTTCTCCTCTACTTAGCCTCCCCTTCCCCTGCACCTCCATCCTCCATCACTCTCCCTCCCTCCCGCATCTCCCTCCTCCCGCATCTCCCTCCTCCCGCATCTCCCCCCATCCTCTCCTATCTTCCTTCTCTTTATGGTGTTCCCTTTCTTCCAAGTTTCCTCTTTGTTGCTGAGACAGGGTCTCACTCTGTGGCCCATAGTCTTGACCCCAGCCTCCTCAGTGACAGGAGGAGACAGCCACCCCTGGGCTCTCCACAGTCCTCTTTCTTCCCAGTGCAGAGCAATCCAACCCTCTCGGTGGCCCAACTTGCAGACCCACCACAGACACCTATGCAAACAGAAGCCCAGGTGGCACAGTGACATCACGGTCTACCGAGGGCCACGAGCCCCGGCTCACTGCCGCCCCAGCCACCCCACCTGCTTGTGTAAATACGGCTGCATTTGGGGTGTGGCCGGAGCTGACCCTTCTTCCTTGGGTGTGGTCTCGTCTCTCACACAATGGTAGAACTGGGCCTCTGTGTCAAGACTGTCTGGCTCCAAATCTGAAATATTTGATTTCGGTGTTGCAACATGGTATTTTCATTAAGCGCCGAGGCCGCAGGGGAGCTGGCTGACAGCCTCTCCCTTGTTCCTTCCAGTCGTAACATGATCTCTCCTGACAGAGGACCGAGCGCCTCCGTGACCAGCTATGGGGCACGGCTGCCTCCGTCCTCTCCGGATCCTGCAATCTAGTAGCCAGGGCCACCTGTACACCCAAGAGAGGGGACATCATCCCAGAGAGTGGCCTTGAGGCTCCTAGGTAATGGGCTTTGTTTGGTCAGTGGGAGGGAAGGTTTCTGCAAAGAAGAGGAGAGAGGGCTGGAGAGATGGCTTAGTGGTTAAGTGCTTGCCTGTGAAGCCTAAGGACCCCGGTTCGAGGCTCGGTTCCCCAGGTCCCACGTTAGCCAGATGCACAAGGGGGCGCACGCGTCTGGAGTTCGTTTGCAGAGGCTGGAAGCCCTGGCGCGCCCATTCTCTCTCTCTCCCTCTATCTGTCTTTCTCTCTGTGTCTGTCACTCTCAAATAAATAAATTTAAAAAAAAAAAGAAAAGGAGAGAGTGGTCACTTCTTAGGCTCCCTTCCTACCTTAAGGCCAGCTGAGCTGCACCAGAATTGGTCCACTTCCCCATTGCTCACAAAAGGCCACCGGTCTGGACTGTGAGTAAAATCAGCCCATTTTTGGGTCAATATTAGCACAAGTTTTTCAAATATTATCCAGACTTTTTCAGCCCTGTGTGCTGGCAGTTTGTGGCTTTTGGACAGAAAGTCACTGACACTCTCCCAGTTTGAAATTTTTACCAGTTAATATAACCCTGTGAAGTCCAAAATACACACACACACACACACACACACACACACACACACACACACACACACAGTCTCCCATGGCACCTGGCCATCCCCCACTACAGCGCTCTGGGAAACTCCCGCCACCACGCTCAGGAGCCAGGCACAAGTGTGCGGCAGGGCAGCCCTGGACGTCAGCTGAGCGTCTGTCCACTGACCAGACTGGACACAACATGGATAATGCCTGCGACCTGCTGACAGCCAAGACAAACCCCAGCAGCACTGATTCCCAGCAACAGCTCCCAAAGCAGCAGTGTGAAGGGGGTCGTAGGAAGTCTGCAGCCAGCAGAGCAGTGACTCACGGCGGAGGGGACTGCCCGAGTGCTCCACGTGGGGAGGGAGACAAGCAAGGCCCGAATCTGGACCGCAGAAGGAGGCGGGGCTTACCCAACCTCACCTGTCCGGCTTTGTCTCTGGAAAAATGACTCATGGATGGTCCGTGGTGGCACACATGGGTAGCCATGGATGGGTCATGGTGGTATGGGGCTGCCAGAGAAGGCAGTTAGTTTTACTAGACGGGACCAGGACGGCCCATAGAGGGAGAGATCTTGGGGCATCACGCCCTCGCCCCGCCTGTGACAGACGTGGGATTTAGTGCTTGCCCACCCCACGCACTTAGATCTCTCTTGAGGGCGCACCCTGCCCAGGTGAGGGTGGGTTTCTCCCCTAAGCCCAGGCCGATGGGCTGGGACGCCTGCTGTAGGTGTGTCCAGGTATACTGGTGCAAATTCCAAAGTATATCTCCCTGGATCCATGGAGAGAGTTGGCCTCTCATTCTCTCTCTCTCTCTCTCTCTCTCTCTCTCTCTCGAACTGGCAGTAACATTCTTTGGACCTCAAATGGGTAAAGTTTTTCTCCCATCCTGGATGCCAGGATGTCCCCAGGCTGTCACTTGGAAAAACCTGAAAGTGTTCCTGGGGAGGGGGGCCGGTGGCAGCGGGGATATTCCGCTCAACACCTTCAACGCACAGAACCCCAGGGAAGTGACATCACCCCACGGAACTGCCTTCCAGAATGTCTGCAAGCAGCCCATCTCAGAGCTGCCTCCTGGCCTGGTCTCCTGGTCTAGGTGGGGTCAGATTTCCTGCACTGGGACCTCTTGACAGTGACGGGCCCGCACACAGGCCGGGGTGAGGTGCACCCTACGGGAACGGCTGCGGGGTGGGGGCAGGGATGAGAATGCCAGGGCACAGCCCAGGGCAGCCAGGAGTCTTGCTTATTAAGACCTCATGTTTCAACCTCAGAACATACGTACACACACGTGCACAGGCACCAGGACACACACATAGGAGAAAACTCAGCACACGTTTCGCTGTGGCTCCATGTCATACCTCTAGCCTGACTGGGGTGAGCAAGTCCCTTAGCACCCACCACCCTCCACGTGGCTCTGGCCCTGGCCCTGTGGCGGCCCAGTATGGGCTTCGCGCTCACGAGGCAGCAGACACAGTTTGGGGGAAGATAACCACCGTGGTGAGTCACTGTTTCCACTACCCACCCCTCTCTGGAGGCTTGAGCCAGGGTGGGCCTGTGAAGTGGGAGCAGAGCCTGCCCCGGGGGAAGGGAAGGGACTAAGACAGCTCCTGCACTGGTTTAGGGGACCCAGGTCCTCAGTCTGGTGATAAGAGAGCCGCAGGGCCACCAAATCCAGGGCTGTCATCGAGAATGGCTTGCCCACTAACTGGGGGTTCAAACTCAGGTCCTCACTCTTGTGTGGTAAGCACTGACCCCCTGAGCCATTTCCCCAGCCAGGAAGTAGGCTGTTAAAGGGAAGCTAGGGGGGCTGGAGAGAGGGCTCAGTGGTTAAGGAGCTTGCCTGCAAAGCCTGAGGAGCTCGGTTTGATTCCCTAGTACCCACATAAATCCAGATGCACAAGGGGCACACGCATCTGAAGTTTGTTTGCAGTGGCTGGAGGCCCTGGTGCACCCATTCTCTCTCTCTCCCTCTCTTTCTCTTATCTCTCTCTGCTTGCAAATAAGTTTAAAAATATATAGTTTTTTTTTTTTTTTTCAGGGTAGGGTCTCCTTCTGGCCCAGGCTGACCTGGAATTCACTATGTAGTTTCAGGGTGACCTCGAACTCACGGCGATCCTGCTCCCTCTGCCTCCCTAGTGCGCCACCACGCCCAGCTCTAAAAATGTATAGTTCTTTAAAGGGCAGATGGGTCTGGCTTGGTTATCTCCGTTTGTCAGAGCATGCCACTGGCAAGAGGCAGAGAGCCGGAGGACCGGACAGCTTTTCATGCCGGCTGTCGCGTGGCCTCACCACCACCCGGTAGCCAACACCACACACTCGGCATCTGGGCGTTACAGTCTTGTGGTCTCCATGGGTCAGGCTGGAGTCCCTGCCTCAGTGCCTCTCCCCTGGGGACGGTCAGAGTGGCCGCCCCAGCTGGGTTTCACAGGAAACTTCCGGGCCTCTTTCACCTCTTGGGGTCAGTATTCCCCGTCAGCTCAGCCGGACAGCGATTAGTGGCAAGATGTCAGTCCCAGCCATTTGTATCCTAATCTCAGACGTGACATCCTGCGTGTGCTTGCCCGTTTTGCATGGCTATGACAGGACAACAGAGGCTGGGCACTTTACAAAGACGAGAGGTTAGGTGGACGCACAGTAGCAGATGCTGGCAAGTCCATGAGCTCAGAACTTGCATCTGCCCTGCTGGTCAGCTTCTACAGAGGAGGCCTGGGACAGGGTAAAGAAGCCCGCGGGATAGACGTTCCTACACGTCCAGAAGCTAGTCCAGTATCACAGCAGTGAAATCCCGTACACTCCCTGGAGCGGCCACTGAACCAAACACCTGACCCCAATTCCACCTCCCAACTCAGCCACCACGGGGCACTGAGCCTCTGGCTGAGTTCCATGGGGGGGAGCAGGTCAAGCCACATCTAAACCATAGCAGCCCAGGGTCGAAGTGTAGGGCTGGTGGCATGGAAATTGCTCAAGGGGAAGTGATCACGGGATTACCCACAGCCAGGAATGCTGGGAAATGGAGCTGGAGTGGTCATCCAGGACTTTCTCCAACAGGGAGCGTCTTGAACAAAGCCTGAACCTCTGCCGCGTCAGGCCGTCTCCCCCTTTGAACGTTGATGCAGTTCCACACGTCCCCACACCCTCCTCAATCAGCTTTCTTCATGCGCACAGTCTTTGGGGGGCCTTCCAGTCCAGGTCCCAAATAACTAATGCTCTCTTCCATCGCAGCCTGAAGGCGGCCACACATGGTCAGTCATCTCGTGTGCACTGGGGACAAGTAGACCCCCGCTGTTGCAGGGTGGGCTGTAAGGAACATCTGTGACCTATGGAGCAGGCCTGGACCTAGATGCCAGGTGGGCACAGGGAGCTGGGCTCATTTGCATGGGACACCTGCGTCTCTGGTAAAAAGGTGCTGAGTGGTCCCCCGCACTGCTCCTCTTCTGCCAGTTCCAAGCCCAGATGCCTCTCCGCGCGGACTGTGGCGGCCATCTCTGTGGACGTCCAGGGCTGAAAGGACAAGAAACTCATGTGGGATGTCACCAACCAGGAGAATGAGAGCTCCTGGTCCAAGGGGCAGAGTTCCAGCGAGGGGACAGGAGCCCCCAGTGATCGCATGTGCCCCCTCGCGGCAGAGAGAACCGTCGCTGAAACGCAGCCTGGCCTGGAAACAGGACCCGACCCTTTTCAGGCCAAGACCCCCCCAGGGTCCTGGGATCGACTCCCCTAGAATGAGAGAGTGCAGGGCCTCAATTTGCTTACTTAAACCATGAAAGCAACAAGGAGGTATTTGAATACCTCGGTGACCATAAAGATTATTATTATTTTAGTTGTTGTTGTTTTGATTTTCGAGGTAGAGTCTCACTCTAGTCCAGGCTGACCTGGAATTCACTATGTAGTCTCAGGGTGGCCTCGGACTCCTAAGTGCTGGTATGAAAGGCATGTGCCATCACGCCTGGCTCATAAAGTTTATTTTAATATGTATTCTTTACCACTGAGCTATATTCTCAGCCTCATCGAGGTTATAGAAGAGCAGCAAGGCTTGGGTTACAGTCAGCCATGAGCCCTGTCCTTTGCTGACCCTGAGATAAACATGGAAGCTAATCTCTTCTTTGTTTGTTTGGTGTTTTTATTTTTCCTCTTTTTGTTGTTATTGTTTTCTCCAGGTAAGGTCTGGCTCCAGCCCAGGCTGACTTGGAACTCACTGTGTAGACTCAGGCTATACTCGAACTCACAGTGATCCTCCTGCCTCTGCCTCCTGACTGCTGGCATTAAATGCATGTGCTACCATGCCTGGGATTAAAGGCATGTGCCACCACGCCTGGGATTAGATGCATGTGCCACCACGCCTGGCTGTTTTTGTTTTAAGCAACTACTTTTATTAGCATGGTAATTTTGTTTTTCAAAACATGGCAGAGTTTTGACCCAGTCTCCTACTTAAATAGACTCATAGCTTAATTACATGTGAACCTTGAAGATGAAGTCAATCTTTTGACCTTTATTGATTTATTGTGTGTGTGTGTGTGTGTGTGTGTGTGTGTGTGTGTGTGTGTGCGTGTGTGTGCCCCATGTCCCATGGTGCTTGTGTGTGAGAGTGCGGGCATGCATGTCCCATGGTGTTTTGTTGGTGAGTGTGGGTATGCGTGTCCCGTGGTGGGGCATGCAGATTCAGAGCACAGCTTTTCTGGTGTCAGTCCTTACCTTCCACCTTATTTGAAGGTGGGATCTCTGGTTTGCTGCTCTGTCCACCAGGCTCTCTGGTCCAAGAGATTCTGGAAAACTCACCTATCTCCTCTCCATTTCTCACCTTAGGCACACTGGGATTGCAGAAGCTTCCCTCAGCTTCTGGCTTTTAAGTGGGTTCTGGGGATCCGAACGCAGGCACTCATGCCTGTATACCAAGTGACTTATCCACTGAGCCATCTCCCCAGCTCTTTACCTTTATTTGATAGAATATCATGTGGAGTTTTTAAAAAATGTTTTGTGGGTGTCTGTAGTGAGGGGGGATCAGACCTAGGACCTCGTGTTTGCTCAGCAAGCATTCTACTGGTGAGCTGTGTCATTGTCCCTCTTCTTTCTTTTTATTTTGAGTATCCAGCCTGATCTTCAACTTGTGATCCTCCTGCCTCAGAGTCTCAAATAGGTATGCTAAGAGGGCCCCCAGGTCCTGCTGGGCAGTGTTGTTTTCTCCTTTGGGGAAAGAGCGCCCTTTGGTGCATTACCTAATGGCTGTTGCTTTCTTTGAAGGACGGAGGGGGCCTCCTTAGTGATCACATTCTCCTCTGGCCAATGGCAGCTCGGTTTACAGCTCTCCGCTCTTATGTGAGTTATTCCCAATCCGGGCATTTTAACGCCTGGATGTCCCCACACACGTACGAGCTCAGGAATGTAGTGTTTGTGGCCAGACAACTGAAGTCGCTCATCCTCTGCTCGGAGAGTCTGGAAAAGCTTAGAGCTTTCCCGCCGTGTGTGCTGGCAGCGCCCGGCAGACACATCACTTCCTGTGGCGCGGCACAACCCTCCCTCCAGGCGGCCGCAGCCTTGCGACACCAGATGCAAGCTGGCATCAGGATTTTCCACTAGACAGTCCGTGTCGTCCGCGGCCGGCTGGGAGATCTTCCGGCCCTGGAAGCCTCGGCCCAGGCCGGGTCTGGGGACAACCGCCAAGTGCTCTGGGAAACCCGAGGAGGCTGGGTCAAAGGCAGGGGGAGTCCCTGCGCTGTCTCCCTGTTCTCGCCACTGTCTCGGAGGCTGCTGTTCAACGTCCAAGACAATGGCGAGCCTCGGTGTGTGGCACGGTGGACATTTGGGGTTCAGGCATCAGGCAACAGGGGGGCGATGGAAACGACCCCATCTGCTTGACAGAATAAGAGGGGCTGGTGAGACAGCCCCATGGATAAAGTACTCTCCCCTCAAGCCCGAGTCCCTGAGTTCGGATCCCCAGAGCTCAGCTAAAGCCAGGCACGGGTGTCTGTCGTCCCAGCATGCCTATGGTGAGAAGGGGGCACAGGCGGGCATCATTTGGAAGCCAGGGGGTCAGCCAGCCTGGCGAATGGAGCAATGAACAGGAGACCCTGCCTCAAGCAAGGAGGAAGGTGAGGATGACCTCTGCGTGGCCCCGCCCCAGACAGAGATGCTCAATGGGGGACCGGCCTGAACTGAAAGCTGCAGGCTTGCGCTGCCCCACCCCTCCCCAGGGAGTTGGCCTGGGGCTGCCCAGGTAAGGGAGCCTCTCCTGCAGGCCCTGTACCTGCCTTGGAGCCCTTAACAACCCCACCTGCCCCCAAAGTCTCCTGTGGCCTGTGCACCACGCTCCTTCTTAAATAAATGAATTAAAATATTGAATAAGCCTGGCATGGTGGCACATGCCTTTAATCCCAACACTTGGGAGGCAGAGGTAGGAGGATCATGAGTTTGAGTTTGAGGCCACAGCGTGAATTCCAGGTCAGCCTGGGCTAGTGAGACCCTACCTCCAAAAACCAAAATAATAAAAACTAAGTAAGCAATTGTTTACAATTATGGTAGTTGTCCATAAGAAATATATAAAAAATAAGTAAGTAAGTAAATACATAAATAAATGTAGATGTCACAAGCATCCTTGAGAAAAAGTTATGCCATGGTAGGAAAAGATTAAGGAGTTAGAAAATCTAGATTCAAATGACTGGCTATGTGGTCGAGGCCAAGCAACTGAATCTCTGCGAGGATCTGGTACTTTGCCTGTAAAATAAAATTCAAAATACCCACTGCAGGAGCCAGGGACACAGCTCAGTGGTAGAGCCTTAGCAAGCATGTGCAAAGTCCTAGGTCTATCCCTCAGCGATCACTACAGAAAACAATGGTTGTCAGGACCTAACTCTGTGACACATGCTTGCTTGGACGTTGCTTGCAAAATGTGTCTCATTTCACTGGAGTGGCCCTCACAGCTGTGAACTCTCTGACTTCGGGAGTTCTGGTGAAGTGGCCAAACCAGGTGAATGAATGACTGGGTGAGCCATAACCCTGGGGACGGGACAGCATGGGAGTGGCTGCACCCCGAGCGAGGGTGGGAGGTTTGAGCCCAGCACCCTTCCCCCCAGCCTGCCATGTCTGTCCCCCACTCCAGAGCCTTCTGGAGCTCAGTGCTGGAGTGAGTTGCTGCTTTCCTTGCCTCTCCCTCACCCTGTGACCCTGCATCAGCTGCTTCGCACGCTCCAGAAGAACCATCCTCATGGGGTCACACTCCCTCTGCCTTCAGGGGAGCCCCGTGGTCTGAGGCCAAGCCTCCTAATCCTCCTTGCCCTGTCAGTCCCTAAACAAGATGGCAAGGCTGCGCCAAGCGCTGGTTTGGAAGCAGAGGACTCAGTGGTAAGCAGCAGATGGTCCTGGAACCTTCGTCCTGGTCATCCACGGTGCTCAGCGTCCCAGGAGGCCTTGCCGCCCATCTCCTTGAGTTCGTCCTGCTCAGGGGTGACTTCAGGGGCAAAGGCTCATGTTTACAGTGCCTCTTGCTCTTTCTGGTCACCCGCTATCATGGAAGCCAGTATCTGCTACAAAGCAGCTCATGCCATCATGGGGGACATCTATTTACAAGTGAGGATGCCCGCTTGGGAAATGGACTCCAGCCATGGCAGCTCCATCTAACAGCGGTGGCCCAAGCCAACAACTTGACCACAACTTCCTGAGACCCCCTGGGCCTGGGCTGCCCCATTCAGCTGCTCCCAGACCCCTGGCCCAGAGGACCTGGGAGCTGTGCAGCGAGATACTGACAGGATCCCAGATAACTGAGCACGCCATATGCCAAGGAGATTAATGGCTGTGGAGAGAAAACACACAGAAGGTGTTAGGAAGTGGGGGTTTGGAACATTTTTAAGAAATATTTTAGGGCTGGAGAGATGGCTTAGTTGTTAAGGCACTTGCCCGAGAAGCCTAAGATTCAGGTATGACTCCCCAGATCCCACATAAGCCAGACACACATGGCAATGCATGCTCATAAGGCCACACATGCCCCAAGGTGCCACAGGTATCTGGAGTTTGATTGTAGTGGCTACAGGCCCTGGCACACCAATTCTCTCTAGCTCACTCTCATAAAATATTTTATTTATTTTGTGTATTGGCAAGCAGAGAGAGAGAATTGGTGTGCCAGGGCCTCTAGCCACTGTAAACAGACTCCAGATACATGTGCCACTTTGTGCATCAGGCTTTTCATGGGTACTGGGGAATCAAACCTGGGTCCTTTGGCTTTTCAGGCATGTGCCATAACCACGGATGCATCTCTCCAGTCCTGGAACATTTTTTTTTTCAGACAGAGTTTTGCTCTTATAGCCCAGGCAGGCCTCAAACTCATGTCCCTCCTGCCTCAGTCTCCTGAGTGCTAGGATTCCAGGAATGATCTACCACACCTGGCAAGGCAGCTGGTTCCAGGAGAGGAGGGAGGGAGCTACACGGACCAGTTTGCAAGCAGAGGTACGAGCAGGTGCAAAGGCCCTGAGGCAGGGGCTCGCTGTGTCAAGGATTGGAAAGAGGCTCAAGGGGCCAGAGCAGGGGAAGAAGGCAGGCGATAGAGGAGGCCAGACAGAGCGAATGGCTGGATCGGGAAGTCCCAGAAACCGTGGGGGAGGTGATGGTTACAGATTCTCATGGTCCAGCTTGTCCCGGTGCCAGGCATGGCCCTCACCAAATGGGACAGAGCCTGTGACCATCCCCACTTGTCAGACAAGGAAACAGAGGCCCATGGAGATAGCCTGACTTACCCCAGGCCTTAGCATCAGAATGTGACAGGGCCTGAGGTCCCTCCCCTGGGAGTCCCTATGGGGTCTTCTCTCTGCACAGGGATCTCTGGACTCCATGCTGGAAGTCAGAGAGCATGTTTCAGGGCCTGCATGGCACCCTGGCCACTGCTGATACAGGGTGGGCCCAGAGTTCTGGGCTGCAGAGGGACTGGGGGAATGCCAGGCCCTGGGGCAGTGAGAGAGCGGCCGAGGCCCACTTGGCAACAAGGCATGGCGGCCCAGGTCCCAGCCTCCCACAGACACACATGAGTCACTGCGGGCGGCCCAGCGTGCTTTGCCTGGGACGCGCTGTTCCTCGGGGACCACAGTCCCGCTGTGAATGGGGCCAACGAGGCCGAGTGAGTGGAAAAATGCATGGGGGGGGGGGCGGGGAGTGACGTGCTCCTGGCACGGCTGTAGACTGCCCACGTTCACCCCTGGTCTCCTGCCAACCTCGTGGGATCTGGGACTGTGGTTTTAAAAAGCCAACGTAGCACTTCAGAGCAGCCGATGCCCTCGCAGGAGGCTTTTCTGCGGGTCCTCTGTAGGTTGTAAAAAACGGCCGTGTTGGTTGAATCTTCCTGTTCTTGGTGCCAGACAGGGTGTCAGTGCTTTGACTGTCACAATCTCAACAATGTCCTTGTTATCCCCACATTTCTAGTGGGGAAACCAAGCCACCATGTTATTGAAGCCCAGATGGCTTGTAGTGCTGTTGCCCGGGAAGGCGTTGAACTTGTGATCCTCCTGCCTCAGCCTCCCCAGTAGCTGAGCTCCAGGCCTGTACCACCAGGCCCAGCGACGGCTTTCACACCGTGTGACACAGTGCTCTGAAGCACCTTGGGGTTAATTCAGGATGGTGGTGGTGAGGGGGGGTTCCTCTCCTTCCTTCGGGTCACTCTAGACTTACAGGTGAAAATTTGGTTCATAGTGTTGTTATAGAGAAACGAGTTATGTTAATCACCTGCGGCAAATACCCGAAAAACCACTGAAAAGGAGGAGGTAGGATTTATTTGGGCTCATGGTTTTGGAGGCTTCAGTCCATCGTCGTTGACTTCTGCTTTGGGGCCAGCATCATGGAGGAGTGTGTGGTGGAGCAGAACAGCTTACCTCAGCGCCACCAAGAAGCAGAGGGACAGACAGGGGCTAGAGACAAAAGCTCCTTCAAAGACATGCCCTTCCAGTGACCTTCTTCCTCCAACCAGGCCCACCCCTGATAGCCCACCCCCACGTGTGCCCTGTCTGGCAGCCTAACCCATTGAGAGGCTCATGTGCTCCGACGCCACCATGTCTCCACAGCGCCACCCTCTGGAGACCATGCGTCAGGGTATCTGCACACTTCCTGTCCAAACCATAACACAAGGGCTGGCTGGCCCATTCCTACTCAGACCCATTCTTCCCTTCTTGAAAACAGAGCCCTAATTTTATGGCATGGTGTCAAGCTAAAAGACCCCAGCACCAGTCTTGTTTGCAGTTAATCAATGGGAGGGAAGCTGAGTTCACCAGAAGCGGTTTGAAGAAGCTCTTTACAAAGAGTTTGTTTACTCACTCACTGGACGCTGAGCCCTTTGTTGTTGTTGTTGTTTTTTACTTCCCTCTTTCCAGCATATCAAGAACACAGGCATTCATCCTGGGCCGCGATTTGTCATTCAGCATGGAGGCTCTGTTCTAGGCACAGAGCCTGGGTCAGTGGTGTTAATAACACCACGGCCCTGCCATGTCAGAACCCTCTACAGGCCTGGGAATTAACCCTTCATTTTGTTTATTTATTTATGACAGGGAGAAAGACAGAGAGAGAAGGAGGGGGAGGGGGAGCATGGGTGTGCCAGGGCCCCCAGCCACAGCAAATGAACTCCAGATACATGGCATATGGCTTACGTGGGTTCTGGGGAATCGAACCTGGGTCCTTAAGCTTTGTACGCAAATGCCTTAACCACTAAGCCATCTCTCCAGCCCCAACCTTTCATTTTTTAAGCTGTATTTGCGTTTCTGATGGATTCATCTAAAGTTAAGCTGCTCTGTGGAGAGGCCCACGAGGAAAGAATACCCGAGAGTTCGTTAGTGGTCAAGGCCTCGGTCCACCCAAGAGGAGCTGAATCTTTCTGTGTTAGCCATCTTCCTGTTGCAGTAACAAAACACCTGACCAAAAAAAAAAAATCAGTGCAAGGTAGGAAGGGTTGATTTCAGCTCGCAGTTCCAGGTGACAGACCAGGACGGCAGGGCAGGCGTGGTGGTGGGAGCTTGAGGCAGAGCTGGTCACGTTCAGTCCACAGTGAGGAGGCAGAGAGTGATGAACATTGCTGCTCAGCCAGCTCTCGCCTGTTCTATTCAGTTGAGGAGCCCAGCCCCTGAGGCACTGCTGCTCGTAGGTAACGTGGCTGTTCCCACCTCAACTAACCTAATCCAGACAATCCCTCGCAGACAAGCACAGACGTTGACCTAATCTACATAAGCCCCTCACAGGTTGATTCAAGGTCCTGTCGATATCATAATCAATATCAACCAACAGTCACATGAGGGAGCCGGTCGGTGATGCTACCCTGAAAAAGCCCCTGGGAGACAGGGAGCCTGGCTGGGCCACACCTGGATCCTCTACCTGTAGACATCAGGAGACACTAAATGTGGGTGGAGGAATTTTTGTTACACAGCCACCACTAACAAGCACAGAAGGCCCGGAGTCAGGAGGAAGCAGCTGGAGGGAGAGGAGGGGCGCTGGACACTGACTCCGAGAAGGCAGAAAACTTGGTTTCATTTACTGTCTGCATACTGGGGAGTGTCTAGAATGTAAATGGCAGGCACACAGTAGGTGCTCAATACATGCATGGGGGAGGCTCAGTAGTGAGAAAGCTGGAGAGAGGGGAATCATGAGAGCTCAGGGCAAGTAGGTGGTGACCGTGGCCTCCTCATTTAGCCTAGACTTAGTCCTTGGTGCCTCAGGATCCTCGGCTGTCATTTCAGCAGAAGGACCAGCCACCATCAAGGGTGGCCTGCCTAGGGGGCAAGAGACAGGTGTCAGGACCAGAGGAGGCTGACGTGGTCTTCCAGATAAAGTGGCCGGACCACGTAGCCGTGGAGCGCGTGAACAGATGTGGGGTGCCTCTTGGAAGGAGACCCACAAGATGTGGGGCAGCATCAAGGGCCATCCGACTCTACGGTCAGTGACAAGGCAGACGGCGGTCTGCTTTTGTGATCAGAAATGTGGAGAGCAGAACACCGTTAAGCCTGGTTGCTCCTCCGTGTCATGGTCTCATCAGAAAAGCAGCATTAGGGCTGGAGAGATGGCTTAGTGGTTAAGATGCTTGCCTGCGAAGCAAGCCTAAGGACCCAGGTTCAATTCCCTAGTACCTATATAGGCCAGATGCACAAGGTGGCGCATGCGTCTGGAGTTTGTCTCCAGTGGCTAGAGGCCCTGACACACCCATTCTCTCTTCTCTCTGTTTCTGCTCACATACAAATAAAACTAATAAAAAGTTTTTTAAATTAATTAATTATTTATTTATTTGAGAGTGACAGACACAGAGAGAAAGACAGATAGAGGGAGAGAGAGAGAGAATGGGCGCGCCAGGGCTTCCAGCCTCTGCAAACAAACTCCAGACGCGTGCGCCCCCTTGTGCATCTGGCTAACGTGGGACCTGGGGAACCGAGCCTCGAACCGGGGTCCTTAGGCTTCACAGGCAAGCGCTTAACCGCTAAGCCATCTCTCCAGCCCAGAAAAGTTTTTAAAAAGAAAAACAGTGTTAGCAAAACTCATCAAGCTGGGCTGGTGTCATGTCGAAAGAGGCGTCAAACGTATAAAGATGTCTCGACCAAGACAAGACAGGATTCATACCCACACGCGACCCAGACCCGCGATTTGTTCCTTGTGGCAGATAGGATTCTCGCATGTGTGACTTTATATTATATTATTATGAAGCCCTGGTGATGAGGCAGTGTGGGAGGCCTCAGGGCACGGGAGAGGGGTCCTTTCTGGAGAGTGCTTTCTCTGACCCTATTGTGAGAGAGCGAGCCACACAAAGACAGCAAGCTGGGTGGGCATCCTTCTGAAGCCAGCTGTGGCCAAGACAGCTCTCACGGCCTCGCTGCCAGGGGAACCCTCTGAGGACAGCCTCCACCCACGCGTGCGGATCTTGAAATGGGACACCTCTGGGCTGGTTAAGCTGTGGTCAGCGGCCTTGTGACATCACTCGAGGTCTCAGTATCTGTCTGGCTGCCGTTGGGTTTTAGGGTTTTGGGAGCTGGCAGGGGCTGGCAGCATGCTTGTGGGCTCCAGTCATTGCTTTGTGTTCAGACTCTGTCGCTTGATTATGTCACTGGCATTTCAGGGGCCTGACGTAGGCACTAACCGGCCTGTGTGCCCAGCACATAATGCTTCCATGCTGTGCCAGGCACTGGGGACAGTGGGGAGCAGGGACAGTGGTGTACCATCTCCTTCCGGGTGGAGGCTGGGGATGCCGTAGTCTGCAGCATGGACCACCCAGGCAGAGCAGACAGACCACCACAAAGAAGGACGGCCCACACATCACACCTGCTCTGGGACTGCCAAGGACCTAATGAGCACATCGGGTGCCCACCGTGAGCCGGGAGATGAGACACTGAGGTTCCTCTCACCCCAGCTACTAAGTGAAGACAACAGACTTTTTTTTTTTTTTTTTAAATTTCAAAGTAGGGTCTCACTCTAGCCCAGGCTGACATGGAATTCACTTATGTAGTCCTAGGCTGGCCTCGAACTCATGGTGGTCCTCCTACCTCTGCCTCCTGTGTGCTGGAATTAAAGATGTGTGCCACCATGCCTGACCTGAGAAAACAGATTTTAACAATGGGGAAAGGGAGAGGGAAATGGCTGGAGAGATGACTCAGCAGTTAAAGTGCTTGCCTGCAAAGCCTAACATCCCAGGTTTGATTCCCCAGTACTCACATGAAGCCAGATGCACAAAGGGGTGCATGCATCTGGAGTTTGTTTGCCGTGTCTGGAGGGCCTGGTGTGCCCATTCTTTCTGTCTGTCTCTATTCTCTCTAGCTCTCTCCGTTTGCAAATAAATATATAAATTTTTTTTTTTTTAAAAAGTCATGCAATGGGGATTCACTTCCCCTAGAGCCTGCGGGGTATGGTGAATGGTGGTGATGACGGACCTCGTTTGAGCTGCCCGCCTCCTACAGGCCAGTGATGTCCTCTGCACTTTCTCCACGTGAGCTGAGGCGCCCACCCCATGCCCTAGATGGGAACACCGAGGCAGAGAAGCAGAGGGATGTGAGGATGACCTGGCTAACAAGCGACCAAACCAGCCAATCGGACTCCAGAGTATGGGTCCCTAACCACTAGCCCCTAGGGCCCACAGGGACTGGATTTCCAGTGATCCCACAGGAAGAGAGTTGCCGGGCCCTGCATCCCTGTTACTCAGCAAAGGCCAGGCTGGGGCGGGGAGGATTGTTTCTGCTTTTGTTTTGATTTTGACAAGGCCTCAATATGCATAGTCCAGGCTGACCTCAAACTCACTATATAGCCCACCAGGCTGGCTTTGAACTTGCCATCTTCCTGCCTCCGCCTCCCGTGTACTAGCACTACAGGGACCGTGCCCACCATACCCAGTTGCCAGGGGTGTTGGTGGCTCAGGCTTTCGAGTCCACTGGGAATCAGGTGACTCTTCCAAAGGTCTGCCAGCCAGCGAGTCTCGAATGCGCATCCAAGTGTGCAGACATCAGAACCAGTGACATGCAATCTGTGACCCGTGTTGTCTCTCAAGGCCCCAGCAGAGAGGGTAGTGATGGAGCTGTTCTTAATGATGTTTTATTTTGCTTAAACCAGGAAAAAAAAAAATACGCAAATGCTCAGAGCCTGCTTACACACTCCGGCTGTGAGCCACTGACCCACGACTAATTCTGTAAGCGCAGCAAATCGGGTCTTATCCCCCGTGCATCACAGGCCACTCACACCACCTCCTGGCTTCCCGCCACTCACCTCTGCCAAGAAGTAAGCGCTCCTGTCACTCACACTTGCTGGGACCCGCAGGTGCACCAAGGAACATGCAACGGGAGTTCAGCTGCAGCGCCTGGAGGGCCTGGTGTGCCCATTCTCTTTCTATCTCTCTGCTTGCACATAAATGAAATATGCTTTTAAGATGTCATCAGAGACTTAGATGCCTGTCTTTCTAGTCTTCTTTCCTAAGTGTGTGGCCTCCATCCACATGGTGCCCCTGTGATTCAAAGTGGCTGCCACAGCTCCGGCCATCCCACCCAGGCTGTCATCCAGAGCACACTGAAGAGACAAAGGGCCCTCACACCTTTTTTTTTGAAACCTGAGCCTTTTCTCCCCCTGATAGGCCATTCCAGTTCCCTTTACATTCATAGACCAAACCTCGTCACATGATCATGTGACGGTACAAAGAGCACTGGGAAGTGTAGTCCTGGACACTGGATGCCCGGAAGCAATTTCTGTCTCCCCAGAGATGCAATGGACTGGCATCCCTGAAGCAGCATGCCTGGCTTTGGAAGTGGACTCCTGGGGGATTTACTCCATCACTGGGCACATTCGCCAGCAGGGCACACAGCCACAGCGTTGGGCACCCAGTGTCGGCTGTGACCACATTGTGGTTTGAACAGGCCTGATAGGCTCATGAGTTTGAAGACCTGGTCTTCAGATGGTGGTGCTGCTCGGGAAGGGTGTGGAACTTTACGAGGTGAAGCCTTGCTGGAGGAAGTGGGTCACTCAAGGTGGGCCCTGGGGTTTTGTAGCTTCCTGTTCATCCTCTGCTTCCTGACTGTGGCTGCAATGTGACCAGCCAGCCTCCTGCTGCTGCCACCCCACCTGCCCTGCCATGAAGGGACTCTAAGCTGACATCAACCCCACCTTCCCACGCTGCTTCTTGTGGGGGATTTGGTCACAACGAGGAGGAAAGTCACCAATACAGAATGTTAGCTGGGTGCTCTGTGTCTCATCCTCTCCCTCTCTAGCACAGTCAGAGGTCAGGGTCAGACCCAATAAGAGCTGACGTGGCTGTAAATCAGCTATCTAAGCCAAGGGTCAGCACTTGTCAAGATAAAGGGTGGCTCCCGGGCTTGGCCAGGCGGTTGTTTGCAGTGCCTGACTTCTGCTACTGTGGTGCAAGAGAAGCACAGGTTACACTCACACCCGTGAGAGCTGGAAGTACAGGTTACACTCACACCCGTGAGAGCTGGAAGTACAGGTTACACTCACACCCGTGAGAGCTGGAAGTACAGGTTACACTCACACCTGTGAGAGCTGGAAGCACAGGTTACAGTCACACCCGTGACAGTTGGAAGCACAGGTTACAGCCACACCCATGAATGTGCTGCCTTCCAGTGAAACTTCACCTACAAAACTAGGCCATGGGCCAAATCTGATGGAAAGCAGGAGGCTGAACCTGAGTGGAGCAGAGAGTCACCGCCACACAGCTTCCCCATGCCTCGTCTCCTCCTTCTTGGGAGGCTGTCACTGTGACTTCAGAATCCCGTGTAAGCCAGAGATACTTGGGACAAGTTCAAGGTGTGTCACAGTACAGCAGAGAGGTCAGGGATGCGACAGGCAGAGGAACCCTTTCTTGCCCTTGTGACCTCCTGAAATTACTCTTGTGCCAAGCAGGAGGTCTTGGCAGGCCAAACATCAAGGGCCTGGGGGGTGCCTTTGCCTCCAGCCTCATTGCTTAGCAACAAGCCAATGGCACATCAATGGTGGGGGGAGGGGTCATTTCACAGAGGGGTTCCGCTGTCCTGGTAGGAACCACACAAGGTACAAGCTCCAAAATTCCGGTAGGGAAATCTCAGTGGTCTACTAAAAGGTTAGATTTTTGTGTTTAAGATTGAGGTCACACGTTCTAGAGCTGAGCAATAAGAATTTTTACCAGCGCTGGGGAGATGGCTCAGTGAGTAGAGGTCTTGCCATGCAAGCCTGAGGGCCTGCTTTGTCCTGAACTCCATTCCCCAGCACCCACGTAAACATCTGGGTGTGGCCATGCGCGCCTGTCACCCCAGTCCTGTGAGGAGCAGAGACGGGAGGACCACTGAGGCTCACTGGTTAGCCAGTCCGACTGAAAATGGCAGCTCTGGACCTAGTGAAAGATCCCAGTTCAAGCCACCACGCAGATGTGCCACAGAGGACCCTTGCTTGTGTGCACACGAGAAGCACGACATCTAGACACATGTGCACATGTACCACATACCACGTTTACACACGTGTGAAAAAATTCCTGCTGGTAACTTTGAAATTTTACTTTGTCTACACTGAGCAACATTTAAACAGCAAGCAAACAAGCAAAGCAGCGCACCACGACAAAGCAAGAGAGACCGAGGGAAGGATGGAACCGACAGACGAGGACGGACCATGCGCTGTCGGCCCGGCTTGGCTCACGAGGGCTCCGCGTGCTCCTCTTGCACTGGACCTAAAAGTCACGAAGCTGTCCTGTACCCATGGAAAGAGATCAGAGCAGCTAGGAGCAGGGCTCTGGGGTGCAGGTGGGTGCTGGGCCAGACCTTCCCACTCTCCCCCCGACACCGCCACCCCACACCCAGACCCCTGCTCCTGGGGAAGCAGCTGTGACACAGGGCCAGTGGCATGAACCAGCAGCCCCTCCCAGGATGGAAAGCTCAAAACTAAGCCCACGTTGAGCTCAGCTGTCAGCACGCCCAGTTCCAGGTCACGACACCCTTGTTAAAAAAGCTCCGTCGGCTGGGCGTGGTGGCGCACGCCTTTAATCCCAGCACTCGGGTGGCAGAGGTAGGAGGATCGCTGTGAGTTCGAGGCTACCCTGAGACTCCTTAGTGAATTCTAGGTCAGCCTGAGCTAGATTGAAACCCTACCTTGACAAACAAAACGAAACAAAGAGTTCCACCTCTCAGACTCTCAGATGGACATCTGCAGGGGGCTTCTGGGAGAGCTTTGGGCTTCTTCCTGTGTGCCCCCAGCTTCACTTCTGTATTCCAGTCGTGAGAAGGGACAAGGAGGAGTCCGGGCTCTCCATGATGTCACCGAGCTGCTCCGCCTTTGAGTCAATCAGCCGCGGTTTGAATCTGTAATGCCCTCATACACTTGTGTGTCCGAATGCTTGGGCTCCGGCTGGTAGCGCTATTTGGGAAGGCTGTGGAAACTTCTGGAAGCGGGGCCCAGCTAGAGGAAGTAAGTGGCTAGGGGCCACGTGTGGGTATATATTACCCCTGGCTCCGTCCTGCTTCCCGACCTGCCTCTCTGTAAGCACGCAGCTGTGCGTTCCTGCCACCACAGTCACAAGCCGCTCCCACCACCATGCCTGGCTGGGACTGTACCCCTCAAATTGTGAGCCAAAACCAATCTTTACTCCCTTCGGTCATCCCTGTTGGACATTTGGTGGCAGCAAAGAGAAAAACAACTAATAGAGTAGGCTTCTGTCCACCTGAGAAAAATGAGCCTTTTACTTAAATTTCTTTGGCAGTTTGGCTCCCTGGCTTGTCTGCATGCTTTCTGTCTTTTCACCCTGTTGAAAACCTGGCTGGCCAGGGTTAGGGTTAGGGCTTTAAAAAAAAAATTTTTTTTTTTTTTTTAAAAGCAAAGAGGAAACCTTGCTGGCCAGTGTTCCTGTTGTGTGAGCACAGCTCATGGTTTGTCCCATTCTGGGAAGAGCAGAAGGGAAAGGGCACCACACAGGCTGTCAAGGAAACCCCTGGCCACTCACAGAAGCAAACCCACTCCCTCCCTCCATTCTTATAAAGGAGGAGCAACACCCAGGTGTCATCAGACCCATGGGGGGACAAACTTCACAAAAGGGAAGGATCAAAACAGATCAACTCCATACATCACTGTGGAATATCCAGAGAGCATTCTGGGAAAGGAAGAAAACCTCGGTTTCCATTCTCGTTTTGTTTTTTTTTTTTTCTTTTATAAAATTTTAATGACAAACCTAACAATGACCACTTGACAGTTTTTGTTTCAGTCATTGAACAAGATAGGAAATTAATTACCTTTAAAGCTACAGCTTTGTCAGATCATAAGTAGATCAATATCAGTGAACTGAGTTTTAATCCTGACATCATGACACATGCTGAAATAAGTAAATTTATCAACATATTAAAAAACTAATTCTGAATTATACTTATGACATTATGTGACAAATTAAGATTGCCCACTCACATGTTCTTTTTTTTTTAATTTTTCTTAACATTTTCCATGATTATAAAATATATCCCATGGTAATTCCCTCCCTCCCCACCCCCACACTTTCCCATTTGAAATTCCATTCTCCATCATATTACCTCCCCATTACAATCATTGTAATTACATATATACAATATCAACCTGTTAAGTATCCTCCTCCCTTCCTTTCTCTACTCCATTCTCGTTTTTAACTTGGGAAGGATTTGAGAGACTCGTATCATCAAAACAAGAACAGATGTTGTGCAAAGGGAGCAGGCAGAGCAGGAGGAGCAGTTCTTGACAATATGAAAAGTGATTGCGGGCTGGACAGATGGCTTAGAAATTAAGGCATTTGCCTGCAAAGCCAAAGGATCCAGGTTCGATTCCCCAGGACCCACGTTAGCCAAATGCACAAGGGGGTGCACGCTTCTGGAGTTTGTTTGCAGTGGCTGGAGGCCCTGGTGCTCCCATTCTCTCTCTCTCCCTCTTTCTCTGTCAAATAGATAAATAAATAAAAATAAAATATTGTTTTAAAAAGAATAGTGACTACATGTGATGATTTTATTGACTAAGTTGAAAAAAAAATAGTGATGAAGTTAGCCATCTGAAAGACGATGGACTCTCCAGGCTGCAGGGTGAATGACTGTTGTGGTGACCTTCTCATTACTGGAACAAAACACCTGATCAGAAGCAGCTTATGGAAGGAGAAGGTTTATCTAGACTTACAGTTCCAAGGGGAAGCTTCATTGTGGCGAGGAAAGCAATGGCAGAGCAGGCAGCCGGGGTGTTACATCTTGTCCCAACAGCAGGAGGAATGGACGAGCTGAGCTAGGTGGGGGCTGGCGAGGGGGGCTGGGCTATCAAGTCCCAGTTCCCACCTCTAGGAACACGCCTCCTCCAGCAAGGCTCCACCTCCCAAACTGCCACTAGCTAGAGACCAAATATTCAGATCACAGGGGCTTGATAGGGGACATTTCATTCAGATCACCACAATGACCAAACTATAAGGCAGAGCAGCTGAGACAGAGGATAAACCCGGGAACTCCATCCAGTGGCAGGGAGATTTTTGAGGCAAGCCCCACAGACTAGCGTTTAGTTTTTTTTAATGGGATAGAGTGAGAGTGAGAGAGAAAGAGAGAGAACTGGCACTCCAGGGCCTCCAGCTACTGCCCTCGAACTCCAACCACATACGCCGCCTTGTGCACCTGTGCCACCCTATGCACTGGTATCACTTTGTGTGTCAGGCTTATGTGGGACCTGGAGAGTCAAACATGGATGGCTCCTTCAGCTTCCCAGGCTAGCGCCTCAACTGCCAAGCCATCTCGCCAGCCTGACGATGGGAGTTTTGAAAGAAGAGAAAGTGGGGGAGAGAAACAATCAAGACACGAGTACCTTCCTCTGCACACATCTTCAGGTCTCAGTTCCACATGGAGCCAAATTCAGTCACGAAGCAGGAGGCCTGGGCCTGGCCGTGGCTCGGCGGTTCCAGGTGCTTGCTGGCCAGAGTCCAGAGCCCAGCACACATGCAAAGCTAGATGCAAAGTATAATCCTGGTGTGCCCAGAGCAGTGGGAGGCAGAGCCAGGAGAATCCTGAAGCTCACAGACCAGCAAGTCTAGTTTTCCCAGAGGCAAACAAGAGAGACACCTTCTCAAAGTAGGTGGAAGGAGACACCCAACACCCTGAATTGTCTCCTGACCTCCACAGGCACACTGTAGCACATGTGCATCCTTGCACACACACACACAAGTTTTTAAAAAAATATTTTATTTATTCATTTGAGAGAGAGGCAGATAGAGGATGGGTATGTGACGGGGCATGGTGGTACATGCCTTCCTTTAATCCCAGCACTTGGAAGGGAGAGGTAGGAGGATCACCGAGAGTTTGATGCCACCCTAAGACTACATAGTGGATTCCAAGTCAGCCATGGCTAGTGAGACCCCACCTCAAAAAAACAAAAACAAAGAAAATGGATGTGCCAGGGCCTCCACCACTGTAAGTGAACTCCAAACACATGTGCCACCTCATGCGTCTGGCTTTTGTGGGTCCTGGGGAATCAAACCTGTGTTATTTGGCTTTCCTGGAAAGTGCTTTAACCACTAAGCAATCCCTCCAGTCCGATTAAAATTTAAAAAAAAAAGAATAAAGATGCTACCATCCTACCCATGTTTGGAAGCAAGCCTTTAATAAGTGCTCAACCAGGAAACATTGGAAATGAGGCTCAACACCAGCTTGGTCTCAGATGCCGTAAGATGGTGAAGACCTCTTGTTCTAAGGCTCAAAGACTCCCATCTGGGACCCTTCAGACGACACACTGATGACACTCCTAGACACTGAGGAGTCTGAACATTCATGCACCGTGTGTCTTTATGAAAAGATCACCCAAGGGTGTATGCCCGTCTCCCAAACTGGCACCTTAAAGGAGAGGATGGCAGAGCCATTTGTGAAGGTGGGAGAGGTGAAGGACACTGGCAGATGTGGCGGTTCTCCTGAGAGGGGCGACGTGATGGGATCCTACCGCCTGTGGAGTGCACTCACTCACACATCAGCTCTCAATGACTCCATCGCCATGGTTATTTTGTAAAAGCTGCTTGTTGGCTTTCCTTTTCCTTTGGTTTTCCGAGGTAGGGTCTCACTCTAGCCCAGGCTGACCTGGAGTTCCCTATGGAGTCTCAGGGTGGCCTCGAACTCACGGCGACCCTCCTACCTCTGCCTCCTGAGGGCTGAGATCAAAGGCATGCACCACCACGCCAGCTGTCTTTCCGCCTTTCAGCGTCACCCTGTTGACAAGTCACGTTGGTCTGGCACTGTGCAGCAGCTGCTCTCACGGGTCGGCCTTATCCACGAGGCCCTGGTCCATGGCATGCGGTGACAACAAGGATGACAGTTTGCACCCTCGTGGGACCCTCAGACAGCAGCTGTCACCCTTGTCTCTGTTGTGACTGGCAGATGGGGAGACAGGAGCCAAGAGTGTTAAGTTACATGCCCAGAGTCGCACGACAAGGGGCAGAGGTGGGAACCGAGTTCAGACTGACCTGAGCGTCCACTTGGGTGGTGGAGGGGAAGGGAAGAAGTTAGGAGAACTGATTTCCTCGTCTTCCAACGAAACCAGTCGTTCTATGCAATGTAAAGTTAGCAGGTCCCGAAGTAGAAACGGGGCTGGGGTGATGGCTCAGTGGCTAAAGGCACTCGCTTGTGAAGTCTGATGGCCTGGATTGGCCCCAGGGTTTGATTCCCCAGTGCTCACTTAAAGCCAGGTGCACAAGGTGGCACATGAGTCTGGAGTTCATTTGCAGTGGCTAGAGGCCTTGGTGCACCCATTCTCTATCTCTTCTCACAATTTTTCTTAAGTAGAAACATACACACACACATATAATATATGTTTCTTTTGATTTTTTTTTTTTTTCTATATAAGGTCTCACGCTAGCCCAGGCTGACCTGGAATTGGAATTCACTTTTGGTCTCAGGCTGGCCTCAAACTCACAGCAATCCAACCTCTGCCTCTTGAGTGCTGGAATTAAAGGCATCTGCCACCATGCCTTTGAATTTTGAAACAAAAAGTATTGCTAAACGACCCAGGTTAGTTGTGAACTCATGATCTTCCTGCCTACGTCTCCCAAGTGATTTCAAACATGCCCGTGCACACCTGGCTGAAATAGGTTTTTTCTTAAAGCTAAAACTGAGAATTAAATACCCCCCGGGGGGTGGGTACAGGAGTTGGTTCATTAACATAAAGAGTTTGGCTCAGTGGGTAAATGCACAAGCATGAGAACCTGAGTTTGGATCTGCAGCGCCCGTGTAAAGTGCTTGGCA
Source organism: Jaculus jaculus (assembly GCF_020740685.1). NCBI lineage: Eukaryota > Metazoa > Chordata > Mammalia > Rodentia > Dipodidae > Jaculus > Jaculus jaculus. The sequence continues at coordinate 130,451,189 of NC_059109.1, forward strand.
TGGTGGTATGCACCTGTAATGCCAGAGCTGGGGAAATGGAGAGAGGAAACGCTGGGGCTTGCCGGTGAGCTAATCCAGCTGAGTCAGTGAGCTGCAGGTTCAGTGAGAGACCCTGTGGTAGTTTGAATACATGTCCTCCATAGCCTCAGGTAGATGTACATATATAAGTGTATATCTAATCACCATCATTAAGGTTAAACTTGCTGTTGTCTCTAGCAGCTTGCTGGAGCGGCATGCCACAGAGAGCAGCCTGAGCTCTGGGGGTCCATCTTACTGCTTTTTGGTGTTTGCTGGCTGTTTGGTTGTTTCTTTCTGCTTGGACCTGTGAAAGGGAGCCAGTTTCTTCTAGCATAGGTGGAACTTGCCCTGGATCTGTAAGCTTGAAATAAACCCCTTCCTCCCATAAATTGTGTCTGGTTTGGATCTTCATCCCAGCAACGTGGCAGGGACTACCACAGACCCTGTGTCAAAAAATAAGACAGATGATAACTGAAAAAGACCCTTGAGCCAACCTCTGACCTCTACAACCCCCCCCCACATACCCACGTGGGCACTCACACACACGTGAACACACACACACACATACTTCTCCTTACTCTTGAAAAAAATGTCATTTTGCTGTGTGCGCATGATTGCCATCATTAGAGACCGGTTCGATTTTCAGAAACAAGACATCAAATCGATAAATGCTGAGCGAAGCCTGAATGGGGGTCAGCACCATCATCATGGAGTGAAGCCACGGCGGGGGGGCTGGGGGGGGCCTGCCTCTGGTCACCATGCGGCCCAGCCTACCTCCCCCGCAGGACCAGTCTGCCTGGCGGAGCCCTCCCAAGCAAATGACTTCAGCAGACATGATATCACAGAGGAAGTCCAAGAAGCCTGGCAAGTGACTGGTTTGCCTGGCTCTTCCCAAGGGCAAGGGTGTGAGGGATGTCCTGGGACATTCAGAGGAGTATTGAGGACATTTTAGACAGAGTCCCAGTGTCCACTGTGGACATCTGTAAACCTGCCTGGGTCTGACAGTGTCCTCCAGGTCCCTGGAACACATCATGGGGGTTGAGTTCCTCCTGCTTTTTTTTCCCCCCCACACCCACCTTAAATGCTCCCGAAGTCTGAAGTCCACCAGCCTCCTGGCATCCAGTTTGCAGAACTGGCTTCTGCCCCCGCCTCCTGCCCGGGGTTCCCGGCGATACTGCCTGGCCGCATCTCTGTGGTCCTCCCTGTGAGTCACGGTGGCTCAGCTGGCCTGTCTTCATTATCTGGGGAACCCGAGATCTGTCCCCCTAATTCCCTCCAGCTGTGTCTCTGTAGGGCTGAGGTCATCGGCTGTGGCGCAGGAGGAAAGCCCGGCTTGTTGTGTCTTTGTTTCATTCAAATGGCTCGGGTGATGACTCACCCAGTGCTCTTTCTAGACCAGGCCACCGTCTGGGAGTCGTTTTTTGATTAGATGTTGACCTCAGAAATATGCTCGCATCATTTTCAAAGCATCCCCCAACACCACAGAAATCCACTCTGATGGAGAAAGGATGGCGAGTGGACGGTGGCCAGGACAGGATGTGTGCTCGGCCCCTGCCTGAGCCAAGCACCTTCCCCCAGGCTCCCCAGGGATGCCAGAGTGGGGACACCATCCCTTTTACCCCCGATGACATACAAGGCCTGGGTCATCAGCATGGTGAACAGTTGGCCACCATTATTGGGCACTCACTCAGGAGTCACATGCAATGGCCTGACTCCTCACAGCGTCCTTCCAAGCAGGTGTCCCTATCACAGGGGGTGTGAGTGAGTGTGGCACTGACAAGTCCTCTTTGGTCATGGAGCCATGCATTTTCCACACTGCATCAGGACTGTCCAGCAGGTGGAGTCAGGGAGGGCTGAGGAGCAGGAAGCCCCAGTGGTGAGGACCCCTCAGCCCTGAGTAAGCGGGTGTGAGCTCATGAGGGCACGGGGGACCGAGGTCAGGGATGAACAGAGCCATCTGTTCATCTCTGTGGGTGGGGTCAGAGGTTGGTGGTACCTGGGAAAGAGCAGCAGGAGGTAGACAGCGGGCCACACAAGGGCATATAAAGCTGCACTCTGCTGAGGACTGCCGTTACCGATCTCTCAGCTGCATCTTGCGCAATTGTGTGCTGAGCGTGAGCAGATGGAGACACAGGGAATGTCCTCTTCCCTGAGATCCCCAGGCTGTGGAGAGCAAGGAGGTGGATATACATGGAGAACAGAGGGGGCTCCAAGCTGGTGGTGATGGTCAGCTCTGGGGTGCGGGGAGGTAGCTTTGGATCTAGGGAGAGGGGGACCCGCAGCCACACAGGACCAGAGTTCAGGGAACAGGGTTGATGCTCCATGGAGTAGGAAGGAGTGCTGAGGGGAGGGCTCCAAGGAGGCCCCAAAAGGGTGGCTGGGACTGGAGAGATAGCTTAGTGGTTACGGTGCTTGCTTGCAAAGCCTAAAACCCAGGTTTGATTCCCCAGTACCCACGTAAGTCACTTGCACAAGGTGGCACATATGTCTGGAGTTTGTTTGCAGTGGCTGGAGGCCCTGATGTGCCCATTTTTTCTCTCTCTCTCAAATATATATATATATTTTCTAAAATGGTGGTTTGGATGAACTGAAGGCCTGATCATGCCAATTCCAATGATGCTCAGAGAGGATGAGATCTGCCAGCCTCTCAGGGGACAGGAGAGCTCAGCGGCCATTGCTCTAGCCAAAGTGGATCATGGGATGTTGTCTCCAAGCATGGTAACCAACAGACTTTTGTAAGGTGTCTGTGTACCAGTAAACCATCTGTGGTTGGTTAAAGTGCAGGTGAAGCATTCCTCTTCTGAAATGTTCTAAGACCAGAAACATTTTGGGCTGCAGCATGACATCACCAGTGGAAAATTCCACACCATGAAACTTTGTTTCATGCACCGACATATAAGAAAATGCTTAAGGAATTACTTTAGGCTGTGTGTGCAGGTGCATATAGAATATAAATGCACTCCATCCTTAGACCAGAGCCCTGAATTTCTTTTCTCCTTGTGGTGACAAAAATACCTGACAAAAAGCAACTTAAGGGAGGATTTAGTTAAGGGCTTTTTTGTTGTTGTTGTTTTCAAGGTAGAGTTTCACTCTAGCCCAGGCTGACCTGGAATTCACTATGTAGTCTCAGGGTATGGGCTTATTTATTAATTTATTTATTTAGAGAAAGAGACAGAGAAGAGATAGAGAATTGGCACACCAAGGCCTCAGCCGCTAAAATCGAACTCCAGACACTTGTGCCACCTAGTGGGCATGTACGACCTTCTGCTTGCCTCACCTTTGTGCGTCTGGAGAGTTGAGCATGGGTCTTTAGGTTTTGCAGACAAGTGCCTTAACCACTAAGCCATCTCTCCAGCACTTAAGGGCTTATTTTGACTCACAGTTCCCATGGATACAGTCCATCATGGTGGGAAGGTGCGTGGCTGGAGGAGGAGGCAGCTCTTCACAGTCAGCCTACAATTAGGAAGCAGAGAGGTGAACGCTACTGCTCAGCCCACTTTCCCCTTTGTATCCAGCCTATGGGATGCTGCTGCCCTCAGCTAGGGTAGAGCATCCCACCTCAAGTCACCTAATGTAGAAATTCCTTCACAGACATGCCCTGTGGTGATTTGATTCAGGTGTCCCCCATAAACTCAGGTGTTCGGAATGCTAGGTTCCCAGCTGATGGAGATTTGGGAATTAACGCCTCCTGGAGGTGGTGTATTGGTGGGGGCGGGCTTATGGGTGTTATAGCCAGTTTTCCCAAGCCAGTGTTTGGCACACTCTCCTGTTGCTATTGCCCACCTTATGTTGGCCAGGGGGTGATGTCCATCCTCTGATCATGTCATCATTTTCCCTGCCATTGTGGAGCTTCCCCTTGAGCCTGTAAGCCAAAATAAACCTCTTTTTCCTCACAAGCTGTTCTTGGTCAGGTGATTTCTACCAGCAATGCCAACCTGACTGCAACATGCCCAGAGATTTGTCTCCTGGTGACTGTAGATCCAGTCACGTTGAGAATAGAGATTAATCAGTACAAGTCATATTCCCAAGGTAACTTGTTATAAATATGCAACTATTTCTAAAGCCCTTCTGATCTGGAGCTGGCGGGTAAGGATAAGGCATAGTCAACCTGTGTTCATTCTCAGGGCTGATAAGATGCCACCAGCAATCAGAGGAGGTCCTAAAACAGCAGGCTTCTTTTCTCACAGTTGTGGAGGCCCAAAGTCCAAAAGCACAGTGCCAGCCAGCCATGTTCTCTCTGGAGGCTCTACAGGGCAATTTTGGTTCGCTTCCTCGAGCTCTTTTTCTTTTTATCCCCATAATAAACTCCATTAGTCAATTTATCTATTTTGTATCATTATAGATTGAACTCAATTCCTCACACATGCTAGGCAAGCTCTCTATCACTGAGCCACACCCCAGGCTGCTTACTACTTTCAGTTTGAGACAAGGTCTCATTGTTTCCCAGGCTGACCTTGAACTCACTTTGTAGCCCAGGCAGGCCTTGAACTTACTATACACTTGTATCAGCCGCTGATGGAGCCTGCGCCACCAGACTCGGTTTCATCTCATGTCTGATGGTTCTGACCCTCCGCTGGTGGTAGCAGGATCCCTGCCTCTGCCTCCAGCCGCATCTCCTCCTCCTCTGCTAAGATCACCTACCATGGGATTTAGAGCCCACCCAGGTTATCCAGGATAGTCTCGTTTGGAGATTACTCACTTTATTATACCTGCCAAGACCCTTTCTCCAAGCAAGTTACCTTCATTGGTTCATAGTTGGTGTATCTTTTGCATAGATCAAGCAGGATTGGCAGGCAGCCAGTACGGTGTATTCCCTGTCTAGGTGGGAGCGCCTTGAGAATAACAGTTAGGCCCACTCATTCATCTATAGTCGTCCATTCATCTTCATTCTTTCATTCACATACTCATTCATCCTCGCCCAAAAGTGTCAATGGAATTCCTACCGTGTCTCTGGCATAATGTGGGGCCCTGGTGTGCTGTGGGCACCCCCTGATGAGCCCAATGCTGCAGCTGCAGAGGAAGGAATGGAGGGTCCGGAGCGCTGGGGTGACCTTTAGCCAGGGAGGGCAGAACCCGGCTCTCTAAAGGGGTGACGGACAGGCTGCGTCCTGGATGCTGAGAAGGGCGAACTGCGGGAAGCCCACCCTTGCTCTTTTTTTAAAAAATATTTTAGGTCTGGAGAGATGGCTCAGCAGTTAAGGCGATTGCCTGCAGAGCCAAAGGGCCCAGGCTTAATTCCCCAGGACCCATGTAAGCCCGATGCACAAGGTGGCCCATGCATCTGGAGTTTGTTTGCAGTGGCTAGAGGCCCTGGAGTGCCCATTCTTTCTCTCTCTGCCTCTTTTTCTCTAGTTCATCAATAAATAAATAAATAAGAATGGCTGTGGTTACTTTCTTATAACAATATTTTATTATTTATTTACTTGAGAAAGAGGGGAAGATAGAGAAAGAGAGAGAGAGAATGGACATGCCAGAGCCTCTAGCCACTGCAAACTCCAGACACCACCTTGTGTATTTGGCTGTTTGTGGGTCCTGGGGAAACAAACCCGGGTCCTTTGGCTTTGCTGACAAACACCTTAGCCACTAAGCCATCTCTCCAGTACCATCCTCTGCTCTTTTGATTTCTACACGCCAGTGCCCAGCAGAGGATGGACACAAGTCACGTGTGTGCAGGAGCTGCAAACTCAGCTGCCCACGGGGCTTAAAAGAAGTGGGCAAGAACAATGAGACAGAGAGGAATGGACAGTGGCGGATTGGACAACGTGCGCTTCTCTCCAACAGGCTGTCCCTGTTCAGCCCTGACTCACTGTCACCGAGGGATTCTGTGGAACACGGACAGAGAATGGTGGGTTCTTCAAAGGAAAATGGGGCGTTGGGAGGGGTTGAGGAGATAGCTTAGTCAGTAAAGGTCTTGCCTTATGAGGGTGAAGACCTGAGTTCAATCCCCAGAACCCACATAAAAATGTCAGGAATGGGGAGACAGAGATAGGAGGATCCCTGGGCCTCACTGGCCAGGCAATCTAGCCTAACTGGTGAGCTCTAGGTTCAATGTCACAAAAAACGAAAAAGGTGGATGGTGTCCCTGAGGTTGACACCAAGGGTTGTCTGTCCTTGGACCTCCACATGCATGTGCACACACTCGCCCCCCCACACACACACATATTACACACACACACACACAGAGAGAGAGAGAGAGAGAGAGAGCTATCCGAAGTCATCCACAACGCTGGAATGCCTTGCCCTACCATTTCCTTCTGGAACAGCCAAACGCTGGGTTTTCAGTAAATGAAGTCAGGGTGTGTGGGGTGAGCCATTCTCGTCAGGATCTGTGACTTTAAAGGCCTTCCAGGTCCCTGCTGGAGGAGCCAACCTGGCCCAGAAGGAGGCAGAACTCCTTGGCATAGTATAGTTCTCCTTCCAGGGACCCACTTGAATGGGACACTCCCAGTCTCCTAGGCCTGTTGCCTCAGCATGTGGCTGGGGGTTCAAGGAAAAGGTTGTCCTAGGGCAGTGGCCTGAGGAGGAGGCAGGACCGGGCAGCTTAGGGAAGCAGCTGAGCGGGCACCAGCTGGGTATCCGGGCTGGCTCCTCTAGGGGGCAGTGGCGCTCCACCAACAGTCCAAGAGCCACCTGGCCTTAGAAAGACTGCATGGAGGGAAACTTCTGGACCCACTTGGCCATGGCTGGGCCCCAAGGATGTGTCTCCCGCAGAGAGTGCTTGAGAGGCTCGCCAGGAGGCAGGCTGGCTGTCACTGCAGTTCAGGAATGTTTACTGACAGGATCCTCACAGCTGCTGCGCTCGCTGGGACACGTCGGCATCCCCATGGTCACAGAGGCCATCTCCCCGTAGCCCGGCCGGAGGAAGGGAGGTTCCCAAGCTTGCACTTTTACATGGAGAAAATGTACGTTTGCACACGTGATCTTGCCACCTGTTCGCAAACTCCTCCAGGGCAAATCTTGACCTGCGTGCCCACCGACCACTCCCCTTAGTTCTCGCTTTCTTTTTCCTTTCTTGTGGTGCTGGGGACAGAACTCAGGACCTTATGCGTGCTAGGCAAGTGCTCTACCACTGAGCTACCGCCAAACCCCTATTTATATATTTTTGGAGGGGATATGTGTGTGTGCAGGTGTTCATATGTCTGTGTGGTGTATACGTGTGTGTTCATATGTGTGTTGTGCACGTGCATACACAGAGGGTGTGCTAATGCGTGTAAAGGTCTTAGGTTGATGTCTGATGTCTTCCTCAATCACTTCCCACCTTATCTGTTGAGACAGGGTCTCTCACAGAATCCAGAGCTTAGCTAGACCACTAGGCTGGGAAGTTCCAAGGATCTGCTCGTCTCCTGCTTCCCAGCACTGGGACTATATGCATGCACCACCATGCCTAGTGTGTTTATGTGGGATTTGGGGACACGAACTCAGGTCTTCACACCTGCATGGCAAGTGCTTTACTGGTATAGCCAACTCCCCCCCCCCGCCCTTCTCCCCCTTATTCATACTTCTCATTTGGAAAGAAGGTCTCATAAGTTACCCAGGCTGGCCTGAGCTCACTCTTTAGCCCATGCAGGCTTTGAACGTTTAATCCTCCAGCCTTAGGTTCTGTAGGAGCTGGGATGGTGGGTCTGTGTCCATGCCCTGCTTCCTCCTCCCAGCTCTTGTTTGGCCACCAAGAAAGCCCGTGGTGCTGCTTCCGGTAGACACCAAGGCCCCCCACAACCGAGGTCCTCCAGACAGCACACCTTATAGCCACATGTTCCTTTGGGGGGGTCAAAGGCCAGGGCGAGGAAACAGCACAGCGATTTTGGGCACAGCCTCTAAGCCGCTGCTTCTCAGATAGCCGTTTGGTCTTGGCTAGTAAGGAGGGAACCCCCCTTCAGGGTGGCCGCAGAATTCTGTGACAGGATCTTGGAACCGTGGAGCCTGGTGTCAGCCACAGCGACACCCGCGCTGCCCACCCAGCCCCGCTGCTCCGTCCCGCCCGTGGACATCTGTTGCTTCGCTTCACTCTTCCACGCCTACAGTGCGCAAAGCCTGTCTGTCCCTGGATCTGTGTCCCAAGACACCCGCTCTAGACACGTGGTTGGAATCAGCCAGTGCCTGTCATCCTCTGGCCTCAGTTTCCCCCACTGTGCTGGGGGGGGGGCGGGGAGCTGTTAGAAGTCTCAGAGATAGAGCCAGGCCTGCTAGAGTAGGGTTATCACCCCAGCTATTCGGGAGACTGAGGGGAGGAGGGTCACAAGTTCAATGCTGCCCAGGCTACAAAGATCATGCCTCAAAATTGAAATTACGGGGCTGAGGAGATGGCTCGGTGGTCAAGAGTGCTTACCACCTAAGCATGAATACTCTTGGGCCAGAGATGGCGGAGTTCAATTCCTTACCAGCTGCATCAAAAGCTTGGCATGGCCATGCACGTCTGTGACCCCAGCCCAGTCTAGATTTCCTAAAAAGTAGATGTGCCACTGACCCATCCCTTCCAGAGTGACAAGAAGAATGCCATCAGTGGAGCCAAGGGGAGTTGTCCCCTCTGAGTTCAGAGCTAAGAGGAGCTGTGGTTGGCAGAGTAGACCCCCAAAGACAGCCAGACCCTCACCCCTGAACCTCTGAATCAATCAAGCCTCATTTGGCCTTCAGGCCAGGGGACACTTCTGGCCTTTGAAACTCAGATCAGAGCTACCTGAGGCTATTTAGAGGCTGGGTGGCCTCCCATGAGAATGAGCAGGACTGTTATGAGGTCACCCACAGAGGCAGATGAAAGAGTAACGTCTGTGTTCCGGCAGGAGGTGGGGGCTGACTGAAGAAGTGAGCTGAGACAGTCGAGTCGGGATGGGACTAAAAGGTGGCCGCAGTGGAACGTCCAGATGGAGTGGAGGGAGGATAAGGGAAGGAAAGAGTCAGATTTCCTCACTGGAGCAGTGACAGATCCACGAACGGCAAATACCATGAATGAATGGTGGAGCCTGCCCTAGAGAGAGGGAAGGGCGTGCTGAGATGGGACAGCCCCTGGTGTAGCGTCTGTTGGCTGAAGTCAGAGGACAGACATCCTGCATGAAACAAAGTCGAAAAAACTGAGAGGTGGGGATGTGCAACGACCCTCCGGTGGATGGTGAAACTGCCAAGATCTGGCAGGAGCTGAAGGCAGCATTGCCGACTCCAAGTGAGAATCACCAAGAGATGAAGACGGTGGCCAGGGAGTCAACCTAAAACTAGCGGAATGGCCAAGGTCACATCTGGGCAGGAAGGGCCCCTGAAAATGACCCTCACGGTCCCTGGAACCTGTGGGCCTGCCACCTTACAAAGCAAGGAATGAATGGCAGATGTGATTACAGAGAAGCAGGTGTGGGGACCTGGGCTGTCCACGTGTGCCCAAATGTGACCACAGGACTGTATCAGTGAAGACCAGCCCAGAAGGTGGAGTGGGCCGGGAGCCCAGGCCTGCAGACAGCCATGTTTCCAAGCAGGCTGGAAGAGGCAGGCAAGGGCTCTCTCCAGAGCTGCCCAGAGGACTCCACCTTGCTCTTGAGCTCTGTGCAGCCCACACTTTGGACGTCTGGTCTCTAAGACTAGAAGACTTCAACTTTCTGTTGCCTCAAGCAGCTGTTTGTCACCGTTGCCATGGAAGTCTAGAAGAGCAAGAGTCTCAGAGGCAGGTGGGCTTTGGGCAGAGATGAGGGCAGGGTCCTGTTCACCATGGGCTTTGCAAGGCAGAGGGCAAGAAGGCAGCAATGGGGGCTGGAGAGATGGCTTAGCGGTTAAGCGCTTGCCTGTGAAGCCTAAGGACCCCGGTTCAAGGCTCGATTTCCCCAGGACCCACGTTAGCCAGATGCACAAGGGGGTGCACGTGTCTGGAGCTCGTTTACAGTAGTTGGAGGCCCTGGTGCACCCATTCTCTCTCTGTCGCTCTCAACTAAATAAATAAAAAAAGAACTAAAAAATAAGTCATCTCTTTTACAAGGGGGTGCACGCATCTGGAGTTCGTGTGCAGAGGCTGGAAGCCCTGGCGTGCCCATTCTCTCTCTCTCCCTCTATTTGTCTTTCTCTCTGTGTCTGTCGCTCTCAAATAAATAAGTAAAAAAAAAAAAAAAATTAAAAAAAAAAAGAAGGCAGCAATGTCAGGAGGCATGGCTGCAGAAAGTGGGGTTTCAGAGACTCATGGGGGGGCATAGAGGAGGACCCCAAAGGGTGATTCCAGAGTCTGATGTAAACATGGATATGAGACATAGAAACTAGTGCCTGGGGCGAAGCTATGAACCTTGAGAGATGGGAGGCCAGGGGACCCGCATCTTATTTCCTGGGTCTAGAGGCCGACTTACCCGACTTGTCCCTGGGGACAATTCAGGGAGACTTTATGCCCTTGTAGCACCGGCCAAGCGTCTGGGTGGGAGACCCCAGCGGGGCGCCCAGAGGCCGCTGTGGCCCACTGGCAGCGTGTGCAGGAGAAACGCGACACGGTTGCCTGGCTGCAGGGGCGTCTGATGCTGCCTGCAGCCGCCGGCTCAGCTGGTGCCTGGCTCCCAGCCACCGGCCCATCCCTGGCCTTGTCAAACACGCTCCCGGAGGAAGCCAAGTTTCACATTTGTCTTGTAAACACCCAGCAACTGGCCAGCTGCCCTCCTCTTACCTGTCCCTCAGGAGCCTCTGAGCTACAGCCGTGCGGGCCGGAGGGCCACAGGTGACTGCAGGCTGCCCCCAGCAGATGGCTGCTGGGCAGCTCCGGGCCCCCAGGGAATCATGGTCTTTATGGGTCTTTGCAGCAAGGGAAGCCGGCTCTTTCCAGAAGACACTGCTGTGTAGTCAGAAATGAGTCCTTGAGCCATGTGGGACAGAGGAGGAAGGTCTCTCTTGAGTCCTTTGTTTGGTTTTGAAAATGTGTTAAATATCAGAAAGTCATCAATTCTTTTTCCCCATGGCTCTCAGGGGAAGCTGGGAGTGTCTCTTCACTCCATTCCCCCGTTGTTGAAGACCTACTGTGCGCTGCTTTGGGAATGTGGCCCTGAGCCAAAATAGATACTGCCTCCCCTTCCCTCCTGGGACACCCCGCAGGGAGAGACGGTCAGACGACAAGCAGGCTTGCATCTGACAGGAACGGTTCCCACGCACCATGTTGGAGCACGTGTGAGTGGGCGTGGACTCGATCCCACGTGGCACCCGGTGGTCAGGGAGGAAGGAGGAAAAAGCTACAGCCATGAACTCCTGGTGAGAGCACTTTCAGTGGGAGGAAAGGCAGAGCTGGACATGGGCGGATGGTGTGGGCTGGGTAAAGACCAGAAGAGAAGGCACATGTCACCAATCCAGCATTGTACCTCTACTGCTCCATGTAAAACTGTACCCCTCACCCCCACTGCGTGCAGCAAGGAGCCTTTTCAGACATGTCAACGCCTGGAAGGGTCACCTCAGTATATCCAGGGAGTATCTCCTCACTTCGGCATTTTGAAAATGAGAGAGATTGAGTTTTTCTGGCCAGAAAGCATGGTCGCTTGAGCTGTGTGTGTGTGTGTGTGTGTGTGTGTGTTGGGGGACAGAGACAGGAGAATTTCTGGGGCTCACGGGTCAGCCAACATGAATGAAACCAAGTGGCAGCTCCAGGTTCAGTGAAAGACTCCATCTCAAGGGAACACTGGGCGCTCTCCACACACAGGCTCATGGAATGTGCACATCTGCACACATGCACACGCACACACACACACAGACACCCACATGCTGCATACACCATGTACACATGCACGTGCCAGAAAAAAAATAATGTCTTCCATACCTCTTAAGTGCTTTAGTTCTGGGAGGAGAAAAGAGGAGGAAGGCAGCTAGAAAATTCTGGAATTTCAAGATTTGATCGTTACCGGCTTGATAGTAAAAGATGCCTCCCATCCCGTCCTCTAGTTTTGCTAGATGACCCAACAGAAAGGCCCCTTCTTGTTCCTAGATGTTTGCAAACACTTTAGCCCCCACACTGACCCCCCCCCAAAGCTGGCCTCTGGTCAATGACATGCATGTAACCCTTCTGCATATGTGACCGCCTAAGAGGGGAAGGGAGGCAGGTTACAAAGAGAGAATCCAAAAATTCTAGCTAAACTCTGGGGCCTCCATCACCTCCAGCAAGTGTTCCTGAGCCCAGTGTGCTATCCAGCACAGGACACTACCTTCCTCCTAGGCTGATTCAGATGTGCTCTTCCAAAGACTTCTTTGGGCTAGAGGGATGGCTTATCAGTTACAGTGTTTGCCTGCAAAGCCGAAGGACCCAGGTTTGACTCCCCAGGACCTACGTAAGCCAGATGCACAAGAGGGCACATGCGTCTGGAGTTCATTTGCACTGGCTGGAGGCTGTGGTGCACCCATTCTCTCTCTCTTCCTCCCCCTTCTTTCTTTCTGTCAAATAAATAAATAATTTTTAAAAAAAAATTAAAAGAACCCTTCCTTGGTGAGCCCCAGTTGCACACAGAACACCCCACACCTCCAGAAAAGCAAGCCCGCAGCCAAGGAATGGTTGCTCCAATGGTTTTATTGCTAAGCTATCACGATACAAGCCATATAAAAATACTTTACATATAGCAAAAATAAACTACATGAAACTGGAGAGTAAAAACATTTTGCATAGGAATGTGATCTATCCCGATCCCTTGGACAGTGAGCGTTTCCATTCCCACGCCTCCCTGCCCCGCTCGGGTGACCTAGAACTGCTGGAGAATTGTCACCGCTCACCATTTTCTCTCTTCTGAAGGCTGCAGAAGTGACAGGGTGACAGAGGTTTTCTGACAAGATGGACAGGATGCTGATGCAAGGAATCAGAAGGCTGAGGGAGAGGATCATGGGCTCCTGGTCCAGCCAGCAGCGGCCGTCACTGGCTTATTTCGGCTGCCTCCCGGGCTGCATGCAGCCCGTGGTAATCCTTTCCTTCCCAGCTCCAAGGACCCCGCTGCAACCTCCGAGGCACCTGCTCAGGGAGGCCCCTCTCTTGCTTGTCACCAACCGAGTGGAGCCGGTGATGGTGGCTGGCGGGCACCGTGAGCCCAGGCGAGTCAGGTGGAGTGAATATGATGCTGCTCCTAAGCGCATAGTGGGTCTTCTGGGAGACCCTCACTGTGTGGCTGGCTGCCTCGGTTCCTCAGTGCTTGCCTGCCCAGCTTGAGAGAAGATACATCAGGCCCCAAGAGCACTGCACCTCCAGAAAATAAATGAGTTCAGGAAGGGTAACCCCAGCTCGTCTGGAATGTCCCGGCCCCAGTGCCTCTCATAAAGGCTAGGTGAACACAGTTGGTTAAGTGGCACCCCGACGTCCTTGCAGTTCTGAACGCTGTGACGTGAGAGTAGACTGATCCTCTTTGGTTCATGACAACCAGAGCACATCCAGCCTGCCCACGTGTGACAGGGCCAACGGTGGTGGCCAAGGCTGGCTTGTGGCGATGGATGATAACTGGCTACTGGATGAAAACAATTCCCAGTTCCTGGAAGGAACCAGCTCAGTTCACCGTGGCGGCAGCTCTGGCGCACAGAGATGGCTGTCCTTTGGGTGATGTGAGTCACCTGCACGGGCTTCAATGCGGCCGGATGTATCAGCACCAGGCCTGAGGGTCCGATCCTGTTCCCAGGAGGGACTCCATATTCCAGTAAAAGGCAGGGCTCTGTTGTAAATCAAAATAACCTCCTAGGACATTTATTTACAATGTGATTCTCAGTGACAAAGCCCAGGTTCAAAGCCAGAGAAAGTGAGCATGAAAACATATGTTCTTCCACAGAGCCCTGCTGTCCTTGAGGGTCCTGCTTCTAGATTGGTGACTAACAGGATTAGAGATGATTTGTTTTTTTCTGTTGTTGTTGTTGTTTTTTTTCCTGGAATGTTAAATGAAAAATTTCAAGAGTACATCATTTCTCTTTCAGAAAACCAACATAGGTAAGTAAAAAGAGACATTTTTTTAAAAAAAGATTCTGACCATTTATAAATATTTTCTCATCCCAACAGGGGTGCGATATTTTGAGGGCAGATAGAAAGCATAAAAATACAGGTAAGAAAATAAAATTTAATAACATACTAATTTGGATTGCTATATATATATTACCAAGCAGCAGTATTTTGTACAATACAGGAAGACTTAAGGTCTTTGAACATAGAGTACATTCAGCAAAACTGGGATCTCTGAGAGTGCTACGGGCTGACGTCTCCGCCACGTAACAAGGACAAACTTCAGCGGCATTCTTCCGACACACTTGCAACGCGCCCATCGTGACTGCCCAGACATCTTCCCTTCCCCATTCTCTCAGATCACACTGCCTCTTCCCATACCAGAAATGGTTCGCGAGCCATGAATTTACTCCAGGCCAAATTCCTTGCTGGCATTTGTCACGGGCCAAACTTTCTCAATAGCTGACGGTTTCTAACACACTTTCTCTGGCCTGTCAGTCTCTCAAAACAAATGCTTTTCTTTCCTTGGCTATTTGGTATTTATTTTTTATCAAAGTGCTTCCTAGACCATCCAGTTAAAATGTCATAGAAAAGGCAAGGGTTTGATCCCAGCACTCGGGAGGCAGAGGTAGGAGGGTCGCTGTGTGTTTGAGGCCAGCCTGAGACTACATAGTAAATTCCAGGTCAGTCTGGGCTAGAGCGATACCCCACCTTGAAAAACAAATAATAACAACAAAAAGAAATAAAAGGAGAGGTGCATTGTACACACACGTGCACAGAAGGGTGCAGGAACTGCAAGAACCTGAGCTACTGGGAAGCCCTTGGATAACATAGTTAAGATCGGTGAACGGAGCTGGAGAGATGGCTTAGCGGTTAAGTGCTTGCCTGTGAAGCCTAAGGACCCTGGTTCGAGGCTCGATTCCCCAGGACCCACGTTAGCCAGATGCACAGGGGACGCATGCATCTGGAGTTCGTTTGCAGTGGCTAGAGGCCCTGGTGTGCCCATTCTCTCTCTCTCTCTCTCTGCCTTTCTCTCTCTGTCTCTGTCGCTCTCAAATAAATAAATAAAAATAAACAAACAAAAAAATTTAAAAAAAAAGATCGGTGACTACATTTGCCCCTTTCACCCTGTGGACCGTGAAGCTGGGCAGCTTTGCTACAATCACAAGAAGGCACGTGGGTGAACATTCAAGAAAGGTCCAATTCCCTCCTCGGAATGCAAGAAAAAAGTGGCTCCCAGCCGTGGTGTGTGAGAACAGGTAGCTCACGAAACCCTCGTTATCCTTCCCTAGGGAGGTCAGCGTTGTTTGAGAGAATTCTTGTAACAACACTTCTTTGTGAAGGAGGAAGCATCTCACACCTGTGGGGGAGCTCACCTGCGCACTGGCATTCTGAGTTTAAAAGAGTATTCTGCTTAGGCCTGGCTTTGTGGTGAGTGGATGAGAAGTCTAGTGCTGTGAGGGGAAAGAAATGCCAGGTAGGTATGGATCAAGAAGCAATATCCCTTTGCTTGCCCAGGCTGTGACCAGGGCATTTGATCTTCTAGCTAAACAGCTTGCACAGGTGTGTGCAATAAATGCATGCAGCAATCTGTCTGCCAGTATCCCTAAGGGCTTTTTTTTTTTTTTTTTTTTTTTGTAAAGAAAGGGAAGGAAGAGAGGAAGGAAGGAAGGGAAGGAGGGAGGGAAAGGAAAGGGAAGGGAAAGAAGGAGAGAGGGAGGGAAGGAGGGAGGGAAAGGAAAGGGAAAGGAAGGAAGGAGAGAAGGAGGGAGGGAGGGAAGCATCAAGAGAGGAAGACTATGGAGAGCCACTGAGCAGGTATGCTCAGGGGAAAGAAATAGCAGAGGCGACCACAGGACCTCGAGGGAGCAGACCTGCCTCCCTTCCATCCATGCACACAGGGCTCTGGGGACAGCATGAGCTTCGAATGGTTTGGGATAAAAAAAAATGACTAATATTTGGGGTCTAAGCCTAAGCTTCCTTGTTTTATGTTTAGGGAAGAAGGGGAATTTGGCTCTTTCGTTCTATTTGGTGGAGATCTACTTACAGAAGTCCTTGGGTGGGTTTAACAAAAGTACCCACATGGTTTCACGTGTTTGATTCTGGCTGCATCGCCCCTTTGGAGGTTATGCCACAGTCAATGCACAGGCTGGAAATCCTCCTTGCCTCCTGTGGGGAGGAGGGGCTGGGAGGAGGGATAGGAGGAAGGCGGGGCGGGGGAGCCTTGGGAAGCTGTGAGTGCGGACTGCATGGCCTGGTGGGCGCGCTCAGCAGCCTGCGTTGGCTCCCCCAGTCCCGAGCACTGCGTTAGCTCAGGCGGCAGGGGTACGGAGCAGCTGGCCAGGAGGGCTCGGCCCGCAGCGCCCTTGGCCAGCTCTCTGAGGCACAGAAAAATAATAAAGCAGAAGCTCACAATCATACACACGTGTCATCACTTAACACCAAGGAGCTGGTACAGGTCCTCTCGTCTGGACAAGGCAGTTTGGCTTTGGAAGGAGGAAATTCCAAAATAAAGCTTTTGCAGGTGCCCGGCTAGGGCATGGACCATAGTCTACTTTCTGTCCCTACAAAGATCTAGGTGTCCTTAGCTGTAAGCTGGCCCTTGGGCCACATTCTTTTGGTTGCTGTGTCTGGGAACGCGTCTTCAAGAGGGATAGGAGTCATTTCTGCAAGCCAGAAAATGATCCCAAAGGGCTGGGGTCCCATCCCAGCACCTGCAGTTCTGTCCCTCTTCCCAGCCCCCAGGGCTCAGGCAAGTTCCAGCATCCTGTCGCGTTCTGGATGCAGGTTTGGGCAGCAGGCACTTGCTGTTTCATGGGAATCGACTGGAATGTGCTCGAGAGAGGAAGCAGGCTCCCACACCGAGCCGAGCCGAGCCGAGCCGAGCCGAGCCGAGCCGAGCCGGCGCTGGGCCTGCACATACAGTTCCAGCCAGAGGTGACGGAGGGGGCCACGAGCGGAGAGTCCAAGGTCCAAGGTGGAAGGTGTCTTGCTAGAATGGAGGCTTCTATGTCTGGTTTCTGGCAGGAGGGCCTGAAAACTCCTTCCTGATAATTTCATTGACTAGAAAAGAGAGGGAGAGAGAAGAGAGAGACATGTATGAAGGCACCAAAACACGTGCTCAATTAACTTTCTAGAACTCCAGTCCAGCTGCTTTCTGATACACATTTTTCTTTCTTGTGGTAATACATTTGACAAGTTTTATTTGAAAGTCAAGCAGAGGGCCGGAGAGACAGTTCAACAGTAAAGGCGGGGCTGGAGAGATGGCTTAGCGGTTAAGCGCTTGCCTGTGAAGCCTAAGACCCCGGTTCGAGGCTCGGTTCCCCAGGTCCCACGTTAGCCAGATGCACAAGGGGGCGCACGCGTCTGGAGTTCGTTTGCAGTGGCTGGAAGCCCTGGCGCGCCCATTCTCTCTCTCTCTCCCTCTATCTGTCTTTCTCTCTGTGTCTTTCGCTCTCAAATAAATAAATAAATAAAAAATAAAATAAAAAATAAAAAATAAAAAAAATAAAATAAAAAACAGTAAAGGCGCTTGGCTGCAAAACCTAATAGCCTGGGTTCAATTCCCCAGGAACCACATAAAGCCAGATGCACAAAATGGCACAGGTATCTGGAGTTCATCTGCAGTGGCTTGAGGCCCTGGGGTACCCATTCTCTCTTGCTTTCTCTCTCTCTTTCTGTGTCTTTGCAAAAATAAATAAGTATCTGAAAATGAAAGTCAAGCAGAGAAAACAATTATTCAAAGCTAAAGAGAAGGAAAGAAGGCAGAGTACCTATAAAACAGGAAGGAACTTCCCATTTGACAATTTTTAATGTAAGACATGCCCTCCTGTGTCATAGCCCCTCCCCCAAGAGAAGACTTTGGGCCACGCATCTGTGCGTGAAAACCAGAACAGTAACTGTCCAGTATTCTGGCTCTTTCCCCTTCTGTCTTTTAGTTCTTGCTCTTTCTTTCTTTTTTTTTGGGGGGGGGGTTTGGTTTTTTGAGGTAGGGTCTCACTCTAGCCCAGGCTGACCTGGAATTCACTATGTAGTCTCAGGGTGGCCTCGAACTCACGGCAATCCTCCTACCTCTGCCTCCCAAGTGCTGGGATTAAAGGCGTGCGCCACCACGCCCGGCTCCTTTCCTTCTTTTTTGTTTGTTTTACTGAGACAACTTTATTTGCTCGTAGAACTTGCTAAATACACACAGAACAAATACCAATAGAAATTGCACTATATTCAAATCTCCCTATTGTTCTGTATAAAATGAATGGTGAGCAGCATCCGTTGGAAAAATGGCTGTACGGACATTTATTATTTTATGCCCACTTATAAATGAAAACAAACCATTTTATTCAAGAGTATATAAAAGCTGGGACTTAATATCCATGTCCACAGAGGGTGTGTGGATTTTGGCAAAATTTCATCTTAGCTTGTCCATGTTCTGTCCTTTTCAAGATTTCCGTGTTCCACAAGGTCAACCAAACCCAGTGAGCTCCAAAAACATTCTTCAGTGACTAGGATGACTGCTTACTTATAGGGTTAATAAAAATGGTTCATGTGCTTGAAGCACTCTGACTACCCAACTGCCTGTGATCACCATGTCTGCAGAACACCTCGCATGGGATCATGTCTGAGAAAACCCAGGGGCCCTTCGGGAGTCAGAGAGGGAACTTCCACAGTCAGAACTCACTGGCCAGACACTTAAGCCCAGTATCTATTTCTTTTAGTACAGCTGAGGATTTTCCACCCGCTGTTCATGGAAGATGTTTCCAGGCTTTAGAAGTGCAAGGTGTACTCAGAGGGGCTTGGAACACCTTGCCACTTTCCCCAGGATTTACACATGGGATTCTAGCAAGAACCCTGGCTGTGATGCCAACCCCTGGTATGGAGAAGCCAGCTCATCTCTACCAACCAGGTAGCTCATCTAAGGTGTCAGTTACTGGCATGGGGCAGGGATATCCTAGAACAGCGGCTCTTGCCAAAGGCTTCCTTCAACATCCCTGGAAACCAGCTGCTGTCAGTGCTAGCCCACACTGGAGGGTTCAGAGAGCGCCTCTGAGGATTTTGCCCCCTGGTCCTGGGATGGAAGGGGAGAGGCAGTGACCCCCTTCACATGAGTCGTTCTCTGAAAGACTGGAGATGGGGAATCGGTATCAAGGGCTGGCACAGCCGCCCAACCTTCCCCTGCTCATGCTGGGCTCTCTGAGGTCTGGGGTGTTTGTCTCCAGAACCCCCTTGTCTGGATGAGTCTACAGCCCCATGCTAGCAGGGGTGGGAAATACATACAGCTTCACAGAGCAGACTGAGCCAGGGCTGTCTCTCAGCAACGTCCCCCTACCTTAACTGGCTAGGCAAACTTGACCTCAGTTGCCTCAGTTTCCCTATCTGCAACGTGAGAGTCTTAGCAGGGCATTCTTCTCGGGGTTACTGTGAGGGTGCTAGCCATGAAGGGAATAATTCCACGCAGGCCTCTGTGCCCGGTGAATGGGGCCTGCCGGCCGTCAGCAATGACAGTTAATGGCATAGTGAGCATCAGCGTGGCACAGCTCACCCTCACTGAGGCTCATGCTGACAGCCTGTGCCAGGTGAGCGCTCAGGTTCTAGAGCCAGGCAGCCTGGACCACACCCCAGTTCTAACTGTGACCCTTGCCTTGGTAAAATAACCATCCTGTGCCTCGATTTATCCAACTGTGTCAAAAAACTATGACTACCTCCCAGGGCTGTGGGGCTTGGGCAGGGTAAAGCAAGAGAATGACCCCGGTGTCTACTGTGTAACAGGTGTGGGTGGGCATCAGAATGGGTTCCTGTATGTTGGTGGACGTGTCCGCCTCTGAGGTTGGAAGTGGATGTTACTAGGGACTGGAGGTGGGGGGTAACTCAGCTATTCAGATACTCGGCACTACGGGGCAGGTACATGTGGTGTCCCAGGTACCAGGTGACTCCCCAAAACTGAATGGAATATGCCAGCCCCAGCCTTGGACCTCAGCCCTTGCCAGGGACCGATAAGTTACTGGCAGTGTGTGGATGGAGCGGAGGCTGTATGCCAAGGGAGGCGGCTGGGCCACTTCGCTCAAAGCTTGTCAGCGCTGGGACTCCAAAGGCCTTCGTGTTTTCTGGGCCTTGGAAATGAGAGGCGCCCACTCTTCGCCTCCATAGCCAGGTCCTCCTACCAGTAGGCAGCAGGCAGAGCTGCGGGCACTGAGGGACCCCACCAAGGTCCTCTTGAGACCTCTGCACCTCTTCAGAGTGAGGGACCCCACCAAGGTCCTCTTGAGACCTCTTCACCTCTTCAGAGTGAGGGACCAAGGCCAGGCCCTCAACATAGTTACACTGTCCTGCACTGAAATCTGGCTCTGGGTCCATTCTGAGGCCCCTCAGGACCCAGTGACCTGTCCCCATTCCTTCCACTGTCCCACAGCGGCTTCCATTCCACCTTCCAGCGTCTGTCCCTCTGGGCCCTCATCAAGCGCACACAGTCCCCATTTCTGGCACTTTTCTCCTCAGCTGGCATCATTCAGGGCTCAGACACTCACTCCTCACGGCCTGGTGTACTAAGTCTCCTCCACGCTCCTGACAGCGGGCTACCGCTGTGTGTGTGTGTGTGCGCGCGCGCACACGCTTGAGTGCCCTGCTGCATCCTCTGCCCTGGGACATGGGAAGTTGTCACAGTGTCACGGCGCTGACTAAAGGAACTTCGGGCCCCACTGTCAGCCCAACTTGCTCAGTTTAGGGAAGCTGGTTTTCCTCTGTTGTTTGATTGACAAGTGGATTTCTATGACGAAGCCACACATACCCTAGGGTGCTGGGTTGGGCAACATGGCTCAGGGCCAAGGAACATTTAATTCTCAATCCACCCTCATGACACAATTATCTTGCTGACGTAGGCAGCAGAGACAGGCAGTTTCTGGTCACAGCAGGCAAAGGGGATCAGGATGCGGACCCTCTACCATATCACTCCACTCACTCTGCAGCCTACAGAGCAAGCCAGAGCCTGGTGTAAAGTTCGGGACTCGACCCCTTGTTTCCGGGGCCTAGGACCTTCACTGTCTCTTGTATGTTGTCAGCAAGAGGCCATGTGACCTCTGAGTTAACAGTGGGCAAGGGCAGAGGCAGGTGATCTACTCGGGCAAGCTCCACCTTCTTAGGGCGGGATGAGGGGCAGGGGCGGAGGGGCAGACATCCACAGCTCGCCTCATCCCCCTTCATGCTCACCAAGGGGTGCTGCGATGACAGGCACGTGTGTCTGTGATCTTAAGGTGACTCTAAACCTGACCTCCAAGACTACCACCAGAAAACAAGAGAACAACAGACTTAAAGTGTACCAAAATTACTGAGTGGCTGGGTGCGGTGGCGCATGCCTTTAATCCCAGCACGTAGGAGCCAGGGGTAGGAGGATTGCTATGAATTCGAGGCCAGCCTGAGACTACACAGTGAATTTCAGGTCAGCCTGGGCTAGAGCAAGAAGCTACCTCGAAAAGCCAAAAATAAAAATAAAAAAATTCTGTATAAAGTTTCATCAGATATGACATGTATACCGTGATAGGCTACAACCCGGCAACAGTAGAAATCCACTGAAAATGGCTGCAGGCATTTGGAAATGGTTATGCTGGGGGCTGAGACGCCCTTGCCGCAAAGGGCTAGAGAATCCTTTCAGCTTTGAGGTTTCGGGGGGCTTTGTTCTCAACTATTAAGGTAGCCATAAGTGCAAATGGGCATGAATGTGTTTCAATTAAACTTTATTTACAAAACAAGCTAGGGGCCAGACTGGGCCCCAGCACCACAGTACATGCCAGTGGCAGAGGAAAAAGATAACAGGGTGTCTTCTTTGCTTATTTTGGGGTGCAACAATCTGGAGAAGCCAGAGCCTCGACTAATATCAAGGAATGATTCTGGGTTAGTTTAGTCAATTTCTTTTTTTTTAAAAAAAATAGTTTTGTTTATTTACTTATTTGAGACAGAGAGAATGGGTGCGCCAGGGACTCTAGCCATTGCAAATGCTCTCCAGATTGCATGCGCCACCTTGTGCACCTGGCTTATGTGGGTTCTGGGGAATTGAACCTGGGTCTTTAGGTTTCGTAGGCAAGCATCTTAATTGCCAAGCCATCTCTCCAGTCCTGGTTTAGTCTATTTCTGAAAGCTGGGGCTGAGCTCTGCTGCATCCTACTCTGGCCTGGGGATCGGCTGGAAGGTTCAGGCACCAGAGTACCAGGTCCTCCAACTCCCACCCGCAGAAGATGGACTACAGATGGAGAGCCACGCCCATTGGCCGTCAGTAAACAGCGAGGGAGCTCTCCTGCAGCCTTTGCCCCATAACTGCCCAGTCTGGAACTTGCCCCCAGAAGATAGCCATGGGGTGAGATGGGCCTGCACTTCTCTCCCAAACCTCACGTCTTTTCTGCAGCCTGCCCAGGCCTGGGGAGTGTCCAGTCACAAAGACCAGGGCCAAAAGTCTTCCTCTAGCATGCACAGGAAGGAGGAGTCTGCATTCATCTGGAAGTCCCTGGCCCTGATGAATTTACTTCCTGCTAGGGTCAGGAGGTGGCCGCACCTGTTGGCATAGGGAAAACTCTGCAGAGCTCACATGCCTTTGGGAATCTCCTCTGTAACCAAGGAACTGCACTGGGACTGACAGAGGGACAGGGGAGGGGGGGACAGGACTGGGCTTTCTTTGTCACTCACAACTCAGAGATGTTACCTGAGGGCACAGCTCTCTGGCTTTTTCTCTGTGAAGAAATTCCTCCTTCTTCTATGTTCTCCCAGGCCCCTCCCTAGGCTCTGAGGACTTAAGACTACTAGAGAAGAGCATTCTGGAATGCCCAGCCAGGCCTGACCATACAGGCTCAGTGAAAAGAACAGAAATCCTGTGATGAGCCTGAAGTCCCCGGATGTGAAGGGTCATCTGGCCAGCCTGAGACACAGTTGCTTTCCAGGCCCAAGAGGCAGAGCCACAAAGCAGCACCACTGGGCTCCACTAGGCACGGCTCTCTCAGCATGGGCAATGCCAGGTTGGTTTGGTGTTGTGTTTTGCTGTTTGCTTGTTTTTTTTAAGTTTTAATTTATTATTATTTTGTTTTCCAAGGTAGGGTCTGACCATAGCTCAGGCCGGCTTGGAACTCACTCTATAGTCTCAGGGTGGCCTTGAACTCACGGTGATCCTCCTACCTCTGCCTCCTGAGTGCTGGGATTAAAGGCGTGCGCTGCCACGCCCGGCTTGCTTGTTTGCTTTTGAGGCAGGGTCTCACCATCTAACCCAGGCTGACCTGGAACTCTGTAGCCCAAGCTGGCCTCAAACACATAGCAATCCTCCTACCTCAGTCTCCCGAGTGCTGAGACTAAAGGTCTAGCCTAGCTTTCACATTTCTACCACCCTGATTCCTGGAACAGGCAGCCTTTAGGAGGAAGGAGGGCCTGCGGCGGGTGCTCAGCCCGGAATGTCACCGTATTCATGTCCTGGTCCCTGACAGTGACTGCCACAGTGCTCAGCACCTGTCCTTCCTAGGAAGGTCTCATTCTGGTGTTGGCACATGTGCAGGCCACATATTCTGGGAGACG
This sequence comes from Jaculus jaculus, assembly GCF_020740685.1. NCBI lineage: Eukaryota > Metazoa > Chordata > Mammalia > Rodentia > Dipodidae > Jaculus > Jaculus jaculus. The sequence goes on from NC_059109.1 coordinate 130,474,635, forward strand.
TGGATCTGAGCTGCCAGCCGCTCTGGACGAGCTGTGGGTGTGTGACTTCTGCTCACAATTTTTTCCTGTGATTTCAGTGTGATTCTGCCAAGGGCTCCCGCACCTGAGCTGTAAGGTAAGGAAGCCGCTTCGCAGACGGAACAAGAACTGGAAGGCCCGCGTGGCCCAACAAGCCAGGAGCCCGTGCCCGGACACTGCAGCCATCACGGGCTGGCTCCAGTGCCGCGGGCTGGAGAGCGGAGCGTGGGGCAGCGAGGGCAGGCAGGGGGTGAGGCGCAGGAAGGCAGAGGAGCGACTTCTCGCCAGTGTGTCCTCACCCAGCCCCCCACAGCTAGCGGCCCAGGCTCTGATGCAGCCAAATGCAGTCAAGGCAGATCAATCAAGCTGTGGAGGCCACGTGAGGGCCGCTGAGCCACGGCGGGAAAGTCACTGCTCTCATTTCATGTTACAGGCCAGGGCAACGCAAATTAGCAGCCTATTAATAATGCTGTCAAAAGACACAAGAAAGCTGAGGGAAGGGCCCAACCCTAGAGTCGGGGGTCCCAGATGGGGGACACTTGTACCCTTCCCCAGGGCAGAGCGTCCCTTCTTGACCGACAGCGGGACACTGTCCAAACGCCGAGACAGGCTGCATCTGTCCCTGAGGGACACTCCTGGTCGGGGGTGATGGGGTCCCCAGGACAGCATGCAAATCCTCAGGGCCTGACCCCTCTCCTCCCCACCCCAACTCCAGGGGACTGAGAATGTCCAGGCTGTCCAATTTGGAAGTGGGGGAGCCCAGCCCCAAAGAGCAGGAAGTGGTGTCCATAAGGACAGTTGGCAGATGAGGAAGGGGCCTTTGGCTTGTGCCATTTTGAAACACCCAGCTGGTAAACCACGGGAGAAGAAGACGACAATTACCTTTAACTTTGATTTCTTGGGTCAAAGATCACAGTCATGCTGTTTCATAATATGTTTTGTATCCAGCTAAGGTGTGTGTCTATCAGCTCTGAAAAAGATGTGCAAAATCATTTTTTGAGAAGAAAAAAAAAAAGTCACCGTTGACCTCTGTTGTGCTTCTAACTGGTCTCTTCCAGCCACTCGGACCCAGGAGAGAACTCTAACCCTTGGCTGTGACTTAAACCCAAACTCTGCGTCATTTTCACTGAGCTGAGGGACTTTATGCATGAGAACTGGGGGTGGGGGTATCCCAGGTCAGAGGGCTTCAGCAAGACAAGGGTTGGGTGTTTTTAAAGCAAGACCAAAGACCTCAACTGTGGAGTTCCGATGGCCAGTTAAAGAGGTAAAATAAAGATGGCTTCCACCCGAGTCTAAAGAAAAGCAGGATCTCAAGAGGGAGACGCTGCGACATTCCTTACTCCTTACTCCTAATAGCACCTCAGCGGTCATGTGCGTGTCTGATGGGGGAGGCCAGCGTGGGAACCTCTCAGCGATCCAGGGCACCGTTCAGCTCGGGCGGTAAACACCCCCTTTTCTTAACAAGGCAGCTAGCATCCCTGATGGCACCTGCACGGAGCGGCATGTCTACCAGCTTTAAACATTGACAGTAAGGAACCCCCACTAGCACCCCTTGTATCTCCTATTTCTATTCAGATGTCCCAGAAGACATCCTTAAACAAAGGGCAGGAGATGGGCAGATCAAGTCTGGACTGTGTTTTTTTTTTTAATTTTTTTTTTGTTTTCATTTATTTATTTGAGAGCAACAAACAGAGAGAAAGACGCAGAGAGAGAGAGAGAGAGAGAGAGAGAGAGAGAGAGAGAGGGAGAATGGGTGTGCCAGGGCCTCCAGCCACTGCAAACAAACTCCAGACGTGTGCGCCCCCTTGTGCATCTGGCTAACGTGGGTCCTGGGGAATCGAGCCTCGAACCAGGATCTTTAGGCTTCACAGGCAAGCGCTTAACCGCTAAGCCATCTCTCCAGACCTGGAATGGTTTTAGGTGCAATGCACTATACTCTCTGAGAGAGCTTTCTGGGAAAAATAAAACACCCTATTTATCATCTTATGCATATATATGAGTGGGTATAATTATTATTAAAATCAGATACCTCATGGGAAGGGATATAAACAATAGAAAAAAAATTATACAATACATGGTAGTTTGAATAGAAAGTGTCCTCTATAGACTCATGTGTTTCAATACTTTATTCCCAGTTGGTGGAGCCTTGTCAGAAGAAGTATGTCACTGGGGGAGGGGACCTGAGGTGTTATAGTCCATCCCCACTTTCTGTTCTTTACTTCCTCTCTGTTCACGTGACAGCGTGATGCCCCTGCCACCCTTTCCCCACCATGGCACACTCTACCCTCTGGAGCTATAAGCCTACATAAGCCTTTTCCTTCTGGCTGGGCATTTTTGTCCCAGCCACGAGAAAGTAACTGCTAGCAAAACCCAAACGTGTCAATCAAACAAAGCTCCCAGACTACTTTGCGGAGCAGCCAACTCCTCCTCCTGGGCCTGGGGCTCGCGTTGTACTCTGGCTTGGCCCTCTGAGAGAACTTCCTACCCTTTCACTATCTGTGTGCACTTCTTCAAGCTTTTCAACAGACACCAAGAACCAGACAGAGACCACCGGAAGCAACAAGGCTAGGCATTTGCTTTCACGAAGAAGTTATACTTTTCACAGCTCTTGCCCCTTGGAGCAAGGAAGGCATCTGAGAAGAATGAGGCCCTGGTTGTCATTTCACAAGCTTGCCATCCGCATTTTCTCTCTCATTCGAAATGACAGCAAAGACCTCGTCTTCCCCAGCGCCTCTGAAGGAGCACATATAAAGGCCTGAGCCCTTCAGCTGGAGAGATGGCTTAGCGGTTAAGCGCTTGCCTGTGAGGTCTAAGGACTCTGGTTCGAGGCTCGATTCCCCAGGACCCACGTTAGCCAGATGCACAAGGGGGCGCACGCATCTGGAGTTTGTTTGCAGTGGCTGGAGACCCTGACGTGCCCATTCTCCCTCTCTCTCAGCCTCTTTCTCTCTCTGTCTGTCACTCTCAAATAAATAAATAAACAAAATTGAAAATAAAGGCCCGAGCCCACTTTCAATGCCATACTTAGGAATGAATTCAGGGTTCCTTTTCTCCTTTTGCCATGGAGGAGCAGAATCCGCATTTGTCAGCAAGCCTGAATGCACTCTCAAGGAGAGATGGGGACCCCTGGAGTGTCCTCTTCCAGACAGAATGCTCAAGCAGGGGCTCTTTTAGCACTTAGAGCCCTGAATTTCCAACCAACCTGTGTTGGTCCCAGGCTGCAGCGCGGGGCGAGAGGACCACCTCTCCTCTCCCCCTCACAGCTGCTGTGGTGTGGCAGGGACTACTGTGCGTTCCTGGCCTCTCCTGTGCCGCACATGTCCCCTCTCCAACATCCCAGGTGCAGGTGGTCCTGTGGCCTACACAAGACAATTCCTTCGGGCCTTCAAAGCTTTGTGCCACCCTGACAGTGGCCACATTAATGCTTATAGCTCAGACCATCACCCCTGGACTTCACCCATAGACGATGAGGGCGATCACTGTCCACCTCGAATTTAACGTGGCCCAAACCAGTATCTGGACCCTCACTAACCCCCTCTCCAAAATACCCCCATTACAGTTTCACCTGTTCCCACTGTAGACTGCTGAATTTCTTTCTTTTTTTTTCAACTCTCACGTAGCTGAGGCTGACCTTGAACTTCTGACCCTCCTGCCTCTGCTTCCTAAATACCACCACATCTAGCTTTCGTAGTGCTGGGGATGGAACCCAGGGCTTCGTGAAAGCTAGGCAGGCAATCCACCAACGACGCCACATCCCCAGCCCCAGTCCTCACTGTTGGAAACATGGTTCCCAGCTTATGACTGTTCATGCCCCACTTGGGGTGCACTGACTCCTTGGGGTGCACTGACTCCTTGGCTCCCAGTCCATCTTTACACAAATGTTTCTAGATCTTCCCTTGTGTTCAACCACCAACTTCCACTTGCCACCACCAGGGCCCCCTCCAGGCTGGGGTTCCGCTCAGCAGCAGGGTGGCGCTGTTGGAACTACAGAAGACACTTTGCTCCCCTTCCGCCCCCACTGTGCTCCCAGAAAAACAGCTCCCGAGTGCGCGTGCCCCGGGGGCTGCGAGGGTTTCACTCTCTCCCAAGCCCATCTCAGCAGGGTCATGCAGGTCAAGGTCACTCTCTGGGAGGAGCCAAGGAATGCAGGTGAAAGGACAGAGCCTGTTGCTGGAGCACCAAACGCCCTGGTACTGGTACCGGGGAGGCCCGCTTGCACTGCCCCAGTGGGCTCTCAGGTGGCACTGATGAGGAGGGCCAGTGCTGCCGTCACTCGAACACCAGGTCTATCTGTGTGCTGAGTGAGGCACAGCTTCCTTTTTGGTCGCATGGCCTCACCCCTGCCTGCTGTTGGTGGAACCCAGAGGCATGAAGTCTGAGGAGTGACCTCTCCATTCAACTAAGGGCTAAAACATAACTAGGGACCTGGATGGCCACCACATGGCCCAATTAAAGCCTCTCAGCGTCTCCGGGGATGGGGACAGGATTCCTATGATCAGGCCAAGTGACTGGGACAGAGAAAGGGGAACTTGCCCCAGAATGGACCCCCAGCCAAGTAGAGATGTGGCTCTAAGGGCCTGGCCAACCTTTTCTCTGAGCAGCACCCACCTGTTCTGATTCCCAAGGTGCCCCTTTCCAGCGTGAACCAGGAGGCACTGAAAGCCACGTCACCGTCACCTACTGTGCTTTCTGGACTGAGAAGCCTTCTCTCAGCTGGCCAGACAGATGATAAGCCAGGAACTGGCCTTGCAGAGTCCTGGCTACAGTTTTCCTAAGTCAAAGACGCACACTGACTTTAGAAGCTTCTGGAACCAAAGCCCCGCACCAATGGATCTGCCAGAGTCTTGCACTGCTTCTTGCAGGGCCTCAGTTTCTCCAGCCATGAACCTGGGATAAGAACACCCTGTAGCCAAAGACGTGATTGCCTTGTGCTTATTAATGCTGCAATAGGGTTCCTTAATGAAGAACAGCGGGGAGACAGCCCCATCTCACACAGACCCATCCGATACCTAGGACTCCATTCTATCTCCCAACCCATTTAAACAGGAATGAGGCTTCACCCGCCCCTGCAAGAGTTCTGCTCAGTGGCCGGGAATAAGCAGACGGACATGGAGAGGCGTTCATTTTGTGGGTAGGTGTCTTGTAAGGTTAGAGCCAAACACTTGCACAAGACATTGCATTTCTGTCCCCCCTTCAGCTTTGGATTTTACACAATTACTTTGAATACAGCTTTGTAGGTGGCTCACAGATTCACTTCACCATGAAAGTGCAGGGGTCCCCTGACTTAAGGACCCATCTCTGGATGAGTCACACAGGTGCTTTCCTGACTCCTGGGGCCACAGGCATATTGGGGTACATGGGCTAGGATGTGGGTGGCAGCAATGACTGTGTGTTGAGCCCATGGGTGGGCGAAGGTCTAAGGCTCAGCTTGTTAGCTCTGATCCAAGGAGTCACCACCCTCCACGCTCAGATGTTTGTACGTCCTGGGAAGAAGGACCTTGCGCGTGACCTTTCCTGCCCTTGGCTGCCCTCCCAGGAAGAAGGGACTGGACCCCCTGTGTCAAGTCACGATGTGAGCGCGGAGTGTGCCCCTGGGCCGGGTTCTGTTCTCCAGCTCAGCGGCATGAGCATTCTGAGCATGGGCAACTGAGTGTGACACGTCTCCTGTCGATCAGGCCTCCGCAGGGCTTCTGCAGCACAACCGAGCCGCCGCCGTGCGGGTTTCCGCCGTGCGGGTTTCCTGGCCCGTCGCCCCCTCCTCTCGCCCCAGCGTGGGCAGCGGGCCGCTGAAAGACAAGCCGAGCAGAGCGCTCCCCCCTGCGCCTCCGAGCAGCCCGCCTTCAGGAAACAGCCGGCCAAAGCCACAGAGCAGCCGCCACCACAGAGATGATGAAATAAATGTCTAATTATTCAGGAAGCCAGTCTTCTCTTGGGGTTGAGGACTCACTCAAGGCCTGCTCTATGACTTCTGAGACTGAACTTCCTTGTCCTACACTGGAGGTGGCCCGGGCCCGGGGGAGGCGGCCCACACCTCCAGGTGGGTCATGGCATGTAGAAGCCTGAGGCCGTCCAAAGGGCTCCCTCCTCCTTCCTCCTGCGTGTGACAGAACCACACACAGCAGTCCCCTCATCTAAGAGGAGGTCAACAGCTCTAGGTCTGGCTTCACGAGACCACCTACAGATGCCAGTTTCATTGGGCAGTTTCTGGCTACTCCAGCCCATCTCGCTCCCCCAGCAACTCGCTTTCTACCTCATCCTATGTCCTGTAGGCGCCACCACGTGCTCAACAGCACATCCCGCAACACAGAACCCCTGCACACGTGTCCACGAACTTCCAAAGCCAGGGTAAGCCCACTTCCCACGATCAGCCACCCTGACCGTGGCACATTCATTCCCTCACACCACCACCTGCTCTTTTGTCCTGTGTTTTTAGCTCTTCACTTCCCCATAGCATCGTCTAGCCCCCGCTAACCTCCCTCCTACCTTCCAGATTCACAGGCAAGAGAAGCGGTATCTGCTTCCACAGGGAGCACACTGCACGAGGTCCCAAGCAAGGCCCAGCCCCTGTCAGAAGTGTCCCCCCCCCCCCCCGAGTGACAGCCGCAGGCCTGGCCTCAGCTCTTACACCTCCATGTTGCCTGGGGTGACTGCCTCTGAGATACTGTTCCTGCGGGGTCCTCACTCCTGAGTGGCCCCTCGGTCACATCCTCCACCTGGCTGTCCTTGCTGTGGGCTGAACTATGTCTGACCCCCGCCTCCAAGGTGATGGCATTTGAAGCCTGGAGACAATGAGGGTTAGGCAGGGGAGCGGTGATGGTGGGGCATTATGAGTTAGGGGTTCAGCTTGGGGGTGGAGTGCTGGCCTAGCATGTACAAGGATCTGGGCTCATGCTAAACTCTGGGAAAAAAAAAAATATGGGGCGGGCTGGAGAGATGGATCAGTGGTTAAAAGGCTTCTACAGAGCCAAAGGACCCAGGTTCAATTCTCCAGGACCCATGTAAGCCCGATGCACGAGGTGGTACATACGTCCAGAGTTCGTGTGCAGTGGCTGGAGGCCCTGGTGCACCCATTTTCTGTCTGTCTGCATCTCTCTCAAATAAATAAATTTAAAAAATTTTTTTTTAAAGGGGACGGTCTCTTAAGATGGATTTTGGTGTCACCAAAGACACCAGGGGACAGGGTGCCTGTCACACAGGTGGACACAGCGGGAAGGCGGTATCTTCCAGGCAGGAGAAGGCCCGTTCCAGAGCCTGTCCTGTCCCTGCTGGAGCCTTGACCTTGGACATCCGGGGTCCAGAACTGTGAGGATGTGGACAGCTGCGGTGTAAGTCGCCCAGGTTTTGGTGTCTTGTTACCAGCCCGACTGACCGCTACCGTCAGTCCCCCCACACGCTGGCCGTAGTACGTTCCCCTTTAACGTCCCGTCCCACCCTCGCCTGCCAGGGATGCCTTCAAGGGTAACTGATTTGTCCATGGTAGAGTCGCAACAAAGAACAGACTCTGCTGCCACCTACTGCCTTGTACTCCAAACCCCTCTCCTCTGCCCCTGCCAGCCACCCATGCCTGCAGGTCACTCCAACTGAGCACCCCTCACTCCAAAGGTCCCCACCTCGCACAATGCAGCTGCTATGCTCCAAAGGCCTCCCTGAACTCCAATGCGGTGGCACCTCTGGGTGTCTCCGAGGCTGAGGGCCATGGTCAGCTTGGTTCAGGACCATGCAGAGGGGTGAGGGGCTCACACCCTGGGGAAAGCTTTGTGAGAAGTGATCAGGAGCCACACTGCTTGGGTTCAAATCCCAGCTCTGCCACACATCCCTTGTGGACTTCTAGCCACCTCTGGAGAAGGTGGATCAGTTTTTCCTGGCTCCAAAGTTTTAGGACCGGCACGGGCAATGTGCTCTCGATGGTGCCTGGGACACAGTGAGCGCTCTGTGTCTAAGTCACTGAGGGAAACGGAGCCGATCGAAGCCTTGAACCTCAGTGTTCCCATCTGTAATATGGGAATGCACGCATCTGGGCTCCATACTGTTTCTTCTCTCATCATCCCTGTCTCTCAGACCAGCGTAGAGGTCATCTAGTCCAAAAGCCACATTACTCCACACTAGTTCATCCTCCACCAAAGCACTTTCTCCTGAGGTGTGAGGTGCATTTTCAGAATGGGAGGGTCTGAGGCCAGCCTGCTCTCAGAGCTGTATTGTTACATCCTGCCCAGACACACCCTTTCCAGCCCCCACCACACAGTGCACAGGCTGAGCTGGGCCAGCAATGCACCAAACCAAAGGTGTTCTGAGTCACCCAGTCCTGCAAACCAGAGGCCTCCGGAAGCCAGCCTGGCCAGAAGACCCGCACGGCACCCAGATACATTCCGAGCAAGGCCTCGGGGCTTACGAGAAACACATTTCATCCCAAACTGTCCCCAGCTCTCGGGATGAGTAAACAGGGCAGAGGTGCTAACCAGCAGGGAGGAGCAAGCTGCTCTCTGTGTGTGGGAGGGGAGACGCCCAAGCACCTGCTCCAAGAAGCCAGGCAGGAGCCACCCACCTAACGCCGTGCCTCTAGGGAGACGCTTTCACTCAACAGTGGCCAAGCAACATGGGATGGCTTTGTTGGGCCTGACCCATCCCAGCCTCCTCTTTGTCCCCGTCCCCTTCTATGTCCACCTAGCACCCTTACCTCCAGTGAATTATCAAAACCCCAGAGCTCCATGGAGGGGCGGAGAGAAGAATGCAGAGGGGCAGGAGCAGGAGGGGAGCAGCTGCGATTCAGGGCCTAGACGAGGAGAAGCCATGCTTGGAAAGGTGGGCAGCCCTTGGGCAAGCTCCTACACAGGCCCCATGCTTTGACATATGTCACCCGGCTATGCTCCACCTGGGCCCTGCAGGAGGCAGACACCTGGCTTTGGAGATGGAAACAGGCTCTGCGGACATACTGGTAGGAGAAGGGACTCTGGGTTGCCGGTGGTTAGTGTGGATATAGACTGGTGTTTTGGGAAGGGGTAGGGTGGCTCAGGACCATACAGAAGCCCTTGTATTTGGAAGCTGGTGACATTTTAACACCAACCCATACTTCCTGAAGGCAGGGACCTTGTCTCTGTGGCGCTCTGAGGAGTTCCCTAGAACCTAGGGCAGAGCCTACATGTCTGAAACTCCAGAGGGAAGATCACCGCTCACATTGGCAAGAGTTGGACCCGAGGTGACGTGACACGGCTGAGATATGCGCACTGAGCTCCAGAGGGACCTGGAACCTTCTGTGCACTGTGCCACCCCCAGGAGTGAACAGTAAACAGCTGTCAGGTGAATGAATGATTCCGAAGGGAAAAGAAGCAACGAAAAGATTACAGCTTCTAAGTATTGGCGTCCGGTACAGGTGCCATCAAGTGAGGTTGCAGGACCCTAGAGAGCTAGCTCGTCTATAGAGAAGATTCTCAGGAAACGAGGGTCATTCTCTACAGTTATAAAGCAAAGGACAGATGGTGCCCTGAGCTTTTGGCTACACTGTTTACCAGCCTGGAAATCCCATCCCCAAAGCCCCAGCCTGAGGCCCAGGCTTTCTAGAGCATGCGGCACTGGGTGTGCGCCCAGGGGACACATTAAGGCACGCAGCAGATGTGGTGGGACAAAAACCTGTGAAGCTGGGACTCTGCCTTCCCTTTGCCACCCGGCCCAATTGGAGGAAGGAAGAAATGACTCCCCCACGTGTAAGCATTGCTGTCCCAGGAGCCTGTTTCCTTAGCCATAGGAATAATGAGAAAGTGCCCGTGAAAGGACCGAGGCAAGAAGTAGATTTTCAAAGGAGCAGATCTATGGGGATGGAGAGGTGGTTTAGTAGTTAAGGCGCTTGCCTATGAAGCCTAAGGACCCAGGTTCAATTCCCCAGTACTCATGTAAGCCAGATGCTCAAAGGAGCAGATCTTGGGAACTCTGAGTGGCTTAGAGCTGGGGTCATTCTCCCACTTGAAGCTTGTCCTGGACCAACCCTGGGAACATCCCAATACCTCAGAGCTTCATGGGGGGAGGTAGGACAAGGCAGGCTTTGAAAGATCACACCCACATGGCGAGACCATGGCTGGGAATGGCAGCAAGTGTCAGGATATAGTTGGCCCAGTCCAGGCAGCATGTCAGTGCTTCCTACAGCAGGGCCAGGTGAGACTCAGGACTCTGAGTTTTTCACAAGCTGTGTGGTGATGCCGTGTGGCCAACTGGATGCTGCTGCTGGGGGATGGTCATCCACAATTATACTCACTTGCCTGCACAGCCAAAGGACCCAGGTTCAGTTCTCCAGGACCCACATAAGCCAGATGCACAAGGTGGCACATGCATCTGGAGTTCGTTTGCAGTGGCTAAAGGCCCTGGCACATCCATTTTCTCTCTCTCTTGATATATATATCTCAATTAAATAAAAACAAAACATTTTCATTAAAAAATTGGGGGCTGGGGAAATGGCTCAGTAGTTAAAGGCACTTGTTTACAAAGCATGAGCGCCCAGTTTAGATTTCCTAATACCCATGTAAAGCCAAATGCATAAAAAATGGCACACGTATCTGGAGTTCATTTACAGCAGCCAAAGGCCCTGGTGCACCCATACTCCCTCCTTTCTTTCAATTAAAGAAAATTAAAAAAAAAAAATCAATAGCTTTAAAAAAAAGACAGGGCTGGGGAAATGGCTCAGTGATTAAAAGAGCTTGCTTGCAGAGCCTGCTGGCTTGGGTTTGATTCCCTAGTACCCATATAAAGCCAGATGCACAAAGTGGCATAAGTGTCTGGAGTTTGTCTGCAGTAGCAAGAGACCTGGGTGCACCCATTCTCTCCCTCTCTCAAGTAAATAAATAAAAATGGTTTTTTAAAAGACACTATCACGGGCTGGAGAGATGGCTTAGCGGTTAAGCGCTTGCCTGTGAAGCCTAAGGACCCCGGTTCGAGGCTCAGTTCCCCAGGTCCCACGTTAGCCAGATGCACAAGGGGGCACACGCGTCTGGAGTTCGTTTGCAGTGGCTGGAAGCCCTGGCGCGCCCATTCTCTCTCTCTCCCTCTATCTGTCTTTCTCCCTGTGTCTGTCACTCTCAAATAAATAAATAAATAATGAACAACAAAAAAAATTTAAAAAAAAAAGACACTATCACAACGTACCAATCAAAGAAATCTAAAGGTGTGTCAGTAGCTGATGTGACAAGTGTCGAGCGGTGTTGTTGACAGGAGTGTCAACCGGCACAACCACTTTGCAAGACACGTCAGTGTTGTCTCCAAAGCTGGAGACGCGCACGCCCAAGCAATTGCACGGGCGGGTCTCGTTCTAGAAACTCCTCTGGGTGCAAAGAGGAAAAGAACATTCCAGACATGCACGTTCTCGGTCTCCCCTTACCCCTGGGACACCCGGAAACCTACAGACATACTTAAGACTGTCACATCTGGGGTGGGCTGGAGGGTTGCTGTCACTGGGTAGGTAGAGGCTGGAGGCTGAACACCTCTCTGTGCACCGAAGGCCCCTGTGGCAGGATGGTCTAGCACAAAATGTCCAAAGGCCAAGTTGAAAAATTAAGATGTTTAGAGGTTTCCAGGCTTTCTGTCCCCTGAGGCTATTGTGCCTGTTCATTTAGCTATCCATTTCCCCATCTAAGGGTCCCCTATGCATTCCTCGGGGATAAAGATTGCACTCAACACACAGGAGGTCAACAACTACAGGAGGCCAGAGGTAAAAAACTGCTAGGAACTTGTGGTGGTTTGACTCAGGTGTCCCCCATAAACTTAGGTGTTCTGAATGCTAGGTTCCCAGCTGATGGAGATTTGGGAATTAACGCCTCCTGGAGGCGGGCTCATGGGTGTTATAGCCAGTGTCCCCTTGCCAGTGTTTGGCACATTCTCTTATTCCTGTTGTCCACCTTATGTTGACCAGGGGATGAAGTCCACTCTCTGCTCATGTTGTTGTTTTCCCTGCCATCATGGAGCTCCCCCCTCGAGCCTGTAAGCCAAAATAAACCTCTTTTTTCCCACAAGCTGCTCTTGGCTGGGTGATTTCTACCAGCAATGCGAACCTGACTACAACAGACTACGGACCATTCAGCTTCGTCTTGGAGCTATTTTCTTTGCACACAGATCCCAAATCCATTTTCCTTATATTAGCCACTCACAGGAGTGGGTGATGCACACAGGAAAACTACATTTCCCAGCCTTCTTTGTGACTCAGTGTGGTCACATGATAAGGCTCTGGCCAATGAGGTGTTCATCAAAAGGACAATGGGTTGTATTATTAAAGGAAGCATCATGCCCTCCTTCACCCTTCTCCCTCCTCTCTTTCTATCTTGGAGGTTCAGATGAGGATAGGACCCTAAGAATGGCAGGACTGTGAGGCAGAAGCAGCCTGGGCTTCAAATCCCCGTCCCATGCTGTTGACTGATGACGAAGCTATCTGCGGTGGTTTGAATATATGGCCCCATAGACTTAAGCACTTTTGATTAGATTAATCTTGCAACTTAACGTCCCCAGCCTGCCGGAGGAGGTGTCTCTGGGGATGGATATCTCGTAGTCCAGCCCTTGGGTGTGTCAAGGGCCACTCTGAGCTCTGCTGGCTGTTTGGTAGCGTCTCTGCTACGGGTCTACGGAAGCAAGCCAGCCTCTTCTGCCTTGATGGAACTTGCCCTGGATCTGTGAGCCTGAAACAAACCCTTTCCTCCTATAAGGTACTTCCAGTCAAATGTTTGTCCCAGCAACGAGAAACACCATCCATGCTGTCTAAAACAATCCCTGTTCCCTTCGGGTGTGAGTTTGATCAGCAGGTAACCATCACCTGCCCTGAAAACTGACTGCTCTGAGATTACACTGGCGGGTTCCAGAATGCTGCAAGGGACCGGGGCCAGCCAGCAGCCTGGAGCGCCTTCGTGACTTCCCCTGCACGCCAGGCCCGCACTCTGCACACGGGGTTCCTTCCTGCCTGAAGCCTCCGAGCCCAGCACTGCGCCAGGGAAAGAAAGGACAGGAAGTCATTTGGCTGCGTCCAATGACAAGGACAAAAGGAACTGTACAAAATGGCCCGTTCAAATCTTAAAACATCAATTATGTTTAAATCCATGAGTTCATAATGGTACCAAAAAAAAAAAAAAAAAAGAACCCAAAACAACCCTAATTGATCCCCAGGGTAGGATGTTAATGAACTGATGCATTATTTTAAAACTGGTGAATAAAGGGGAAGAATCAGGCATTCATCCCACTCTCCCTATCTATATGAATTCTCCCATTGTGGCTGCAGGGATTTTCCCTTTATAGAAGTTTTCCAGCCAACAGAAGAGGAAGGGGTGGACGGAAGAGAATCGAGTGTCACCATGTAGCCATCAATGTGCCAGTGAATTCAAGGAGGGAGTCTTCACTAGCGGGTGGTCACTCGGTGTCACACACGTCCTGCCAAGGTTGCCTCGCCACCTGTGAGGTAATCTGGCAACAATGGCTGAACCCAAACCTGTGGCACCTCTTGAATGGACCTCGTAAGACATGCCAAGGACAGAGGGGCGCGTTGACCTTCACCTAGGGACCTGCTAGGCAAAATCCAGGTGGGGAAAAAATGTCACAGGATCGAGTACTAAGTTCTTTGCAACAAGACAATGGCTGAATCACTGTAGTGGTGGCTCTGCCCCCCCCCCACACCCCGCCACAGTGGTTTTACCATTTAACCTAGAAGATGCGACTTTAGACAGACTCAGAACTAAGCCACTCGCCCGCCCTGATATTCATGCAAACAATTGATGCCATTAAAAGAAAGAAGAGAAACTAAGAATAATTGGCAAAACAAGCAAGGGTGCTGTTTTCTTGGTGAACCGGGTACCAGCACAAGGGTGAAGATCAGCACAGAGAACAACCAACACCTACCAAATCAGATATCCAGAGACACAGAGGCTCCCAACACCTCAGCACTGAAGCAGACAAATGAACCCAACATGGCTCAGGGAAATTTTGTGGAAGAGGGGGCGGAAAGAATGTCAGAGCCACACTTTGGGTCATGAGAAGCAGAGACATTTCTCTTACCCATAACTGTGGACTAGCTCCACAATGCATGACCCATATACCTCAACAAGGGGCCAAGGGGAGGGGATAGGACATGGACGAGCCTAACAATGGCATCAACTTGACTGTATTCACTGAGTACAAAAGTAATTATTAAAAAAATTTTTAAAAAGTAAAGGAAAGAAGAAAGAAGAGTCACATCCTGGGATTCCTTCTTACATCATCAACTTGCTCTCGAAGGGTCACAGAGTCTATTACTGAGAAAATCCCAAATTTCTGGGCATGGTGGCATACACTTTTAATCCCAGAATTTGGGAGGCAAGAGATAGGAGGATCATTGTGAGTTCAGTCAGCCTGAGCTAAAGTGAGACCCGACCTTGGAAAACAAAAACAAAACAAAACAAAATGCTTTCATGATGCTTACGAGTCAACTGGAAGTGTGATTGTCATTAATTTTCTTTCCTTTTTTGCATGTTCATGCGTATATACATGTTCATATGTGTGTGAAGGCCACAGGTCAGTGTTGCATGTCTTCATCACTCTCTCCCTTATTTATTGAGGCAGGATCTCTCACTGAACCTGGAGCTCAAACCCCAGGGATCTTCCTGCCTCCGCCTCCCCTCCCCTCAGCACTGGGGTTATAGTCATGCGCTACACCTGGCTTTTTTACACGGGTGCTGGTGACATGAACTTGGTCCTCATTCTTGCACACTTTAACCATGAAGCCCTTTTCCCCACACGCCGTGTCACTAATGTTCAAGCACGCTAGCGGCTTCTATTTCTCAGCCTCTTTCTTTTAGGGAGATGCCTACTGAAACGATATGTCATGAGATCTGACGTCTAGGGTTTGCATCCAGCTCTTCCTGCATGACGGGGCTGGGACAGGGTCCACAGAGAAGGCAGACTGGCCCCCAATCAGGCAATCATAGAAGTGTCGTGGTGTACACGGGGAGGGACACTCTATTTGCCGTCATCAAAACTATGCCATGTGGCAGGTAGCGGTAGAGCCATGTCTGCTGAGGGGTCAGGAACAGCAGCTTCTGGTGGCCATGGTCTCTTCCCTATGCTTGATGAGGGAGACCCTGCTCTGTGCTCCCAGTGGGCAGCTCTGCTCTGTGTCAACGCCATTACTGTGCTGCACCCCCAAAAGGAGCTGTCAGACTTGGAGAGGAGTCAGGAATCACGTCTCAGCCAATGAACCGGGCCAAGGGGACCACTGACGGTGGAGATGGATTGCTGTCACACTGCTTAAGGGACATGGCTGTGTATCTACGGAAGTGACGAGGCTTAGAAGAGACGTCAGGAGACATCATTACAGCCGTCATCACGGAATATTCATTTCTCAGCAAGCTGATTGGGCCGTTGACAAAAAAGGTAAAATTTGACAATAAAACCTATCTAATTTTTAAAAACTATTTTTATTTATTTGAGAAAGAGAGGGAGGGAAGGAGAGAAAGAGGCAGATATAGAAGGAATGGGCACGTCAGGGCCTCCAGCTACTGCAAATGAGCTCCAGACACATGCACCACCTTGTGCATCTGGCTTACGTGGGTCCTGGGGAGTTGAAGCTGGGTCCTTTGGTTTTGCAAGCAAGTGGTTTAACCACAAAGCCATCTTTCCAGCCCTATATTCATCTATTTTTTAGAAATATTTATTTACTTGAGAGAGAGAGAGAGAACTCCTCTACTCACTGCAAATGAACTCCAGACATATGTGCCACTATGTGCATTTGGCTTATGTGGGTTCTGGGGACTCAAACCTGGGTCCTTAGGCTTCACAGGCAAGGGCCTTAACCATTAAGCCATCTCTTCAGCCCTTTATCTATTTTTTTTTTTGAGGTAATCCCAACAGACTGGCCTTTTTAAAATGAGAACAAGAGAGCTAGAGAGACAGAATTGGCACGCGAAGGCCTCCAGCCACTATAATCAAACGCCCGATGCATGCGTCATCTTGTGTGCATGTGTGACCTTGCACATGCATCCCCTTGTGCATCTGGCTTACTTGAGATGTAAGGAGTCAAACCTGGGTCCTTAGGGTTTGCAGGCAAGGGGCTTAAGCACTAATCCTTTAGTCCTTTATCTGTTTTTTTAAAAAAATATAAGGTCCTTTTTATATATTTATTTTATTTATGTTGGGAATTTTTTTTTTTTTTTGAGACAGGGTTTTATGTGACCCAGGCTGGGCTTGAACTCATTATGTACCCAAGGCTATCTTTGAACTTCTGACCCTCCTTCTTTCACCTCTGGAGTGCCAAGATTACAGGCATGCACCACCATGCCCAGCTCATTTGTTATGCTAGTAATTGGCCTGAATGATGAGCCCAGGATCATACCCACATATTTTCACTGGAAGAAAAGTTGGTATCCATTCCTAATGGTTGGTGAGTTATTTCATAAAATCAGCACAAATATAATAAAAATATATAAAACATAACTAATATATATTGATAATATAAATAGTATACATATTATATATATACATACATATATATGTGTGTGTGTGTGTATATATATATATATACACACACACACACATATATATAAAACAGGCAAGAGCATTACACATATGCCTCCATTCACAATTGAAGCATGTTGTGTAAAACTCTGCTGGTGGTCATTCGCCCCCCCCAAGTCACACTTCCGTTTCTGGGTAGGGGGATTCTGTGCATTTGTCTGTGTATACATGCACATGTATGTATGTGTTCATGTGTGCAAGCCAGAGGACATCTTCAAGTGACTTCCATGTTTGTTTTTTTGTTTTTATTTTAGTTTGTTTGAGACAGGATCTCTTGTTGGCCCGGAGCTTGCCCATGAGGCTAGGCTGGCTGCCCAACGGGCCCCAGAGACCGTTCTGTCTCTGCCTCCTCAGCAGTGGGATCACAAACAGATATTATACAAACAGGCCCAGCTTTTTCGCATAAGACTTGGGACTTGAACTCAGATCCTTGTGCAAAAGGCTTCAGTGGCTAGTCACAATATCTCAAAGGGGCCACATCTTTGTTCATAGAGCTTTTATTAACAAAGTTGAATTCCCAAGCCAAAAAAAAAAATTCATAGTAAAAAGGTTTTAAAAATCTTACCCCTATTTAAAGATCCTCCCCAGCAATAAGTAGGAAGAAGCAGACAGAAAGAGTGAACAATTTCCAAGTCCCCATGTATGCAGGTCCTGCCTTAGGTGGCCACAGAGGTAAGTCACTTCCAAAGTGGGTCACAAGTTCAAATCCCTACAGATCCAGAGAGGAACTTGACTGAAGCCAGCTGAACTTAAGTGAACCACCAGACAGCATGACGGTGAACAAGGCAGGCCCACATCTGCTGTGGGGTTGCAGGAGGCAATGGTGGGGTGCTGCGGACATCCAAAAGCCAAGAGAAGGTTGTCTCTACCAGGAACTAGCCTTGGCTTTGTGTCCTGATAGCAGCCATGTTTAACATGCAGTGCAAAGTGGCTGCATTCTTGAATTTTCTATCGAAAGCTAGAAATCTATAATTTTATATGCAATCCCCTGCTTCCTTGACGTTGGCATCTAATCTAAATATTTTTTAAAGTACTGTGTGGGTGGGCCAAACAAAATCTTCAAGTGAACTGTGCCTAGGGAACCCCAGCCGGCTGTTGCTTGAGCCAGCCACAACTCGATCCATGTGTAGGGAAGGAGTCGGGAGGGCTCTTTAACCAATTTGGGGGTCTACTCCTTTGTATGCATTCAATAAAGCTGAGAATTCAAGAGACACCATCAACTTCCAGAAACCTCTAAGAACGGGCTGCAGAATGTTCCAGAGGCATCCTCCACGTCGTCGGTTTATGTAACAGAACCTCCGCGCTGTTCAGACTTTGGGAAATTAACAAGCAAGGAGTGTCCTCTCAGCTTCCCTGGGACAGTGGAACTAACAGGCCACAGATGAAACCTATTCGCCAACTCACAGCACACACTTTGGACCAAAGTGTTCATGACAGGCAGACCAGCCCGTCATAAAACCCAGGTGAGCCATTCCCCACTCACTGTAATGTGACCACAGGGACACTCCGCTCTGGTCACCTGGCCAGAGATCTAGTTTCATGGCAGTTTAAAAGAGACATGACAGATGTTACCCCAAGCGTGACAGGATTCACAGCTGAAGCCCAGAACACAGCCCCTCACATCCAACACTCAGCATGTCATCGCCTGCACGTACACTCAGACTGGACAGTTGGAATGGGCGAAGCAGGCCCAACCCTTCCTTCAAAAGCAGTTCCATTGTGACTGGATCCCCAGATCAATAAAAAAAATTAAAGAGGTGTCAAAAATGCAGTGGGAAAGGGCCAAGTGAATGGTTTCATCATTCCCCAAGACGAAAGCCCTTCTCTGGGTGCTAAAATAAAATAAAAAGTGGAATGGAGCCAGAGTCTAGAAAGCACCAACTCCAAAGGCACCAGGTCTAAGTTCTAGGAGATGAGACAAAACTGTAACTTCTTCATGAAGAGGGAGAGAGGTGAGAATTTCATTCCAGGAAAACAAGGTTTAGTCCTTCATCCAAAATGCTTTTATTGATGAAGGAAAGAAAGCAGGAGGGTTGGGGCTGGAGAGATGGCTTAGCGGTTAAGCACTTGCCTGTGAAGCCTAAGGACCCTAGTTCGAGGCTCAATTCCCCAGGACCCACGTTAGCCAGATTCACAAGGGGGGCGTATGCGTCTGGAGTTCATTTGCAGTGGCTGGAGGCCTTGGCGCGCCCATTTTCTCTCTCTCTCTCTCTTTCTATCTGTCTATCACTCTCAAATAAATTAAAAATGAACAAAAAAAAGAAAAAAAGAAAGCGGGAGGGCAAGCACAAAGCAACTCCAGGATGTAAGGAAGATTTGATTTGCTTCTGCCCACTCAGTTCCTAGCCTCAAATAACTAAACTGTTTGTTGAGTTCTACTTTCCTAGAAAGAAATAGACTGTAACTACAGCAGAGATGGGGGAGGGGCACACGAGATTATCTCAGGTGTGGTCTGAGATGCCCGGACGTGAGGATGTCCCAAGTAATCTCCCGAGAGGTTGCAGCACTTGTCCTGACGTGAGCAAGGTCTCCAACAACGTGAGCACCCACTGAGACGGGAGAGCTCTTGGCCCTTCTGCCCTCTGTCTTAACAGGAGTGAAAGTTCAAAGAAGGCCTTTCTTTTCTTTTTAGCATGTTTGTGTGTGTCTGTGTGTGCGCACGTGCGTGCACACATGCCACAGCACACCTGCAGAGGTCTGAGGAAAACCTCAGATGTCTCTGCTTGTGACAAGGTCTCCCTTGTTGTCTTGTTTTTGCCCTGAATGTATGCCAGTCTAACTGGCCTGCCAGCTTCCGGATTCTCCTGGCTCCACCTTTGCATCGGCATTGTGTGGGTGTTGGGGAATCGAATCCAGGCCAGCATGATTTGCAAGCAAGTGCCTTCAACGGCTGACCCTTCTCCCCAGCCCCAGAGAGAAGTCCCTGATAGTCATTTGAATGCAAGGATATCTCTAAGTCTTGCCTGAACCAAGAACTTTCCTGGTCACTCGTGACTGCAAGAGAATGGCCTTATGAGGAGCAGACACTAACTGTAGCACAATGACTCAAATAACAATGAAAGGTGCCGGTCAGGGTGGGTGGCCAAGGATGCCAGCCAGCACAGGGTAATGGCTGACTTGCTCCTCCTTTTTGGGCACCATCTGCTCTTGGTGGGACTGTGTCTATGGAATCTGAGCCGAGTGGACAAGCAGGTTAGTCTGGGAAGGGCATCTAGTCATTTGGTGTCTTCGGACCTCCAGAGATCAAGTGCACATTCTCTGGAAACATCTGCCTTGCAGAAGCCTGTTTTTATTTTCTGGGCCTAGAGGTGGACAGTGGCTTTCTTACATAAACCGGTGATGGAGTACATCATGTTTGGGATGGCAGGACAGCCCAAATGGCTCATGTGAGGTCTTTAGGGAGGGAGCGGGGACATTCAGAGGCAAAATCAAGCCACTGCTGGGGACAGGAAAGAGTCGGACATACGAGAGGCCCAATTGAGTGACCTGAAGATAGTGGCTCATGTCAACTTCATGGGCTTATCTGTGGGCAAGCAGACTTTTCTGAGCTTTGAAACTTTCTAAGAAGACTCTAACTATCTAGTTGCTGAGTGAGCAAGAGGCAGCCTAGCAGGGTGAGAGGGATCCAGGCTGAGAATCAACCTCCTGGCTCTCCTCCAAAGCCCAGCTCTGCCCTTTCTACCTGCACAGCCCCGAAGCAATGAGGGTGATGGCGACGATGCTGCTGCTGCAGGGGGATGAACAGTGGCTGAGTATGTCCCAAGAAGGACCTTGATGCAATGTTCTCACTTTCCTTTACAAAGTCTAAAGAGTTAGGTGCTGAGATGGCACAAAGACCCGAGTATGGAGACCCCCCCCACCCAGCTCAGGTGCCAGGCACTTTCGCCAGTGTAACCCCAGCACTGGGGAGGTAGAGACAGGGAAGGCCCAGGGCTTGCTGGTCAGCTAATCTAACTTCACCTGGGAGCCCCAGGTTTAGTTAGAGACCCTGTCTCAAAGAATAAGGTGGAGGAGAACAATTGAGGAAGGACCCCTGACGTTGATATCTGGCCCTCACATGCATGTGCACACACATGCACGCACATACCATACACACATACAGGGGGCTGAGGGGATGGCTTAGTGGTTAAAGCATTTGCCTACAAAGCCAAAAGACCCAGGTTTGATTCCCCAGGACCCACATTAGCCAGATACACACAGGGGCTCATGCATCTGGAGTTTGTTTGCAGTCGCTAGAGGCCCTGGAGTGCCCATTCTCTCTCTCTCTCTCTCTCTCTCTCTCTCTCTCTCTCTCTCCTTTTTCTGTCAAATAAATAAATAAAATATTTTTTAAAAAAGAAGAAAAAATAGTTAGGGGCACGGTCATAAGGAACTTGCTCAAGGTTACCACAGAGAAGTGGTGAGGGCAGGTGGAACTCCAGGAAGCCTAGCCAGAAACTCACACTGAGGTTGGACCCCAGACCTGTGATCTCACTGACAACTGGTCCCATTTACCACACAGCAGGTATGCAAGACAGTCTGTCCCCACTGTTTGTAACAGCAAATGATTTCAAAGAACCTGTCCCTACACAAAGATGTGTGCTGCCACCTTGGGCAGAAGGCCAAGGGAGGACAGGACTGTATGGGTTTGCACCTGTTCACAAGTGCCCACAGCAATTCTATAGCGCCAGCTCCCGTGGTGAATGGTGTCGCCCTGCGGGGAGAACTGTTGGTTCTTTAGGAGGGAAGGCGTGAAACACATGTTCTAATTCTTTGAGCCCTGAGGAGGGCCACAGATCTGTGTATGACATTCAATCCACAGCATGGTGGCTAGGAATACAAATTGCCTAAAATACTCCTGAGGAGTACGTACGAACAGAGACAATAATAAAAATTTTAAAAAGCTAAGAATAAAGTGCTTGGCTGGAGAGATGGGTTAGCAGTTAAGAAGCAAGTCTACGAAGCTTAAGGACCCAGGTCCCATTCCCCAGGACCCATGTAAAGCCAGGTGTACAAGGGGCACATGTGTCTGGAATTTGTTTGCAGTGGCTAGAGGCCCTGGCATGTCAATTTCTCTCTCTCAAATAAACAAATCAAATATTTTTAAAATAATAATAAATGCCAGGTGTGGTGGCACACGCCTTTAGTCCCAGCACTGGGGAGGCAGAGGTAGGAGGATCACTGAGAGTTCAAGGCCAGCCTGAGACTACATAGAGAATTCCAGGTCAGCCTGGGCTAGAGTGAGACCCTACCTCAAAAAACAAAAACAAAACAGAACAAAAAATGGAATAAGGTGCTGGGAGCATGAGGACCTGAGTGGGACCATCAGCACCCACCGTGTCGTTTACGCCCAGCCCCGCGGAGGCAGAGACAGGAGGATTCCCGGAGCTCACTGGCCAGCCTTCTCGTCTAACTAGTGAGCTCCAGGCCAATGAAGGCCTTGTTTCAAAATTTAAGATCCGTCGGGGCTGAGGAGTTGGCTCAGCCATTCAAGGTACTTGCCTGCAAAGCCTGATGGCCAGGGTTCAATTCCCCACTACCCATGTAAAGCCAGACTCAAAAAGTGACACAAGCCTCTGTCAAGAGACCCTGATGGCATGACACAGGAAGACCGAATTCCTGAGCAGTGACACTCTATCTTTGGCCTCCACATGCAGCGTGCACATACTCACCCCCACACACACCTGCGTTCACACAGAGACGCACACTAAAATATTGTTTTGAGGGGCTGGAGAGGTGGATCAGTGGCTAAGGCACTTGCTTGCAAAGCCTAACAACATGGGGTTTGATTCCCCAGTACCCATGTAAAGTCAGATGCACAAAGTGGTACATTTATATGGAATTTGTTTGCAGCAGCTAAAGACCCTGGAATGCCTATTCTTTCTGTCTGTCTTCCCTCTACCTCTCTCTCTGCTTATAAATTAAAATATTAAAGAAATTTTTTCTAATGTTGTTAATGGCCTGAGGTACCCTAAGGAGGCTGAGCCTTGGGTATGCTTTGAGATTTGCCCGTGCGAGAGGGACAGGACAGGAGAGGAGGCGGGGGGATCCCACCTCCAAAACCACACTCGCTGATTTTCTTCATCCTCTACTAATGCATTTTCAAAACCTGAGCAGTGTCCTATAAGAAATCAAGGCAATTACATTTTGTAATAAAAACAGGATCTCGCATTTCTGGAGGAAAGCTAGGGCCAAACACCAGGCACGAGGGGACTTGTAATGTGTTCTCACACAGCCTAGGAGGCAGAATTGTAACCACCTCTATCTTACAGCTGGACAGGTAGAATCGTGAGGCCAGCCATTTCCCCAGGGTCACACGGTCAGTGGTGGGCACAACAGTCACAGCCAGGACCTTGGGTCTGTTGGAAGCGTACCGAGCACAAACTGAGAACTGGGAACATACTAAGGGGAAGGTTTAAAAAGACCCAGCAGTGTAAAAAACCAAACAAACAAACAAAAAACCCACCAGGGCAACTGTTACATCATACATGTCCACAGAACTGAGTTGTCCCTCAGCCCAAGACACCTGACCCGTGGCAGGCACTCGGGGAAGACTCTGTGGGAGGTGGCATGGCCGGCTCATCCTGGCACACCCATGCAGCTCTGCCAAGGGCTCCCTGTGTCTGATCTCCATGTGTGAGATGACACTTGGGGCTGTCTTGCCCAGAGGTGAGCAGAATGTCCACATGGCTTCTGTGACACCCGAACACCAGCCCTGTGAGTCACAAGCTTGTAAAAGCATCTGTTACTTATTTGAGAGAGAGGAGAGAAGGGAAGAATGAACATGAGTGTGGGGGGCCTCGGCCACTGCAAAAGAGCTCCAGCCACACGCACCGCTACGTGTATCTGGCTTACGTGGGGACTGGGGAATCAAACCTGGATCTTTTGGCTTTGCAGATAATCGCTAAGCCATCTCTCTGGCCCACAAGTTTTCTTTTTCTTTTCTTTCTTTTTTTTTTTTTTTTTGTTGTTGTCAGATTTTAAACAATGACCACCATGTCTAAGTAGCTAAGATAAGAAGGAAGGTCTATAGAAGGCTGTATGGGAACCCTGGCAGGTGGGCTACCACTGCCCTTACAGCCCTGGATGGTGGCAGGACTCACTGAACAGCTTGAGAAGCCTTATGGCCGCTGCCGGCCACTCCAAGTTCAAATCCTAATGCGCTTTCACACTGTCTGATGATTAGCGGGGGTGAGAAAGCAGAGCCAGAAAGAGGAGGTTAAGCAGCTGACCCAGGTAAGAATGGGAGCCCGTGATACCCAAATCTTTCTCTTGAACACAACACACACACACACACACTCACACACACTCACACACACACTCATACTGCTGCTACTGCTGCTCAGATCCCTGCACAAGAATCAAGGGCTGGATGGAAGCTCAGAAGCCAGCAACTGACTTCACTTGCCACAGTTAAGTGAGCTCCAGCGCAGGGCAGAGGGCTTGCCAATGGGTCTGATGCTATGGGACGCTGGGTGGCCCCGCCGCTGACCATGTCCTCATGAACACAGCTTGGCTCTGGACAGTGAAACAAAGAGCCGGAGTCTGCTCTCACATCTAGGGAGCAACCCACCTACTAGCCAGAGGAACACAGGCAGAGAGATTGTTGGGCCCTCTACCGATGGGCTGCTCCACAAGGGAGAGAGATAAACCTTGATGATCAGCTGCTGGGCGATGAACCACATGATTTGAAGACAACACAGAAGTGTCGCCGTGGCTTCCTTTTGTACAAAAAGACAAAATGGGCCCGTGGAGATGGCTCAGTGTGGCTTCATCATAAGGACCCGAGTTTGATCCTCAGCACCCACATACAAAGCCAGTTCTGGCAAGGCTTGGACCTCAGTGCTGAGGGGACAGGGACGGGAGGATCCCTGTCACTCTGATCAGTCAGTCTGACTGAAAACCAAACCAAAACAACAACAACAACAACAAAAACAGCTGGGCGTGGTGGCGCACGCCTTTAATCTCAGCACTCGGAAGGCAGAAGTAGGATGATTGCTATGAGTTCGAGGCCACCCTGAGACTACAGAGTGAATTCTATGTCAGCCTGGGCTAGAGTGAGACCCTACCTTGAAAAACCAAGAAAAACAAACAAACAAAAATCCCAGAAGCTCTGGATTTAGTAAGATTCTGTTTCAAGGGGAAGACACTGGATGTCTTCCTCTGGTCCTGAATGTGTGCACACAGGGTGGACACATCTGCACATACATGTCCATATTCCAGACATACACACCAACGCATGCCTGTACACACACACACACACGCACACACACACAGAATGAAGGATTAGAAAGCAGAAGATTGGCCACACTTACAGAAAGGCCAGAAGGACATGTGGTGCTTTGGGGTGCTGATAACATTTTGATGAGGTGGACCCTGGTGGGACAGACCTGTCCCAGGCTACCTAGGAGACCAGGGGACAGGATCACAAGTTCATAGTCAGCCTGAGCTATAGAGTAAGTTCAAGTGAGAGCCTGTCTCAAAATAATGACTTTAAAAAAATGGCTGGGGATGTAGCTCAGTGGCAAGGACCTGGGTTCAATCTCCAGTATAGCAAAAAAAAAAAAAAAAAAATCTTTTAAGATTCAAGCTGTGGACTGGGGAAATGGCTCAGTTAGCACAGCCCTTGCCTTGTAAGCATGAGAACCTGAGCTTGAATCCTTGAAACCTAGATAAAAATCCATGACAAGCCGGGCATGGTGGTGCACACCTTTAATCCCATCACTCAGGAAGCAGAGGTGGGAAGACCACCATGAGTTCAAGGCCACCCTGAAACTACATTGTGAATTTCTAGCCTGAGCTAAAGTGAAATCCCACCTCAAAAAAAGAAAAAAGAAAGAAAGAAAAAGAAAAGAAAAAAGATCCATGTCAAAAAGCCAAGCACAGTGGCGAACAACTGTGATCCCAGCACTGGGGAGGTGGAGGCAGGAGGATGGATCCCTGGGGCAGGCTGGCCACCCTGTCTAGCCTACTTGGTGAGCTCCAGTGAGAGACCTTGTCCCAAAGGAGGCATCTGAGAGGAATAACACCTGAGGTTGTCCTCTGACCTCTCCGTGTGCACATACACACACACACACACACACACACACACACACACACACGCACACACACACGCACACACAAAAGATAGCAGCTGCAATTTGAGGGTGACCCACTTGTGACATATGCTGACACACCACCCTAGTGATTTTTTTTAGCTGGATGTTAACATATTTCATTATAGAGCCAAATATTCAAGTTCATTCAATCACTGTGTCTCAGTGCATAATGATCACTTCCTGTGAAGAGCGAGAGCAGAGTCTTCCTCACACACAGCACCACGGCCGGGTTCCAGCCATCGCTGAGACCACATCCTTTCTCCCGGGGAGGTTTATACAACAGCTTTGAGCATGTCCTTTGGGTCAGGCCCACACTCCTGCCCCCACGGTCCTCTCACCTGTGGCTGAGACCTGAGGGCACACTCGCACCCCAAAGCCTGTGGTAGACCTGGTGGGGATTTGGCCCAGTGACCCCTAAACCACAGTTCAGCTATGGGATCAACATGGCTCCCAGGACAAATCACAGATCACATCTCGTGGTAATCACATCCGAGTTTCCCTTTCCTGGTGCCTCTCCTGCGGGCCTGAGCCTGGGCACAGAGCCTGCAGTGACCCCTTGGTTTTGTGCACCAAGGAACGGGTAAGGATTAACAAGGACACCCAGATCGGTCACAGCCGGGCAGTACTAGCAGCATCTTAAACAAGCGCACTCAAGGAAGGACATAGATGGCATGACTTCTGCAAAGCCAACCTCAGCTCCACCTCCTTCCTGCCCAGGACTCACCTTCCCCGAAGCTGGCTGCATCCAAAATGAATGACATTTGTCCCCATACTCTCCCACAGACCCAGTCCAAGACCCCTGCAGGCCACAGAGAGTACTGAACCCTGAGCACACCTTTGGTAAACTTATTTTTATTTTTGTGCATGTGCCCTGTGTGGGTATGCATGTGTGTGTGGGGGGGGGGGAGGATGCTATGTGTGAGGGCACACATGTGCCACAGCATATGTTTGGGCCTCAGGGGACAACTTTTGGGTTGTTCTTTGTCTTTCCACCCCATGTAAGGCAGGGCTTTTCCTCTCTGGATCTCACTCTGTTATTCTTTGCTGCACTCACCAGAGCTTCTGGTAACTTCTCCTGGCTTCACCTCCCAACTCACTGTCAGCACACTGGGGATTAACAGTAGCTCCTCACAGCTTCCAGTTTGTGTGTGTGGGGGGGGGGTGTTGCTGGGGAGGATTGAACTCAGGGACTCAGGCTTAAGTGGCCTTAGCTGAGCATTTCACACACTAAGCCATCTCCCCAGCCCTGTAAGTATGTTTTAACCTAAACATGCAAAACCTATGACAATGCTTAATTTATAAACCAGACCAATGAAGATACCAACTGATGATAAAACAGATCCATTGTGGCAGTAAGAACGTTGTGTGAATGGAGTCTGCTAACGAAAGCACTCATCACCAGTCTTTTATGTGGGGTGACGGAAAGGGTGGAGGGACCAGCATCTCTCCGGTCTGGAGACCAAACCAACACCATCCTAGGGGGTTCTGGGAAACCCCTGCTCTGCTTGGGCACTCATTAATTCATAAAGCAGCCCTCCTCCAGTGGGGTCCCCAACTCACACGAAAGAGAGGCCAGTCGCAGCTATGATCTGCTACCATTGGGCTTCCTGCTTGAAGGAGCTCTCTGCACTGCAACCCTCTTTAAAACAGGCATCAGGGACTGCAGAGATGGCTCAGCGGTTAAGCGCTTGCCTGTGAAACCTAAGAACCTTGGTTCAAGCCTTGATTCCCCAGGACCTACGTAAGCCGGATACACATGGGGGCGCACACGTCTGGAGTTTGTTTGCAGTGGCTGGAGGCCCTGGTGCACCCATTCTCTCTCTCTCTGTCACTCTCAAATAAATAAATACAAATAAACAAAAAATGTTTTAAATAAGCATTAGGACTGTATCTCAGCCATTCTGGGTGTGCACAATCCAGGGACAGATCACACTTGGGTTTCCTTCACAGACACAGCAGTGATCCTGACAGCCTGCACTTGGTCATTGGTTCCATTAGCTGTGAGGCTATCAGATGGGTACACAGGGCAATGTGGCCCTTCAGCAAGTGTCACCAGAGGTCTTTTCCTGATGAGTGTGGGGTGGCTTTTAGGTTGAGAGTTTTACTAGAGAGAGGAGATAGCTGCTATTAGAAGTCAGGGAACTCCCAGAGAGCCTGACTCGTCAGCAAGACTTGGCCTCAAGAAAAAGTCAACTGAAGCCAGCACTGAGAGCATTCTTGTTACTGTCCGTCTTTCTTGCGCCCATCCCCACTGCTCCGGGGTGCTCTGCCTCGCTCCCTGTGCATTCGCTGGGTTCCTAGGAGCTAACTTTCCTCTGCCATTGAATTTTCAGGGAAGAGGTTTAGTGTCTCCAATCTAAAAATTCAAAACGTGGGCTGGAAAGATGGCTTAGCAGTTGAGGCATTTGCCTGGGAAGCCAAAGGAGCCAGGTTCGATCTCCCAGGACCAATGTAAGCCAGATGCACAAGGTGGCACATGCATCTGGACTTCGTTTGCAGTGGCTGAAGGCCTGGTGCATCCATTCTCTCTCCCTCTCGACTAAATAAAATAAAAATTAAATTTAAAAAACATTAAAAAATTCAAAATCCAGGCATGGTGGCGTATGCCTTTAATCCCAGCACTAGGGAGGCAGAGGTAGGAGGACCTCTGTGAGTTTGAGGCCACCCTGAGACTACATAGTGAATTCCAGGTCGGCCTGAGCTAGAGTGAGACCCTACCTCGAAAAAAAAAAATTCAAAATGTCCCCCAAATCTAACTTTTTGAGTATACAAATGATGCTCAAAGTTTTTTTTTTCAGATTTTTGGGATATAGGGATGCTGAACTTGGACTGTCTTATGCAAGTATCCCCAAATCAGAACCACTTCTGGGGTTCTGGATAAGGACTGCTTTGGTGGCCTGCAGGATGCCCATGACCTATGAGGTAGAACTGGGGTAGGTGGCCAACCGGCCGTTTAGGTTTCCTTAACCTATTCAGAAACTCCCAAATTTCTTTTCTTTTCTCTTTTCTTTTGCCCCTATAGCCTCAAAGATAAAGGAAAACTACCCTACCTACCCCGCCCTCTCTTCCTTTCAGGCGCACCTTGCTGATCTCAAGGAGTGTGCCCAGCTCAACCTACCTTTCCACCCCAACCCCTTCCCGGGCGGGCGCTCTGACAGCCACGCCCCTGGGCAGGCCCTGTGCTCCCAAACCTGGACACCAGTGGCCCTGCCTGAAGCCTGCTTGTGCCCTCTTCTTGGCCCTGCTGCCCCCTCAGCTGGGCTCACCCGGCTGACGGAAGCCCACTACCGTCTCCCATCAATGGCCCTGTGTCCTGCCAACACGTGCCCGAGCCGCCTGCGGCCACTCGCATGCCCTCGTTCATGCCCCTTCTGAGAGCCCCTTTCAAGGGTCTCGCTCCTTCCTCTCGTTCTCCGCCCCTCCCCCACGCACACAGAGGGCCGCAAGTGGGGTCCCACCCCCCACCCCACCCCCCCGGACACACACACGGGAATGAACAGAGGTTCCCTTTCCTTCCTTTTTGCTTTCCTACTCTCCTTCTAAATCTGGCCGTGGAAAGAGTATAAGCTATGAAAAAGACCCTGGTCGTGACCTCAGGGATACTCCCGTGGCCAGGACTGCCTCTAGTAGAGAGTGGCTGGAGGGGACATCTGAGACTGTCCTAGCCCCACCCCCAAAGCTCCCGTGGGGAGATGACATATCAAAACCCTACAGGAAATTTTATTCAGGCCCCTTAAGTTAATATGGGGACACTGAAGCCCCGAGAGGTGGAAGGCGGTCAGGTCGTACTGTGGGGCTTTGGGGCAGGGGTGTCTGAAGTCACCCTCTTTAGGGGCAGTGAGCAAACGGATGTCTTACCGTCATCCAAGTAGGTCTGGTCCAAGTTCTGCTCCTGTTTAACCGTCACCCCAGCAGGCAGGGCCTCCTTCTGCTCGCTGACCGGGGGTCCGTTTTTGGCTGCTCTTTGGCTCGGGGCGTTCTGCTGCTGGATGACGGTGGGGTAGGAGCCAGGGCTCAGCCGCTGACCTTGGCTGATGGGAGGGGGGCCTGGCCTGGCCGAGCCGGGGCTGAAGTTTTCACAGTATATGATATGCTGGAACTCTTGGTGGCCCCCGCTGCGCAGCTGCTGGTTGGTGGGAGAGTAGTGGATCACGGGTGAGGCCTGCTGGCTGGTTGGGGACGTGTGTGGGTGGGTCGAGCTCTGGCCCTGACCCTGGCCTTGGCCCTGCGAGCCGGCATGCACCAGCACAGAACGGTGGGCATCAGGCAGGCCCAGGGGTGCTGCCAGGAGACCCGGCTGCTGGTAGCCCAGCAGGCCTGGGCTCAGGCTCTTGCTCCGCTGGTACAGGACGGCTGCGGGGTTTTGCTGCTGGTAGCGGGCATCCGGGGATGAGAGCCCCGAGCGAAACTGCTGGCAGGGGGCCATGGTGGCCACGAGGCAGGAGGGGGACTCGGCCAGCATCGGGTGCTGTGGGTAGTACGGCTGGCTGCCCAGGCCCCCGTGGGCGGGGGTGCAGATCAGAGAGGGGTCGTACTCGTCGCTGGGCTCTGTCTTGATGGCCGGGACTGTGGGAGAGAAAGGCATTGGGCTGCAGCCACCGGTGAGCTGGGCAGGCTCACAGAAAATGGCATGCAGTGTCGCGGGGTGTGGGACCACGGTTGGCCTGTCACCCGTTAGCGTTGAGCCAAAGGCTCCCTGTGAGATTATCTTCATTTGGCAGCATAAACATCCCAGGGCCAAAGTCAGGGGAATGTTCAATGGCTTTTCCCCCAACTTTGGAAAGGAGGCGGGTGGGTATGTCTCAGTCCTGGAACCTAGACAGCCTCTTTCCCCCAGCAGAAGCGTGGAGAAGAGCTGGTGTGATGAGCTCTCTCCTCCCCTCCCCTCCGCCCTGGCACTTCCTGTCCCCATCCCCGCTCCTGTTCCTTCACACCACCTGCCGCCACTCTGGTTCGCCTTCCCTGTCCGCGTGACAAGATTTGGAGGCACACCTCTGGGTGTGTCTGTGAGGGCGGTTCCAGAACGGTTTAACTGGGGATGGAAGACCCCACCCTGAATGTGGGCGCACCATCCTGTGGGCCATGAAAAGGAGAGAGTGAGCCGAGAGGTGGCATTGGTCTCTCTGCTTCCTGACTTTGGACGCAATGTGATCAGCTACCTCAAGCTCCTGCCTTTCCACCAGGGACGACTGTACCCTCTCAAGCCAAAACAAACCCTTCCTGCCTTATTTATTTGTTTATTTATTTATTTGGAGGCTGGGCTTCCTGTAGTGACCTTGATCTGATCCTCCACCTTCCCAGTGCTGGGATTACAGGCCTGAACCTGGTTTTGTGCAATGCTGGGACCAAGGCCAAGGCTTCATGCAGCCTAAGGCATCGCTCTACCAACTGGGCAACAGCCCCAGGCGCCCTCCAAACCCCTTCTTTAAGGTGCTTCAGTCGGGTATTTTGTGACAGCAATGAGGAGAGCAACCAAGACCCTACTTATCTGGTAGTTAGTCACGTGCCAGCTGGGCACCCTGTCCCCAGGTGGCAGCTGTTCCCTCGGAAGGAGGCTCTATCTGCTGCATCCAGTGCCAAGTTTCAGAGCCCACAGCACCGGCCAGCCACCGTCATCCCCTTCCATCCAGTCACACTTTGGGGATAATACTTGCTGGCTCGGGCCTCAGTTTCCTCATCTGTTACCTGGCAGCAATCACCACACCTCCCTAATGTGTAGGGATTGGCAGGAAGGTCAACTAAGATGCGTGCGCAAGCACCGAGCCCAGGGACAGCACGCAGTAAGCGCTCAGTGCGGCTGCTCTGCCGTCACCACCGTGCACACGTCCCCGGCGTGGTCTTCAGTCGCTGCCCCACACCCATCGTCAGAAAGGCCCCTTCTCCGGCACCCTTCTTGGCGCTCAGCAGGCTCAGGAAAGAGGGACCACTTGTCTTCTCACAGGAGTACATACGTGAGTGAGTGACAGGGTGGTCGCCAAGCACGGGTCAGGAGGCACGCAGCTGAGTTTGCTTTGGGGAACGTTCCCCCGCGACCTCTCTCGGGTCTGCGATTAAGTCTTACAACCAAATCTCCATCCGGTTGGAGCCTTTGGAAGGTGCAGCGTTGGTGGAGGAGGCGTGTCACTGGGAGAGGGTCTGGAGATGGCTTAGCCTAGCCCAGCCCCGCCGGGTGTTCAGAGCTAGCTCACGCCGATCTCTTTCCGGTTGCTGCGGCAATGTGATGCCCTCTGGCTTTCTGTTTATGCCATATTTGCCCTGCTATGGTGAAACTTCTCCTTGAAACTGTAAGCTGAAAGTAAACCCTTTCCTTCCACAAGCTGCTCCTGGCCCAGTGTTTTGTCTTGGCAGTGAGAAGATAGCAATCAAAGGTCAGTATTCGGTTCCTGTATAACCAAGGGCTCTGCAGGCTCACTTGGGCTCTGCAGGCTCACATGGGCCCTGGTCTGTAAGCCAAGTGCTCTGAGGCTTGGCCCAGGGACACCTCACTACTGTTGATGAGGGGAGCACCCACCATGAAACAGAACCATCTTCTCACTCAAGACACCACTGCACAGCCATCCAGAGCCCACGCGGCAGCCATCTCCCACAGTCTCAGGTCCTGGGAGACCCGGGAGACCCGACCTCTAATCCTGATAGCATGTCATGTTCATCCCAGCACGGGAACTTCACAGGGGCCACTCCAAGTCTGCCGTGGACCCTGCCAAAGCTGAGCCTACCAAGGCCAGGCGGCCCCTTGCTTCCAGGAGGCTGGAAGCTCCCCGTGGAAGAGTGGGAAGTCAGTGCTGTCCTGGGTGAGCTGAGATTGCAAATGTCCTCTGGTAATGGTGGACAGCAGGCCTCTCCCAGCCTAGGAGGTATCTCCTTTACCCAAAGGAGAGTCTGATTTAAAGGGACATCTCCCAGGCTTGCCCCATCCTCTTATTTGGTGGTGGCTAACAGCTCAGCAATGCCAGTGTCATCCATGGTCAGAAGGCTTCTGGCAGGGTGGGGGAGGGCAGTTCCACCTTCTGGGCTACTTCATGGGAATAAGACTTGCTGGTTTGGCTGTCTCTCCCCCCCCCCCCCCAGTAACTCCATCCACTGTGGGGACAGTCAAGGACCCCTCAAGTTCTACAGTATAGCCACCTTTGACCTCAAACACGATCAAACTTAAGACAAGGGCAAGACTCACGTGCTTAGCAACCGGTCAGAGCTGTGTGCACATACGCCCTCCCCGCCCCCGGCCAAGGACAACATGGATGACAGGGACAGCGTGTGTCTGACACCCAGGCTCATGCGGGGTGCACAGGTTTCATGTCATTGGACCCCCATGACTTTTACAAGGAGGGCGCCGTCTGACACCTGAGAAAACCGAGGCTCAGAGAGGATGCGCCGCCTTCCCCAGGGAGCCCACCTGGGAGCAGACAGACAGACGCTTGCGAAGGGGCCCGCAGAGGGGGCGCCTCACCTGGGTGGTACGTGAAGTGCTGGGGCTGACTTCGCTTTCTCTTCCCGTTGATGACGTAGAAGTTCACCTTCACGGGGGTCCGGATGTGCTTCTGGCGGTACTCTGGGATCTCGACAAAAAGCATGTTCTGGAAGGAAGCAGTTACCGTGAGCCTAACTGTAGCCGTGACTTGACCTCTACCCAGTCCCCAGGCGAGTTCAGCCAGCCCGCCTATGGCAGCGAGGAGTCTTGCCCGGCTCTGGAAATCTGTTGGAACGGGGACTAAGTTTTCAGCTACAGCTAGGAAAGCTGAGCTGACAGAGCACTGATCAAAGGGCCCACGTCACTCCTCAACTCAGTTAGTACTTGTTGAATACCTAGGAGGGAGGGGGGAAGGAAGCAAAGAAGGAAAGAGAAAAGGAAGGGAAGGAGGGAGGGAGGGGGGAGAAGGCAGGGAGGAGGGAGAGCAGGACCTCGGAGGGACACATGCACACTCAGCCCTGTGACTTACAGGCTGGCTCTTGTCTTTGTCCACTGTGGCCTCCATCTCCCAGATCTGCTGCCCATCTGGAAAGCCAAAAATGACAACTTTGAAGGAACAAGGAAAACCAAGAGTTTAAGACAAAGCTCACTAACCACTTACCTATTACCTCACTTCCGTGAGCTGGCATGTCTCTGTGTGTGTGTGATGTCTGTGTGCGTGTATTTACATGCACATATATGAATAATTTTTTTTTCCAAAACAGAGGTGTGTTGACGTTAAGGAAACTTGCCAACAGAAAACTAAGAAAAATGAGTAGAAATTGTTCAGAATCCTCCCATCATTATCTTTTCCTCCTTGTTATCTGAATGCCTTGTTTTCGCTCTTTTTTTTTTTTTAAAGCTATTGTTGACCATTATGCTTGGTTATATGCTGGGTCCAACCATGGCTATTTCCAAAAAGGTCCTGCCAATGCCAAGATGGTCTCAGGGGCATCACTCTGTCCCTGCTTGTCCCGGATGCAGGTGCCTGACTCATGACTCACCAGGATCCTAACCCTAACCTTTGTCACCATCTCCTGAGAGTCACAACAATTGGCAAGTTTTTGCTAAGCGGCAAACTGGCAAACTCTCCTTCCGAGGCTCACGGAACTGCTTTCCCCGTCAGAGGCCTGCAAGTCAGGCCAAGCAAAACTCTTCATTTGCAAATTATAGATTTATCTTGCTGACCACCTACACTGGTCACCGGGCAGTTTTTAGCTGAAACAAATCATTTCCACAAGTGTTTCCAGGCTGTCAGTGGAACACCGATGCTGAAGGATATGAAATGGTTTTATGAGAAGGGGGGAAAATGCCAGAAACTAATAAAGCACGTGGAAAACGCTGAGTCAAAGTCCAGTGGGTTCCTTGACTCCTGGGAGGCTTCAATGTGCTCACAAGAAGTGAGTTGTACCCCAACATCCGGTGCCTGACCCTTTCTGGCTCAACTGTGACAGTTCAGACAGGACAGCCTGGAGCTCAGCTCTGAGGGTTCACCAAGAAAATGTGGGCTGTGAGCATCACTCAGACTGATGAGCATAGGACACAACCACTCCAGCAAACTAATGAAAGGCCAGTGATTGCTACCAAGCAGATGTATTGGAGAATGTGATTGTGAGGTACAAGCAACAAAAAGAACCAAGCTCTTTGTAACAAGCAAGCCAGTCTTGGCCTTACACTTCTATTAGGGGTGGTTCCTGAAATCACTTAAGGGAGACCTGAGCTTGTGTCAAAAACAAAGAAGAGGGACTGAGGTAGTACTCAGCAGTGCAGGGCTTGCCTAGCATATACGGGGTACTGGCTTCGATTCTCAGTGCTGCCAAAACAAAGAAACCAAAAGAGGGAGGGAAACACACCCATTTTTCCCAGTGGGATAAGGACCAGATGGGCTGGGGAGATGGCTCAGTGGGTAAGGCGCTGGCATGCATGCAGGAGGGTCTGAGTGCAGATCCCCAGCACCCAGGCACAAGTGCCAGGCATA
Source organism: Jaculus jaculus (assembly GCF_020740685.1). NCBI lineage: Eukaryota > Metazoa > Chordata > Mammalia > Rodentia > Dipodidae > Jaculus > Jaculus jaculus. Next base: position 130,509,658 of record NC_059109.1, read on the forward strand.
GGAATTGCACTGCTGGGCAGGCAGAGCCAGGAAGCTCCCCAGGGCCTGTGGGCTAGCTGGTCTAGCTTAATCAGTGAGCTCTGAGCTCAAGAAGAGACCCTGTCTCAAAAAAGTCAAGCGGAGAGCTATTGAGAAAGACACCCAATGCTGGCCTCCACATGCCTGTGTAGACATGTGACTACACACACCTATGTATGTTTGCTCACACATATAAGCATGCACACATACATGTATAAATACATATTAAAGTCACAGCTGTGTCCTCATCACACTGTAAGGAAACAGAATATGCGAGCGTCAGCGGCTCTGAAGAATGAGGGGTTGAGAGGTGCCAGATGCTGTTCCTAGGGGTCCAGATGGACACCGAGGCACCTGGACCAAAGCCACTGAGACCCAAGCCCTGCCATGTGCAGTGGCCCAGGCAGAACTAGGCAGGAACTGTCCTCACTGCTCTGTCAAAGGCAGGCTTAAGGCCCCTGTCAGTGGAGTGCCAGTGGAGTGTGGCCATCCAGGCAGGCTGCGGGTCCCCGTGGGTCCCCGTGGAGCACGCCTTCCTCCACTAACATTAGTTAGCCACGGTGTGGAGCCGGAAGGCTTCGGGAAGCACTGTGGGATCCATGTTTGTTTTGTCATCCCTGTGCTCTCTGCTCATTGGCTGAGCCGAATGCTGCCAAGTCTGTGTGCAAGAGGGAGGGAGGGACACGGTAAAGGGAGGGAAGAAAGGACTGATGGACAGACAGATGGTGTGGGGGGGAGGGTAGGTGGAGGAAGGAGGGAGGGAGGAATGATGGATCAGTGGGTACATGGATTGAGAAAGGGGAAGATGAGGGACGGACGGATGGACGGAAAGATGGAGGAGCAGAAAGACAGTGGGATGGATGGGTGAGTGGGCAGATGGACGAGACAGTCTGTCCTACACCTAGGTTACCTGCAGGAGGCTTGCCCCTACATGCCCGGAAAGCAGCAGAGCTGGAGGACAGAGCTGACCCCTAGCCTGAGGGAGCCAGGACCAGTGTCAGCCCGACGGGAGGAGCCGGTGAGCTTTCAGGAGAGGGAAGGCAGATGGAGGCGCGAGGCATCGCCTAGAGCTGCCACCGGGCTCGAGCACTTGGCAAGGAAGGCCGAGTGTCAGCTCCTGTAAGGAAACCGTGCCTGATGCGGCCCAGCCCCGCTCTGCTTTCAAGAGCCGTCTAAGTAAAGGCAGCTGAAACTGGCTCTGTGTGTTCTCCAGGGCCGCTGAACAGCGGAAAGCATGTCCTCCCTGGAAGCGGGGCTGAGAAAGCCCGGCAGATGTCGGGATCCAGAACGTCCCCTGGCTCAGGGCTTCACCATCTGTCCTGGACAGACTTCCTGAGGCCTGGCGGAGGTGCCTCTCTCCTGGCCTCCCCGCCTCAGTGGGCTGGCCTCACTGCCCCCATTCTATGCTCACACATACCCTTGCACCCTCTCTCCTTGTTGACACTTCCTGCGGGGTCACCTGAGCAGTCTTACAGAAAAGAACCATATCCCGAGACTTTTGGCTAAAAGCTTCCAGCAACTTCCTACCACCATGGGGACAAAGCCAGACTCCTCGCCTTGTCTGCGGGCCCAAGCGCTCGCATGCCCTCCACGGGACGTCCCCACACTCGGGGTTGGGGTCCTCCCCACCCCCGCCACTCCTGCTGCCTCTTCCCTCAGAGGTCCATGCAACCTTCATCCCCACCTGTAGAGCGCAGCTTAAAGCCATCTCTTCTGGAAAGTTCCTCCCCGACCTCTCTACCCAGGTTGCCAAATTTCACAAATAAAAGCACTGGCTGCCCAGTTACACCTGAACGGCAGGAAACTGAGTGCAGCCAACCTCACTGTCACCTGTCTGTAGTTCACATTCAGCCAAGGTGTCTGGTACTCTTCCCTCCCCTGCTGTGGGCTACAGGCCCCTCTGCAAGCTCCCCTGAACCTCATCTCATACCTTTGTGCTTTGTCCTCCTCTGAAAGTGTCCTGCTTATAAAGCACGGACCTCATCTGACATATGTCATGTGCCTGGTACAGCACTGCACACAGTAGGTGCTCAATAAATGCTCAGGGTGAACGTGGGAGCCCTGAAGGCTGAGCAAGTGAAGCGAGGCTGACAGAGCATGCACAGCCAGGGTCCTCCCTACCCAGCAGCCTTCTCAGACTCTCCTCAGAGCCAAGCATCAACTACAGACAAGCCTATGTGCTTCAGGCTGCCAGGCCCTCTGGGAACCCGGAAACTGGGGTTTGAGGCCCCGCCCTCGACTGACAAGCTCTGTCACCTCAAGGAAGTCTGTCAACCACATATGTGACTCAGCTTCCCCATCTGTAAGTGGGGGTGGAGAGGGGGCCAGCCAGCAGTCATATCCCCAGGGCCGGGAGGGACTCTCCTGCCTGCCAAGAAAGCTACGTGGCCCTGCCCCGCTGACTCCGCGTGAAAGAACCCAGCTTCCACTCTGAGCACCATGTGCCAGGCCTGTGCAGTTTCTTGAGCTCCTTTTATTGCTAAAACACCACCGACCCCATTAGAGTTGGGTAAACTGAGTCCCAAGAAGCACAGCTGGAGACCTATCCAGACTGCAGGCCCCGTCTGCTGGGTGCCCTTGCTGACCAAGGGTGAGGCTCACGAAGCTTCTTGATCACCAAGGACCATGTCTTTCCTTTCTGTTTGTTTCTTCTTCTTTTGTTTGAGACAGGATATCACGTAGCTCAGCCTAGCCTCAAACATGCTGTGTAGCTAAGGTTGGCTTTGAACTTCTCATCCTCCTACCTCTACCTCCACAGTGCTGGGGTGGCAGGCCTGTGTTACCACATTCCCTGTTCATGTGGTGCTAAAGACAGAACCCAGGGCCGCATGTGTTCTAGGCAAGCACTCCACCCACTTGAGCCACACCCCCAGTCTCGATTTTCCAAGTGCTGGCATTATAGGCACGTGTCACCACCCCTGGCTCCCCAGGCACGTGTGTGTGTGTGTGTGTGTGTGTGTGTGCGTGCGTGTGTGTGTGCATGTTGAGGTCAGAGGACAACCTTGGGGTACTGGTCCTCTCTTTCTGTTGCTTCTGCTGCTGCTGGAAACCAGTCTAGCTGCCTCACAAGCTCCGGGGTTCTCCTGGCTCCACCTCCCACTGCCGTAGGTGCTCTGAGGCCCCAGACACACACACGACTTTGTGTCCAGCTTTACGCAGGTGCTGGGGTTTTGAACTCTGGTTAGCAGGCTCGCAAGCAAGGGCCTTTAACCGCCGAGCCACCTCCCTGGCCCCTCAGCGTCATTTTCTAATAGTGGAAATGCTCACCTCTCCATGGCCTCTTACCAAGCGTCCTCACCCAGGGAGACGCAAGCTTCCCCCCTGTGTAAGCCTGATGGTCTGTGCAAGGGGCTGATGTGTATGTGCAAATGTGAAACTGTCTGAAAATGACCATGTTCTGTCTCAAGTGGTGCTTCAGAGAGGCAGCCTGGCCTCTGTCTTGGGAGGCTAGGGGGCCCGATGACATTGGCCGTGAGTGAGTCACTGAGGGCAAAGGTCCCCGGTGCCTTAGTCATGCTACTGGGCTGCCCAGACGCTGTTCCCAGGGAACCCTCCAGGCCAGCCTAGGTCTCCTGTCCCCAGAAGCCACACCTGGGGGAGAAGCAGGTGCAGGAGGAAGGCTGACCTCTAAGTGAGTAAAAATACTTATTTAGCACTGTTTTCAAAATAGACATTTTTTTTTAAAGCACATGCATTTCTATGTATTAAACAAAGCCCAAACGACAGCCTTTGGGAACCTCCAAGTAATAAAATGAGTCATGGCAGGACAGGATGACTCAGTGGGAAAGAGGGAATTCCACCGCCCACGCCTCCTCTAGAAAAAAAAAAAAAAATCAATTTACCCTCTCGACAGGTGATGGGAGCCTCTGCCATCAGTCCGCGCCAAGAAACCCATCCAGCAAAACAAAAATCCTCTTCAAACCATTTCAGTTTCAAAGCTGAGTAATGCAGTGTGGGCCCCTTTCCAACCTACGCCCCCGCGGGACACGGAGAGCCGGGGAGCGACTTGGCCGGGCCCGGGGGGGGGGGGGGGGCGGGGGGGCTGAATTAAGGATTTACCAGCTGAAAAATTCCAAAACCCTGTGTCATGTGAAGGAACCTTCCAAAACATTGGAGTGTACCCAGCGCGGCGAGTCGCTCACAGCCATGGCAACCCCGTTTCCTCAGCCGCATCGCTTGTGTTTTCGTGTCCTTAGATTTTTTCCTGTTTTGCAATGTTTTGCTGGGACCCCCGACTTTCGCCTGAAGCCAGGGGCCAGAGGCCAGGGTTCCCAGCGAGGGCAGGAACAGCCTGGCCTCCCAGCCTGACCCTGCCTGGAAGGTTGTGTGAGCCTTTTTGCAGGACCAGCTCTCAGCAAGGGCTAAGTGTCATCTGGAGGAACGGCCTGTTTGCTCTCTCTTTAACCGGTGTGCGCATGTGTGTGCAGGCACACGCGTGCCACGAAGTGTGTGGAGAGGTCAGAGGACAGTGTCGGGTGTCAGTCCTTGCTTTCCACCTTGTTTGAAGTAGGGTCTCCGTTCTTTCTCACTCTCCGCACCAAGCTAGTTGGGATCCTCCTGTCTCTCCATAGGTGCACTAGGTACAGATAGGGAATGAGTTTTGGCTTTACGTGGGTTCTAGGGATCCAAACCTCAGGTCTGCACAGTACCCATGCTGGCATGGAAAGCAACCCCCCCTCCGCCCCTGTGCCCTCTTTCTGGACCTCTGGTTGTTCTCATTCCCTCTTTTTCTCCTAAATAAATTTGTTTTTAGTAAGGAAGTTCATTCCTTTCCAATGTTCTGCCGACTCCCCTCTAATGTGGCCAGCGAAGCAGCTTTATAGCTGAGACAAATGCTGCCTTGCAATTTCAGATCTTTCCCCAGCAAGGCGCTAACCTGGGATTCCCCCATCTTGAACCTCAGTTATTTCATCTGTAAAATGGGAATAGTGCAGCAACCTCCCAGGCCGGAGGTAAGAGACAAGGGGACATTAACATTATTCAGCCTGGTGAACAGACATCTGCTGTGCACGGAGACTGTTCTGGAAACTGAGGCTGCATCAAGCTCTCGGGGAAGCCAGACTGCAGGCGGCCAGGTGGCCCATGAGCCAACAGAGAAGATGACTACAAAAATGCCGAGCGTTGAGCCAGGCGTGGCGCTGGCCTTTGATCCCAGCACCGGGGAGGCAGAGGTGGGAGGATCGCCGTGAGTTTGAGGCCACCCCGAGACTCCACAGTGAATTCCTAGGCTAGAGTGAGACCCTACCTTGAAAAAAAAACAAAACAAAACAAAGCTGAGTGTCACCGAGAAAGCCAAGCAGGGGGCTGGGCTAGTGGGCTGGGAAAGGATTTTGGGGGGAAGATGGGTCAACAAGCATGGATGAGCAAGAGGCCTCTCAGGCAAAGGGGTCTCTGAGCTGAGACTTGGGAAAGAGGGGGTGTGGCTGTATGAAGAAACTGGACTAATGGTGCAGAGCAAAGCCCGCTAGCAAGGTCCTGGGGCAGAAAAGAGCGTAGAGTGTTTGAAGACAGAATGAGGTGGGTTCCTCGTGCCAGGCAAGCTAAGGAGAGAGTCGATCAAGCCGAGATCAGAGGAACAGTCAAGGGCTGCGTCCCACAGGTTCTTATAAGTCATGAAAATTATTAAAAATAGGAATAAGGTACCGTAATAATCATTAGGATGGCTGCTATAAATAAGACAGCACTTTCCAAAACACAGAGCTTTTCTAACTTGGGCAGCTCCGTGGGCCCTCGCCTCTGGCTTTTCCACCTCCTCAGCTTGTCCTCTTGCTGGAGTGGAAAGTGCCGAGCCAGTTTCGGTGGACAGCTATAAAAAGCCCGCTGAAGCCAGTGGTGGTGCAGATGACCAAACCCTGGGGCTAAGATTAGCCCAGAGGATGTCACCTTTCCTAATGTGAACACCAGCTGGGATTCCCCTGCCTTGGAAAACTTCGCCTGGCCCGCCCTGCCGGCAGCGCCAAGTGTCCATGGAGATGAGTTTTGGAAAAGCCGAGCTGAGCAACAGGGATCTCCCTGCAGCCAGCGGGGAGGGGAACCCTCGGGGTCAAAAGAGCAGTCCCCATGCCCCCGCAAACTCCAGTCCCTCCTGCTCCTGGCAGAGCCTCGGGGCACCTTCTCCCCACCCAGGGAAGCCCACTTCTCCTTGGGTGGGGGGAGAGCTCTGGTGCCGCAGATGCCCTTGGAATTGTGCTGGGGAAAGCTCCTCCCTCCAGAACCAGCAATGAAGGCAGAGGTCGGGGGTCGGGGGTCTCTAAACCACACACTGGTTCAAGTTCCTGGCTGGGGAAGTGGAAGGGTCTCTGACCAAAGGAGCCAGGTCTGAGCCCACCCAGAGAAGAAGGAACAGAGCCAGGCTGCTCGGACTGAGATCTGGTCACTGCCACTTCACAGCGGTGTGATCTTAACCAAGAATCCAAACCTCACTGTGCTCAGAGTCCTGGCGTCGAACTGGGAGAAGTGGCTCATTTTGGAGCAGTCAGACCCGCTGACATGGGCCAGTGCTTAGAACAGAGCTTGGCCCTGGCTACTTACTATTACTGGCTGTTTTTTTTAATTATTTAATTAATTATTTATTTATTTGAGAGAGAGAAAGAGGGGGAGAGAGAGAGAATGGGCACGCCAGAGCCTCCAGCCACTGCAAACGAACTCCAGACGCATGCGCCCCCTTGTGCCTCTGGCTTACGTGAGTTCTGGGGAATCGAACCAGGATCCTTTGGCTTTGCGGGCAAATGCCTTAGCCGCTAAGCCATCGCTCCAGCCCTTACTTGCTGTTTTGTGTGTGTGTGTGTGTGCGTGTGTGTGCGCACACAAGCATGTGGAGACCAGAGGACAACCGCAGGCATTGTCCGTCTTTGTTGAGACAATGTCTCTCAGTGGCTTGGAGCTCACCAAGTAGGTTACACTGGCTGGCCAAGGAGCCCCAGGGATCTTCCTGTTTCCCCACCTCCCCAGCACTGTGTGGCATACACTAGGCACACACCACCATATCCAGACACACAAACATACATGCACACAGAGTCCAAGCCTCTCGGTGATAAACAAACAAACAAACAAGGTTTGCAAGGCAAGCACTTTACCAACTGAGCTATCTCCTTAGCCCTACGTGTTGGCCATCTGACTTCGAGCCCAGGCTTGTGATCGTGCAGCTGACAGCCCTCCGGAGCTGGTCCAGCCCAGGCCCATTCGAGGACAGTGGCCAGCCCTCTGATTTCGCTGGAGGGCCGTATAAATGCCCACAGACATTCAACGAGCATGTGCCGTGTTCTCAGGGCACACAGCTCCCAGAGAACCCCACGTCTAGGGGAGGGCTGGTCTCCCAGTTTACAGAGGGGGGAAGCTGAGGCCCAAGGGGCCAAACAGTAGGGCAAAGCTGGAAACTGTCTACGGATGTGGCCACTGATAACCTGCATTTGACTGGCAGAGAGCAGGCACCATGTTAGATAGGAAATGAGCCAGAAGCCTTGCCCTCCACACCGCGCCTACAACATTCTACAGCCCACGTGATGGCTGAAGTGGTCCTCCGTCTCGGGGTCAAGATGTGAATTGCTCTGGGATCCAAGATGGTGGCTGCAATTGATGCTCCCAAGCTCATCCAGTCATCCCACAAACACTTCACTTCTCTAGGGAGAAGCATCTGAGCAACAGAGTCCCCAGAACCACTGGCAGCTGGGTGACAGCCCGCTTTAGAAAAGGCTGTGGCGGGACCCATCCCCACAACCTTCATTAGAGAGCCCCCCTCGGCACGCAGGCTCTGTCAATGTAGTCATGAGGAACAAAATGTTTGTATCTTATTCGCTTGTACTCCTCTGCCAACAAGGCCCCTTTAAGCAACGGATGCCGTTTTGTCCTGGAGAGGCATCGAAGCTGGTCATTTATATTTGATGCCACTCACCAGCTCAGGCTCCCTACTACCCGAGCTGTGCCAGCGCACACAAGGCCAGGGCTCCACCTGGACCATTTCTGGTTCTGGCCTCTGTTTACCTATCCAAACACTGCCCAGTGTCAACCAGAGTGCAGGCTGGGGAGGTGGCTCAGTGGGTAACGCACTCGCTACACCAGCTTGGGGATCCGGGTTCAGATCACCAGCACCCATGTGAAATGCCAGGTGTGGTGGAGCAGGCCTGGAATCCCCATGCCGGGGAGGCAGAGACAGGATGACCACTGGGACTCACTGGCTAGTTTGTCCAGCCTGACTGGTGAGCGCTAGGTTCAGTGAAGGATCCAGTCTCGGAAAATAAACTGGAGGGCTGGAGGGATGGCTTAGTGGTTTAGGTGTTTGCCTGCAAAGCTAAAGGATCCCGGTTTGATGCCCCAGGACCCACATAAGCCAAATACACAAGGGGGCTCGTGCATCTGGAGTTCATTTGCAGTGGCTGGTAGCCCTGGCAAGCACTTTCTCTCTCTCTCAAATAAATAAATAAATATATTTTTAAAACGAAAATAAACTGGAGCACAGTCAAGGATGACACCTAATATCACCATCTGGCCTCCACACACATGCACACACATGTGTAAACACACCCACATGCATGCACACATACACACTACACATACATACAAACATGCATGCATACCACACACATAAACATGCATTCACACATGCACACTACACACACAGAAACATACATGCACATACGTGAAAATACCCACACATATAAACATGCACACACATGCACACTACACACACATACATGCATGCACATGACACACACACACGGAGTGAGTTAAGAAATTCCTGTGATGGAATGTGGCTGGCTCATCCATCAAATAGTCGGGTTCAGTAAGACTATTAAATATCGGCATAACAGTTCATGGGGTAAAAAAGTAGGCTGAAAAATCTACACACAAAATCACTTTCCTGGGCTGGAGGGATGGCTTAGCGGTTAAGGCACTTGCCAGCAAAGCCAAAGGACCCAGGTTGGATTCCCCATGACCCACATTAGCCAGGCGCACAAGGGGGAGCAAGTGTCTGGAGTTTGTTTGCAATGGCTGGAGGCCCTGGTGCACCCGTTCTCTCTCTCTCTCTCTCTCTCTCTGTCAAATAAATAAATAAAATATTTCAAAAATACCTTTTAAAAAATCACTTCCCTACAAGCGGACGCTGTGGGTGGTGCAGGTCAAAGCAGGGGTGACCTGCCTTCTGCCTGCTCTCCTCTGTGAAGAACGGCTCTGAAGAGACACATGGCTGCCGGACAGGGTGATGCTGCCCACTCGAGTGTGCTTGACGTGTCTGCGGACATTTTGGCTGTCAGGACTTGGCCAGAGCTCTGGCCTCCCACAGAATTCTCTCCACTGACTCATCTGGTCTCTTCGTCCTGCTGTCACAGTGATGGGGCTCTCCTACGTGTTTGCTGCTTCCTCTGGCCCCCCTGGAGACCACCCTAGGAGCTGGCCAATCACTAGACTCTAAACTGTGGGACCTCAGTGCCCATAGCTCACAAGGCACTATCCCCAGCCGGGGTCCAGCCTGCTCCATCTAGACCTCATAGCTGGCCCCTTCTGGACCTTCTGCCTTTCACAGATGAGACACTCATTCATCTAAGGTCCACAGATAGGTCCAACACCTGCACTCCTAAAAGGGAACTGTGGTGGTGTAATTCAGGTGTCCCCCATAAACTTAGGTGTTCTGAATACTAGGTTCCCAGCTGATGGAGATTTGGGAATTAATGTGTCCAGGAGGTAGTGTGTTGTTGGGGGCGGGCTTATGGGTGTCATAGCCCGTGTCCCCTTGCCAGTGTTTGGCACACTCTCCTGCTGCTATTGTCCACCTTATGTTGGCCAGGGGGTGATGTCCACCCTCTGCTCATGCCATCGTTTTCCCCTGCCATCATGGAGCTTCCCCTCGAGTCTGTAAGATAAAATAAACCCCCCCCCCCAAAGCTGCTCTTGGTCAGGTGATTTCTGCCAGCAACGCGAACCGGACTGTGACAGGAGCCCTCGCCTCACTTCTGCCCATGACACGTCTATGCAACAAATCTCATCTAGCAAAGTGACCTCCCTTGACACACGATAGCCTGGTCACTCTAGCTCCCACCTCACAGCTCCAGAATTTGAACCTAGGATCTTTAGGACCAAAATCTACATGCTTAACCATCATGCTACCCAGTCTCTCTTCTGGACACTAGGAGAACATTGTTAAAGTTTGTAAACATCGTAAAGTTTGTGGGGGCGGGGAAGCATCAAAGGTATGGGACAGACTTAGTCTCCAACCGAACAACCAGGGACCAGTTAAAACACATCATGCACGGCTGTGACCCGTGTGGCCGTTAGTCACTGAGGGCTGAGTCAGAAGACCAGATGTGGAACTATACCGTGGCATCTCCAAAGGACCAGGAAAAAAAAAAAAAAAAAGCCACTGACATCACTGACCTGTGGTCTTCTCCGTGAATACGACCTTGGACTCCGCCGTGAAGTTCTGGCCCGTCAGGATCATCTGTTGGCCCCCATAGACCAGGCAGCCATCCATGTCTTGTCTCTCCACCATGGGCAGCTCGTGGGCAGAGCGCTGGGCTGAGGGCAAGAGGGCAAGAAGCAGACGCTGAGACGCTGGGGACACAGGGCAGTGCTTGGAAAACCAGACCCGACCCGCTCTGCCCACGTGTCACTATGATCACATACGTGTCACCACCCTGACCTCTGACCACCTATGGCTGTAAATATTACATCCTTGTCAAAGTGCCCCAAATGAGCAAGGCATGGTGGCACACGCCTTTAATCCCAGCACTCAGGAGGCAGAAGTCGGAAGAGTACTGTGAGTTCAAGGCCACCCGGAGATTAAGCAGTGGGCGAAAGCGAGATCCGACCTTGAGAACAAAATCAACAACAAAAAAAGTGCCCAAAATGATTGGATGGGATTTCCTTATAGCAGCACATTTGATTTTTATGAACCCAGGAATTGATGGGGTAGGAGTGGGGGGTCTCTCCTGGCAGGCAGGGAAGGGGACATGGAGGGACATCTTTATCCTTCGTACTTTCTCCTCAAGGACTTCTTGACTCAGGTAGCTCCTTTGCATTCATCAGCCCAACCTTGAAGGCACTAAGAATGCTAAACACAGGGAAAGGAATGGGTGATTTTTTTTCTTTTGAGACAGGGTCTCACTCTAGACCAGGCTAACCTAAAACTCACTCTATAGCCCAGGCTGGCCTCAAACTCATGGCAATTCTTCTATCTCAGCCTTCCAAATGTTGAGATTAAAGGCATGCACCACCAAATTTGGCTCATGGGTGATTCTTTTTATGACTTAATTTTTATATTGTATTGATTTATTAGAGAAAGAGAGAGAAAGACACGGGGGGGGGGGGGGGAGAATTGGTGTGCCATGGCCACTATCAACTGCAAACAAACTTGATGCATGTGTCACCTGGTGCATTTGACTTTATGTGGGTACTGGGGAATCAAACCTGGGTCATTAGGCTTTGTAGGCAAGCACCTTAACCGTTGAGCCATCTGTCTAGCTCTCATGGGTGCTTTTTTGTTGTTCATTTTTATTTATTTGTTTGAGAGTAACAGACAGAGAGAGAAAGAGGCAGACAGAGAGAGAGAGAGAGAGAGAGAGAGAGAGAGAGAGAGAGAGAATGGGCGCATCAGGACCTCCAACCACTGCAAAAGAACTCCAGATGCATGCACCCCCTTGTGCATCTGGCTAACGTGGGTCCTGGGGAATGGAGAGCCTCGGACCGGGTTCCTTAGACTTCTCAGGCAAGCACTTAACCACTAAGCCATCTCTCCAGCCCTCATGGGTGCTTCTTAATGTGAGCTGTAAGCGCTAAGATCTGCCCCACGACCTCATTTTCTAGAAGTCCCTTCCCATCACCGTGCTCCTGCCACACTCGTATAACATTCTCTCCTCCCAGGAGGAAGAGCTTTGCCTTTGTACCGCCATGAGCACAGGCCTGCAGGACCAGGTCTTGGCAGGAGGGGCTGGAAGTGAGCTGGGTGGGTGGCTGGGGACTGAGGGGTCTCTCAGTGCCATTCCACAGTAAAGGACAGTCCTTCTCTAGGCTCTGAGCAGTGCAAGCGCTCACTGGAGCCTTCTGAGGAAGGAAATGACAAAGCCACCGAGCTGAGGTCAGGATATCACCTGGCTGAGCTGGTCCACGGTGAGGCTTTAGCAGAAACTCTCCCAAGCAGGGCTGCGTGCCCACAGCCGTCCTTCCGCCCCTTCTGGAAGGCAGGCTGCAGGAGGGAATGAATGGAGACAGGTGCCCGGCCAGCCAGTTGAGAAGCAGGTCCTAGGTACCCACAGGGCCCCTCCACTCTCTCAGGCCCTGCCCACCCGGCTCAGGCTTCACCCTCTAGCCTCAGCCCCACCCGCCCGGCTTGGGCCCGCCTTTCCTCTGGTGAGTCAGCCTGAGCTCCTGGCTCTCCTCCTGGAGCTGAGAACCATGGCAGAGGGCCAGCCCGTTGCACGCCAGGGCTCACGGACCTCCCCATCCGGGAGCTGAGCAGCAGCCTCGTGAGGCCCAAGACCCAAACTTAACCCTTCCCTTCTGGGCTGGGAGCCGAGCATCCCTGAGGCTGTAAGGCCACTGAGGAGCAGGTGCACTTGGCAACATGTCAGGCCTCCTTCCACCCACTTGCCCAGGCCCTCTCCCCCGCATCAGGCTCTTTGCTCCCACCCCTGGCCTGTGGGTTCCAGGGTGCGTTGAGAGGCTTGGGCAAAACTGCTAATTCCTCCCACATGAGCACGCTAATTCTGTCTTCCAAAGCTGGAGCTCACGATGACTTCTTAATTGAGCTACCACTGGGCAGATTTACTAGCAGTGAAAACAGCAGCTGGGAATCCAGCTTCTCGGATTTGCCTTTGATGGAGTTGGTGGGGGGGGGTGGTTGGCGGTTGCCTGCCGGTGCTGCAGATGGGTGGAGAGGTGGCAAAAACCACCCCTCCCATTTTACAGGTGGAAAACCTGAGTCATTGCTACTGGGCAAGCGGGCCAAGGGCTTGCAGCCAGCCTGGCCAGGGGCCTGGCCGCCAGGCGGAGGGCCGTGAATCACCTTGGAGAACATGCTGGTCCAATCTGCGGGCTTTCTCCTCTGCCTGCAACGCAATGCCAGCAGTGTCCTGCAGCCACTAAGGGTCGCCTCGGCCAGCTCTGCTGCTCTCCCGCCTCCCCTCAAGGGAAAGGATGGTTAATGAAAATGGTGAGACTGAAAAGATAAGGAGATCCAGCCAGCTTCCCAGGGGTATCCTGGTCACAAAGCACCCCCACACAGACCTGGTGTGAGGGGAAGAGCCTGGAGGCCTGGCCAGACCTCCTGCACCCCGTGTGCAGACTGACAAGGAGCTCAGGACTGTCTCACTGGACGGAGCAGCAGCCGGAGTTGGAAGGCCGTGGACACCCAGACTGCCCCTGATAGCACAGGTTCCCGGCCTCGGGACCACCCACCTAAGAGCCGGACCCTTCTTTACCATGGGGCCGGGCCTTTCACTTGGGGGTGCTCGGTAGCATCCTGTATTCCCGGTCTCTACCCACTGGATGTCGGTAGCCTCCCACGTCCCCCACACCAGCTGTGACAAACATCTGTAGACTTGGCTGGTGGCCCCTGGGAGAAGAGACCCGAAGACACTCCACCCTAATAATGCCACTGCGTCTCAGACCATCTGTGGTACGGCGCTATTATCCACGTAAGGGTGAGCCAGTGCGGGGTGCTGGGACCAGCAAGGGGCCAGAAAGCTGCCGTTTTGAGTCCTGCATCTGCCACCCCCCTTACTGTGTGACCCTGCTCAAGTCATTTCATCTAGCTGGATCCCAGAAGCCTCCTCTGTAAAACAGTCCTGTCCCATGGGCAGCCCGCCTTCTCTCAGTGCAAGTGGGCGCACGCTTGGAGCCTTCACTGTACAGCCTACTGCGGGACACCTTTCCCAGAGCCTATGTGGCCCGACCCGAATCTCAAACCAATGGCCTCTCGTGTCACCATGCTTCCTAGCAGTTCCTGAACCATCACACGGGTTTCTTTTACCCTCTAGCCCAGGTTGGCCTTGAACTCATGGCACTACTCCCTGCTCAGCCACCTGGGTGCAGGGATTAAAGGTGCCACCACCCCTACCTGGTCACAGATTTCTCGACCCCCCCCCCCGCCGCCAGTGTTGCTCAGGGCAGTTCCTGGGATTCTGCAGTGGCATGGGGTAGGGGCAAGTCCTTAATAAAGCCCAGGAGCATGGGCCACTCCCAGGTGTCCCCATCTCTTAGGCAAAACTCACCTATGTGCATTGTAGCAATCCTTCTAGGTGACTTCCACACATTTATCTCAGAACTGAGTTCTACCTGAGAGCGGGGGATCTCCTCCCAAACAAGCCCTCATCCTTGGAGATACCTTCAGCAGGGAGAGGGGCCTCGGGGGCCTCAGAAAGAGGAACTGGGAAGCAAGCAGCCAAACAACACTCTGGGACTCCCGACTCCATCTGATGCAACTTCCACCAAGACCGATACTAATTGGGGCGACATCAAGGACCTAAGAGAGTTCTCAGGAAGCCACTGGCCTTCCGAGGTCTACACCCGGGGCTCCCACAGGCCCCCGCGGCCCCCATTCAGCTGTTGATGGCATAAGTGGAGATTCAAAGTCATCCAAATGCTCTATCCGTAGTTTTCTACCCCAACTCCGCCTTGGTTCAAACCCTTCCTGGCAGACCTGGCTCGACTCTGCAGACAGCCAGGACCCAGGTTCCCATTTTAGCTTCCAGGTGGCCACAGGCTTCTTGACTTCTGACACCTTGTAAAATGTCTCAGGGGCCTGTATTTTTACAAGCTCTGAATTCACAGGGTGCTGTTGACTTCCTTGTCCTGATTTTTCCAGGGCCACTGGTGACCTGGAGACACCACAGAGCTCCCTAGGGAAACTCTGCAGATCCAGCCTCCAGCTCGGCCTGAGCGTGTCCCCTACAAGACAAAAGTGCCATCCATCTGCCACTTGCCCAGTCAGGGCAGGCGTGGCCAAGACCTGCGCTCTATCCAGGAGCCTCCAGAGAGAGACAAGAGAGGCTGGCCAAGAAACTATTTCTACACAGGGTGTGAACTCAGTTAACATGGGACAGTTACTGTCATGGAGGGCACCTTGGATTCTGGCCATGTCATAAATATTTCTCTCTTTATATTGTGAAATGTATACATTGCTAAGCAATCAGGGGTCTGTGTGAAGGTGCTACCGAGTGGCTGATGCGTTCAAAGTGCACAGCTTGTTGACCGCCCTGGCAATGGGGCCTTGGAGAAGTCACTTCTCTCTGTGCCTCTCTTTTCTCATCTATAAAATAGGAATAATAAACTCCCAGTGGGCTGTTTCCAGATGAAATAAATGGGATATGTGGTGCCTAGTGGGGCTTCATGGTTGTTTATTTTTATTGCTAAACTTCACGGGACCACAAAGCAGGAATGACTCCTATTTCAGACACTGTGTCTCTCAGAGGAGAGGAGACACTCCTGAGAGCTCTGGGTTCAGTGAAGCAGATAGGCATGTTTTGGGTCTAGATTGTGGGGTTCTACCACCTTGGACCATAGGGAAGGCCCAGGCCAGAAACTTCTAATTGACCTCCCCATGCTAGTAAATTGGCCCAAACACTGACCACGTCCAGCTACGATGAACTCTGGTTCCTGTCTTAGGCTGCCAATATGGCTCTAGAAGGAACTGCTGACGCTGGCCTCAGCCTAATGCTCACTGTTCCCTGCGTCTTCCCTGGAGATTCTCCCATAGTGTGGGGTCACCATAGCCAGCACGGGGCAGACACTGCCTTGCACAGGACCATATCTAGCAGGATCTTGGGGACCTCAATTTACTCAAGCACAGAGTGGGGTAGCACCTGCCCCACAGGACCGTTCTTTCACATGTCACCCCATTCACACAGCACCACGTACAGACCACGCACTGCTCTGTTTCTCTTCTGACCTGATCGTGATGCCTTCCAGCATCGTGAGCATTCCAAGACACCTCCTCCACATGACCCAATTCTGCCTGGAGGCTGCATGACCCTCGGCTGACCGATGGGTTCTCTGGTCACCAAAGAACCAGGGCCACTGGGACAGAGAAGAGAGCTGAGGCTCTGCTCCTTTCCTATGCAGACATTACAGCAAATCACCAGCCCTTCGGAACTTGGCGTGAGAGATGGGCTCTGAGACGAGCATCTGCCTAGGTTGCTGGGCGCATCCACACTCGGCAAATGTCTCCTTGTATTTCAGGATGTGGAAAGCGGGAGGGTAGAGTGAGGATGGAGTGGACGTGGGCACACTGTAGCTGGCTCTGCCTGCCTGCTCACATGTGGCCCAGGAAAGAGCTGGCTAGAGGACGTGGCCCTCAGCAGGAAAGCCACCGGACCCTGGGCTTCCCATCACAGCAGCTTTCCCGCCATCCTTTGTCACACTGCCCCCTTCCCCCACCCCCACAAGCCAGCTCCTCAACCGCGGCATGAGTGCTCCTGAGCCGGTTGCGCTCACCCTCCTCCACCTGGACTGTGGTCCTCCCTGCAAGGACCAAGTGACAAGCGGAGATATGGCAAGTCAGCCTTGTGGGGCCATGGAGATGGGCACAGGTGGGACAGTGTGATCTATCTGCTTGGAGCCATCACAAGAGAGGCACTTGGGGAGGGTCCTACTGTAATCACAGTGACACTGAGTGACACGCATGCCAACTTACTAACTAACAACAACAACACACTAACAAAATAGGTACTGGTACTACCCCCGTTGTTCAGGCGAGAAAACTGAGGTGGGGCACCAAGTAACTTTCCTGGGGCCAAGAAGACAGAGGCTGGATTTGAACCCAGGCCTTTGACTCTGGAGTACAAACTCTTGACCACCACTCTAAACTGCTTCTTACCATCACGTGGCTCCCAATGTTTGTGGTCACTTGGATAGCAGGGCCTAGCAAAGGCCCAGCCAGTGTGGCCTCTACCCAGAATGCAAATCTCATTCAAGGTTTCCTGACAAAGCAAACATCTTAAGAGAGACACTCGTGACTTGCAATGGGAAGTGCTAAGTACATCGGTGGGAATACATACTGTCCCAGGATCCTGCACCTCCATCCCTAGGCATTCAACCAAGAAAAGCAAAGCCTTTGTCCACAACAGGATTTGAAACAAGAATTCTGCTAACAGCTTTGTCCAGAACCCCCACACCCCCGGACAAACCAGTATCTGCCAGTAATAACTACTCAATTGTCCTATTCCTACAACTGGACCCTGCTTAGCCTCCCACGGGGGTGAACTGCTGAACCATGACACAGCAGGGACGGTCCCCAAAGCAAAACAGCACCCAGACAGTGTCATTCTATTCTGCCAAGGGGACATGCTCTTCAATGGTGACAAGCATCTGAAGAGTGGCTACCTCTGCATGGGGTGGGGGTGGCTAGGGGACAGGCAGTAGCTGAGGGGACACAGGGACCCCTGCGGAAGCTGAGGAAGGTTCTGTGCCCCACTTTGAATGGTGGTGGACAAGGGTGGGTATGACTGTGGAAAAGCCCTGAACTGAACAAACCCAGAGTCTGCACAGCCCACGGTATCTTAATTACACCCCAGTGAGAACATGTGAGGAAATCTGCTTGCCCACACCCACATCCCAGCCCTGCAAAACGAAGTGAATTCGGGCCCTGTGCTGTGGGTGGGTGGGCAGGGCGCAGTGTAAAAAATCACTGTTGGGCTGGAGAGATGGCTTAGTGGTTAAGCACTTGCCTGTGAAGCCTAAGGACCCCAGTTCAAGGCTCTATTCCCCAGGACCCACGTTAGCCAGATGCACAAGGGGGCGCACGCGTCTGGAGTTCGTTTGCAGTGGCTGGAGGCCCTGATGCGCTCATTCTCCCTCTATCTGTGTCTCTCCCTCTCTCTCTCTCTGTCACTCTCAAATAAATAAATAAAAATGAACAAAAAATATTTTAAAAAATCACTGTCGGCGTCTTCTGAAATGTAAAAATAGAGAGGCCAATCTTCGGGACGGGGAGCAAGCCTACGGATCTTGGGTAGAGCTGCAGTGAGACACAGGTTCAGACCTTCTAGAAGGTTCTCACAGGATAGGGTACCAGACATGCAGATGTCTCCTTCCCATCTCATGGCTCCCTTTCTGCTCCCACTAGGAAGCCTGCAGGGGCGTGTTTTCCTGTCACCCCATTATCGTAGAGGGCACCTCTGGTGGCCAGCCTGGACTTTCAGGGGGGAAACTAAAGGGGAACATGAGTTGTCACAGCATAGGGACCCCTTCTCACCAGGAGACAACTAATCAGGGTCTTAGGGAAGGAGGAGCCATCCAATCAAGAGAAGGGTGGGGAGGGAGAGGGGTCAGTGGGTCTCGAACTGCCTTACATCAGACTCATCAGGACATGTGTGCACAGTGAAGCTTGAGAATCTCTTTCTGAGTGGAAGAAGCAGTGAGGACAAGCCAGGAGGCCCAGGAGAACGATCCCCGCATGCTCAGGAGTTGGGGAACGGAGGAGCTGAGCTGTGGGAAGTGTAGGAAGGCAGCTGAGCAGGTATGGCCGACTTCAGAATGGATGTATTTGGCAGTAATACCTCGGCAGGTTTAAGCGGGATGAAGGTGGAGGAGATCAGATGATTCTGGTCTAGGTGGGACTTAAATTCAGTAACTGTCCTGACCAATGAGACCTACCAGAGCAATGGGCACCTGGTGGGGAGTGTCAGAGCTACCGGGCACAGAGGCAGGAGAGACAGCAGTGGGCACATGCCTCATTCCTCAGGGAGTACCCAACCCCACCGGCTCCTGGGTCCTCTTGGACAGCAGGTTTCTGGCCGAGAGCTGGGCAAGAATAAATGCCACTGGATGGCAACTGCTCAGATTGTCAAAGGACCAGATCCAGGGAATGGTCGGGTCCCTTGGCTGCCTAGAGGCAGAGGTGTAGCTGAGACCACCCAAGGAGGAGCCCAGGGAACAGGCCTGGGCACGAGCAGCAAGGCTGAGCAGGTGTGGGCTGCCACAGCAGGTGCTTGGCAGAAGGGTGGCTGCCCAGCTGCACCCCATGCGTGGGCTTATTGTTGGGGACAAAGAGGGTGTTCCCCTGAAACCCCTACCATGTGCCCGGAAAAGTGGGAGGCCTTTGTCAGTCTGCAATAGAAGGAGTGGGGGCGGCACAGGCTGGGAGATCAGAAGAGGTTCAACACAGCCCCGTGAGAATGGGAGAGGCCCAGGGACACAAGAGGCCACTCCTAGTAGCACGGGAGACTGGTACAAACAGAGATGGGGAATGTGGGTGCCAGGCTATGCAGCAGAAATACTAGATCTCTGCCCACTAGCATGCAGATAGAACTGGCATTTTTAGGCAACCACACCATTGTCCAAATAGTGGCAGCTGTTGGTTTATTCGTGCTTTGTGTTTGTCTGTTTGTTTGTTTGTTTGTTTTGAGGTAGGGTCTTGCTCTAGCCCAGGCTGACCTGGAATCCACTATGTCGTCTCAGGATGGCTTCAACCTCCCAGAAATCCTCCTACTTCTGCCTCCAGAGTGCTGGGATTAAAGGCGTGCGCCACCCCGCCCAGCTATTCCTGCTTTTCCACTAGAATCTAGGAGTGTGTCCTTGTTCTCCAAGTCAAGGTATAGATGGCGGAGGCTCTCCAAAGTCAATTAGCCTCATAAATAAAGGGCCGCCTGTTCTGTGTTTTTCTCATCCTTCCCAGCAGGTGAAGTCAATTAGACAATAAATATTTATTTTTCACATGCTGTGTGCATACATTTATTATCTCCCAAAGACCATTCACTAAGTCAACTGTCAGCAAATGTCTGTGGAACTTCCAGGCACAGGGGTCTAGGAAAATAGAATCCAGGAGGCCATGAAAACCATCTAAAGATTCTGGGAGAGAGAGAAAAAATGGCTGACCAGTAGCTGAGGCTGGTTCTACCAGAAAAAATAAAATAAAATAAAAGTGTGCAGGTATTTCAAAGAACTAGAAAGTTGGGGACTCCGGCTTTGCTATCTACAGTAAAAGCGGATGAATAACTTTCCCCAGAAAGGCTTGGTTTCCTGATCTGTCAGAATAAGGAAGGTGAGTTACCAAATGCAGCCGGGGTGTGGTGGCACATGCCTTTAATCTCAGCACTCGGGGGCGGGGAGGGGGAGGCAGAGGTAGGAGGATCGCCAAGAGTTCAAGGCCAAGTACACAGTGAATTCCAGGTCAGCCTGGGCTAGAGTGAGACCCTACCTTGGAAAAAAAAGAAGAAGGAGGAGGAGGAGGAGGAGGAGAACAAGAAGAATAAAAGGGGGGAGGGAAGAAAAGGAGAGGACCAACTGCTTCTTAAGCTTCAAGCAAGTTTCAGACATTCTGACCACGTGGGTGGAGGTGTTGGTAATTCAACAGCAATTCCGAAAGCCTTAGACTGATGTCAGATAAGGTGACATGAAGAACCCAGAGGGAGGTGCACATAACTCCTAGGGACACCCTCGCTCAGGTCTTGGCTTGCCACCCTACAACCGACCACAACCCTATCCTGGAGGTGAGCCACCTGCCAGAAAAACCCTATCTGCTCAACAACCCCCCACCCCAACTCACTGAGAAAGACTGTTTCCTTCCAGACACTTCAGGAGATGTGTAAAACCAAATAGGGTGGGGCAGCCACCAAGACCGTCTTTGGGGAGGAGAGGGTAGGTTATGCTGCCTGTTGGAGGGCGTGGAGTCCATGTCCTCCGGGATGCAGCTGTCTTTGGCTTGGTGACTCTCTCCTAGCTTACAGTACAAACTGGCCACCTACTTGGCCTTGCTTGGATAGAAGAAATCGGGGTCCCCTCACTGGTTTCCAGAGCTGCAAGACCCAACTCCGATAGCACCCCACTGCAGGGGCCACCCTCCATCTGGAGTTCCTCTGTAGTGGCTAGAGGCCCTGGCGTGTCCATTCTCTCTCTCATAAATAAATAAATAAATAAATAAATAAATAAATAAATAAATAAATAAATAAATAAAATATGCTTAAAAATGGGCTGGAGAGATGGCTTAGCAGTTAAGTGCTTGCCTGTGAAGCCTAAGGACCCCAGTTTGAGGCTCGATTCTCCAGGACCCACATTAGCCAGATGCACAAGGGGACACACGTGTCTGGAGTTCATTTGCAGTGGCTGGAGGCCCTGGCACGCCCATTCTCTCAGTCTCTCTCTCTCTCTGCCTCTTTCTCTATCACTCTCAAATAAATAAATAAAAATGAGCAACAACAATAAAATAAAGAAAAAAGAGTACATGTGTCATTGAACTCACTCCAAATGCAGGTACCCTTTTGAAGATCAGAGTAATATTGGTACTTTTTCTTCTAAACAGAGCTAGAGGCTACCCACTGGCTGCACTGTTAATTTCTGGTGAGACCACAGAGCCCTCTGTAAGTAAACAGAAGTAGAGATAAAACCTCCCAGCGTGGATCCTGCCCCTGTGACCAGGGAGGACCGATTGCATGTGTCCCCACAGGTCTCATGGGGTCTTGCAGGCCACCTGCCCAGCTGCACACACCTGTCCGGCACACTTCCTCAGAACCACCCTGCCCTGGAACCCAACTTACAGCACTCGATGGGGTTGGAGGCGGTTTGCAGGGAGACGATCCGGCCACTGGACTCCGGGACGTGCACGCGGAACACCAGCCGCACACGGGTGTTCTTCCTGCCAATGTCTGTCTCGCCCTTCCGCAGCTCGATGTCTGCGTTGCGGAGTTTCAGGATCCCCGCGCAGTCGATGCTGGGCAGAGGAGGAGAGCTCCGTTTATGGCAACCGCGGTGCAGAGCAGGAAAGATCACCTGCAAAGCCACCTCTGGTGGTGGCTCCATGGTTGGAAACTGCCACGATGGCTGTTTTGATCACCTCTACGGAGTTCTGCCCTCACATCCTGCCCCTTGGCTCATATTGTCCCCCAAAAAAAAGACTCCTCCCCAGACTTACGTAGCCCTCATGTTGTTCTTTGGCTCCAGGGGGATCTCCAGGACCTTGGTGTGGCCCACGATCTTCTCGTAGCTGGTGGTGGTGACAGTTTTCCCTGTGATCCGGTGCACTTGGTAGAAGGCGTGTGGCTTCAGGATCCTCTCATCGGCCGTGCCAATGAAGATCTGAAGACCCAGCGGCTTGTTCTCCATGTAGCCGTGGAGCTAGGAGAGAAAGCAAACCTGTGCTCTGCAGGGTGCGACGGCTCTGGTCACAGCAGCAGCAAAGCTCAGAGAGGTCCAAGGGCAGTGGACAGTATGGGGGACACTGCATAGTCTGGATGAATGAAGAATGGGGAGCAACCTTCACGTCCAACCAGAGGGATCCCTTTGCAACTGGAATATCAGGCAGCCACGGACAAGATTACAGGAAGTCAGAATTGTGTTTGTGGTGAAACGGCAAGGGGTGGTATACTTAATTGGTGATAGCATTGGGAGAGTGCATCAGAGATCTAAGGATAGAAAATAACCCAAAGAGAGGTGCAGAGCCCTTAACAAGGTTACCTGGGAAGATAAGGAGACAGATTATGTGACAATATTCCAGTTCACATACTTTGATTTTATAATTTTTTTAAAAAACATTTTATTTTTAACTTATACTTATTTGAGAGAGAGAGAGAGAGAGAGGCAGAGAGAGAGAGAGAATAGGTGCACCAGGGCCTCCAGTTGCTGCAAAGAAACTCCATACAAGTACGCCACCTTGAGCAACTGGCTTATGTGGGTCCTGGGGAGTAGAACCTAGATCCTTAGGCTTCACAGGCAAGCACCTTAACCGCTAAGCCATCGCTCCAGCCCTGATGATGATGATGATTTTTTTAATTTTTTAAATTTATTTATTTATTTATTTGAGAGCGACAGACACAGAGAGAAAGACAGATAGAGGGAGAGAGAGAGAATGGGCGTGCCAGGGCTTCCAGCCTCTGCAAACGAACTCCAGACGCGTGCGCCCCCTTGTGCATCTGGCTAACGTGGGACCTGGGGAACCGAGCCTCGAACCGGGGTCCTTAGGCTTCACAGGCAAGCGCTTAACCGCTAAGCCATCTCTCCAGCCCAAGACTGGCTAAATTTTCAAATGCTCCCAATTTAAAAGTTTGGAGAAGCCATGTTGGTGACGCACACCTTTAATCCCAGCGCTCGAGAGGCAGAGGTAGGAGGATCGCTGTGAGTTCGAGGTCAGCCCATGCTAGAGTGAGACCCTACCTTGAAAAACCAAGAAAAGGTGTGAAGAAATAAAAACACGTTTATTATTTAATTTAAAGAAAGTGGAAGGCGATTACCTAAGTCAAAAAGCCAGGCGTGGTGGTGCACACCTTTAACCCCAGCACTTGGGGGGCAGAGGTAGGAAGATTGCTGTGAGTTCGAGGCCAGCCTGGGACTACAGGGTGAGTTCCAGGTCAGCCTTGGCTAGTGTGAGACCCTACCTCGAAAAGAAGTTATTAAAGACCAGAAGAAAGCATGTCCCACCCAGGAGACAAAATATCAGTCTGTGACGAAATAAAGAATGACAAGTAAGGAAAAGGTGAAATTGAGCCCCAAACCCTTGTGGCTTTCCTAGCGCCGTTGCCTTTTCAAATTCAATTTTACATGCAGGAGGTATACAGAAATGTTTGCTGAAACAAATAGAACAATGGACAATTAGTTCTATTGGTAGGCTAGACTCGAGTGACAGGCCCAGGCAATGAGATTCTAAGTAACAGCTTACAGAAATACATTCCGGAGAATCAGCCAGTCTATGAGCTGACTCTGAAAGACCTAATAAACATTGTTGAGGGAGAAAAAGCGTCAAAACCTACAGCTTACAAAACAGTGCGGGACGTGTTCTCTCCATTTATGAATACAGTTCACAGGTGCAATCACAAAACGGTATGGAAGGACGTGTGCCAACCTGACCTCACGCTGACCATGGTGGGATGCTGGAGGGGCTCGAGACAGCAGGTGTGACTTTCTACAGCCTGGCATAGGAAGATTATATTCCTGGGGACGTGTGAAATCTATCACACAATAGACGTAAATATATATTCACTAACAAAAGACAAAAGAATGTTGATATGAAGCCGGGTGTGGTGGCTCACACCTTTAATTCCAGCACTTGGGAGGCAGAGGTGGGAAGATCACCATGAGTTCAAGGCCATCCTGAGACTACATAGTTTCAGGTCAGCCTGGGCCAGAGTGAGACCCTACCACAAAAAAAAAAAAAAAAAAAAAAGGAAGAAGAAGGAGGAGAAGGAAGAAGGAGGAGGAGAAGGAAAGAGGAGGAGGCTGATATATCAGTAGGTTTTGGCCATTTCTCCACTGACTTACACCAGCCAGTCTTTTCATCCTACCATGTCTCCATTCTTTTCTCTGCAAACTGAGGGGTCCAGGGCAAATGACTGTGACCCCATCCTTGCACAAAGCCCTATGGAACCTCAGCAGGATCTTGTGCCCCCTGAACACCCACAAAAAAAAGACAGACTCTGAGGTGATGGGTGGCAACAATAGTCTAGGCTGGAGCTGTCCTGGGCCAGAGCCACCAGGCACTCTATACCCAGTTAAACACAATTGAAAGCTCGGCTTAGCCATCTCACTCACCCCCTTTGAAGCAGTCACTGGACCACCAGGTACCACCATCCTGGTCAACGTGGACATAGAACGTGCCCATCCGCAGAGAAGAGTCTACTAAGAAGTGTTGGTCTAGAGACGTGGAGTTCTAGAAACCTCTTCTAGCATCCTACCAAGACAGGGCGGGTGGCAGGTGGAGAATGACCTTGCCCGTGGCCCTGTCTGCCACCTGCCTGCCTGCCAGGCGGACACCCCACAGCTTGACAAGAGGGGTGGCTTCCTGGCAAGGACAGAAGTTGGAACCTTTTAGCCGAAGCTCCAGAATCAAAAGGAAGAAGGGTAGGGTGGAGAAGAGACCGTCTCTGTGGCTGCTGCTTTGCATGGGAACCTAAGATCGCTGAGTTTCCCCGTGTGTCCCAGCTTGGTCACAGGCAGTGACACTGGTCTCAAGCGCCAGAAGGCAGTGAGCACAGCTGTCCGGGCTGCTTCTGCCTCCCGTGACAGAAGCAGAAGTGGCCCCAGGAGAGGATGCATGTGTGGGCAACAGCTAGCAGACACATCCCCACAAGCCTTCCCCAATCTAGCCACTTCTGTCCCCTTCCTCATCAGCACCAGACCAAGTTGCCATGGCCTCTCATGGGCGACTGCCAAGCACCCACTTGCCTCTTGCTGGTCTTTCTTAACAATAGCTCAGTAACCTGTTTTAAGTGTGTGTATGGAGGCCAGAGGACAGCCTTGGGTGTGGCTCCTCTCAGGTGCTCTCCACCTTTTTAAAAATTATTTTATTTTTATTTATTTATTTGAGAAAGGGGAAGAGAGAGAAAGAGAGAGAAGAATGGGTGTGCCATGGCCTCCAGTCACTGCATATGAACTTCAGATGCATGCACCACCTTGTACATCTGGCTTATGTGGGTACCAGGAAATCGAACCTGGGTTCTTTGGCTTTGCAGATAAGTGCCTTAGCCACTCAGCCATCTCTCCAGCCCCCTCCACCTTTTTTGAAACAGGCTCTTTCATGGATCCGGAACTAACCAATCGGGCCATAGTAGCTGGCCAGCGAACGCCAGGGATCTACTTGTCTTTAACTCCCCAGTGCTAGGGTTACAAGTACATACCAACCACGTCTTGCATTCTAATTGACAAATTGAACTCAGGTCCTCATGCTTTTAGGCAAGCACTTTACCCACTGAGCATCTGCTCTTTTAAGAATGCAAATCAGGGCTGGAGAGATGGCATAGCGGTTAAGCGCTTGCCTGTGAAGCCTATGGACCCCGGTTCGAGGCTCGGTTCCCCAGGTCCCACGTTAGCCAGATGCACAAGGGGGCGCACGCGTCTGGAGTTCGTTTGCAGAGGCTGGAAGCCCTGGCACACCCATTCTCTCTCTCTCCCTCTATCTGTCTTTCTCTCTGTCTGTCACTCTCAAATAAATAAATAAAAAATGAACAAAAATATTTTTAAAAAATTGTCAAATCCTACAAGGAAGAGCTTTCTGAAGCATCTTCCAGCATGCCCCGACCAATGACTTAATAACCAACTGGCCCTGAGTAGTTAAATTTATTTGCTGCATCCCTCTCTCCTCCACCTGAACATAAATCTTGCAGCAGCAGGGACCTCGCTAGTCATGTTCTCATGTAGAAGAGTGGAGCGGCCCAGGACGCACATGTCCCTCACGCCAGATACTGCACTCAGCATCTCACACCTGCCACACAGCTCTATGAGTGACAGGCCACCAGTGTCCACTTCTACCCACAGCTCTATGGGAGACAGGCCACCAGCATCCACTTCTACCTACAGCTCTATGGGAGACAGGCCACCAGTGTCCACTTCTACCCCACAGCTCTATGGGAGGTAGGCCATCAGTGTCCCTTTCACAGATGAGGAAACTGAGGCTGGCTAAGGTCAGGGCAATGTGCCCAGTCAACATGTGAACCCTGACTCTCCAGCCCCAAAGCCACACCTGTGGCCTCCATTGACTCAGCTGTCCAAAAATAAGGTGGAGCATAACTGAGGAGGACCCTCTCCCCATGTCAACCTCTGGCCTCTGCACACGCATGCACACATATGCCCATTCACCTTCCTATACACACGTGTATCCACACACATATGAATATGTATACTCCTCCACAAAATATATAAGAATCATTCATTGCAGGAAACATAGCTAACATAAATCATCAAATAAAATCCTCCCTCAAAATAAGCATGTACGTATTTCTAAACTTTCCTCTTATATTAACTATTGATTATGCATTTTTATATTAGTAAGTTTCAACTCATTAATACATGGGTTATGTAATTGTACAACATGTGATGTTTCAATATGTGCCTACATTGTGGACTAATTAAATTGTGCTAATTAACAAGGCCTATTGCTCTGCATACATTTTTGCAGTGAAAAATATTTAAAACTATTTTTTCAGCAATTTTCCTTCTTTTGGACA
Organism: Jaculus jaculus; assembly: GCF_020740685.1. Taxonomy (NCBI): domain Eukaryota; kingdom Metazoa; phylum Chordata; class Mammalia; order Rodentia; family Dipodidae; genus Jaculus; species Jaculus jaculus. The sequence continues at coordinate 130,536,531 of NC_059109.1, forward strand.
GGGTCTCATGGAGCCCAGGCTGGCCTGGAACTTGTTCTGTAGCCAAGGTCGGCCTTGAATTCCTGATCCTCCTGTATCCATCCCCCTCTGATGCTCTGAAGAGAGGTATGCACCACCACACCTGGCTTTTTCTTAGAATTTCGAAATATACAAAGCATCGTTTCTTGTAGTCACCGTTCTGCACGACAGATCACTAATGCATCACCTCCTGCCTGATTGGAACTGTGCCTTTCCAGACCTTTCTTCTAGGTACACAGATCTACGCATTTGTGTGATAACAATACTTTGTGTATTGTTTCCATACAATAATAGTGTAGCGTGACTAATTCCTCACGGTGTTAACTCTTGTCTGTGAGCTATCGAGTGACTGAACACGTCAGAACTCAACTCCTCAACTTAGGTTGCTTGTGTCCCAATGAGGCTGAAGCCACAGTAAGTGGAAAATGTGGTGCATACTTCTGACTCCTGGGGCTCACCCAACAAGCTGTGGAGTCAGGGGACCACTGTCCCGTGGCTGCAGGACCACCAGAGACCTGTACCTCCCTGCGGCCACCTAGCCTCCGGAGAAAGTTGGACCACACGTTGCAAGCCCAAAGAAAGACCAATGAACTTCAAAATCCTGCGTGCACTGGCTACATGCTGCTTGTGTGTGGTGTACGTGTGTGTATGCATGTCCATATGTGTAGGGGTACCTGTGCATATGTGTGCACATTCATGTGGACATCAGAGCTGACATCAAGGGTCTCCCTCAGTTGCTTCACTTTATTCTCGGAGACAGGGTCTCTCACGGAGCCTGGAGCTCACCCATTAGCTACAGTCACTGGACAGTGAGCACCAGCGACCTCTCTGCCTCCCCTGCGCTGGGATTACTGAGCAAGCCACCACGCCCAGCATTTAACTTGGGAGCTGTGGATCTGAACTCCAGTCCTCAAGTGTGGACATAAGCAGTTTACCCGCTGAGGCATCTCCCCAGCACCCCCAGAGAGCTTTTGCAGTGCTGTAAGCGGTCCCAGCAGCACCATCGTACAATGAGGATCTCATCTGGACCCTGAGCTGGGTGACTCAGCCTCAAATGTGGGGTTGATTTTCACAATGGCAGCTGGCCAAACAAACTGTTTTGAATTTAACTAAAATCAAACGTTAACAATGTTGAGTAGCATTTTCTTTGCGTGTTGAATTTGGAGTATTAGGAAATTGGTATTGCCCTCAAAGCGTTCATAGTGGAGGAAGAGAAACCCCTGGGAGTGTTTGATTGTAAGTCTTAATGGCCACAGAGCACGTGAGGGGGCCGGGGGAGGAACTTTTACAAACACACAAGGATCCTATGTCCTGCATTTCACGTTGGGCACAAGTGGAAGCCCATACCCGCCGTCTCCAAGCACAGCCGCACACCCGCATGCCAGGCAGACAGCATTCCCCTATAACTCTCAGCCCCGTCTCCCAGCCAGCCCTGCACACACATCTAATGAATGCATATTAATAGCTTCAATAAAGCCTCCCTCTGCCTCACTTCATGGCCCATCTCAAGATCTCATCTATCCACGACTTAGTGCATCTGGCTTTATGTGGGGACTGGGACATTGAACCCTGCCTATCAGGCTTTGCAAGCAAGTGCCTTTAACCACTGAGCCATCTCTCCAGCCCTATCCTGTTTCCTAAATGCTATTCAAATCCACCACGTGGTCCTCTGGTCAAAGATGTCCTGGTCTTCGTGCTTCCACCTCAGCTGTGAAGTCCTTACCATACATGGCAGCCAGAATGACCCCCAAGATGCCATAGCCTGTCTCCTTTGCACAAGTCCTCTCAACAGCAGAAATCTCCCATCAAAAACCCAAAGTCCCGGGCTAGAGAGATAGCTCAGCAAGTAAAGTGCTTGTCTCACAGGCATAAGGACCTGAGTTCGATCCTCCGAACCCACGTAGATACCCAGAGCGGCGGCACGCACTTTCGTCATCCCGGCACTGGGGAGGCAGAGCCAGGAGAACCCCTGGGACTTACTGGCCAATGGTCTAGACTAATTACTGAGTCACAGGCCAGTGTGAGTGCGACCCTGAATCTAAGGAGGTGGACAGTATTTCTGAGGATCTGGCCTCCACCCGGACGTGCATATACATGTATGCATACCTCACACGTATACACGGATATGTATACATACGTGTCTCTCACATCCACATTAAAAAAATGTCCTAAACATGACTCAAGATCATATCTTCCCCACATTCTTCCTCTTTCCACATAGCCACTGTGATCTTGTCGACCACTAACCAGCTAGGCAAGTTTCGGCCCAAGGTCTCACCCTCCTCTCCCTTGGCTGGGACCACTCTCCCACTGTCCCCACATACACGGGGTTCACCCTTATTGTCTTCAACCTCTCCCAGGTAGGAGCCCCACACCCTTGTCACTCCACTCACCCACCTGACATCTACCACCTCCCATGGAAGCGGGGTGTGTTGATTTCACTCATCTGCCTCCCCCACTAGGACATCTAGAATGTCTCACGGTGCTCAGGTGTGAGCTCCGGGCTGAGGTGGGAAGTAAGTGGCTGTCTTCTCTGCCCGATCCTCGATCCTCCCTTTCCATGACAAAGAACTCCTGTGCCCGTGCTGGTGTGGCCTCGGCAGCCATTGCCACAAGACTTGCTTTGCTCAGCGCAGGCTGGTTGGATGGCCGGCGCCGGGCCCTGCTCTGCTCCCAGCTCAGGTGACAGCATCTCCAGGTGTCCATTCCATAGCCCATGTCAGGTCCTACAGACCACAGAGAGGCTCAGGCCACTAGGAGACAGCAGGGACCACTGGCCCCAGGGAGTGACACATTTTGAAATGTGTACAAGAGAATGAAACTGTCTTCCTAGGTTCATTTCTCTTCAGTTTCTCTCTGTATTCTAAATTAAGAGTCAAGTAATTCTATATTTCTCACATGAGTGGAAATTAGAACCAGAACTAGCCCTCACACAGCAAGCATGCGCTAGCTGGAGGGCCTGGAATGGCGGGATTTGCTGCTAGCGACCGCGTCGGTGGTGGGACCCAAGGAAGGGCTCCACAGAGCAGCAAGGAGCATCCGTGCAGGGCGCGTTAACCTCTAGGACTTGGGTCACCAGCAGCGCTCCAGCCCCACTGGCCCCAGAAGTCTCTGGATGCAGCCCCTGGTCATTTCGCTCTCTCGTGAGGACTACCCACCCACCTTCTAACTGCAGTCCCTTTTCAGGAGGGTCGGCTGGGCCTCCAACCCCCTCCTGACCAGCTGTCCCCCTGGGCCAAGGGGGTCACAGAATCACATGGGACGTGGCTCTGCAAGTCCTGGGTCACACAGGCTGGCCTCTGGAAGCTGACCTCTGGGCGCACCTGGGTTTGCTTCGTTTTGAACAGCCCTGACTGTGTCGCCTTTCAGCGTCACCCCCCTTAGCGTCGGTGGCCACCTGGGTCTGATTCCTCCTATGCTGCAACAGGGAGTCAGTTCACATCTGCGGACCTCAGTGTCTTCATCTGTAAACAGGGCTGCTGGCGGGATGTTGGGAGAGGCGAGTGAGCTCTGCACAAAGCATGTAACCAGCGCTCACTATTTGCCGACTCTCGCTCATACTCACTCCTCCACGGTGGCTTCAGACTTTAGCAATTTAAGCTTTTCTCTTCTCTAGTGTCCGTTCTTGGGAGAAAACATCTCGAAGATCATCCTTCAACTCTAAAACACAACCACCTCTGGGTGCATTAGCCTCCTTATGGCCACCCATGGGATCCTGCAGGATCCGGTTCTCACTGATGTCACCAGTTTCTGCTACCCTCCGGCTTGCCTAGCCGCATGGCCTCCTTGTTGCTTCTTCAACAGGCCGAGGCTGTCCCTACCTCAGGGCCTTTGTACACCTAGGGCCTCCTGCCCTTGGTCTTCCCACAGATCTGCCTTATTCCTCAGGCCTCCGGCTAAATACAGGGCATTCTCTGAAAGGCCTAGCAAAAGCAGAGCCTCCCAGCTTCCTCCTGTTTGGTTCCCTGGACCAGCAGCCATGGTTACCTTATGCGTTTACTCATTCCACTAGAACGGAAGCATGTTCACCACTGTGCCCCAGCATCCTGAATGGTGGCTGGCACCCCAACGCTCAATAAACATTTGCTGAATAAATAAGTCGAGAGATGGATCCTACGTGGACCCACATACTGTGAGTGACTCACCCTCCCACGGCCCTGAGAAAGGAGGCTATTCACGTCTGGAAGAGTCCCCACGTTTGCAGACTGCCTGGATTTTCTGCTCTCCGGGCCAGTCTACAGGAATGTGTCTCCCCGTGAAAGAGACATATTATACCAGACCAATTACCCTATAAGTCAGAAGAGGAGACAAACCGGGGCTGGAAAAGTGGAGTTTACAATCTTGAGACTGAGTTGAAAAGACAGCAACTTGGCGGCCCCGCAGAGACGGCGAGGGAAGAGTGAGGATGGATCATGTCCTACGGCCCACGTGGTCACCCGAGGCCAGACAGGTGGAAACACCTTTCAAAGCAGCTCTCCGGGGACCTCTTCTGCAGGGTACTGGCCTGATGTCCAGGGAAAAGGTGACAACTGTCTGTGGTATGAGCTCCCTGAGCTTCGGGAAGGTAGGAAGGGGGAGAGGAGCGAATTGCCAGAAAAAAAAAAAAACAATTGAAGCTGGCAGGAACTCCGCACACGTTGCGAGTGATCGCTTATACCTACAATCCCAGCACTCGGGGAGGATGAGGCAGGAGGACTGCTGTGAGTTCAAAGCTAGCCTGCGCTACATAGCGAGAACCTGTCTGAACCCACTTTGTCAAAGAAACGAAAAGGACTCATGCAATTATCCATCCGGGCATCATATGGTTAGTCTGTGGCAGCGCCCTCCCTCCCAATACCCGACGAAGCAGCCTCTGGGCTCCACGTAAATGTTTTGCCTAAAAGGGGGACATCTGGACGAGGCATAAGATCCGGCCTCTCATCTTTCACTATAGGGAGAGCTGGAAAAGACCCGAAGCTGGTATAGCAGCAGAAGGCAGGACTCGTGAAATGCAAGCCGCGCGGAGCCGGCCAGAGTCCCTGCAAGGTGAGCCGTCCCTGTCCGCTACACCTCCTCCTCCCCAGGGACAGCCTGGCCATGCAGGTCTCTCTGGAGCCAGACCAAGAATTCTGAGTCACTCCTGCCACGAGAGAAAGGAGAAAAGGAGGCAGACGTGGTGTGTACCTTTCTGCACTCTATTTTGGGATTTTTTAAGATCCAGTTTCTTGGGTTTCAAAGGGTGGGTTTTTGGAGGGCTCCAAAGGGCCTGCGCTCTCTGGGAGCTGGCTAGACAGCGGCGGGCCGCACTGAGACGCCTGGATGGCAGTGCAGACCTGGATGAGGTGGGGCCTCTGGCAGATCAACAGATCACATCATCTGGGAACAAGGAGCCCTTCTTGCGGCCACGGCTGGCTGGTCTGACTCGCCTCCCCACCAGAGGCAGCTCACATTCATTCACTCCCTCCTCAGTCATTTAGCAGTAGCACCCGCCTCTGGGATGGGAAATGAAGGCTGCTGCCCAGAGGAGTGAGGCACACCTCCACCCCCACCTGGCCCTCTGGGGAAGCACCAGGCACAGCTCTGCGTGGAAAGCGTCTGGGTATGTTTTGGTGCTGAGATTCTGTTTTGCAGGCTGGGAAGTCCATGGCTAATGGGCCCATCTCAGGTTAGGGCCTTGGGTTTACCCCTGCCGGCAGCAGAACACGAAGTGATCAGCAAGCAAGGGGAGAAGAACCCGCTCCTGAAAGTCACCCATGGGCAGCCTTCATCCTGGCACAAGTGATGTCTTCACTCAAGTGCCTTCTCCCAAACCCTCGCTGGGGATCAGGTTCCCAACACAGGAGTTGTGAAGGTGGTGACATGGGATTATCACTACCCCACTGATTTAGGATGGGGCAGAATTTCTCCACCTCAGAACAGACCAAGGTAGACCATTCAATTCAGATTCCACACCCTATGGAGTCCTGCCTCGCACCATTGCTTCTTCTCTGGGCATGTCGGCTGGCTACTGCTCCATGCCCCGTACACAGGAAGGAATGGCCTGGGTCTTCTGGTCATTCCTAAATCACCCCTCTCTGCCTCAGGGCTTTTGTACTGACTATCTGGCTAGCTCCTTTCTGGAACCTCTCCCATCTGAATCTTTTTTTTTTTTAATTTTTTACTTATTCATTTGCAAGCAGAGAGAGTATGGGTATACCATGGCCTCTAGTCACTGCAAACAAATCCCAGATGCATGTGCCACCTTGTGCATCCAGCCTATATGGGTGCTAAGGAATCAAACCCAGGTCATCAGGCCTTACAGGCAAGTGCCTCAACCATTTCTCTAGCCCTCCATCTGAATCTTTATCACCATTCAAATATTACCCTAAATGAACATATCCCTGAATGGGACTCAGCCCTAGCAACCCCAGGAGAAAGAAAGTAAACCGCCTCACCAGCATTCTCTGTCATCACCCATTTACCCTTAAGACACTTCATCCCAAACCAAGAGGATCCTGAGTGTGGTTCAGCTGGCCTGGCGTCTCCTCGTGAGAGCACAAACCCCACAGGACAAAGACCTTCTCAGCAGCTCTCTGCAGGGACAGCTGGAGCTTGCACTCCTGGGCACAAACTCAAAGAGGAGAATCTCCAGGGTCCCCAGGTGCCATCTGTCACCAGAGGTCTATCACACTCTAAGTATAACTGTCCTCTCTCTAGACCTTAGGCTATGAAAAATCAGGTAATAATGAAAGTCCACCTCTCAGAACAACAACAGTATAACCCTTGGAGCCTTAAGTCAGTCCAGGCAGCAGTGATCACATCACCCTCACACCCACTGTCCCTTCTTCCTCCTGTCAATGGGATCCTGTGCATCTTGGGTGGCCAGGACCAGGCTCGGAATCAGTACTGCCTAGCGTCCTTTGCAGAGGAATGTGGCCAAATACCAGATGAGGTGCATGAGTTAACAGCAAACAAGCAGAGGAGGTGCCACAAGCCTCCTGACTGGAAGTTGACCAAGCTAGGGAATGGATCCCTCTGCCCTGTCTCCCGTCCTCTCTTTGGAATTCTGCCACTCCCAATGTGGGTGCAATGGCTTCAGCTCCAGCAATCACTCTGAACCCATGAGGTGACCATCAGTGGAACAGGAAGAGAGAAGGAACCTGGATTCCTGGTGACTTTGTAGCACACTAGACTACTTATCTCTAGACTTTATGCTTATGGGGGTTTGATTCAGGTGTCCCCCCATAAACTTAGGTGTTCTGAATGCTAGGTTCCCAGCTGATGGAGATTTGGGAATTAACGCCTCCTGAAGGTGATGCATTGTTGGAGGTGGGCTTATGGGAGTTATGGCACACTCTCCTGTTGCTATTGTCCACCTTATGTTGGTAAGGAGGTGATGTCCACCCTCTGCTCATGCCATTGTTTTCCCATGCCATCATGGAGCTTCCCCTCAAGTCTGTAAGCCAAAATAAACCATTTTCGCCCCACAAGATGCTCTTGGTTGGGTGACTTCTGCCAGCAATGTGAACCTGACTGCAACACTGCCTAAGAAAGTAAGGTCTTGAATGTTTAATCAACTGTTATTTAGGGTTTGCTGCTTAGCCGAAAGACCTATCAGCCCATCACCATGACATCACATCCTCCACACCATTGTGTTCTCCTCCACCGTGTTTCAGTGGAATAAGACAGCCACGTTCGGAGAGCCTCCACTTAAACAAACCGTTGGTACAAGGAGCAAGGGGCCCCATGCAGGTCTGCTTCATAAAGGGCTTCTTGCAAATCTTCCCTTTTCCAGCATGTGTGTGGTTGTGTGTGTGTACAGTGTGTGCACATGTGTGTGCAGATGCATGTGCCCCGTGTACATGTGTGCAGAGGCAGAGTAGACCATCCTCCTCTATCACTCAGCCACCTGCTTCCTCGAGACAGTCTCTCCCTGAACCCACTGGCTGATCAGTGAGCCTCCAGCCATTCTGCAGTCTCTCCCCCTCCCCACATCCCCCACCGGCAATAGGACAGGGGCTCCAGCTGTGTGTGGCCACACCTGGCTGCTTACATGGATGCTTGGGATTGAACTCAGGCCTGTGTATCAAACAGTGTTACCTGCTGAGCCATCCCTCCAGCCCCAGAAAATGCCATCTTTGAAAAGCTAGACATTGACAGTACCTTGGACAGATGCTGCCGTCCATCATCAAAGGTCAAGCGTTCCGACTGCCCAGAAGCACAGTGAATTCCTGCTCCTGTTCTCTTACTCCCTTACTCACTGCCTGCATGAGTTCCTAGAACATTCCCCCCAGAAGGGTGGGAAGTGGGGAGAAGCGGGGACTGCAGTGGGTCCCCGCCAAGAAGAAAACCACTGCTGACTTTCTGTCTGGTTTCTGAGATGATTTTTTGTTCTGGTCAATGGGGTCTGGCCCGCCAGTTTTCTATGATTTTGCATTCAAGGCGACAAATATTTGTCGAGTACCCCGTCTAGCCACCCAAAAGGCCACGTTAGGGAAAATGTGTATAACAGAGGGACCTGTAATTAATCATAATAACAACAACAGCCAGACCGGTGTCGAGAGCTTGTTTAAGGTCAGGCCTTGTTCAAAGTGGTGACTTCCATCTCACTCACACCTCTGACAACCCCAAAAGTAATGCTATCATTTTTACAAGGGAAACAACTAAGACACAGACAAGGTAAGCGAATGACTCGAGATCACAGAGCTAGGGGGACAACATCCAGGTGTCTAACCAGGCCAGCCTGGCTCGGTGGCCCACTCTCAGCAATTATCTGCTCTGACACAGGAACAAAGTGCATCCGCTCACGACCACCGCACTGCTCCCCAAATCCTCCAGCTGCGGTCCTGGTCTTGTTCTGGGCTATTAGGGACTCCATCTTTCTCATCAAAAACATTTAATTTCTATCTTTACAGAAATTGATTTCAAGAGAGATTTTACCGTCACAACCATCAACAGGAAACCAGAATCACGCAGAGATGCCATTCACGATAAAATGTAAACAGGCTGGGACGGGTGGGGGGGGGATGGCTTAGTGATTAAAGATGTTCGCACCACTTGCCTGTGAAGCCAAAGGACCCAGGCTCATGTCCCCAAAATAAGACACATACACAAGGTGGCACATGTGTCTGAAGCTCGTTTGCAGTGGCTAGAGGCTCTGGTGTGCCCATCCTCTCTCTCTCTCACTCATAAATAACTAAAATATTTTAAAAATATGCTTGCACCATAAGCCTGCCAACCAAAGTCCAGATCCCTCCACAAAGCCAGACGCAAAGTGACGCACACATCTGTGACCCCAGTGCGCCTATGGAAATGGAAAGCAGAGCCAGGAGAATCAGAAAGCTCTTGAACCAGTTAGACCAGCCTTCCCACTGGCCAAGACCCTGTCCCAAAGAAGGTGGAAAGAGAGGACTGACACCCTGAGGTCATCCTCTGACCTGGCAATGCCTACACCCACACACACACACACACACACACACACACACACACACACACACACTGCCATTTTTTAAAAAAGAAAAAAATAAATAAAATCTTGATTGACACAACATTCATTGACACCCTCCTGCTCAGAGGGTCAAACACCATGTTTGTAGAATGTTGAACTGGTTATGCTAAATGCGTCAGGGAAGTCAGGGAGGGACCAGAGTGGAACGGGGGCGGGGCGCTGTGGCAAGCCACTGATCATCCTCAGATGTGTTAAGAAGACAGGTCCTGCCTCACCCTGGAGGGAATCAGCAAACCTAAGAAAACGGAGCTCCTTCTACCATGGCCGGTGGGGGGGGGGGGGGGGGGGTTGCGTCTTGTGTTCAGAGGGGCAGGGGAAGTGAAAAAGGAAATGAACACAGTATAACAAGTTAATGCGTTTTTCAGCAGCCAACCATGGCATTCATCCCAGCAGCCCGTCTGATTGTCTGGGGTCTTCCCTATTGGTGGGCGTGTCCATGGGGTGGACAGTGGAGTCTGGGATAGGGAACTGTCTGCCTGCTGCGTGGACCTTGTCCATTGCTGCTGTGTAAACTTCCATTGGGGCTCATTTCTGGCTACCAGGGTCATGTCCCTGAACTTGGAGCTGGAAGCGGGGTGGAGTTGCCACCGTATGTGTAGTTCCAATGTACGGGCATAGCTAAACCACCAACACAGCGTACAGAAAAGACACAGCATTCCTCAAAATGTAACTAGTGGGTGCCTGAACCCGGTGAATACACACACGGGCCTCCACACACTTCTACTGGGCACATTCCTGTGACACTGTCCATCTCTTGCTCACTGTCCCCTGCCCACTGTCACATCCACCACCTGAGAACTCCACATATGTCCCCTGCGACTGGGCAGGAGGGTCTTCCTGTCTGATCTCCACTCCACCTCACTTATGCCACTAATCCTCCTGTCCCTGCCCCTGTGCCCATCAGATGTGACATGAGCCTTGCCCAGCCTGGGGGGGGCCTCCAGATAGCCACATTCCTGGGCACGGCAGAAAGGACAATCACAAGCTGGACACGGTGGCAAACACCTGTAATCCCAGCAACCTGGAAGCTTGAAACAGGAGGGTCACCATGAATTTGAGGCTAGCCTGGGCTACAGAGCAAGATGATCTCAAAACACCCACAAGGGTAAACACCATCCACTAAGTCACCTGGGCCAGTGTGCCGAGCTGTCCCCAGAGCCCCAGACCAGCTCTAAAGCCCTCACTCATCCCCTGTGCAGACACAGCCCAGTGGCTCAGTCAACAGGGCTTGGCACGGCCCCGGCAAGTTTCAGGGACGCCCAGGGAGCTCTGCACAATGGAGGGGTGTGACCGTGCGTGAGTGTGGCATGGCGTGTGGCAGGCTCTGGCGACACGGAGAGTCATCCATCACCCTTTCGCTGAAAAGTGGGAAAACAAACAACAGAACCCCAGCGGCCTCATTTAACGAGAACCAAACACAAAAGCTGAGGCAAAGCCTTCCTCTCCCTGTGTTTCCCTTTTCCGGCCGGGAACCAGCCACAGGCCAAGATAAGGGGCTGCGGCCGCGGAGGGCTTCAAAGGGCGCCGCTCCCTGCAGCCAGCACCCAGAGCCCGCCGGGGCCCGGGAGCCCAGGCTCAGGGCCAGGCTGCTCAGAGGCGGCTTCGGGCTCACGCAAGCCGGGCAGGAAATGCGCCTGTCAGGCTGGGGGACGAAGCTCCTTATCGTGTTTTCTTTCAACCGCCTCCAAGCGAGCATCCGTCCACGCCTGTCAAGGCCAAGCGTGATCCTTTTATGTCACCCCGCTGCCCACTCCTGGACGTGGCCCTGCGAGCGAGGCATTCTAGCATTTGTGCTGAAGCTCCCAGGCCAGAGCTGTCACGGAGGAGGCTGCCCTGGGCTTCTGTGACCCATGGGGCAAAGTTACTGAAATCTTCTGAAACTACCAAAAAATCCAGGAGGGGTTCCAGGCTTGTGGACCCCAGGGCCTCAGAGCAGGGATGCAGGGCCAGCAAGTCCTGACTGCAGAACATTCCAGATGCCAGTCTGGATGGGTTATTCACATACTCTGGATGAGCTGTCACACAGGGGTTGGAACCTGTCATGTTCCCAGGGAAACGGGGATTCACTGAGTTGAAGTCCTGAGCCAGCACATAGCGGGTGTTCAATAAATGCTCTCTTTGCTGGTTGGGGAGATGGCTAGGTTGGTAAAAACTTGCCTTGCAAACACGGGGATGTGAGTTTGATCTCCGGAAGCCCTCTGAAAATGCCAGGTATAGTGGCACATGCCTCTTATAACCTCAATGCTGGGGAGGCTGAATGGGAAGATCACCACTGTGAGTGTAAGGCCAGCCTGGACTAGAATGAGACCCTGCTTCCAAAAGAAAAAGAAAGTGGGCTGGAGAGATGGCTTAGCAGTTAAGCGCTTGCCTGTGAAGCCTAAGGATACTAGTTTGAGGCTCGATTCCCCAGGACCCACATTAGCCAGATACACAAGGGGACGCACGCATCTGGAATTCGTTTGCAGTGGCTGGAAGCCCTGGCACGCCCATTCTCTCTCTCATAAACAAAAATAAGCAACAAAAAAAAATTTTTTTTAAAGTGAGCTGGCTTAGTGGTTAAGGCATTAGCCTGCAAAGCCGAAGGGTCCAGGTTCAATTCCCCAGGACCCACATTAGCTAGATGTACAAGGGGGCACATGCGTATAGAGTTCATTTGCAGTGGCTGGAGGCCCTGGTGCACCCATTCTCTCTCTCTCTCTTTCTCTGTCAAATAAATTAATAAATAAAATATTTTTTAAAAAATGGCCAGGCATGGAGGCTCACTCCTTTAATCCCAGCACTTGGGAGGCAGAGGTAGGAGGATTGCCATGAGTTCAAGGCCACCCTGAGACTACAGAGTGAATTCCAGGTCAGCCTGAGCTAGAGTGAGACCCTGCCTCAACCCCCCCAAAAAAATAAAAAATGGTTTAGGAAATTTGGGGGTTGGGGAGATAACTCAGTGATTAAAGGCATTTCTTGCAAAGCCTGCAGGTTCGGGTTCAGTTCCCCAGCCACTTACATAAGCCGGATGCACAGAGTAGCACAGGCGTCTGGTATTCATTTGCCGTGGCAAGAAGCTTCAGTGTGCGTGCGTACACAGACAGACAGACAGACAGACACACACACACACACACACACACACACATGCACACAGTACAAATAAATAAACTTAAACATAACATTAATTAAAAATGGCCTCCGCCGGGCGTGGTGGCGCACGCCTTTAATCCCAGCACTCGGGAGGCAGAGGTAGGAGGATCGCCATGAGTTCAAGACCAGCCTGATACTACATAGTGAATTTTAAGTCTGCCTGGGCTAGAGCGGGGACCCTACCCCAAAATAAATAAGTAAATAAATAAAGTTAAAAAGTTTTGGGGCTGGAGAGATGGCTCAGCAGTGAAGGAGCTTGCCTGAAAAACCTAAGTACTGGAGTTCAGTTCCCTACGACCCACATAAAGCCAGCTGCACTGAGTGGCACATTCACCTGGAGCTCGTTTGCAGCAGTGGGAAGCCTTGGTGTGCCCATATGCACTCTCCCTGTCCGTCCCTCCCCCAGATAAAAAGGGAAGTGGTGACAGGCTGAGAGACAAGCTCCGGTCGCCCCACAGTCATCACGGAACCTCGGGTACGAGGCAGGAGTCCTCATACACGGACATCCTCTGGATTCACAGAGCAACTGCCACCATAGTCACGGCCGTGCACTGGCCTGAGTGTGACCTCAGGTCACACGTTCACTTTCTGAAAGGTGTCCACAGTAGGACCAGGCCAGAAGAGCCCCAGTGCACAAGCTGCCATGCACAGCCTCGCACTATCACCAGTGACCTCCAGACGGGCAGCTCCACTCGGGCCCGGCCTCCTCACGGGCCCGCAGTACCCTTCTTTAAGATCTGAATGCAATAGCACTTGGCTTTAAAAAAAAAATGCAGCTTCTGGGGCTGGAGGCATGGCTTAGTGGTTAAGGCATTTGCCTGCAAAGCCAAAGGACCCAGATTCAATTCCCCAGGACCCACGTTAGCCAGATGCACACGGGGACGCACGCGTCTGGAGTTCGTTTGCAGTGGCTGGAGGCCCTGGTGTGCCCATTCTCTCCCTCCCTCCCTCCCTCTCCCTCTCTCTCTCTCTCTCTCTCTCTCTCTCTCTCTCTCTCTCTCCTTCCCTCTTTCTCTGCCAAATAAATAAATAATTTTTTTAAAAAAGTGCAGCTTCTGGACTGGGCTGGTGGCTCAGAGGGTAAAAGCGTTTCCTGTACGAGCATGGGGATCTGAGTTAGTTAAGAACTCGCTCACAGCCAGATGTGATCTGTAACCCCAGATCTCCTTCAGCAGATGAGCAGTGGAGAGAGGAAAATCCCTAGAAGTTCACAGGACAGCCAGGCTGGCAGACACAGTGCCCAACAACAGGAGGTCTGCCGAGACGTGACACCAAGAAAGTCCACACGCACGCCGTGGCTCGTGCATGCTGCGATGGCATGTGCATACACATGAAGATAATAAAGAGGAGAATTTGACTGGCTGGGGGGCCGGGGGAGTGTCATGAAATGCCTCGCTGAAGCAGCTCACTGTGAATGCCCACACATCCTCCTTTCTACGCAGAGATCTGCTGCCGTGCTGAACTGGGGCTCCCTACATCAAGTGGCAGCAGATAAATTCTACAGTGCACATGTTTGGCACGCATGGCATTTGGGGAGAACAAAGACCAAGGAATCCGACACGCTCCCTGGCATAGATTCGTGGCCTGGGATTCTGTTACCTTCGGGGTCTCATGCCAACAATGAACGCACTCCCCCCAGCCCATGCACGAGGAAGACGTGTCCTCCATGCTGGAATAACAGCGGGGACCCAGTCTTCCCTCCAGTGTCCCCGTGGGAAAGCTGGGTCAGAAGAGAGGTCCCTGGACACAGAGGCGGAGATAAGCCACAGGGGAGGAGCCTGGCTTCATGACCAGAGGGATTTTTTTCTGCTTGCAGATGAAACCTTGAGGGCTGGGGAGATGGCTTTGTGGCCCGGATCACTGGTGTCTGTAAGAGGTGTGGTGGGCATGCCTGTAATCCCAGTGTCGGGTGTGGGGGACAGCAGAGACAGAATCCCTGGGGCTTACTGGCCAGCCAATCTAGCTGAATCACTGAGCTCTAGACTCAGTGACAGACCCTGTTTCAAAAAGTAATGTGGGGTTGGAGAGATGGCTTAGTACTGAAGGTGTTTCTTTGTAAAGCCTAAGGACCCGGGTTCTATTCCCTAGGACCCACATAAGCCAGATGCACAAGGTGGCACATGTGTCTGGATGTTGTTTGTAGTGGCTAAGAGGCCCTGAGGTGCCCATTCTCTGTCTCTCTCTCATAAATAAATAAATAAATAAATAAATAAGTTACATATATATACACATACATATATGATTTAGAGGTAGGGTCTCACTCTAGCTCAGGCTAACCTGAAATTCACTATGTAGTCTTGGGCTGGCCTCGAACTCGTGGTGATTCTATTACCTCTGCCTCCCCAGTGCTAGGATTAAAGGCATGTGCCCCCACGCCTGGCAATATATATATATATATATATATATATATATATATATATATATATATATATATTTTTTTTTTTTTTAAAGTAATGTAGAGAGCAACTGAAGGAGACACCTGACATCGACCTTTGGCATGCACACACACACACACACACAACCACACACCACACACATACCAACAATGGTGAGTCTTGAGCAATGACTAGGGCATTCACACCCGCAAGCTTCAAGTCCACATCTGTGGCAGAGTGGTTCACAAAGAGGAATGCCAACGAGTGAGCCAGGCCCAGGGCCTGGGGCCCTGGGGAGCCACGCTGGCTGCAGAACCCTGCTCCCAAGGCCAGCGGCCCCGTGAGGAATGGCCTGAAACTATCAGGTCTTGTGCTTGTCACCATCAGGCAGGTGGAAGCCCTCCCCTGGAGAAGAACCTACTTGTCAGTGACAGTCACTTGGATCAATTGTCCTTCAAAACCCCCAAACAGCCAAGTCCTGCCAGCACACACTGGGCCCCAGCGCTCAGACACTGTTTCTTCACATTAGCAGGCCATTCCAGAGGCCCAGAGCCTTGTTCCTTCAGAAGCCTAGAGCACCTCGCTGAAATGTCACCTGCTCCAGGAAGCTTCCTTGGATCCCCTGGGGCAGGGCAAGCATCTAGGCCCTCACTCACCCCCAGTAACAGCCCCATCTTTCTACACCAGCTCTTCTCCATAAGCTAAGAAATGTGAGGCACTGACTGGATGCACACCGCCAGGCACCTCTGCCCGCCTCCCTCCAGGCCTCACCCCTTTCGGAGAAACTGTCATCATTCCCATTTACCAGCACGGGGAGGTCAAGCAACTTCCCAGTGTCACACAGCCCACAGTCACAACGGCGCAGGAACTGAACCCAGGCCATCAGGTTATATCCCCCCTGCTACTGTTAACTTCTTTGCTAAACTGCCTGATCCCCCCACCCACACACCCACGCATGAGCCGTGACCTCACTGACTGCTGTATCTGCCCGAAATGACCATTACACTCCTTGAAAGCAGAGTCAGATCTCGCTTCTCAGAGCACAGCTGACCTCGGGAAGGTGCCTGCTGACTGGAAGTGAACATCGCTGCTCCCATTTTGCCTCCAAGACAGAAAGGCCATGGGGTGGAGGAAAGGGTAGAAGCCACTCTGTGGCTTGGGGACCACTGAATTACCATAAGCCTTTCTTTCTTTCTTTCTTTCTTTCTTTTTTGAGGCAGAATCTCCCTATTGGAGCCCAGGCTGGTCTTGAACTCACGGCATTCCTCCGGCCTCAGCCTCCTGAACGCTGGCATCATAGGCATGACCAGCAGGATCCCACGTGTGTTCTGAACCCTGGTCTGACCTTGATCCAGCTTCTGCATAGCATCTGCTCACAAGCCCACTGGGGACAGTCCCTCCGTGTACAGCCTGCCCCTGCTCACAAGGAGAGGAGTGGGGGGGGGGGCACCTCAGAACAGGAAGGCAAAAAGGGTGAGATGGGGAGACTCATTCGCACTGCACAATTAACAAGCCCGCTGCCTTGTTCAGAGTCAGGCCTGCGACCCCCAAGCCGAGCCCAGCCCTAAAGCATTAGTTCAAAGTTAAAGTTAGACACACGCAACGCCAGAGCCCCAAGGGGAACTCACAAACAATGCTCTCTTTGATTGAAACCGTAAGGAAACACCCACAGCATGCTTCTCAACTAAAAAGGAAAGTGAAAAATAAGGTTTTTCTTCTTCTTCTTCGTCTTAATCATTATAAAACTAACTGTGCTCACTCTGTGGAGTCACGACTTCTGTGTGCCTTGGGCCAGCCCAGGGCAGGCTGGCCGCAGAGACGGGGCCACGGGAAGCCTGGGCACAGCCTGGTGAACTGAACCGGCTCTTCTGAACCACTGCCGCTTCCTTCCTCCTCTTCCTTTAGCACCGGAAAGCCACCGAGGGGCCGCTGCCTCCTGTCCATCACCCCAGCACCCGGGCACGGCGCCTGCCTCGGAGAGGCCAAGCAAAGGGGGGAAGGGGGGTCCTTAAGGAAACAATGAAGCAGTCACTCCATTTGTAATTCTTGCAGCAGATAAAGGTGCCTACTATGTGACAGATGGAGGAATGAGGCAGATGGATGGGGAAAGGGAAGGAAGGAAAAGCGTACCAGGCCATGAAAAATAGAACACACAAGTCCAGTGTGGTGGCGCACGCCTTTAATCCCAGCACTCAGGAGGCAGGGGTAGGAAGATCGCTTGTGAGTTCAAGGCCAGCCTGGGACTACAGGGTGAATTCCAAGTCAGCCTGGGCTAGCGTGAGACCCTACCTTGAAAAAAAATAAAATCACACACACACACACACACACACACACAGTAATGCAGGAGGTTCTACAAAGATGGTGGCTCAGCAGTTAAAGCACTTGCTTGTAAAACCTGATGGCTCACGTTTGATTCCCCAGTACCCGTGTAAAGCCAGATGCACAAAATGGTGTGTGTGTGTCAGGAGTTTGTTGATAACTTTTTAAAAAATAAACACATGATTCTGGAATAATTATTGATATTATGTTTCTTATCATACAAGATCAAAGATTTTCTCTTTAAATCCACTGTTAGCCTAACATTGAAGGACCTATGAATAAAAATAGGCATTCTGATTTAAAAACACACACACACACACACACACACACATGAGTCAAGGGACAGATAGTGGCGAGGGAAGAGGTGACTGTCTGGATAAAGGGAGAAGAGAATGCCCGTGCAAGGTGCCCAGGCCGGAGCCACTGGAAGGGCCTGATGCTACAGCCTTGGTCCCGGGCTGGTTGGGGTGGAAGGAGAAAGCAATAAGGCAGAAGGAAAAGATGAGAGCAGGGATCTCTCCTGAGCTGCAGAAACACTTTCCCTGTCTCAGGGCTCCCAGAGTCGGGTGACAGGAAGCGGTTTCATGGCAGAGGCTGAGAGCCAGCACTGACCTGCATGTGCATTTAGATGTAGACCTTTTCCTCCCGTAAACAAAGACGCGGCACACAGGGCCACTGGCAGCTTCGAACAGATCAGCACGGGACCCTTCTTCGCTCCCTCAGCAGGCACGTGCCACAGCCTCGTCTTCATAAGTTCACAGATGCCAAGGGCACCTTCCCATCAGACAAGACAGTCATACCCAGTGACCCACTGATGAGCTACCTGGGCGACTGGGGACTTTTATCTACGTTCCGTGGTGTGAGACGTCACAGTGAAGTTCACCTCGAAACCAAAAATCCCAGCTCACGGTCAGCAAGAGGGTCCTGGATCAACCCCAGCCGGCCCCACCTCTGGCGTCCGCGGTAGACGCAAGCAGGTGGCTGTCCCCCGGCCCTCGCCACTGTCAGCTCCCTTCCTATGACGCTCTCCTCCGAAGCAATGACACCAGCTACCATCTTGCTGCCCTCCAGATTCTGCTGAAGCGTCACCTCTGCAGGAAATGGCTCTCCAACCACCCTCACTCCCACATGCATCTCCTCCACCACTTTATTTGTTCTTATTTCTTTGCTTTTCTACCACCTGCCAGGTTGCAATTTTGTTTAAGCCACCCTTGGCACACCAGTTAGGGCCCAAGTGAAACCACAGGGTAATAGGTGAGATGGACGACAGTGATGCTTCCAGCGCAAGCCTGACAACTCCAGGGTGACGGCCATAGGCACTGAGGACACTCAAAACGTACCAAAGCAGAAACCCAGAACCCCCTGAGAGTAATTTTATTTTTTCCTATTGTATGTCCCCCTTCCAGAAACATCTCCATCACCATGGCTACCTCCATGTTCTGCAGACTCCACGGGTGTAAAAACTTTCAGTTCTGCACTAGAGAGATGGCTTAGCGGTTAAGCACTTGCCTGTGAAGCCTAAGGACCCCGGTTCAAGGCTCCATTCCCCAGGACCCATGTTAGCCAGATGCACAAGGGGGTGCACGCATCTGGAGTTCTCTTGCAGTGGGTGCGCCCATTCTCTCTCTCTCCCTCTCTCTCTCTCTCCCCCACCCCTCTTCTTTCTCTGTCTGTCACTCTCAAATAAATAAATAAAAAATAAACAAAAGACCCTTTCAGTCTGTAGGCTGTATTGTCCCCATCACAGGGCCTCACCTCTGTGGCCACAGTACTCAAGCTTCTATAGATGACACATAAATAAGTGGGCATGTCTGTGTGCCAATAAAACTTTATTTGGAAAAGCAGGTGGGGGCAGTGCTTGGCTGTGCAACCTGAGGGGCCCCTGCTCCAGAAGAATGTGTCTCAGACCCTAACGTGCCCGTGCATCACCTGGGGCTTGTGTGAAATACGGGCTCTGACTCAGCAGGCTGCGATGAAGCCTGAGATTCTGCAGGACGTTCCCAGGCCACGGTCACACCCCAACCCAGCGGGCTGGACGGAGCAGGAAGCACCTGGCTCAGGGCTGGGCACATGGCCAAGGCCTAATCAATGCTCCTGAAATAAACAGAAGGTGCCCGGAAAACCAGCCTTACGCCAGCCCTCACCCTGCCCAGCCCCATTTGCTACACTCCGCCCACGCACCCCACTTTCGCTGGCCTGCTCATCTCTTGGCTTTCTCTGTGTGACTCCTTCCCTTTCTGATGGATAAAGGAGAGGTGGAGAGGCAGGATAAAGCAGGTGTCTGTGGGGAGCCTCTGGCTTGGGAACGGGGAAACCCCGGGTTTTGTGAGCTCGCCAGTTGCAGGCAGCTAGCAGGGCACCTACTGGGTCGTATTTACAGCATTACCGCGAGTCTCAGTGGAGAGCCGGGACTCCATTCAGAAGCCCAAGTGTCCAGCAGAGGTCTATTTGCTTAACCAATGCCAAGGAGATCAACTTGGCTCCTCTTCCTCTTCGGCAAATCAAAAGCCAGCGCCTTTTTAAGTTCTGTGACAAGAGCGCCTTGATCCTTCCTTAGGAACGTGAAGTGTGCCTGGCTCTCTGCCAGTCTTTATAAACCTCATGCTAAGAGAACAAGGAGGATGAATTCACCCTGGACACAGGCAGAGCCTCTCTGGAAGGAGATTCTAGAAAACTGGGGGGGGGGGGGGGGGGGGGGGCGGTCTTTTGGAAGAGGAGGCGGTCACTTAGGGACTGAGGAGGGCTTGCCCTATCTCCAATTCAGCAACATGTCCTCTCGGGATTGGTGTATCCAAGGCACCAGAGCTGTTTGCATTTAGAACAACTCACTGCGCCAAGCAAGGCCTATCCAGGCATTCTCGTTCACTCCTGCCAAAACCCTAAAAGAGGAGCTGCAGAAACGGTTCAGTGGGTAAAGTGCTTACAGAACCAGCGTGAGGACTTGAGTTCACATCTTCAACACCCGCATAAAAATGCCAGGCACAGGGCTGGAGAGTTGGCTTAGTGGTTACGGCCCATGCCCGCAAAACCAAAGGACCCAGGTTCCATTCCCCAGGATCCACATGAAGCCAGAGGCACAGGGTAGCACATGCAGCTGGAGTTTGTTTGCAGTGGTTAGAAACCCTAATGTGCCCAATCTCTATATATCTACCTCTTTCTATCTCTCTGTCCCTCAAATAAATGAATAAATAAATAAAAATAAATAAAAAATAAAATATTTTTTAAGATGCCAGGCACAGCACACACCTATCATCCCAGTGCTGGGGAGGTGGAAACATAAGGGTTCCTGGGGCGTGCTGGCCAGTGAGAGGCCGTATCTCCATAAATAAGGTGGGGCCCGGCATAGCGGCTGTAATCCCAGCACTCAGGGGGCTGAGGTAGAAGAAACACTGAGTTTGAGGCCAGCCTGGGGATACAGAGTGAGTTCCAAGTCTGTCTGGGCTAAAGCAAGACCTGGCCTCAAACAAAAATAACAGTAAGGTGGAGAGTGACTGAGGAAGACTCAAAGTGCTGACATCTAGCTTCTGCACACATGCATACACACATGCACCCACACACATACATGTTCAATTAATTAATCAATCAATTTTTTATTTTTATTTTATTTATTTATTTATTTGCTTTTTTAAGGTAGGGTCTAGCTCAGGCTGACGTGGAAATCACTCTGTAGTCTCAGGGTGGCCTCAAACTCATGGCAATCCTCCTACCTCTGCCTCCCGAGTGCGGGATTAAAGGTGTGCTCCACCATCCCGGGCCAATCAACTTTTTTTTTAATCCAAAAAGAGTCAGGTGTGGTGGTACACACCTTTGATCCCAGCACTCGGGAGGCAGAGGTAGGAGGATCGCTGTGAGTTGGAGGCCAGCCTCAAGCTACAGAGTTCCAGATCAGCCTGGGCTAAAGTGAGACCCTACCTCAAGAGAAAAAGAAATCCTAAAAGATAGGTTACATTGTCTCCAACTTGTTGTTGGGGAAACTAAGGCCCCGGAGGCTGGGTTTTCCTTGTGCCACTAGGTGTGGCAAGAGTCACTCAAATGGGTCCCACACACATGGAGGCGCAGGCGTGATGGTCACCATTTGCACTTGGGAGCACCCTGTTGGCAGAGGTGGGTTTGCTAGTCAAGAGCGGGTGCACAGTGCCCCGGGCTTCTCTCACACTGGGGCTCTCAGAACACCCACAGCCAGCTGTGCCAACTGACCTGGGGCTCTGCGCCACCCCGAGGCTGTCCACCTGCACTTGGGAGGGACCCCCAGCTACTGCCACCCCACCCAGGGAGGGAAGCAGCCCACGGCGGGGAAGACACCAGGCCTGCAGCTGACCTCGGCCCCAGACGCCGGGTGAGGATTTCGTTCGGACCAGATTGACTTCCTGAACTTACAAACACCAAAGCCACAACAGGCGCCCCCTGGGAGTCACCTGGACGCTTGCCTCAGGTCAGCACACATTTCTGTACCTTCTTTGTGGCCCGAGAAGCGACAAGCGCGTGAGCTTTTGAGTCAGACCACCCGGCTTCGGCTTGTGGTTCACCCACTTCCTGGGTAACCTTAGGCAAGTTACCTGTCCTCTCTGTATCTCTAAGGACCTCCTAGAAATACCAGGCTCCTTTATACGGGGAAAGAATGCACAGCAATGTCCTGCCTTCCTTGGAAACTGCTACTTAATCCAGTGTGTCATCAAAATATGGGCCAGAGCAAGACGCTACCTTGAAAAACCAAATAAATAAATGATTGCTTAAAATACCATGTTAAAGCCTGGACAGGGCAGAGAGGAGGCAGCTGGGCATATGAGCTCAAGCAGACAAGCATGGGACAACAGCCCAGCTCCCTCCAGGACAGCAAGGATGCTGAGCGCTCCTTCTTCCTATTTAACAAGAAAAACCAAGTGCTGGAGGTGATAGCCCAGTGGCAGCATGCCCACTTGGCACATGTGAGGTTCTGGGTTCAAGTCCCAACACTGACAAAAGTGAAAGCTAACCAAAAAAAACTGCATAAAATGCAGGGAGTGAAGACACATGTATGTGCATGTTCGTATGTAAAATATACAGTTCACACATGTACGCATATGTCCATGTACATGGGCTTCCAGACCATCCAGAGCCAAAGTACAAGAGCTGGGGGAGACAGCTCAGTCAATATGAGGGTGCACACCTGCACATGTGCATCCACATATGCTAACATGCACACATATGTACACATATGAAAAATATGCGCAGGGGGGCTGGAGAGATTTCTCAATGGTTAAGGCACCTGCCTTCAAAGCCTAAGGACCTGGGCTCCATTCCCCAGGACCCACATAAAGCCAGATGCACAGTGGCCCATGCATCTGGAGTTCATTTGCAGTGGCTAGAAGCCCTGGAGCATCCATTCCCTCTCTCTCTTCTCTCATAAATATATATATACACACACAGAGCAAATGCAGCTTCTCCAGGAGCCCCTGATCTCCTGAGGCTTAGGGTTCCTACCCTAAGGCCTGGGACTTTGCTACATTATGGGGGGACCAGAGTGTGTACGCAGAGCATTCTCCATAGAAAGTAGGTGCTGATGTCACACTCATAAGTCATCAGCCTGACACTCAGGATGCCCGGCACAGGGCAAGGTGCAAAGCCTGGACTTCCACAAAGGAATCAAAGGTCCCAGCTTTACTTGCATGGGATGGTTCAGAGGAGATAAAAACTATCGGTGAGTTGTGCCCTGGGCATGTGCCCTATAGTGGCTGGCTCTGCACATCGTCATTACTTTACTCTTTGGTGACCACATGAAGCCGGTGTTAGGATTACCCCATGAAGGGCCTCGCTGTCTGTAAACAGGGCCACTGACAGAGCTACTCAGCCGGGTGTGGTGTGGCTTGTATAGCTAGGGCGAGGCCCTGGGTCCCGTCCTCATTGTGTTTCCTCCCAAAGATGGCCTAGCCCGTTGGTCCTGAGTGGTGACATGCTCCTCGGGGAAGTCCCTTGATACCTCCAAGCCTGGCTTCCTCATTCGCAGGGTAGGACCAGTCAGTCTGCCTGAGTCATCTCACAGGCTGCTCAATAGACAGACTCAGCCCGTCTGCCAAGGGCCTCGGAAGGAGAGGCTATGACATTCCGTTGTCGTCCCCATGGTCCAGTTAATGCCATTGTCAACAGAGCGGGCGCCTCCCAAGGCATCCCGGAGCCTTGTCCGCAGAATGGTTAGAGAACCCTGCCATTTGGTCCAGACCTCAGCCCCACAGCCACTCAACCCACAGGGCATCGGGAAGGCCTGGAGGGCCAGCTGAGGATGAGAGGGCTCAACCCGTGGGTGCAGCCACCGCCCCCACCACCCTCTCATGAAGAGCCTCTTTGGAGCGGTTCCTTTCCCATAGGCACGCCCAGAGGTCCCACACAGGGAAGAAGATCAACACAAAGACAGATCCAAAGGCCAGGCTCTGGGTCCAGTGCCCATTCCCACGGCCAGCCTGGTACTTGTCTAGGTAAATGCAGGGGAGCTATCAGGCAGCCAGCCCCCACTCACGCAGGTCAGCTTCCACTGACGGTTCTGCAAGCGCCCAGATGCCAGCCCCAAACTCCTGCTCTGGGTCTCTTTGGGGGTTGCAAAGCTGCCTGGGAACAGGCAGATGTGTGGACAAGTCAGGAGACAGATAAGAGCTCAGAAGTCAGAGTTTCGGGTTTTACTGGCTGCCTGACCTGAAAGATATGTGCACCTATCAGAACCTCGTCTTCACCTATAAATGGAACCAAGAGCCTCGGGTCCCTGTGTAGCTGCAGCAAGGAAACACGATCCTTTATGCAGCCAGGAGAAGCCAGAGCCGGCAGGAGCAAATTGAGGCAGAAGCAAAAAGGGAGCATGCTTCCGGAGCGCAGCCCAATGCCTTCATGCCACACCGAGCCTCCCAGTGAGAGGACGACAGTGGCTTCAGAGCCCAGCCAGGCTCCTCTCCCCTAGCATCCTGGTTCCTCGAGAGTGCGCGGCGCTGAGCACCAACCCGAGGCCCGCGCACAGGTCAGGCCAAGAACTACTGCACTGGAGAGCACGTGGTCCTGCATCTGGACAGGCCCAGCAAATTATCTAACAGATATCGGGTTTATTTCTTTTCTTTTTTTTTTTTTTTACGAGAGAGAACCGGTGCGTCAAGGGCCTCCAGCCACTGCAATCGAACTCCAGATGCATGGGCCCCCTATGTGCAGGCATCACCTGTGTGCATGTGTCACCTTGTGCGGCTGGCCTATATGGGTTCTGGGGAGTCGAACGTGGCTCCTTAGGCCTTAACTAGGCCATCTCCCCAGCCTCAGATGTAGGGGGGCTTTGGCCATTTTGTTGCTGTTGTTTATTTGTTTTTTTGAGGTAGGGTCTCATTCTAGCCAGGCAGACCTGGAATTCACCCAGTAGTCTCAGGGTGACCTCGAACTCACGGTGATCCTCCTACCTCAGTCTCCCAAGTGCTGGGATTAAAGGCATGCGCCACCACACCCGGCTCCCAGTTTTACCAGTTACGAGTCATTGAGGGCTAGCACTCCCCTGCTCCCCATAGTCTGCTTCTTCTATTGCCCCCCACCACACACACACATACCCCAGAAGGCAAGACTTGTAGCCAGAGACTGACCACGCCCCTAAAAGCCATCACCCAGCCAGGGTGACACCAGGCAAGCTGTTCACTGCTCTGTGTCCCAATTTCCTTGACTGGAAAGTGAGCATAGTAACCCTACCACCTCCACTCCCCGGCAGCACTGAAGACTAAATAGGTCACCCCCCCCCCCGGGGAAAGCACTCAGTGACTGTGCCCTCTTCATGACACGCGGTGCTCAGCATGGAGCGGGGGGGGGGGGGGAGGAGGGCCCGCAGACTGAAATCTCTTTGTGTGCTCCTATGGGGTCTTGCCAATAGTACACCGACCCACACCTCCCCTCTGGGGAGCAACAGTTTCTCCGGCATGCTGGAAGTTCCTGTGCCCTGCCTGGATCTGAAGGAAAATGTCCCACCGAGGCTCCCTGGTGACACTTCTTCACCTGATGCTGACTGGAAGCATGGCCTGCCTCAGCTCCGTGTGTGTTGGAAGAGGCCCTTGTAGGCTGTGTCACCTCTGCTTCTGAACAGGCTCCAACCCCAGCAGGACACCACCGCCCGTACCCCCTGCCCACCTTGGAGGCAGCATCCTGTGCTCTACTCCCCCCCCCCCTCCCGCCCCAAGGCCACTGTAACCACAGGAGACACCAGTTCACAAACCGGCCACTTCGGACTCACGCATGGCATTGGCTTGCACCGCCTTCCTGCCGCCACCAGGAGACAAAGGAGAGGAGGGGGCAGGGCATTGAGGACCCCTTGCTGCACCCCTCCTTCCTCACCCCCATCTTCTGATCAAAAGGCTGAGTTGGGGCTGAGGCGATGGCAGAGACAAAGGCAGGTGGATCCCGGGACTCGCTGGGGCCAATCACTCTAGCCTACTTGGTGAGCTCTGGGAGACCCTGCCTCAAAAACGTCAGCTGTTCTCTGGCCTTGACATCTATGCACACGCATGTGCCACACACTCATGCATACGCACACAAAAGGGATGGATCAAGTCACCTCCAAACGATATCCCCCACACACATACGAAAAAGAGGAATTGCCAAGTGTGGTGGTGCACGCCTTTAATCCCAGCACTCAGGAGGGAGAGAGGAGGATTTCCTGAGACTATGTAGTGGATTCCAGGTCAGCCTGGGCTAGAGTGAAACCCTATCTCAAAGAAGAAAACAAAACAAAAAAAAAGACAGAGAGAGAGAGAGAGGAATTGCCCTGGAATGGGCAGAGTGACTCCATCCTGGGGACTCCAGCCTTCCCATGGTCTACCTTACATAGTCAGGTGATAAACACAATGACACGCGGTCAGTGTCAGCTACGGCTGTCCCGACAGCAACACAGGCTGGGAGTCCAGCTGCTCCTTGTGTCCCCGCCTGATCCGACACCATGTCTCTTGGGTCCTGGTCCCGGTCCCTGTAACGTCCCCTCTCCCTTCCCCCGCCCCCCTGCAGTCACAGTTCCCTAAGGTGAGGAAGGCCCGCGCTCTCTCCTCTTCCTCCCTCTGCCTCCCCCGCCCACCATCCTCCCCTCCAACTCAGGACCACCCCAAGACCTAGAACTCTTGTCTCCCAGACCCCGAGCCCATCCCTCTCCTCCTGCCCCTCCCTGTCCGCCACCTTCCTGCCACCTTGGCTGCTCCTTCCTATTCATTTACCACCTACCTGCACACTATTTCACATTCCTGTTTGTCAGGTGACCACCGATGTCCCTCCAGCCAGCAGAGACGGAGATTTCTGTCCCTTTGTGGGGACAGAGATTATAGCGTCTGCTCCTTGCTGTGTTCTGGGGAACTGACACACCAGGAGCTTGGCCGTGACTTTGCATGAGAGCATCTGTGAGCCAGCAGCCCCCCTGGACTCCTCAGCAGCCTCCTCCAACCTCTTCCTCTTCCGAAGCCTGAACCAGCTGAGCCCACCTGCTCCTCCCCTCGCCTCAGAGTCACCATGAGCTTTCTCCAGACACCAACACACAGCCCCATCGGGGACCAACGACCCTCAGCAAGACCTGCCTCCTGTCACAAGCTAAAACAAGGAGGGGAGGCTGCAAGCCCAGAAAGTTATCTTAGAAGCTGACGTGCCCGGCTGCCCGAGGGACGCTGCCCAGCCTCGCTGACAGGAACCCAGCTGGCTTCCCCCCATCCCCCTTTCCTAGAAAGCACCAAAGCAAGTCACAGCCAGAACTCGGGCTGACAGCTTGCGGAGGCAATCTGCAGCTGGGTGGGGCCCTGCTCCTGTCTGTAGAATTTGCTTCTGCTGCCCAGGGTGATGGGATAGCCCTGGCCTGCCTCTGTAAGGACAAGGTCTCTCCCTGGCCTAGAACTCACCAAGTAGGTTAGACTGGCTGACCAGCAGGCTCCAAGGATCCTCCTGTCTCGACCTCCCCAGAACTGGATCACAAGTCTGTGCCGGCACACTCGACGCCTTCACTTGGATTCTAGTGATTGAACTCAGGTTCTCATGCCGCAAAACAAGCTCTCTACCCTCTGAGCTATCTCTGCAGCCCCCAAGAAGTTTCTTCTTCCTTTTTTTAATTTTTAAGATTTTTTTGGGGGGGGGTTTTCAAGGTAGGGTTTCACTCTAGCCCAGGCTGACCTGGAATTCAGTATGTAGTCTCAGAGTAGCCTCAAACTCACTGCGATCCTCCTATCTCTGCCTCGCCCCGAGTGCTGGGATTAAAGGCATGCACCACCGTGCCTGGCTACTTTTAAGATTTTTATTTATTTATTCATTTGAGAGAATGTTGGTGCACCCACAGGGCATCTTCCCACTGCAAAAGTAACTCCAGATGCATGCAGCACCTTATAGATCTAGCTTGACAGGGGTACTAGGGAATCAAATCCACGCCATCAGGCTTTGCAAATAAACACCTTTCACCACTAAGCAAACTCCCCGGCTTGAAGTTTTTCTTTTAATTCAACTTCCCGTGCTAAAATGCAGGGACTCCCACATTACGTCCCAAACAGAATGTTCAATGAAGTTTTAAAACCTAAACCTGCCTTGCGTGTTTTGAAGACATGACTACAAACTTTCAAAACACACATCAGGTTTTCACAGTGACAAGCCAAAAGATAGGCATGAATTTCAGGTGCAAAGTGGCAAGAACCATCTGGACTGGGCATCCTCAAATCCCTTTCTGGAAGTTGCCATAGCCATCCCTTCATGAATGGTGCAAAAGCCTGCTGAAAGCCATAGCATGCCCCGCAACCCCCCCCCCCCCGCCACCCAAACACACACTGTGTTCCCAGAAGAACACCAGGAGCCGCTGCATCTCAACTGTGCACTCTCCTCTCTCTCTCTCTCTCTCTCTCTCTCTCTCTCTCTCTCTCTCTCTCTCTCTCTCTCTTGCTCACTCCATCTCAATCCCACGTGCCCTTCTGCTTCTGTACTGCTGAGCCGAGTCCAGCTTTTCCCATGGCCCAGCCTCCCCAGCCACAGCCAAATGCACGAACGGGAGGTCAGAACTCCCCCGAGATCTGGGACTTGGACTCCAAGGAGCTGCCAATAGGACCTCCGCTGGGACAGTGCGTGTGACCCTGGGAGTGATTGCGGGCGGGTGGCCTGAGCACAGTGTGCTGGGCTTTCTCTGTGTGGGTGAGAAGTGGATGCAAACTAGGCCCTGTAGCAAGCACAGCTCATGGCTCCAAACCCAGGCTCACCATTACATAGCAACGACACCAGGCAAGCTCCAAGACTCCACCTTGACCTCACTGGAAAGGGGCCTGAAGAAGATGGGAAATGCTCGCCAGCCTCTTGCTGAAATGTAAGTCACCCCCCACCACCACCACCACTACCATGGTAAGACCTTCTGGCTGCTGGGTTCCCATCATTTTCCAGAACCCAGCTCTGACCCTGGTCCATAGCGCGTGCTCAATACTCATGTTAAGTGATCAGTGAACCAAGACACCCCGTGGGTTGGACTGCATAGAAGATGGGGTCTCACGGCTCCCTTCCTTCTCTCAGCTCTTGTTCCCTCTGGAATATTAGAGCAATGTCTCGGAAAGCCTACATCAGCTCACATTCCCTTCTGAGTCTCTCTGAGGCCCAGGCCACGCATGCCAAGGCCCCTTGTGCCCTGGTTACACGGGTCCCCTTGCAGCCTTCGGATGAGCCACCTCCTCCAGTGCCTGAGAGCTGCTCCTCCAAGCGCCTCTGGCCCAGGCCCTCCTCAGGTTCTTCCCATGGGCACAGCTCCTCCACTGCACGTCCCCAAAGCTCCGCTACTTTTCCTTTATGCCGCTTGCCATGGCTTGCCATTCTACCACCTGCGTGACTATTTAGTGGCCATCTCTGCCCTGTGAAAGAGACTACAGTTTCTTACACTGCCTGGTATCCCACAGTCAGTGTGAGGTGGGGACACAGGACACGCTCACACATGCTTGTGGAATGAACCCACTAGTTGGGCAGACTAAGGAAAGACACTCCTGAGCCCTGGCTTCCCTGTCAGGCATTTTGTTTCCCTTTTTTGCATGTAGATATGTGTTGTCACATATGTGTGCAGGTGCAACCTCACATGTCATCAGAAAAGCCATCCACAGGCTAGAGAGATGGCTTAGCGGTTAAGCACTTGCCTGTGAAGCCTAAGGATCCCGGTTCGCAGTTCGATTCCCTAGGAACCACGTTAGCCAGATGCACAAGAGGGCACACGCATCTGGAGTTCACCTGCAATGGCTGGAGGCCCTGGCGAGCCCGTTCTCTCTTTCTCTCTATCTGCCTCTTTCTTTCTATCTGTTACTCTCAAATAAATAAATAAAAATAAACAAAAATAATTTTTTTTAAAAAAAGAAAAGCCACCCACTTCCTTTAAGACGGTGTCTCGCACTGGCCCAGCCTCGGGATGACAGGCACATGACACCATGCCTACCTTTTATGTGGAATCAGACTCAGGTTTTTATGCTGGTACCACAGTGCTCTGCCCATTGAGTCATCTGTATTTTCTTTTTCTGCAATACCCTAGAAGTAAGTCCCTTTCTCCTAATCTCCCTTGAACGAGTTTCTGTGACACAACCAACAGTTTTTACTCAAACCCTCTCCTAGCAGCCTGTAGAACAGGCTCCT
The DNA here is from genome assembly GCF_020740685.1 of Jaculus jaculus. Lineage (NCBI taxonomy): Eukaryota > Metazoa > Chordata > Mammalia > Rodentia > Dipodidae > Jaculus > Jaculus jaculus. The sequence continues at coordinate 130,566,426 of NC_059109.1, forward strand.
CTTCTGCAACAGCTGAGCAAGCCTGCACCAGTAACAACGTGAAGACTTTACTTTGGCAAAAGGCAATTTTTTTTTTTAATGATAGCCAGTCACAGACCAGTCTTCCTGCCACAGTGACACATGCACAGGACAAAGAAGTGAGCTGGAGGAGCAGGGCTGGCATTCCCCAAGTTCCGGCTCACCAGGGCCGAGACGTCCCCCAAGCGCCCGCAGAAGCCAAGCCTCCGAGTTGCTGCTTCTTTGGTTGTTGCCTCTGCGAGACCCAAAGCCAGAACTCGTCTAGACCCACAAGACGTCCTGGCAGAGCCTTGGGCAGCGAGAGACAGCCCAGGCTTCCCACAGACCCAACCTAACCAACCGTCCAACCAGCTTCCACACAGTCAAGGTGACCAGCCAACACCTGGGCTGCCTTTAAAAGAAGATTAACAACATCTCTACACTGCCCTCTGCGCATCCTCACCAAGCCAGAGCCAAGGCAACAACTACTAGACATGCCAACAAGGGGAAATGTGGCTGGGTGCCAATGGGCAGAAAGAAACAGGTCCCATGCTGGCTGCTGCCAGGATTCTCCAGGTCTTGATTTCTTCCCTCTCAGCGCACACTAACTGCGGCAGGCCACGGCTTTCATCAGACCTCGCTGCGCGTGTACAGCGTGCACTTTGATCACACTCCGAAGTCTTAACCAGGGATGCCTGTGCAGGTTTGGCGGATTTAGAGTTTCTGTCTGCAGTTTCTAAGGAAGGCGTTTTAACACGTTTAAGGATCTGCAGTCTCAGGACAGGGAGACGGCCCCGGGGGTAAAGAAAGCCCTTGCTTTACAAGCACAGGGACCTGATTTCAATCTCAAGAACCCACATAAAGTGCTGAGTGTGGTGGATGGAACACACGTGGAATCCCAGCACCGAGGACGGTTCCTGGAGCTCACTGGCCGACTTGGCAAGCTCCAGGCCAGTGAGAGAAGCTGTCTCAAAAAAAAAAAAAAAGATGAACAACCAGCTGGGTGTGGTAGCACACGCCTTTAATCCCAGCACTCAAGAGGCAGAGGTAGGAAGATCACTGTGAGTTCAAGGTCAACCTGAGACTACACAGTGAATTCCAGGTTAACCTGGGGATAGAGCAAGACCCTACCTCAAAAAAAGGAAAAAAAGAAAAGTAGACCGAATTCCTGAAGACTGACATCCCAGACTGTCCTCTGGCCTCCACACACATGTGGATTGTGCCCCTGCCACACATATGAACATGCATATGCTCACACGCACAAAAGAAAATAGGCATTCTCAAGGGCCCCCTGGGGGTGCTGATCACTACAGGGTACAGTAAGAACCAGGACCCCACCACACTGGATTTAGGATCAATACAAGCAAACAGCTACAGCTACATTCACTTAAACACACCAAAGATCCTGGTGAATTAAGTAGCTTGGGCAGGCACCAGCCAGTAGTTCCTGGTTAACCAAGTTATGCAATGACAACGAATATTTCCACTCTATTTGAGTGAGGAAAAGTACATTGCTCTACTTATTTGGAAAAATAAATCTCAGGTTAAAACATAAGCCACAAACACACAGGCTATTGATTAGAAAGAAAAAAAAAAACAGAAGGAAATGCCTATAAATTATAAAATCTCTGCCAAATTCTAGCAGTTTCTCCATCAGAAAAAAAAAAAAAAGTGGGGGTGGAGGTGGCATCTCACACATGAATATTGTCTGCTACTTTGTCTTGAAGACTTTCCACTGCTGGTCTCCAGATGAGCGTCTCTTTTTTATTAACATGTTATTTATTTATTTAAGAAAGAAAAAGAGGCAGAGAGAGAGAATGGGCAGACCAGGGCCTCTAGCCAATGCAAATAAACTCCAGACGCATGTGCCACCTTGTGCATCTGGCTTTATGTGGGTCCCGGGGAATCAATCTGGGTCCTTGGGCTTCGCAGGCAAGTGCCTGAACTGCTAAGCCATCTCTCCAGTACCACTCTCAGCTTCCTGAACCCCTCAAAGGAGTAACAAGCAACACGAAGTGACCAGGCAGGGCGTATCACCTGGTGAGGGACAGAGCACAGAGGGAAGAGAAGTCACATCCATACCTGAACCACAGGGTGGCCTCCTGTCGGGGCTTTGACGGCACCTCTGCTGCCTTCCGTCTCATAGTGGGCCCGGTGATGGGGTTTGGGCTGCACCTCAATGCGCAGTTCATAGGAGCCGGATTGACTGGAGAGCGGCCACTCGAGTGGAGGGAGGGATGCGGTCACTGGGATGCTGGGGGGGGGGGAGGGAGGGAGTGGGGGAGAGAAAGGACCAAAACTGAATCCATCTGTCTGGACAATCAACAAGAACGGTTCATTTTCCGGAAACCATGTCCAGGACAGAGAAGTCAAATAACAGACGTTGACGGGACCACGGACTGCCCCAGGCATAGGTGGTCAAGCCAGGATGTAAATCCAGCCCACCTGACTCAATTAATTCCACGGAAGCCGCCGGAAAACCATGTCTTCCAGCAAACGTGGGAGCACACCGTTGCAAGAGAGACCCTCCACCCACTCACCTGCAGATGGGGATGGCAGGCACCAGCTGCTTGGGCCACGTGGGCGGCACCAGCAGGATGGATTCGGGAGCCGAGTTCCTCCTCTCCTCCGTCTCGCAGGGCCCCAGGAACTCCACGGCCGGGTAGAGGTGGCGGGGCAGGCCGGCCTTGGGCTGGGCGGAAGACACGGGGGTCGGGTCCGGGCTGGTCTTCCAGATCTTGGGGGGAATGCCGCAGGTCGAGTCAGAGGCGGCCAGGCTGTTGAGGGCATCCATGTGGGCGGAGGAGGCAGCCGGGGGCTGGTACCCGGCGGGGGTGCCGTCGTCTTGGGAGCCCCCGGGAGGAGGAGGAGGAGGCCGGGGCTGCGGCGAGGGGCTCCGCGAGCGCTGGGGTGAGGCTGCGGGCAGGGGGGCGACCTGGGCCTCTGCGCACGAATGCCTCCGCTTGGCACCGGGAGATGAGGAGCGAGAGGCGGGATGGGGCACGGGCGAGTGGCGGCCCAGGCGGCTGTCCTCGACGAGGCTGGCTCGAGGTGACATTATTGGCGAGGTTCTGGGGGAATAATGAGCAGGGATGTTTTGAAAGTGGGGACACAGGTCGTCGGGGCCTCCGTTATTGGGCGAGACGCAGGGCGAGGTGTAGGGGGAGAAGGTGTCGGAAATGAAGCTGGCAGAGGAGCCGCTGCTAGCGGGGCTCAAGCAAAGCGGCTCGCGGTAGCCCTCGAAGCCTGGCACGGGCAGCGTGAACCTCGGGCCCGTGGCACCCCCGGCCAGGGCCAGGCCCGGCGGCTCCGGAGGCAGGCCGGCGGCGGCGTCTCTCCCGCGCACGGCCACCCCTGCCTGCGTCAGTTCGTGGGATGGTGTGATCTCAATCCGTGGGCTCGGGCCCGAGGCCCCTGCTGGCTTGGCCGGGCTCAGAAAGTTCTGGGGCCCTATCCTATCGGGCTGTCCGAACCGGCTTGGGGGCTCGCCAGAAAGACTGGCGAGGGGGCTGTATGGCTTGAGGCCATAGTCCAAGACATCATCATCGGGATATACGAGTCCGGAGGGTAGACTGGCGAATGTATGTGAACTTGCTTCTGGAAAAAGAAGGAGGGGAGGAAGGGTGGGTCTTTTAAACCTCTAAGTACAGACCAGTCACAGATGGGTGATGTCTCCTGTCACTTGTCTGTTTCTCTTACACTCTCACTATGACGGTCCGCGCCCCCCCCCACCCAAGTTCACCAGGAGGAAATGGGTGCCACTTTGTCCCAAAGTCCTCCCCAAGAAAGCTCAAGGAGGTGCATTTGAAGGGCAGGTGTGGACCATGCCAGCTCTACCACAGGGCAGAACCTGGAAGACAAATTAGGCTGAAGACCCTCCCCAAGTCGTCACATAACAGGACCCCTTAGAAAAAGTGATTTTTTCTTTTTTCCTCTCACAATCCAGCTCCTGCAGCTAAGTGAAGCTCAGCCTGGCACCGTGATCCTCCCCTCCGCCTGGGTCACTTCTGTGTCAGTGGGGGTCACCGCCCTCAGTCTGAAAGAGACCTAACTTGGATGACGTAGGCCTGGGATGCAGGGCGGGGGAAGCAGAGAGGGGCTCAGCGTCCATCCGAGGTATCCACACCCAAGTGTAGAAGCACCTTGTTTAGAACTGCCTGTCTGCGTCCGGTAACAGATCGGGTCCTGGGAGGGGATGAGGGTCCCCAAAGACACAAGTTCTCAGGCTTAGAACTCTTAGAGAAAAAGCCACTTGACCTCCAAACGTCAAGGCCGGGGCTGCAGAGCCCCCAAACCATTAACACTGTTTAGCAGCATCGTGCACCTTGGATGTCCGCCGTGCCATCGTGTAGTAGTTTGAATAGATGGGCCCCTGTAGATTTAGGATTTATACATCCACACATCTACCTCTGTGCTGCCAGCCCCGAGCCAGATCCAGTGTCTGCCTCTTCAGAATGTCCACCCTGAGCCAAGTCCCCTTAGGCTCTCTGAGTCCAACCATATTCCTTCTTCCCACCCCCTCACTGCCGACACACACACACACAGTCTGGTCTCCATATAGTAGCTTGTGAATTGCCCACTACAGAAACCATCTGTAAAGACTTTCTCTGACCCCTGGGGGGGGAGGGGCTGGCCCCAGCCTGTCTCATCACCACTCCCCCTCCATTTTGCCCCAGCTGGCAGTAACAGCTGCCCCCACCTCTTTACTATTTCTCAAGTGCTTCCTGCTCAACATTTCTGGGTGCTAGCTCCCCCTCCCACAGATCTTTCCAGGACTACTTCTTTACTTCCCCAGGCATCTGTTCCACCAGCACACACAAAAAAAATTTGTTCACCCCAACCTGTGCCATCCTCCACCCCTTTTCTTTGTTTCCAACATACCAGCTCACACCACACCTGGCACATATCTGTTTAGGGGATTCATTGTGCGACTCCAGAGCCAGGCAAACCACAGCCCACAGGCCAAATTCAGCCCACAGATTGTGTTTGCAAGTAAAGTTTTATTGGAACACAGTCATGCATAATTATTCACAGAAGGCTGGCTTTTTCACGGCAATAGGAGAGCTGGAAGTCTTGGCAGGATCTGCCCGGGCCACAAAGCCTAAACAACTATTTACTACCTGGCGCTTTCCGGATGTTGGCAACTGCACTGGTCTCTAAGCTCCACTGGCATTGTGCCCATGTCTTCTGTGGTGCCGAATTGTTTGCCCAGCGCCCACTGCAGTGCCTGGCACTTGCAGACCCTCCACAAATGTTTGTAGAGCGGCTGAAAGAATAAATAAACGAAAACATCATGTCTGAGGGCCTCTGCCAGCCAGCCAGGTATGAAAAAATCATGTCTGAGGGCCTCTGCCAGCCAGGTACAGGGCCTCTTCCTGCTTTGGGGAGCCAGGTTGGATACCCAGGCATCCCGTGGCCTCTGTGTGTCCTTTCTGAACAGTTCAGCGAGTTCAGCTTAGCTGAACTGACCTCAGAACACTACCTGGGGACCCCAGTCCAGTTGGGGCCTCCCAAATGGCTTCCCACAGCGCCGAGAGTGAAGGTAATTGACCCCACTTAGGCCAGCCTGGTGAGACCCTGCCTTCCCACCTACCTAGCCTGGCTTCTCTCTGGACTTCAGAGGAGGGTTTTCTGGAAAGTACCTCACTCCTTCCTGCCTCTGGACCTTTGTGTAGCTGCTCCCTTCGACCTCAACAGCAACTCCCCCCATTTCTCTGTGTGACTAAAACCCTTCGTGCTCAAGGGCTTGCCAAAGTACCACATACTCCCAAAGGCTCCCCAAGTTGCTTAGCCAGTTCAGGCTTCACCCAGGGGTGCCTGCTCTGTGCCTTGTATGTCTCCCAACTCCCTGGCACCCGAACCTGCCACCAAGCAGTCCCTCAGCAGAATCTGTCAGTTGCTTGAATGAAGAAACTGTGGCTTAGCAGTTAAGGCACTTGCCTGCGAAGCCCAAGAACGCTTGTTCAAATCTCCAGGTCCCACTTACAGCCAGATGTAAAAGTGACACGCGCGTGCAATGCCGCACATGCACACAAGAGTGTGCACATGACTGGAACTCCTTCCCAGTGGCCAAAAGGCCCTGGCGCGCCCACTCTCTTTCTCCCTCTCTCTCTCTCAAAAAAAATTAAAATTAAAATAAAGAAATTGCATGTGCAGGAAAGCCACACGGACATTGAGAACATCTTCCAGGATGCCATGACCAACCCAAAAGACATCAGACATCGTGCCTAGAGAGGGCAGCAGCCATCATAATCCCAAACACATGTGGCCCTGGAGCCCTGCAATGTCACTCTCAGAAACACACCCTGGGCTGGAGAGATGGCTTAGTGGTTAAGCGCTTGCCTGTGAAGCCTAAGGACCCCGGTTCGAGGCTCGGTTCCCCAGGTCCCACGTTAGCCAGATGCACAAGGGGGTGCACGCGTCTGGAGTTCGTTTGCAGAGGCTAGAAGCCCTGGCGCACCCATTCTCTCTCTCTCCCTCTATCTGTCTTTCTCTCTGTGTCTGTCGCTCTCAAATAAATAAATGAAAAAAAAAAAAAAAAAGAAACGCACCCTGCAGGGACGCTCGCATTTGTGTGAGAGGAGCAAGCCCGTGCTTTCATCTCCTGCAGCCCTGCTTGGTTTGGAAGCCCAGCTGCCACCTGAGCTCCCTCAGCTGGGGACAAGGGAGGTCTGGATCCTCCCAACAGCAGCAACACAAAGCGCTTTCTGCACTGATAAGCAGCCACACTACGTACAGTGCACACAGTGTGCTCGGTTTTAAAGGGGAGGGTGTGCATGTGTGTCTGGTGGTGTGGGGGGGGGGGTGGCTCTCTGGAAGCTACAAAGGATGGCAACTTCCTCCAGGAAGAGAAACTAAGTCATGAGGGGACGGCGGCCACAGCAAGAGGAGAGTTTTTTGATTTCTGTGTAATGCAGAGAAGAACGCAATTCCTCCAGCATCTTTGAATTTTGCTACAGCGGGTGGGAACGGGGACACAGAAAACACGTGATCATGAAACTCTGCTTGCAAAGCAGGAAAAAGAGCTAGCTCTGCCACACGAGCCCGGCTAGCTGATAGAGGAAATGCCCCCACCCACTCTGGGTCCACACCAGCTCATTTATAAAGGAACCGGGCGAAGCACGTCTGACTCCTTCCTGCCTTCCCACCGAGCGTCTTTGATTTTTTTTTTTTTTTTCTAGCACTAGTCTGCAGGGGCTAGAGGCTGGGTAAGGCATAGCCGGTGTGAACGTACAGCTGAGCTTGTGCCAGTCTACACGGTCACACCTTCCTGGCAGGTAGCCGTAGGCACACTCAGAGACACACGCACACACACGCCTTCCAGGCAGGAGGCAGAGCGCACGTGGCTAAGCTGGAGACAGAGTCAAGTCCACATCTGACAGCAGCCTGAAAACCCTCATGTGCTCAGCATCCTCGTTCCTGCCATCGCAATGGAGAAGTGGCACCTTTCTGAGACGCTGTAATGCGCAGTGATGCCAAGACCTGGAGGCGGGGGGAGAAGATCTCACAGGGCAGAAAGGAAGGTATTCTCGACTTGGCCATGCAGCACTGTGGGACCACTCAGACACGTTCAGGGAGAGGATGGCACAAGGAGGGAAGGAGACAACACTCATGTGCCACACACATAAGGGTACCACCTTAATTCCATACACATAAGGGTGCCCACCTAAATTCCATACACATAAGGGTACCACCTTAATTCCATACACATAAGGGTGCCCACCTTAATTCCATACACATAAGGGTACCACCTAAATTCCATACACATAAGGGTGCCCCTTAATTCCACACACATAAGGGTACCACCTAAATTCCATACACATAAGGGTGCCCCTTAATTCCACACACATAAGGGTACCACCTAAATTCCATACACATAAGGGTACCCCTTAATTCCACACACATAAGGGTACCACCTAAATTCCATACACATAAGGGTACCCCTTAATTCCACACACATAAGGGTACCAACTAAATTCCATACACATAAGGGTGCCCACCTTAATTCCACACACATAAGGGTACCACCTTAATTCCACACACGTAAGGGTAGCACCTTAATTCCATACACAAAAGGGTGCCCACCTTAACTCCCTACACATAAGGGTGCCCACCTTAATTCCACACACGTAAGGGTACCACCTTAATTCCATACACATAAGGGTACCCACCTAAATTCCACACACGTAAGGGTACCACCTTAATTCTACCTGCTGTGGAAGCCTGTCCTCAAGATGGCGGTCCCCAAAGACGAAGGCAGAAGCCATGCTGAGAGTCAGGCCTGCGGGTCCTCTGGGCCTCTGTGCATTGCACGTGCCGTCCCCCTTGCCCAGGACTCTCTTACCTGCCGTGACCTCGCTGTTCTATCATGACAGAGGCCCACTGAGTCCCAGGCCACACAGCTCTCCTAGGCTCATCTCCTAGGCTCATCTCTGCAGCGTCCTATCCTGAAGTCTTCCTACAGATTCACTTCTCTTTCTCCCCAGATCTAGATGCCCAGCTTCCTGAAGCCCAGTATGCAATAATAGAAATACAGCAAGAGCACCTAAAATGCTGAGAATAAATGCCGTCCCAGACACACTATGCACAGCTCCTCATTTACCTCGTGTGAGGTGGGCACAGCTTATCCCCATTCCATAGATAGGAAAACTGAGGCACAAAGAGAGGACATGTGCACAAAGTTCCCGGCTGGAATGCAGACCATCTGTGTAGCCTGTCCACTCAGGTCCAGGTGGGGACTCTGGCTCTGAAATGAACTGTGGTGAAGGCAGACCACTCCCTGAACTGCTGGAGGCCAGGCCGGACCCTAGCCAGTGAGTGACCTGTTCTGCGGGACTCATCCACAGTGCGTCACATGGTGTTTGGGGACCCCAGCTCCACCTTCACCCCAGCTGCAAGCCCTGAAGGCCCTCTACACCCTCATGGGTAACACACAGTAACCCAAGGGCAGTTCAGTTAACGCACCCAGAGCCCAAAGCACACAGAACAAACAATAAATGGGGCCCTCGACTTTTACTACTGTGGAAAGCGTGACTCTTGATGTGACAACCCCATGCTCTCTCTACAGAGCTGCTCGTTTTACGATGGCATAAAAGCGTAACATGTTAGTCCCAACCCCTTCAAATGCATTTGGGGGAAAAAAAAAAAAGGAAGAAATTTTCACAAAAATAAAATGAATCGGTCAGCACTTCAGGAATTCTCCCTAGCTTCCCAGACTGAGCTGACCTCCGGAAGTGTGTGCAGCCGTGTGAGAAGGCCCCCAGCACCCTCTCCTCACCAGGCTCCCAGTGCTCCCCTCCAGCTACCTGGGAGGGGAGCTGCTCTCACAAGAATGGTGGTGACTTGTCATAACGGCCGTGGTCACAACCAACACACCTGCACCATTTGCTTTCTACCAAAGCCTGCTCTACACTATGTAACATAGATCAGGATTTTTCTCCTCATTTTATAAATGGGGGAGAAGGAAGTTCAGCGTGTGCACGGACTCATCCTGACAACTAAAGTCCCTGGTTCCTCTCTTCTGGAATGTTCTCAGTCCCTTCATTTGCCCCAAGACTGAGTTAAATCACTCCGGCTACATGGTGATGTCCACCAGTGATTCTCCTCCAGGGACCTCCTGTGGGCCTGCTGCCCACTCTCTCAAGGATGGCACCGTGGTCAAGTCCAGGTGGCAGCTACTCAACCAACAGAAAGCTGCTGGGAAAAGAGAGGGCATAAGAGAGAACAGCCAGCCAGATATGATGGTTGTTTCATGCCTATTAATCCCAGCACTCAGCACTTGGTTGAGGCAGGAGGATCACCATGAATTGGAGACTAGTCTGGACTACAGAGTAAAGCCCTGTCACAAAAAAAAAAAGAAAGAAAGAAAGAAAGAAAAGAAAAGAAAAAGAAAAGGAAAAAGAAAAAGAAAAAGAAAAAAAGGAACAGCCCAGAGACTGTCAAGAAGCACAGGCAATAGAATTTTTGGGAAGCAGAACAGAATGACCAAAATAGAAACCCCACTAGGGAACCTGCTTATAGAGGGGAGGAGCACAGCCCCATGCTGGGAGGGAGCACAGTCGCACTGTGTGACACGTCCCTCGGCTGGCAATGGGCCCCAGAGCCAGCCATCCCCTGCCCCAGCTGCTCTGACCCACCCTTAACCCCCAGCCAGTCCCCCAGACATCACAGTCTGTTGCCATAGTAACACTAAGGATGCCATGACCTGGCCATGCAGGTTGGCAGTGGAGGAGAGGGGACAAGGAGATGGGAAGAGCCCCATGACTCTCCTAAACCCCAAATCATGGTGACTACCAGAACCCCAGGTCTGGCTGCTTGCACAACCTATAGAAAGAACCACTTTCAAAAGTCACCAAGGCGGGCTGGAGGGAATAGCTTAGAGGTTAAGGCACTTGCCTGTGAAGCCTAAGGATCCAGGTTCAATTCCCCAGTACCCAACGTAAACCAGATGCACAAGGTGGCACACGTTTCTGGAGTTCATCTGCAGTGGCTGGAGGCCCTGACATGCCCATTCTTTCTCCCTCTGAAATAATTGTTTGTTTTGTTTTGTTTTTTGGCGCAGGGTCTCACTCTAGCCCCAGCTGACCTGGAATTCACTGTGTACTCTCAGGCTGGCCTTTAAGTCATGAAGGTGACATTCAGTCAGCTTTCTAAAAAGCCCCCAGTCCACCACGGCGCCCTTACCACACAGCGCGCACAGAGGACAGCGGCCACTGGGCTGCCCATTGATGAGCCGTGAGTCAACGAAGGGAAGTCCAGGTTGTCCCACCCTTCATTCAGAGGTGACACACAGACAGGCTCTGAAAGCTGAGAAATTCCAAATGCATCTGTCAGCTCCAAAAATGCCAGAGAAGGCGCAAAGACGTTTACCATCCTGTCTCGTCGTCCACACAGACGGCGTGCTGGCGAGGGCCGCCTGGAACACTCCGGGTTTTTGCTGGCCTTTCGCGGCGAAGACAGCTGTCGGCTTCCACCAGACAGCCAGAGGACAGACAACGCTGCAGGCTTGTCACCAAGCCAGGCATCCACCCCACAGTTCTGGGACAGTCCACAGGCAATGAGCCTTGCAGAGAAGCAGCAGCAGGGACACTTGCAAACACACACGCGTGTGAGCGCGCGTGCATGCGCACACACACACACACACACACACACACACACACACCTTCCCCATATCACCCTTGATTGATTTCGAGAGAGCTGGGCTCAGAGGGCTGCAGGGCGCAGACATCTGTCTCATCCCCACACTCAACGCTGGGTGGGGAAAGCTTCCTGGCATGGAGTAGCATTATTTCAGGGTCCCCTTGCCTTTGGGGACTCCAGCCATGCAGACCTTTCAATAGGTGGCAGTCATCATGCTCATACCCATCCTCTCTGGGCAAGTTACAAGTGCCTGGGAGGCAGATGCTGCCAACACCTTGCTGTTAGAGATAGGGAAACCAAGGCTCCAGGGCAGGAAAACCCCAAAATCATATAAAAAGAAAGGCATCGCTGATCATGGCATACACACACACACACACACACACACACACACACACACACACACACGATACGAATCACTCCTCACCCTAGCTCCTAGGGCCACACCCAGCTAGAAACTGTCTCTCAGGGGACACAACCCACCTGAATGCTCTCACCACAGACTGTTCTAGACTGGTGTGAACGTCCCATAAACACAGTTACATGGGACCTACGCACTCATTTCTTTTGCTCAATGTCTAGTCTGGCATTTGCCTGTTTCTTATCAGGGCTGGACCCTAATGTCTTTATTAGACACCCCATCACACTTCTCCCACACTGAAGAAGACAGCCCATGGCTCAGCCAGTAACAGACTGGCCTTGCAAGCACGAAGCTCTGAGCTTGGCTCATCAGTACCTGTGTAAAAGCCAGGCATGGTGGTGCTCAGCTGTAATCCCAGTGCTGGGGAGGAGGAGACGGAGCATCCCTAGGACTTGCTGACCAGCTAGCATAACTGGATTGGTGAGCTCTAGGCTGTATAAGAGACCCTGTCTCAAAAATAAAATGGAGATGTTCACTAGTCATCAGGGAAATGCAGATTAAAACTACATTGAGATTCCATCTCACTCCTGTCAGATTGGCCACCATCATGAAAACAAATGATCATAAATGTTGGCGGGGATGTGGAAAAAAAGGAACCCTTCTGCACTGCTGGTGGGAATGCAATCTGGTCCAGCCATTGTGGAAAACAGTGTGGAGGTTCCTAAAACAGCTAGAGATTGATCTACCATATGACCCAGCTATAGCACTCCTAGGCATATATCCAAAGGACTCATCTCATTTCCTTAGAAGTACGTGCTCAACCATGTTTATTGCTGCTCAATTTATAATAGCTGGGAAATGGAACCAGCCTAGATGTCCCTCAACTGATGAGTGGATAATGAAGATGTGGCACATTTATACAATGGAGTTCTACTCAGCAGTAAAGAAAAATGAAGTTATGAAATTTGCAGAAAAATGGATGGACCTGGAAAGTATTATACTAAGTGAGGTAACCCAGACCCAGAAAGCCAAGCGCCACATGTTCTCTCTCATATGTGGATCCTAGCTACAGATGACTGGGCTTCTGCGTGAGAATGAAAATACTTAGTAGCAGAGGCCAGTAAGTTAAAAAGGAGACATAAAGGGTAGAGAAAGGAAGGGAGGAGGATACTTAATAGGTTGATATTGTATATATGTAATTACACTGATTGTAATGGGGAGGTAATATGATGGAGAATGGAATTTCAAATGAGAAAGTGTGGGGGTGGGGAGGGAGGGAATTACCATGGGATATATTTTGTAATCATGGAAAATGTTAATAAAAATTTAAAAAAAAGAAAGAAAAAAACTGAAAAAAAAGAATATAATTATGACATCTCAAATCTCATGAAAAACAAAAATAAAATAAATAAAATGGAGATGGGCCCTACAAGCTTTAAGGCTGGACAGCCAGGCCAAATGTGCCATCTGGTACAAGGGTGGCATGTCTGTTATGGGGGAAACCAACCGCCCTCTGCTTGGATTTGAGACTCATTTCATGGAATTCCTGCCTGGAACTGAAAACCTAATGAAAAACTTATTGCTGGGAAGTCACAAGCCCTGGGCTGGGGGGTGGGGGATGGGCGGGGACTACTCCCGTTGTCTGGCTAAATGCGTACATTATGCCCACCAAGTTGTCCTCTCAGTGCTTATGTTTATGCCCACATAGTAATGCACAGGGTACAGAAGCTCCTCTTTTCAGATGGCAGTGACCACTGGGGATTCAAAACTCACCAAAGTGCTGAGAAGTGACAGTGGAGTGTTCAGCACTGAGACACCTCTACCACACTCTGCAAGGTTCAGGGTCCATTGCGGAAGAGGTGGCAGAAGGAACGGAAAAGCCCAAAGAAAGAGAGGAGTGCTTACAGTACCGTCTTCCAGACACAAAGTGGCCTAAAAATTTATGACCTGACTGTGGCCAATGCTACCTACGTAAGACCTGAAAAATACGAGGGGGAAGAAAACCCAATGACATCACAACAGAAGAGAGACTAGTTGGAAATGATTCAGTGGGACGGGGAGATGGGAAGGTGGTGGGAGGGAATTACGATTACAGTATGCTGTTTATATTTATGGAGTTATCAACAATAAAGTTTAAAAACAATAACAAAGTGGAGAATGATTGAAGAAGACAACTTGCCATCAAATTGAACTCTGGCCTCACTACACATAAACTCACATGCATGCAAACACACATGCACACAAACACACATGCATACAAACACACATGCATGCGCACCACACAGACACACGCAGAGAGAGAGAGAGAGAGAGAGAGAGAGAGAGAGAGAGAGAGAGAGAGATGGCTACTGGAGAGATCAGGTTACAATGTGGAGGCCTGCACAGCACAACCCAGGGAGCTTCCTCATCAAAAAGAGAAGGAAGGATCTGGTCAGAAGAATTCACCAGAAATAGACGGCAGATGATCCTCCCGCAGAAAGCGGAGCTGGCCGCAGGGAAGCCCACCCACTCCGTGGCCAGGCCTGCCTGGGTCTCACCCTCTGCTCAGATCAGCCAAGCCTCCGCTTGCCCCAGTAGCCACGTCCACAGCTGGTGGCCTTGCTCATTCCCACTCTCTGAAAAACGTGAAACTTTTCTAGAAAGTGGAAACTTCCCCCTGGGGACACTTAGGCCTGTGGGCTTATGGGGCCTGTTGGAACCCTCAGCCAGGGACGGAGATGAAACACGAGTGTCGTTTTCACTGGAGGAGTTTTATTTATACTCTCGCCCCAACACACCGGAGCATTCATTTGGTACCACGTTCCTGGAGGTGGGCACACTTAATCAAGGGCCCCGCCAAGCCCCTGGTCATTAAGACATTCTTCTCACTCCGCAGGGCAGTGGTGACGTCACCCCGCTGCAGATTTCAGACCTCCAGCCCACCTTCTGAGGATTAGGCAGGTAAACAACCCCTTGCCTGAGCCTTTAAGGTGAGCGCTGCAAGCATTCCGGGCTTCCCCGGGATTTACAGTCCCCTTCTGTGAGCATGTTGGAGCAGGTCTTGTTTAGATAAGGCCCTTTAACAAATCTGAAGTTTTCTTGCCTTTAGAAAGCTCACCCAGGCGTGGTTCAATTAAAATGAGCACAGGAAAGGCTGACTGGTTAAAAAAAAAAAATGCACTTTATTAAGTGAAACAGGCCCAGCTGAAACAGGCTCTTTTCCAAATCCTCAGATTAGAACGCAGGCTGGGCCCCAGAGCCAGCTCAGGGAACCTCCCCGCTCGGCTAGCAGCTCAGTCGGCTTTGGACGTATTTCTTTTGCGGGGGTGGGGGGTGGGGGGTGGGGGGGAAGCATTCAAGGACCAAAGCACAAGGCTTTAGAACTAATGCCAGTCTATGGGGACAGAGGACATATTTAAAATGTCATGGGGGCCAGGGGTGGTGGCCTTGGGGAGCTTGTTCAGCGGTTAAACGTGTCTGTGTGCAAAGGCTGCTGGCCCAGGTTCAATTCCCCAGCAGCCACACAAAGTCAAACACACATATGGGATATATAGGTACTTCATGCAAAATCCAGTGTGTGGAGGGTGGCCCTGGGAGATGACCTTGTTTCTTCAATGGATCCCCAGTAAGAAAACAGGCTAGTGGGATTTGCATAGACTAAAAGGCTCAATGTCATGTCAGCCAATTATAGTACAGGGATCATGTTTAGATCAGGTTGTAAAAAATTAACTGCAAAAAGATACCTAGGCCACAAGCAGGGAAATTTGGACACTGGGTACCTGATATTATTTTATGTTTAGTAATGATGGTGTTGGCTGTTTATATAGCTCTGCATCTGAAGATCTAACTGCCTATATATCAAAAATACTCAAGGGGGGAATGCTGAACCCCAGAGACTTTTAAAAAAATTTAATTATTTTATTTATTTGCTTGAGAGAGCGAGAGGAGGGGGAAAGAGGCAAACAGAAAGAATGGGCATGCCAGAGCCTCCAGCCACTGCAAATGAACTCCAGACACATGGACCACCTTGTGCAACTGGCTTACATGGGTTCTGGGAATCAAACCTGGGTCTTTAGGATTTGCAGTCAAGTGCCTTACCTGCTAAGCCATCTCTCCATCTCTAAAATATTATCTAAGTAATAATACAGCATAGCAGGGCTAGCCCAGTGGTAAAGTGCTTGCCTGAGTTAAATCCTTAGAACCTACGTAAAGAGAGAGCTGCGTGCAGAGGCAGGTGAGGAGGAAGAGACAGGCAGCTCTCTGGAGATTCTGACCAGCCAGTCTGGCCTAATCGACCAATTCCAGACCAGTGGTTGATCCTGTCTCAAAAAAGAGGTGGGTAGAGTTCATGAAGGTGTCACTGAGGTTGTCCTCTGGCTTCCACGTCTGCCCATGCTGCTCCCATGCATGCACACCACACAGAATAAGCAAAGACCTACACTACACGTGGACATCGGATTGGCCTAAGCAAACTGAAAATGATTTGAAATATGCAGAAGTGTGTGAGTGCAATACACACCATGCCACTTTATAGAAGTGACCTGAACAACGAGAAGTTTGCTATTGGGACATCCTGAAACCAGTGCCTTGAGAATTGTCAAAGGCAGTATTTTATTCTCCTCCAGAGTCCTTATCTTTGACAGGTGCTTACTAATCTGTTTATTAGTAAACTGTTAGGACATCTGAGATTGTACTTGAAGTTCCTGGGGGTGCAGATGATGAGATCATGTTAAAATGGTTGGCAGGGTACAATGTCTTTTTTTTTTTTAATTTTTTTTACTTTATTTATTTGAGAGCGACAGACACAGAGAGAAAGACAGATAGAGGGAGAGAGAGAGAATGGGTGCGCCAGGGCTTCCAGCCTCTGCAAACGAACTCCAGACGCGTGCGCCCCCTTGTGCATCTGGCTAACGTGGGACCTGGGGAACCGAGCCTTGAACAGGGGTCCTTAGGCTTCACAGGCAAGCGCTTAACCGCTAAGCCATCTCTTCAGCCCGGTACAATGTCTTTGTACTAACGCCTGCGGAAGCTGGGCGTTGGGTGACAGGGACGCAGGAGTTCACTGTACCATTGTCTCTACTATTGCAGACTTTGGGGAAAGCGCCTAACTAGGGAATCCGAAGTCAGGCTACAGAGAAGGCTGAGTGGGTAAAGTGGCTGGCACACAGCTCTGAGTAACTGAACTGGATCCTAAGACCCCCTGTAAAAAGCCAGAGGCTGTGGTGGGCTTCTGTACTCCCAGCGTGCCTGCAATAAGAAGGGAGGGGAGACAGAAGAATTTCCCAGAAGCCCTCCCCCCAATGGAGTGGTGAACAAGAGACCTGGCGCCGAAAGAATGTAGACATCAAGAACTGACCCGAAACCATCCTCTGACCTCCACGTGTGTCACAACACAGGCATGCTCACACTCACACGCACACACACTTAGATACACTAAACTATAAATAATTTTCTTAAGTTTAAAAAAAGTCAAAGGCTTTTTTTCCCCCCCCTAAAGTCTTGTCTGTGGAGATGTAGGAGGGTCAGGGTTGAGGCCTTGCCAGACTCCCTGGCTCACTTTGGAAACTATCAGCAAATCCCCCCTATGGGTGCACCAGCCCAGGGAGGGAAGTCAGCCAGCCCCGACCTCTAGGAGCATGAAGCTGTTTCCTGCGCTGTGGAGGGAGGAAGTCCCTTCCGAGGAAAGCCACAGGGTACCCATCGTGCAACAAGTTCAAGGCTGTTCCTTCGTGGCCCTGGTTCAGGGTGTAACACTTGGGCAGAGTCTGCAGCACCCAGAAAGAGAGGCCACTTGCTGTGGTACCTCCGGAGCCCAGGAGCCAGTCACAGCTCTTCAGCCAACAGACACCGCGCCCCTCACTTCCTGGCACATCTTCTCTTCCGGTGCACGATGCATTAAGACCCAAAGGCAACATCCCCTGAAGGTGTCTCAGGGCCCATGGCTACATCCACCTCGGCGGCCATCCACGTTTGCACGACCCTCGCTGCTTGTGTGGGCATCCCCTACCTCACTGGACCCTCACATCTGCCCAGCGGTGCCCACTGTTGTGACCAGCCCACTGCACACAGATAGATGACAAATGCAAGCCCAGAGCCAACGTCACGTGGCCTCCAGCAGCCAGCTAAGGAGCCATTACTCAACCCTTCATCTATCGGTCTGTTCAGTAAGCATTGATTGCCGGCTTGTCATAAGTCCAGCTTTTCCACTCAGCCACGATCACCAGGGGAAAAAAGCCATCACCTTAGCATGCCACAACAGTGACTTCTGTCTTGACACCTGGTGCTCTGACAAGTGTCCAGGAGTCCCAGGAGGCATGCGCCACCACCCACTAAGACAGATGAAGAAACAGAAACCCCCCCTCACATCCTGTGTAAGTTGAACACTTACTTTTTAATTTTTTTGTTTATTTTATTTATTTACTTGAGAGTGACAGACGGAGAGAGAAAGAGGCAGAGAGAGAGAAAGAAGGGGCACGCCAGGGCTTCCAACCACTGCAAAAGAACTCCAGATGCGTGCGCCCCCTTGTGCATCTGGCTAACGTGGGTCCTGGGGAATCGAGCCTCGAACCAGGGTCCTCAGGCTTCACAGGCAAGCGCTTAACCGCTAAGCCATCTCTCCAGCCCTAAGCTGAACACTTTCTCTGGAAGTTCTACGGCAAGTGCAAGCCCACGAAGGAGGGAGCAGTAGCCATATGCGGCTCATTGCTGTGCTTGCCGTCTGCGAAGGATGGTTGCGGACATTGCTACCACGCGCGGAGGCTGCAGCTCTGCGTAGAGCGCTCTGGGTCGCAGTCTGCGGCTGCGCACTGTGGTGCTGCAGGCAGGGCCGCGGAACCCACGTGCCCAGGCTCCAGGCTCGCTCTGTAGTACGGATGCCCAGCACCCTACCGCGAGCTGGTGGTCACGGCCCAGACCCAGGCCAGGAGACTCCACACCCAAGCCAGGGCTGAAATGCATCAGATTATATTTTTCACTTAGTTGATGAGCCCTGGGGGACCAAACTGGGTGGCACTGTTTTCTACTTTAAGAGCCTGTACCCACAATCAAAATCTATGGCTGGCAGATGCACAAAGTGATGCACAGTTCTGCGGTTCATTTGCAGTGGCAAGAGGAACCCCGCAGGGCCCATTCCCCTCCCCTTCTCCCTCCCTCTCTCTCTCTCTCTCTCATTACAAATAAATAAATATAAAAATAAAAACAGGAGGGCTGGAGAGATGGCTTAGTGGTTAAGGTATTTGCTTGCAAAGCCAAAGGATCCTGGTTCTATTCTCCAGGACCCATGTAAGCCAGATGCACAAGGTGGCACATGCATCTGGAGTTCCTTTGCAGTGGCCAGAGGCCCTGGTGCGCCCATTCTCTCTCTCTCTCAAATAAATAAATAAATAAATAAATAAATAAATAAATAAATAAAAAACAGGGCTAAGAGATTGCTTAGTGGTTAAGGCATTTGCTTGAAAAGCCTAAAGACCTAGGTTCAATTAGCCAGTACACACATAAGCCAGATGCACAAGGTGGAGCACGTGTCTAGAGTTCTTTCATAGTGGCTGGAGGCCCTGGCGCACCCATTCTATCTGCCTCTTCCTTTCTGTCTCTTTCTCTCCCTCCTTCTCTCAAACATTTTTTGTTTTTGTCGAGGTAGGGTCTCACTGTAGCCCAGGCTGACCTGGAATTCACTAGGTAGTCTCAGGGTGGCCTTGAACTCACGGTGACCCTCCTACCTCTGCTTCCCTAGTGCTGGGATTAAAGGCGTGCACCACCACACCCGGCTAATAAATATTTTAAAAAATAAATTTTAAAAAATCTAAGGCTGGGTTGCAAGTAAATGCAGTTGCTTAAGGCAAAGACTGCCAGCCCGGGTTTAATTCTATAATACTTCATGTAAAGTCAGATGCACAAAGTGGAGCAAGTGTCTGGAGTTCATTTGCAGTGGCAAGAGGTCCAGATAACCCTATGTTCTTGCTCCACACTCTCTCTCACACACACACAAATAAAATAGTTTTTTTTTTTTTTTTAAAGCAACCTTGGGCTCGAGAGATGGCTTAGTGGTTAAGCGCTTGCCTGTGAAGCCTAAGGACCCTGGTTCGAGGCTCGATTCCCCAGGACCCATGTTAGCCAGATGCACAAGGGGGCACACGCATCTGGAGCTCATTAGCAGTGGCTGGAAGCCCTGGCACGCCCATTCTCTCTCTCTCTTTCTCTCTCTCTCTCTCTCTCTGTCTCTGTCTCTTTCTCTCTCTGTCACACTCAAATAAGTAACTAAAATGAACAACAACAAAAAAAAAAAAAGCAATCTAAATCCACCTAAAGGACAGAAGGCCTTGCATTCAGTCATCCAGAAGCTAGAATGGCCCGTGTGACATGTTCGGCAGGGAAGAGTGACAGACACTCCAGCCCGTGTGCTCCCTGGCCAGGCCTCTGCTGCTTTTTGGCCCTCACTTCACTCTTCCAGAGGCACCTGGAAGCATTATTTGTCCAAAGCAGACTCATTAAGGCCTGTCCTTAACTTGACACAGACGCCAACGTCTCTGAACGTCACGTGTGACCAACACGCCTGCTTGCTTATTTTATTACTGTCCTATTTTTAGTAAGCACCAAAAAGAAAAAAAAAAAAAAAGCCGGTTACTGTATCACAGCACCTCATTTGTCCCCATTTGTTTTCCAGGCTGTGGATCATGTTGGCCCCAAAGGGCCAGGCAAGGGCAGAGGCTACGTCTCATTCATCTCTATACCCCCAGGGCCTGGCAATTAAACCAGTGCTCAGTGATTGCTGGAAGAATGAGGTTTTCATTGTCCCCTGTGAACAGGCTGAGAGCAGGTGTTCCCAAGCTGAGGTGCAGGTGACATTAGGGATGGAGCCGTAACTCCCCCGAGAAATAGCGTAAGGAACACACGGGGGTCGGGGGGAAGCGCAACAGAGAGGGGTGCCCAGGGGCATGGCATCGGGACACAGGGTCTGTGATCGAAGCAGATGTGCGCACATGCTTGGGTGCCAGAGTAGCTCCGACGGCTTGCATCGGCTTTCTTCCAAAGGGCTGCAGCTCAAATTTGAGGGATGATGGAAGGGACTCCATGACGCAGCAACAAGCAGGGAGAGCCTGTCTTCAGAAAGCTGCGGGGCGTGGTGGCGCACGCCTTTAATCCCAGCGCTCGGGAGGCAGAGGTAGGAGGATCTCCGTGAGTTCGAGGCCACCCTGAGACTACATAGGGAATTCCAGGTCAGCCTGAGCTAGAGGGAGACCCGACCTCCAAAAACTAACTAAAGGGAAAAGGCCAAAGCTGGTGCCACATGCCTGAGCTAACCAGGGGTCAAAGGTCCCAGCACATCTGCCACCGACACAGGACCCCAGTGACTGGTGTTCTCAAGAGCCACCTGTCTCTCCCACCGCACCCCTCGTTAGGAGAAGGAAGCAGCCAGGGAGGAAAGCCAGCGCGCTCCAGGCTGCGCCCCTGCTCCTGCTCTTCCCATACAACGCGCCTGGCTGCCTCTTCCGCTAGGAAAAGCAAATGAGCGTGTGATTGGCATGGCTCTGGGCAGACAGACTGGAAATCCCAGTTGGATGAAATGGATAACTCCTCGAATACAGTTTAGCAAAACAGGCTCATAAACAGAGTATTAAACAGATCAGTGGCCACAGACGCAGTGAGATGCAACCCCACAAGAAGGCACCCCGGCCTAAGGGCTTCCCCAAGGAGTCGGTCGCTGTCTATAAGATCAGGGTCTGAAGGAAACACGGGTTGTTCTTTAGCAAAGAAGAAGAAACGTAAAGCCTATCACATAACATACCAAAAAAAAAAAAAAAAAAAAAAGTGAGGGGAGACATTACAGACACATGTCACTCAGGAATACTGCTGGAAAAAAAACCTTAAGTAATACATTATCACACAGGTGTAACCCCTAAGAAACCAATACACAGTGACAAGGTGAAGTTTATACCAGGACTGCTCTAATGTTAAGCAATCTGTTTTTTAATATTTCATTTATTTATTTGCGAGAGAGAAAGGCAGAGAGAGAGAGAGAGAATGGGTGTGTCAGGGCCTCCAACTGCTGCAAACGAACTCCAGACGCATGTGCAACCTTGGGTTTCTGGCTTACCGTGAGTTCTAGAGAACTGAACCTGGGCCCTTTGGCTTTGCCGGCAAGCATGTTAGCTCCTAAACCATCTCTCCAGCCCTTAAGAAATCTCTTAATATAATCCAACATGCGACAGGTCCAAGAATAAAATCATATTCTCCCTATATATGCATTTTTAAAAAAACCCTC
Organism: Jaculus jaculus; assembly: GCF_020740685.1. NCBI lineage: Eukaryota > Metazoa > Chordata > Mammalia > Rodentia > Dipodidae > Jaculus > Jaculus jaculus. The sequence goes on from NC_059109.1 coordinate 130,588,160, forward strand.
TGAATATTCTTATTTCTAATAAAACTCTTGGGAAACTAAGAAAGAGTGGATCTTGACGGAGCATACTGAAACATATTCACCTCATATATACCTACACTAACATGCAGGATCCTCCTGCCAAGGCCACCGACGTAGCAAAGATGCCTAACCGGCTCCATTAGCACATAACAGCCTACTGCAGGGATTCGCCGATGCAACTAGACAAGATAAAACACAGACGCTTCCAGGTCCGAATCCTATGGAGACAAAGATTACGCTCTTCAAGGACAAGCTCCCACTAGTCTTTGCCTAAAAGAGGGGCTACATGCATCAGACTCTCCCTAAATTAATAAAGCTTGTCCAATTTAACCTCTGCTGCCTTCACTCTCCGTTTTCAGAGAGTAATGAAACTGGAAGAGAGAAACTTCCCCTCACATCTTAGTCAAGGCCCAGGCAAAACCACAGAGGAGTTGGGGAGACGAGCAAGTGCGCTGCTTCCGGGGTGAATCTGAGCATCAGCGCCAGGGTGAGGGAGACAGACCCTGAGGACACCCAACACCTCCCAAAGCAGAGCTCCAGAGGCTCCTAAGAGCTCATCACTGCAGTTAACTTAAAACACACCCACCAAGGCTCAGGGAATCTTGTGGAAGAGGGGGCGGAAAGATTGTAAGAGCCACAGGTTGGGACCTCATACCCAGAGACACTGCCTTCTCCCAATAACTGACTGCTGCTCCCTCAACACATAACCCACAACCCCATGGGGAATACCAGCAACTCCACAGAGGAGGGGTCCCTGCAGAATGGAGGCAGGGATGAGGGAAAAGATGGTACCAACACATGATGTGTCCATGCAAAGTAAATAATTTTATTTATTTATTTATTAGAGACAGCGAGAGGGGGAGAGAAAGTGAGCACGTCAGGGCCTCTAGCCACTGCAAATGAACTCCAGACGCAAGCACCACCATGTGTATAGCTTATGTGGGACCTGGAGAATCGAACCTGGGTCCTTAGGCTTTGCAGGCATGCGCCTTAGCCGCTAAGCCATCTCTCCAGCCCCACAAAGTAAATACATTTTAAAAACTTTAAAAAACAATAAAGGCCGGGCGTGGTGGCGCACGCCTTTAATCCCAGCACTCGGGAGGCAGAGGTAGGAGGATCGCCATGAGTTCGAGGCCACCCTGAGACTCCATAGTGAATTCCAGGTCAGCCTGGGCTAGAGCGAGACCCTACCTCAAAAAACCAAAAAATAAAAGAAATAAAGGCTTGCCAGGTGTGGTGGCACAATGTACCTCTAATCCCAGCACTTGGGAAGCAGAGATAGGAGGATCATCATAGGTTCAAGGCCACCTTGAAACTATATAGTGAACTCCAGGTCAGCCTGGGCTACTTGAAAAATAGAAAAACCAAAAGAAGAAGAAGAAGGAGGAGGAAGAAGAGAAGCAGCAGCAGTTGTGTTTAGAGACACTGGCTCAGGAGCACCAGAGCTGGGCTTTTCCTCCATGGCATCCCCAGGATCTAACGTGGTGGATGGTCAAGAGTTAGGAGTATAAGTCACCAAAGAGCGGCTCAAGCTCCACACAAAAGCAAGGATCTAATTAAGTGCTAGGGAGAAACTCTATCCTGGAATGCCTTATGTGGGTTAATCCATTCACGACACGAACTAGGAGATTAGAGTTACTTTCAGCTCTTTTACAGAAAAGCAGAGAGAGACCCAGAGACGTGAAAAGGCTTGCTCGGGACCACCCTGCTCGGGTCTCCAGCTCCCTCCTTGCTGTGGTCCAGGGCCCACGTGTCTCTTCACCAGTGGCGGAGCGAGGAGCCCGCACAGTCCCGCAGAGCTCTGCTGTCTGCCTGCTCTGCTTTCTTGAGAACAGTGCCTGCCTGCTGGGCCAGAGACAGCCTGGGCTAGGTGATCAATGTCTCACATGTGTGAAAGAGCCCAGCGTCCCCAAGCTTCCCTAAGCCCTTTTGGACAGTGACACCTGGTCCCACTGCTGGGCCTTTGCCTTCCCTGGCTTTTGTCAAGTTCATGCTCAGAGTTGACTTAAGGCCTCATCCCTCACCAGGGTGCTCTCGTCCTGGACCAAGCCTATTGATTAGCAAGATGAAGGTCAGCGTAAGGCCTCGGGGAGTCCCACCACGCACCAGCAGAGAGGGGGATCCCTCAGAACCAGCCCCACACCTGGAACATCTCACATTCTTTTCTCAAAGCTCCCAGTGCCCGTCTGTTGTTTCCAGAGTCCACAGTTCCTGCCTTCCAGCCCGGCGGCACCATTTCCCCAACAGATTCCACAGCGTTACTCACTGCTCCTTAAGTGTGGGCCCCGCGTGGTTGTAGCCTTCCAAAGCGCATAGCTTGAAAAGGAGTCACCCAAGGGCAGAAACCCCACAGATGCCTCCCAACCAGGTGACGACAGCTAAGTCACATTGACAGTAGAAACCCTGGCTAAGATGGGAAGAAAATGACCTTGTACCACCATGGTCTTCTTTCCAAACACTCTTACTCCAAATCTGATCATAAAAAATTAATATATGTATGTATGTATAAATACACACACACACATATATATTCAGAGAAGGCCATATTGAAACAGGGCATGGTGTGGCACAAGTCTAGACAGGATTTGAAAGCCTGAGGCAGGAGAATTTTGAGTTCCAGGCCAGCCTACATACTAAGACACACTCTCGAACAAATAATACTAATTAGGGCTGGATAGATGGCTTAGGAGTTAAGGCACTCGCCTGCAAAGCCAAAGGACCTAGATTCAATTCCTCAGGATTCCTATGAGGTGACACATACATCTGGTTTGCAGCAGCTGGAAGCCCTGGGGTGCCCATTTTCTCCCTCTCTCTCTCAAATAAATGAATGAATATAAATAAAAATAATATTAATTAAACAAATAAATTGAATGGTGGTCTATGACATCTAATTAGCATGACTCATAACTTTCAAGTTCCTTTTTAAAAAGCAAGAACATTCTAAGTCTGAAAATTGTATGAACTTCCCTTAATAACGTGTTAATATGAATCCATTAATTGTAACAAATATCATGTTACCAGTATGAGGGAACTAGGTGCTAGGTATATGGGCATTCTGTGTTAACATCACAATGTTTCTATAACTGTAAAACTGTTCCAAAATATAAGACTTATTATTTTTTTTAAAAAAAATAGGATTCTCAGGCTTCCCTGTGGTCATTAAGCCACCCATCTGGTGGCCACCAAGCCCCACTTGCCAAGAACAACTATTAAAAACACCTCCCACCAGATTTTGCTTGGAAACTATTTCCCCGGAAATCCTCACCCTCTATCCCCACCCCTCAGGGGAAGAAAAAAAAAATGTTTAGCTGATTGCAATTCTGGGTGGGGTGTATTCATTCCCTGTAAAACGCGCCTTTAATCTTGCTGAACACAGGGACCACGGATGTGAGCAGGGATCATCGGCAGATTCCTAACTGTAGGTTTTCAAAGCCAAAGATGGCCTGCAGATTGGAGCTCGAAGCACACAGGCTCTTTGAGAGACTAAGTGTTTCCAGCTCCAGACAAAAATACAAAATTATTACTAATTGTCATCTCCGGGGGGATTGGAGCAAAAGGGACACCCAGGGGTAAAGCAAGCTCCTCCGCAAAGGTGGCCAATATAGGCCCTGCCATGAAGAAAGTTAAGGCTCCTCCACTGGGTGGGATGCAGAGCCGCCCTGAGGCTCAGCCAGTCCCACACACAACCTTCCTACGCAGCAGGCACCAGCTGCGGGCAAGCCCAGAGCCACAGAGCACATCTGGAAGTTGCCAGCAGGCTTGCCCTTGAGTCTGCCACAGGCATGGGCTGGGCTGTCAAAATCAGGAAGCCTGGTTGGGGTGTCTTGTTTTTTTTTTCAAGACAACCTGTTAACCAGAAAAAAAAAAAAAAAAAAAAAAAAGTAAGGCGAGGCTTAGGTCCTCCAGCAGCCTCTGCACACAGTTTAGGAGGAACCATGCGTTCACCCATCCTGGGGAGGTCCCCAGTCCCAGGCCCAGCAGCTGAGTTGAGGCAGAAATGACCTGTGTGGTCAGCAGTCTACACCCCTGCTCTGCCTGCTGCGCCCCATCCACTGTGATTTGGGTGAGGGACGAGGGGAAGATCGCTCAATGAACACAAAAAGGGCTGGTCCACTTGCTGGTAAACTCTGCAGCAGAGCCCACAGAGGAAATGGGCCAGCCTCTTAACACCAAAATCAAACCACCCTCCGGCATGACACAGCCTCTTCCTTAGTTTCAACACAAAGTCCCCAACAACCAGGCTCCCGGGAGGCAGGGGGGGGCCGTTGTCTCGCAGAAGCTCCATGGAAGGAGGGTTCAGCCTAACCTTTTCTGGCATTCACCCCTCCCCACACACCTCTCTCTTCGTCTTCCTCAACTCCTCCCTCCCAGAGCAAAGACATCACTTCCACCTCCTTCCACAAGCCACCCCTGGGCGCATAGACCCCCCAACACACACACCAGCCAGGGGACGTGCTATCTTCAGCGCCCCAAGGGGAAAGTCACTAGGAACTGGAAACTGACACGGTGATGGGGCGAGCCTACCCCCTCCTAAGGGTGGCATGGCCATTGCCACCGCCTCCTCTTCCTCTCACCTGGGCAGAGGCACCCCTCTCCCAGCACCAGGACACCCAAGGCTCACAGCTGACCCTGCACCCCCTTCCCTTAGGACCCAGGCAGGCCCCGTCCTGGGTTGGGGTGGGAGGGGGAGGGCAAGCTCTGGTGACAACCTCCACCGACCTTCGATGGGATCCAGATAGTCATAATCGAAGAGGATGGAGAAGTCAAACTCATCCTGGGGACTGTCCCGGGGCTCGTGACCTGGACCATCGCCCCCGTCGGGCTCGGGCTGCGGTTCGGCGGCGTCCATGGCGCGCAGGGGGAGGACGAGCTGCGCGCCCCGGGGGTGGGAGGCGGCGGGTGGCGACGGTGGCAGGTGGCCTGGCAGGCCGAGAGGAGGCTGTGGCTGGGTGGCGGGGGTAGGGGGGTCCTCGTCCTCGTGGGGACGCACACTCCGGGTCCGGGGATGGAGCGCCTGGCGCACAGAGGGTCCTGGACGCGCGTCCGGGGCAGCCGGGCGGCGGTGGCGGCGGCGGTGGCGGCGGGAGCTTCCTGCTCCGGGAGGCACCTGTTGCAGCCCGCGGAGGGGGCGGGGAGGCGGGGACAGGCGGCCGGGCCGGCGGGGGGCGGGGCTGTCACCCGGGCCCTAGGGGGAGGGGCGGCGGCCCTGGCTGTCCCGAGCCCCGGAGGAAGGAGACCTCCTGTCCCCCGCCCCCTCCCCCCACGCCCACCCACCCACCGCACACTCCAAATCCTGCGTCCACCCAGCCAAGCCAACCGCGCTTTGCCACCGCCCTGGATCGCCGCGGCCTGACCCTGGGGTCGGAAGGGGACTTGCGACTTGCCTCTGTGTGGTCTGCCCTAGGGACCATTCACTCCCTGCGCCCTTCCCACACCTTGCTTTACCCTGCGTGGGGCGCGCGACATGCCCACCTGCCCCTGATCGCAGAGCCCCGGCCTCCTCAGGGCATCACAGGGGCTCGGCAGTTCAAGCCCCACTCTGGCCTGGCCACCTACAGTATGCCATGTGCTGCACTGGGTGCCCCGAGGGCCCAGCAGGAGCCAGACACTGTCGCCCTAAGAGCGTCACACCCAGGGGTGCCAAGGACAGAATGCAGCAGGGGCTGCGAGGTTTCAGTCCCAGCCCCCACCCACCCGCGCCGCGGTGATCTGGGAGGGACACGTGCGGAGTCCCTTTGGTAAAGGTCTGGGGGAAGTGTCCTGTCGGTGAGAGCAGGAAGTGGGCCGCTGCGTGGGAGGCAGAGCAGGGAGCTGGGCTCCTCTGACAGGTAACCAGAATTCCCCCACGCTGCTTCAAAAACGCCCATTCCCAGGCCCCTCCCTGGAGCTGCAGGATCCACCAACTGGATCATAAACTCGTAAGGACCCAGAGCCACCCTCTAGAAACATACTCCCAGGGTCGTGTTGGCTTGGCATTTCTGAAGTTAGGAAGCGCAACAGGGAAGGTTGGCACAGGGATCCTCAGGGCTCCCACAAGTTAGAGAACCTTAAGGTCACAGGACACTTTTTTAATGCCTGACCCGGCTGCAACTGAACCCACTGAGCCAGATGCCAAAGATGATGGAACTTGAGATGCATTAAGAGTGTGGCCAGGGTCCTGGAGAGATGGCTTAGTGGTTAAGGTGTTCGCCTGCAAAGCCAAAGGATCCCAGATCAACTCCCCAGGACCCTCGCAAGCCAGCTGTACAAGGGGGCGCATGTGTCTGGAGTTAGTTTACTTGGTTGGAGGCCCTGGTACACCCATTCTCTCTCTCTCTCTCTCCCCTCTCTCTCCCTCTCTCTCTCTCTCTCTCCCCCCCTCTCTCTCCCTCTCTCTCTCTCCCCCTCCCTCTCTCTCTCTCTCCCTCCCTCTCTCTCCCCCCTCTCTCTCTCTCTCTCTCTCCCCCCCTCTCTCCCTCTCTCCCTCTCTCTCTCTCTTTCTCTCCCCCCCTCTCTCTCCCTCTCTCTTTCTTCCCCTCTCTCTCTCTCTCTTTCTCTCTCCCTCCCCCCCCCTCTCTCTCCCTCTCTCTCTCTCCCCCTCCCTCTTTCTCTCTCTCTCCCCCTCCCTCTCTCCCTCCTTCCTTCTCTCCCTCCCTTCCTCCCCCCTCTTTCTCTGTCTCAAATAAATAAATTAAATATATTTAAAAAAAAAAAAAAAGAGTGTGGCCAAGGGTGAGATCAAAAGGTTGGGTGGGAAGGGCTTCAGTTCCCAGTGAGGACCCAGCTACACAACGGTGACTACTCGTCTGCCCTGTGGGCCAGGAGCACCGAAGCCCTGCACGCCTCAGGAGGAGCCGCCTGTGCCCTGCCACGGTGTGCAGCACATGCTTGTGCGATGCCCACACTCCCGAGGAGGACTGCTGTAGGCTTGAGACCAGCCTGGGTTATAGAGTGAGACTGACTCAAAAAGAAAAAGAAAGAAAAACAAAGAAGAAGAAAAAAACTATCACGGTTGGTTCTACAAATATTTCCTGAGTACCTGTGGCACCTGCTGCAGATGTTGGGGTACAGCTCTCTACTGGGCCTTGCCTGTACCCCCAGCACACCTATGGCCTGAAAGCATGGCGCTAATGAGGCTCCCAACTGGCCCCACAGCTCTTTACCCAGGCACACATTACAGTCATGTGGGGGGCTGTTAAAACATTCAGCTACCCGGGACCCACTAGGCACCAATTTCACCAGAATGCTAGGCCTGGAGCCTGAGCATCAGCATTTTGTAAAAAGCTGATCAGAAGTTCCCAAATACAAAGCTAGACGTGACAGCCAGGGTTTAGACTTTGCTTCATTAGAGAGGCCTGGTCCTGAATCTGAAAAGATCCCAGTCCCGAGAAGCACTTTCTGATTGGCAGTGCCTAAAGAAATCACTTTATTTTGTAACCAAAAGAAGCATGTACTGGGTATTTCCAACAAGCATGTAGGGGTGGCGGCACATTTAGGTGGGAGGCAAGCAGTGAGACCCCAGCGAGTCCCTGAAAACAACGTCTCTAGAAGCAAATGGGCTCTCCTGGGTCCTTGTGACAGAAGCCCAAAGTGTAGACCCCAGGAGAAATCAGGGAACCAGCCTCCCCTACTGCCATATGACATCTTCGCATCCCCACACCCATGCTTTGATGTCCCTCCACTCCATAATGATCCCATGCTTCTGATCTAGTGGGGCATCTGTTGCCTGCACCTGCCCAGAACCCTCCCTCCCTTCTGCTAATAGCGCCTCAAGTGTTCCTTTGGCAAGCAACATTTTCCTTCTTCACAGTTGAGAATTGAGCTCAAGGCCTCACGCATAGGCAGCAAGCATTCAGGCGACTCCGAACATGATCATGACAGAATCTTCCACACAACTGTCCCATCATGCCCAGCGCAGAAGCAGATGAGACCAGGTTTGGCCAATCACAGAGCTGTATCTCTGCAAACCTATGAGATCCACTAAGGCAAGGAGTCATGACGACCTTATTCACAGCATTGCGTACAGTGGGTGTGTGCATGAACGGAGAGTGGGTGGGTGGATGGCTGACTAGATGGACATTTAAATGGATGGATGAATCCCACGTTTGGATGAATGGATGGATTGGTGGATGATGTGTGTGTGGGTAGACGATGGATGGATGGATGGATGGATGGGTGGATGGATGGATGGATGGATAATAGGTGGATCCCATGTTTGGGTGGGTGGATGGATAGATGGATTGGTAGATAATGGATGGATGGGTAGATGTATAGATCCCGTGTTTTGATGAATGGATGGGTGGATGGACTGGTGGATGATGTATAGATGTGCAGATGATGGATGAATGAGTGCTGGATAGCTGGATGGCTGGATGGATAGCTCCCCGCATTTGGATAGATGGATTGGTTGATGGATGGACGGAGTGACTCTCCTTGTATGTATAAGATCCTTAAGTTTCTCTTCAAGGCTCCTCCTCCCTGAAGCTTATCCTAGCCACCCAATTGCTAGAACAAGAACCTGCCCCCAATAGCAGCACTGTGACTTGGTTAACCCCAGGAAAAGCTGGCATCTCGAAGCTTCTAGGGCTTGACAATGAGAGTTCCTTCAGGAGGGTCTAGATCAGGCCCTGAGCTCACGCAGCATTTCTGTGGGAGCAGTAGAGCAAGAGAGCTTTCTTTTTTATTAATACTTTTATTTATTTGAGAGAAAGAAAGAGAGCGAGATAATGAATGGGCTTGCCTTGGCCTTCTGCCATGGCAAATGAGCTTCAGATGAATGTACCACCTCATGCATCTGGCTTTATGTGGATACTGCAGAATGGAGCCCTGGTCAGCAGGCTTTACAAGCAAGCACCTTTAACTGCTGTGCCACCTCTCCATCCCAAAAGGGCTTCCTTCTTTCTTTATATCACCTTGAAGGGTAGGGACCTGCATCAAGATGAATGTACATTTTCAGTTCCAAAATAAATAATCGTGCTCTCAGTAGCCAGGGCCAAAACAGACTGCATGGCCTGTATGCATGGAGAGGTCCTGAGTGGGGTTGGGCAGAGGCCTTGACATTGCAGCTCTATGGACCTGTTTTTGCCCTACAGCTGACCTTCCTGAAAGGCCCCAGCCTTTTCATCTCCCCAGCCTCAGAAGCTAGGGGACTTCCAGCATATCTTAGTACAAACTGACCCTTGGCCCAGGAATTCAGCTAGCATTTATCCCTATTTCAAACTAAATTAACACAGTGGAAGGAAAGGAGGAATGACAGTGTCATATTAGGGGAACTCTACTTTGACATAGACAGAGATCTCATGGAAAATGTCACAAGCAAAGGGATGTCAAAGCTGAGACGAGGAGATTGAGTAGAAGTCATCCGGGAAATAGTCAGGGAAAGAGGAGCGGCAGGTGGGAACGTCTGTGCAAAGGTCCTGAGGCGTGAGAGAGTATGACATACCAGAGAACCTAAAAGAAGACCGGGGTGACAGTTGCTCAGGGGATGGCAAATGGGTGGGTCCCCTCCATCACCAGTTCGATCCGCTTTTCCACATTTTGACCTACAACCTGGGCCTTTCCCAGGAAATTCAGACCCATATAGCCACCTGCTGATTCAGTATCTCCCTCTGGGTATCCGAGAGGAGAGGAATCTCAAAATGAATGTGTTCAAATCCAATCCCTGTTGTTGTCTTTTCCCTCCTCCCAGCCCATGTTTTTCACTCCAAGAACCCAGTTTTGCCTGATTTCCTAGCCTTGTCTCATCCCACATGCAAGCTCAGCAGATGGACAAGTCGCTTTCGTAAACCACAACCCAGACCCAAGCGCTTCTCACCAACCTCACAGCTCCTCTTCCCACCCCAGTCATCTCAGGCCCATCCTCTCACCTCGGGACAATTGCAAAGGCTTCCTCCCCAGACATTCTGCTTTCACCTTTTCCTACACAGAGAGCTGTGAGAAGGAGCTTTTAAAAATAGACGTCTGGGGCTGGAGAGATGGCTTAGCAGTTAAGGTGCTTGCCTGCGAAGCCTAAGGACCCAGGTTTGATTCTCCAGGTCCCATGTAAGCCAGATGCACAAAGGGGGCATGCATCTGGAGTTTGTTTGCAGTGGCTAGAGGCCCTCTCTCTTTTTCCTTAATAAATAAATAAATAAATACATAAATACATAAATAAATAAAAAAAATTCAAAAAATAGACATCTGGTCAACCCTCCAGTGGCTACCAACTTCTGGGACAGCTTCCCCACCCCAGCTCTCTCTGGACATCATCTCCTACCATTCCTGCCTTCTCTGGCTCTCTCTGCCATGCCAATCACCCACTTGCTCTTGACAACTCCCCTCAGGACCCCTGTGTGGGGCCTTTGCGCCTACTGTCCCCTTGATAGCATCTCTTCGTTATTAGCTCAGCCACCACCTCCCCCATTTGTCCCTAACTCCACAGCATCTTTTATCCGAATGTACATCTGCTCATCTGGTTGGTACATGCCACTCCCTCTACCAAAACATTTTAACATTTTAACTACAACCTGCACCTCTGTCCTTCACCTGACCCTCATTTAACAACCATCCAACTTGACCATCCCATTTCTCTGTCCTTTCACTTTAGCAAGTTTTATTGCACCTATATGTGGTCCTAAATATATGTACACACACACACACGTGCATGCACGCACATATATTCTACTCTTACTTCAGCCTCCTGAGTGCTAGGATTAAAGGTGTACACCACCATGCCCAGAAGTTTAAAACTTTTTAACTACACTGTTTTGAAACAGAGTCTCATGTAGCCCAAGCTGGTCAGGATGAACTTAAACCTCTGATCCTCCTGTCTCCAACTCACCAGTGATGACAGGTTGGGCCACCAGGCCAAGTTGCGTTTGGTGCTAGAGGTCAGATCTGGGGCTTTGCGTACGCTAAGCAAGCACTCTACCATGAAGCGACACCCCCCCCCAAGCCATTGTTTTTGCGAGACAGAGCCTCGTTCTGTAGCCCAGGCTAACCTAGGACATGCAATCCTCTTACCTCCACATCCCGAGCACTGGGATGACAGATATGGGCGAACACGCCAAACAATCTTTGGAGTCAGGCAATGATGGGAACAAGGAGCTGAGTCCAGAGACCTGAATCTGAAGAACTGCTGGCCCCTCCTACCAAAAAGAGCACATGGCATTCTCTTTCTCTTTCTCTCTCTCTATGGCCACCACTAAATATCACCTCTGCTGCAGTTAGTCAGCGCATAAATGACCTCATAGGGATGTGTCTCCTATAGCTTCTCAGGAGATTCTATCTGACCTTCAGAGGGAAGCCTCCCAGGCTCCCACGTCCGGGATCTTCTTCACCCTGCCTCGCCCAGCCTTCACACAAACACCTCCTCCCTCAGGCTGAGGGGCGAGGTTGGTCATCCAGAACCTGTAGAAAAGACCCCAGAGGTTTGGAACAAAAGGTACCTTACCCTTCAGAAAAGAGTTCTGGAAGATTATTCGGCCAAAGGAAAGCAATACCTTGAATTTAAAACAAAATGAACTGGGTGTGGTGGTCCACACTTATATTCCCAGCACTGAGGAGGCTGAGGATAAGGATAGCCTGAGCTACATAGGAAGTACCAAGCCAACCAGGGCTACATGTCAAAACCCTATCTCAACAACAAGAAGAGGACAATAAAATAAACTGGGCCTAATGTCACACACCTGTAATCTCAGGATTTGGGAGGCCAAGGCAGTGGGATGAAGAATTCAAAACCAGGCGGGCGTGGTGGTGCATGCCTTTAATCCCACTTGGGGGTGGGAGGCAGAGGTAGGAGGATCACAGTGATCTTGAGACCACCCTGAAACTACATAGTGAATCCTAGGTCAGCCTGAACTAGAGTGAGACCCTATCTCAAAAAAAAAAAAAAAAAGAATTCAAAGCCAGCATACAACTCAAGGGCTACATAAGGACCCTCCCTAAAAAAAGAAAAACAAAAACAATAAAATAACAGTAAACATGAGACAGCCATCGTGGGCCAACCTCTTGGCCTAGCCTGAGAACTTCAGACAGGGTCTCTGATAATAACCTTTACAACATGGAGTGGGATCTGGCACCCCACTTTGCAGTTCAGAAAACTGAGACCCACCACACGCTGTGACATTACTTAAAAAGCCACCAGTGGACGGCTTTGTCCTTCGCCAGCCTGACACTCACCACTGAGTCACAGACCCGTCCTGGTCTGTGAGCTCAGGGTGGATCTGCCAAGGGACATTTCTGGACCCAGATGAAACGCCGAGTGACTCCCAGAAAGAGCAGCATAGGGAAGCGCCCGCGCCATCCAGGCTGGGAGGAGAGGAACGCACATCCGGGGGGCGGCGGGAGGGTGCTACATGTTCATGAGACGAAAGTCCTCTTTCTACCTTTAGGCACCAAAGGCAGGGAGAGTTTCTCCGGAACCCCAGTGCCTAGGGGAACACAGTTTGAGGACCTCCCTGAGCCAGCCTCCCTTAGGTTGACGGGTTCTGCCCCAGACTGCATCCCCACCCCCACCGCACACTGGCCCTGGCTCCCTCAGCCCCTGCAGAGCCAGCCTCTCACCAGCTTGCCCAGCATCCACTCCAGCCTAGCTCCAGGGTCCTGACTTCAGCCCGTGCGGTGCTTGGAGAAGATAAAGAAGACCACACACCCTGCTGCTGGAAATTCCCCCCATGGCTCCCATGACCTGAAAGTGAACTTCAAACTCCTCAGGAGATCCCACCCAATCTGCCCTGGTCCACGTCTATGCTCTGATCTCAATTCCCATCATGCTCTGCTCTGCCCTTTCTGCCCCAGCCACGCTGGGTTTCTGGATGGCCACACTGACTGTCCCCAGCACACAACCATCCTCGGGTCATCTGTGAGCACTGTGTCCCCTGCAGGGAGTCCACTTGTCTATACACTGTGCAGGCGGAACCCACACCATCCAGAAACCAGCAAAACCCCATCTCCCTGGAGAGAAGTGCACTAGCTGGGTTAGTGACCCTACCATTTTGGGGTTCTGTCCTCCCAACCAGACACGTGCACTCAAGTTCCAACCCCAGAGGCCTACAATGGGTCCTGATTAGGAATAAGGTCTTTTCAGGTGTGAAGCTAGAACACAGAGCCTAGTCTAATGACTGGGCCCCTTAGAGGAGCAAGCATGAATATACACATGAAAGCCACAGGAAAACAGAGGTAGAGACCCCAGGGATGTGGCCACCAGCCACAGACACCAGGGACTGCCGCAGCCCCTACAGGCTGGAATAGACCAAGAAGGTCCTGTCCGGAGCCTTCAGAGAGCACGGCACTGCTGACACCTCACGGTCAGGCTTGTGACCTCAAGACTGTTGTAGAGAAGCTTCCGTGGTCTTAAGCGTCCTAGAGCGTGGTGATCTGTTTCAGCAGCCACATGGAAGCCAGTCTGATCACCCACAGAGCATGGCCCATGGACATACATGCTTATGTACACACACACACACACACACACACACACAGAAGCCAAATTTGATTCTCCCCTATTTTCACCTCCAGTACTTACCCTCATTGGAAACGACCTTGGCTGTTTCTCAAGTCGCTTGCTCTAGAGCGCAGGCTCTTTCCTATGAGCTCTAGCCCCAGGCATCTTGGACAATGAATGGCATGTGTTAGCTACTCGAAATGATCTTTTGTTGTTGTTTTTATTTTTATTTATTTATTTGAGAGCGACAGACAGAGAGAGAAAGAGGCAGATAGAGAGAGAGAATGGGTGCGCCAGGGCCTCCAGCCACTGCAAACGAACTCCAGACACGTGCGCCCCCTTGTGCATCTGGCTAACGTGGTTCCTAGGGAACCGAGCCTCGAACCGGGGTCCTTAGGCCTCACAGGCAAGCGCTTAACTGCTAAGCCGTCTCTCCAGCCCTTTAGCTACTCTAAATATTACTTGGCTCTAAACTGACTATCACTCTTACCCATGAGGAAACTGAGGCACGGGAAAGTGAAGCTGCTAGCACAAGGTCATGCAGCTAGCAGTAACAGGGCAGGATTGGAACCTGTGGCTCAGAGCTCAGGCTGTTGGCCTCTGAGTTTCCTGGGACCACCCCGCCCCCTGGAGACTTGCAGAATGGATCATGCTCCGGCCCTCCATGGGCTTATAACCACTCCAGGATACATCTTTAGAAAGTTAGTGTCCAGGCTCAAGAGATTCTCCCTGCTGCTCTAAACTGTGGAGAGGAATGGTCTGCAAAGTTTACCAGTAGGAGGGGACAACCAGGAGACCAAAGGGGGGCAGCCAGGGAAGGGCCTCGGGGAGGAGTCTGTCCTGAGCCTCCCTGCTGACCACCTGAGGATGGAATAGGAAAACATTGTGCTTTCATTTCCCTGAGCTGAGGGGAGGTGAGGCTCCCTTCCTGTCTGCCTCAGTTTCCCCATCTCTAGCAACAGTGTGTCTCTCATGTACATGTATATGTCAGAGAATCAAGTGGGCTTGAGGAAAGAGCCCAGAACCGCGCTCTGGCCCCTCAGTTACCCAGATTGTCAAAGACATTTAGAAGGTTAAAATAATGTTAGTGAATATCTGGGAACGCCAAGTAGGTGGCCCAAAGCCTGGGTTCGAGTTGAAGTTTTACCACTTCCTTACCCGGTGACACTCAGCCAGCTACTGCTCTGTCTGGGCCTCACTCCGCTCTTCCACAAGGGGACAAGAAGGGCACCACTCAACACAGGCAGTGGCTCCTAAGGCACCAGGGCCGGGGACTCTGAGTCAACGTTCTGTGTATTTCCTCTGGCCACAGGAGACAGCGGCGGCTCACCCAGAGGCAGTCACTGCTAGTCTTCTAATTAGCTACGTGACTTTGGGCCAAGCTGGCCTCGCTGTCCCCAACCGTGAGACACAGCTGACATTGCCTGTGCATTGACCGCATGCTAAACACAGAGCTAAGCGTTTTATGTGTATGATTTCATATGACGCGCGACAACCCTGTGAAGTCGACACTATCATTATTCCTTTTTTCTTTCTTTTTTTTTTTTTTTTGTGAATGAGGAAATTTAGGCCTCCAAGCTGTCGCCTTAACCCAATCTGTGTCGTTTTGAAGTTCCAGTCAGTTAAAAAGGACCTTAAGGGGTCGCAAGAACTGTGTTTCTTCAAGGAATTCTTGCTGTGAAATTCACTTTCGATTCAACATCGGTCATTGGTTGGTTTTTGTTTCTTCTTCTGCTGCTGTTTTTTCAGTGTGTGTTGTTGACGTGTGTGTTTGTGTGCGCAGGCTTATGAGTGTGAGCACTTGTGAGCTTGAGCCGTGCTACCCTCTGGAGGCCAGAGGACAACTTGCCCATCAGTTCTCTACTTCTGCTTGGGTTGAGGCAGGGTCTCTCAGCCCCGTTGTTCACTGCTTGTGTCCCCCAGACCAGCCACTCTGAGAAGTTCCCCTGTCTGCCCTGAACCTCCTTTCTCGCAGTAGGCATGCTGGCATTCTGGAACCCCACCATGGCATCTGGCTTTCACGTAGGATCTGAGGGTGTTAACTTGGCTACCTAGGCTTGTGCATTATCCGCTAAGCCAACTCCCTGGCCCTAGATCTTAAATAGGAATTGCAGTTTTAACATTTACGGAGCAATGTTGACATTGTTTCGGGGTCTCATCAAACCTACCACTTCTGTGAGGGAAGCCTTTTTACTGACTCCACTTTACAGATGAGGAAACTGAGGCACAGAGAAATTACATCACTTGCCCAACACCCACAGTTGTGATGTGGCCAAGCAGAAATTCCAATGCAAGCAGAAGTCAGGGAACTGGGGCCGGGGAGGGAGCAAAGCTCACCCCGAGATTGTTTATCCCTGAAATACTTTCCATCATCTCATTTCAGATAACACTGAACACACCTCGTTCGGATCCTCAAGCTTTCCCAGAGCTTCGGCCCAGAGCCACACAGTAAGTTTGGTATTATCTTGCCATGCAAACATTTTAATCCTCTGTCTAATGACTTCACTGGAGTCTGGGGGGGGGGGTCCCAGACACACTGGTATTTGAGTTTAAAGATACCTTTCTCTTTCCCTCTGGGGACTCCTTTAGAGGGCACAGTTGGGGTGTTGGGATCAGCAGTCTATTTCAAGCCAGCTATCTTGGATGCCCAGAGCTGCTTCTCTGGGCCCCATTGCATGGCATGCCAAGTGTGGTTGGCCAGGAACAAACTGGTGCCCTGTCTCTCACATGGGTACTGGCATGGCACATGCCTGGGATCTCTGCACACTGGAACATGCACCGGGAGGACGGCAAAGGCACATCCGTGCGAAACACTCATCATCCTTCGAGACCTTAACAGAGCAGCGAGGTCATAAACTGGGATCAGAGAGATCTAGACGCCGCAGCGAGACTGAAGGGCTGAGTTACATCACACAGCAAAACAGAAGCCCCGTTTCTCTTCGAGCTCTTCCTACACGCCCCCATCTCTCTCCCTCCTGCCATAAAGCTAAATTTGGCACCCGTCTGTTCCACCTCCACCAGCAAAACACCAAACTCCTGGTTTCGGTTTGCAGGGCAGTAAAAACTGCCTCGGACCTTCTACGTGTGCGCCCGCCTGCCAGCGAGCTGAGCGTCCCTCTCATAGATGATGCAACCTCTTTCCTGTCATTATGTCATCACACCTCTCTGCTTGACCACCCGCTAAGGACAGGATAAACCGGTACAGGACAAAAAATGTCCCAAGAAAGCCGGGCGTGGTGGCGCATACCTTTAAAATCCCAGCACTCAGGAGGCAGAGGTTAGGAGGATTGCGGTGAGTTCAAGGCCACCCTGAGATTCCATAGTGAATTCCAGGTCAGCCTGGGCTAGAGCGAGACCCTACCTCAAAAACCCAAAACCAGAAAAAAAAAAAAAAAAAAAAAAAAAAAAAGCCCAAAGAGGTGGCAGAGCCAGGCATTCAAAAGCGCCGCTCAGCTAAAATTATGCCACTGGCTGAAGTTCAAGGGAGCAAAAACACACCATTTACCTAACCTGAGGCATGGGGCTATGATCTGGTTTTCAGAAGGAGCCCCTTGGGTTTATTTGCTGAAGCTGTCAGTGCTCCGCCACCCCCCCCCCCATACACACACACAGAGAACTTTAATCCACCACGCGGAGCACAAAACCTACATTCAACTCCGATTTTACGACACGAGGCTAACTCCTCCTACGCGAACTTATTTCGCTTAACCCTTCAGCCCTTACAGTTTGCCTGTACCCCTGTCCCTCCCCGCAGGCTCGCCTCCCAGAAATGACATTGTGTGCCCACGATACCACTTTAAAGCCTGATTTGGGACTGCTGGGGCCCACACCCCTCCACAATCCCAACCAGATGGGATCTCTTTCAGATCGTATTCCTATACACCAACCCCCTCCCATAGGATCCAAATAGCCTGACATCCAAGAAGAAGGAGAAATAGAAATAGGCAGAGTGGAGGGTCTGTTAATCCCAAGACAGTACGAGCCCATGGCACTGTGTATTTCAAAGTGTGTGGGGCTGGGGAGCCCGCTGGAAGACTTGATGCATCGGACAAACAGGGGGGGGAAGGAAGAGAGAAAATGCTCTATGTGGCCCCAATGCATTTTACCAGAAACTATTTCCAAGTGAAGTGTTCTGTATCACTATAGAGTAAAATGCCAAGCCTGTTCTCTTAAAAAGGAAAAAAAAAAGCTAACTTGATAATGATGACAACGTCAAGACGCGGCGGCGGCTGTCAAAAGCCCCAGCGAGCGCAGCAAGGTTAGGCAGCCAGCGGTTAGTAGGGCGAGGATCGCTCCCGGTGTCCCCCGGCAGGGAATCCCGCCTTTCGGGGACACATCCCCCCCACGCCGCCCCGAAGTCGGGGTTCCTGCTTTGCATTCCCCCGGGCTGGCCTCCCCTACCTGTGCGCCGGGGGTTGGAGTGGGGGATGGAGGAGGGCAGGGTGAGGGGAGTGCGGGGTCCCCGGGGCCTCGGCCAGCCGGGGAGCGGGGCAGCTGGATGGGCAGCGGGGGGCCGGGCGGGAGGATGGACAGCGGGGACTCCCCCCCCACGGGGGGCTGGTTACCTTGGTCTACAGACCCCATGGTGCGGAGCGGGTGGCAGTGGCCCGGCCTGCGCGCAGCGGGTCTCTGCATCGGGAGGAGCCGGGCTGGGCAGGGGTGCGCGGGCGGCGAGGGCGGCCGAGGGGCGCGGAGCCTGGAGCGGCCGGGGCTGCGCGCCTCGGGGCTCCCGGGGCTCCCGGCTCCCGGCGCGGCGGGTCGGCGGCTCCGCGATCGGCTTACTCCAGAGGCAACGCGACTTCCTTCCCCGCGCTCCGTGTTTATAGGCTTTCAATGCTGTAAAATAACGGGATTCCCTCACTGTTTCCTCCTGTTTATCCAGCGCCATGGAAACCACTGGATCCCGGCCATCTCCAAAACTAAGGGCTTTCCTGCAAACTTCACATTCAGGAATCTATGACGTCGCCTCCTCCGCGGCCAGCCAGCTCCGTGGCTCCTTCGGCCGCCAGCACAAGTCCCTGATTGTTCGCGAGAAAAGTCCGGGGAGAGGAGAGAAGGGGAGCGAAGCGGGAGAGAGAGAGAGAGAGAGAAAGGGAGAGAGAGAGGGCGAGGAGGGGGTGGGAGCCGCGGGGCGCCGCTGGCAAGGCCGAGCCCCAGACAGCCACCGCCCGCCGCTGCTCTGAACAAATCACATCCAGGGCTCCCGAGTCCCCCACGTTCCAAGCAGGCGCCCCTCAGACAAAAAAAAGAAAAAGAAAAAAAAAAAAGCTGCCCAGAATTCAAACTCACAACCCGGGCTGTCGGACCCTTGGGACACTTGGCTCAGCAGCCTTAACCAAAACCCTCAAGGCCTAGGAGACTGTGTGTTCAGGGATGAGGAGGAAGAAGAGGAGGAAGGAAAAGAAATAAATAATGCTGCCTTGTGTCAACTCTCCAAGATACATATTTTTTTTTCAAAGAGTTTATTTTTAGATTCATTTAGAAAAAAATCCCAGGTTTCCAGAGATGCTCAGAGGCTGCAGCAATAATGAAATAGCCAAAGAGTAGTGAAACCAGGCAACCTCTGTGTTTACGCATGCGCTAGGCAAACAGGAAAATAAAGGGAAGGGATGTCAGGACCTGGGTAACCCCAACAAGATCCTTGGGATGTCACGCGTGGTCCCCACCCATGGAGCGTGTACCCTAGAAGAGAGGGGGGTGAGAAGTTGGCAGGGTTCCTTTGAGTGGTGCCCCCTCTTCGCCTGCATGCATGGTGGGAAGTTCTGGGCTCCCCCATCAAGTGAGCTTCAAAATCGCACACTCTCAGATACTACTGTGAGCTCTGATAAAAAAAAAAAAATTAAATTAAAAAAAAAAAACCATTGATAGCAATCAAGGCTGGTGACTCATGAACCCCTTACTCTTCTTCCACAAGAGACCCGAACTTCAAGAGACACTGGGCTGACTCCACCCATGGGACCATTCTGTTTTCCACGAATCGCCCACGGTGGCTGCCCTCGGCAGCTCCCAGACATGACCACTTCTACCAGAGAGGCTGTCTCGCCAAGGTCAACTGGACCCAAGCCCAAGAAAGCCCCAGCCCACGCCCACCTCCCCCCACCCGGACTGTCTTTCAAGTCTGCCTCCATCAGGGTGGTCCTTGGCAGTAAAGTGTAAGTGATGCTACCTTCCCTTCACCAGAGAGAGAGAGAGAGAGAGAGAGAGAGAGAGAGAGGGAGAGAGGGAGATTGGGAGAGAGAGAGAGAGGGAGATTGGGAGAGAGAGAGAGAAGGCTCTGCATACTGGGTGCCAAGATAATTCAAAGTAAGGAAGTCTTGCTACCTCTGAATTGAACCAGATCTCAGAGCTGCTGGATTCCTTGCAACCCCCTTGGAAGCAAGGACCTCCTCCTCCTTTTCCCAACAGAGCAACCAAGGCACAAATCGGGGCAGGTGGCTTACCTACTGGTTACCTGGGCAACACTGGCTTGCACCTAGTGGAGTGGCTTTTGCTCAACCGAGTTGTTCAGGAGGCCTCTGTACCCATCATGTGAAGGAGGAACAGGGCACCCAACTAATCAACTGTCCCCAGGCTGCGGCACTTTCCATTTCAAAGCTAAGAAAGTCCCAGGCAAGTTGGGACCTGTTGGTCATCCTTGGCATGAATGAGACTCAACTTCCTTTTGCCATGAAGCCTATGTGGCCTCCAAAGACAGGCACTACAGTTAGTACCAGTATGAACAGGGTCCTAACTCAGCACCCGCTATGCACCAAGCATGGGGCTGAGGTCATCGTCTCTCAATTCACTCGCGTGGCCCCTTTGCAAAGTCGCACACTGAACTTGCGAAGGGCTGTGGCTTCCCAGTCCAACATGGCAGCCACTAGCCACATGCAGCTAAGCTTAAAGTCATTAAATAAAATGCCAAAGGCAGTTCTTTGATTGCACAAGCCACATTTTGAATACAAAAGCCACAGGTGGGCTGGACAGATGGCTCAGCGGTTAAGGCACTTGCCTGCGAAACCTAAGGACCCAGATTCAATTCCTCAGAACCCATGTAGGTCAGATAGATGCACAAGGTGGCACATGGATCTGGAATTCGTTTGCAGTGGCTGGGGGCCCTGACATGTCCATCTTCTCTCTCCTTCTCTCTCTTGCCCTCTCTGTCTCTTTCTCAAATAAATAAATAAATAAAATATATAGGAAAAAAAAAAGCCACAGGTGGATGGTGGCTCCTGAACTGGACAGCACAAAGTAATATATTTCCATCCTTCCAGAAAGTTCTTTTGGGCAGTACCAGCTCAGACAACTTGAGAGGCCATGTACACCTTGCTTGACTATCCAATTCTAGCTTGGCCACATCACCCTGTAAAGTGGGGACATTAGCAATGCCCTCGGTACCACGCTGATGTAAGGATTAAACGAACTTATTTAATGGAAGTGCAAAGAGCAGTCAGGCATATAATAAATGCTAAAAATACAGATCTTTAAAAAAATAAAATGAAAGCTTCCCACGGTCAAGGCGCAAGTGGTGACTAAGTGAGGACTGGGCTTGTCTCGCTGTCTTCATGCCTCACCTCCAGGCCTCCCTTCCTCAGACTGCCAAGTCTAGGCAGGAAGCAAAGAGGCCCCTTGTGAGGTGCGGTTCCTAGGCTGAGGGTAGAGGTAGGAGATAGAACCACTTGTCTAGCAGGCATGAGGCCCTGGGAACATCTTCAGCTCTTTGCTCTGTCCATTTTATTTATTTATTTATTTTTCATTTGTGTTGGTTTCAGGCAGTTTCCATTGCCTAGGCTGGCACGGAACTCACTATGTAGCCCACCCAGGCTGCCTTCAAACTTAGACTCAGCCTCCCCAGTGCTGAGTTGACCAGTGTCTACCGCTATGCCTCCTCATCCACTCCCAGCACTTTAAAAAGGGGACGGGTGGGCTGGGAGATGGCTTAGCAGTTGAGGCACTTGCCTGCAAAGGCTAAGGACCCAGGTCCAGTTCCCCAGTACCCACGAAGTCAGACACACAAGGGGGCGCATGTGTTCTGGAATTCGTTTGCAGGGGCTGAAAGGCCCTGGTGTGCCCATTTTCTCTCTCTCTCTCTCTCTCTGTCTCTCTCTCTGTCTCAAATAAATAAATAAATAAAAACTTTTTAAGCCAGGCATGGTGGCACACGCCTTTAATCCCAGCACTCGAGAGGCAGAGGTAGGAGGATCTCTGTGAGTTCAAGGCTACCCTGAGACTATACAGTGAATTCCAGGTTAGCCTGGGCTAGAGTGAGACCCTACCTCATAAAACCAAACAAACAAAAAATCTTTTTTAAAAGATAGGTGGGACGGAGACCAGACTCAGTGGTGGAATGCTCATCTAGCAAGTTCAAGGACCAGGATTCCATCCCTAGCAACAGATAAATAAATAAATAACTTAGCTCCTTTGGAGTTCCCACTGAGTTTGGTGCTGTGAGCCCCCACTTACAGATGAGCAAACTGAGGCTGTGGAAGCTGGTGTTCACACAGCCGGCCCCAGATTGACCCCAAACTCTGGCATGAGGGAAGCCCATGTTCTTGGCAAGGTAACCCCTGCCTCCCAGAGGCCTCCCTGGAAGCCGCAGCCTCTGAAGGCAGAAGCAAGGCAGGAAACCAGCTCTGTGAGCCTCCTCTGGTGGACTCATTATCAGGATAATTTTAGACTCGGTCCCACCCAAGCTCAGGCCTTGGAGGCGAGTCCTCATTGACACAGGTGCCCCTGCGCTGCCCAGCGGGGGACGCCTTCTGGAACTTGGTAGAATCTGCATTAGCCACTTTTTTTTTTTTTTTTTTAATGGACGGCCCTCTTTGTCACAGTTAAGCGTTTTTCCCTTTTAAAGCCCAATTAATACTACCAGGCTGGAGCTAAGGCCTCACAGCTGAGTCACCTAACGTGCCCTTGTGGGCTGCAGATCTGGGCTCGCTTGTTAGCTGTTCCTAGGAGCCTCAGACCATTTCTTTCCTCTCCTGGTGCCAGGGCAAGAAATATTTTGTCCTTTTGAACCGAACCACCCACTGTTTTTCACTTCTTCAGAGTACTCTGTCTCTTCTGAGGGGACTCCGGGGGCTGGGGAGCTTCCGCCCACTAAATTATCCAGGAAAACTCCCAAAATAGAGGTTCTCAGCTGGACCTGGAGCTCGCCAGCATGTGAGGAAAAAGCCGAATCAAAGTAAATAGAAAGTGCCCAGGTGGCCCTGGGAGAATGGTCCGCGAGCCGCAGCCACATCTGGACCGAGGGAGATTAGAATCACCCGGGGACCCTCTTCCTAGATGCTCAGCCCTCCAACAGCTTTGTGATAGACTATGCCCCAGGTGTTATGGCCAAGATGTCCCTGCCTGGTGCCGCTCAGGCCCCTGGCGGGCACCGAGCAGCTTGCATGGGCTTGAGGCAGCTCAGACAAGGCATTCGCTTGTCCCTTGCCTTGCTGTCCACAGAACCTGTGTCGTCTTCAGGAAGCCTTAAACCCAGTAAGCCCTACCCACCAACCCAGATGCATGCCAAACAGGGCAGTGAGGCCTACGGCATCAGCCACACGAACCAAATCTTCACGTCCGGCTACATGATCACCGTACCGAGGAGGAAACTGCAGCACGAAGAAGGATGCGGCATGCCTAAGGTTGCCCAGCCAATAGGGGGCAGAGGTGGGATTTGAACCCCAGCCACTTAGTTCTAGACCATGTTTTTACCCGTGGGACTTCATTGCTTCCCAACAGTTTCCTAGACTGCCCCAAGAACCCATCAAAGACCGCTGCTTTCGGACGGTTGTGGGGTGTATGCTTGCAATCCCGGCACTTGGGAGGCTGAGTCACGATGGTTGCTATGAGTTTGAGGCCAGCCTGGGCTACATGGCAAAATCGTGTCTCAAAACAGTAATAGCAGGCTGGAGAGATGGCTCAGCAGTTAAGGTGCTTGCTTGCGAAGCCTAAGGATCCAGGTTCAATTCCCTAGTACCTACGTAAGCCAGATACACAAAGTGGCACATGTGTCTGGAGTTTGTTTGCAGTGCCTAGAGGCCCTGGCATGCTCTCTCTCTCTCTCTTTCTCTCAAATAAATAAATAAATATGTTTTTTTTGAGGCAAGCCCAACAGACTGGCCTTTTTTTTAATTTTAATGTGAGAGAATGAGAGCAAGAGAAAGAGAAAAATGGCGTGCCAGGGCCTCCAGCCATTGCAACACACTCCAGATGCATGTGCCCCCTTGTACGCATGTGCGAGTTTGCACTCTTGTGTCACTTTGTGTGTCTGGCTTAGTTGAACCTGGAGAGTCAAACGTGTCCTTAGGCTCTGCAGACAAGTGCCTTAGCCACTAAGCCATCTCTCCAGACATTTTTTTTTTTTTTTTCGGTTTTTTGAGGTAGGGTCTCACTCTAGCTCAGGCTGACCTGGAATTCACTATGTAGTTTCAGGGTGGCCTCGAACTCATAGAGATCCTCCTACCTCTGCCTCCCGAGTGCTGGGATTGAAGGTATGCGCCACCACGCCTGGCTCCAGTAAAATATTTTTAACAAAACAGTAACAGCCATAAAAAGGGACACCTCCGCACTCAGGGGCTTGCTTCATGGGGCTGAGTGGCGGGGAAGCGTGGGGTCATAGGTACAGACTAGGTGGGCCCTTGTCTTCTAGTCAAATAATGAGGGACAAGAACCAGAAAAGGAACAAGGAGGTTCACAGGAGCTATGTATACAAGCTGGGGACACTGGAAGAAGATGGGAAGGGCGACCTGACGGGCTGGGCCAATGGCTTCCTGGGCAACCCAGTGGCCATAGCCAGGGCCCTGGGGCCCGTCCTGCTACACTCTCTTCCTTCACTGACATGGGCTACCATCTCCCAGTTCCAGCATCTTCCTTCATGAAGATCTCTCAGATCCCTGCACCTCTCCTCAGCCGATGCTGCCACTCTGCCCTCCTGTGACCCTGTCCCCTAAGGTCTCCCTCCTGGGTGACCAGCATGACCTTTACCATACTGTGAAGACTTCTGGAGACAGCTGCTCATCTCACAACTCCCCGTGCAGACCCTTGCACTGGTCACAGTCGCCTTTGGGACATAGGTTGAAGTGCTTTTATTTTTATGTATTTATTTGCAAATAGGAAGGGAGGGAGAGAGAGATAGTGTGGGCACTCCAGGGCCTCTTGCCACTGAAAAGGAGTTCCGGATGCGTGCCCCACTTTGCATCGGGCTTTGTGTGGGTATTGGAGAACTGAATCTAGGCTGTCAGGCTTTGCAAGCAAGTGCCCTGAGCCGCTGAGCCATCTCTCCAGGTCTTAGGTTGAAGTTTCTATGGTCCCCCAAATACCTAGAAAACATTCTCAGCCTCTTCACTCCCCTTGCCTGCCCCACCCTTGAAGTCCGTGTCCCCGCCCTGGTCCTCAGGGTCTCCATGTCATTCCTCACCTTGGCTCCCCCTTCTGCATATTCTCTTTCTGACCACCCCAGTCTCCTCTCTGGGCCTGCGTGAACCCCCACCCTGGCCCTGGGCAATGTTTCTTTCGGTAGGAGTGCTCCTTTTGTCTGCTGAGCCTCCATTCAAGTTTTCTTAAGTCAGGCTCTCATGTGTAGCCTAGGCTGGCCTTGAACTCCTCACCCTCTTGCCTCAGCCGCCCGAGAACTGGAACGGCAGGCGTGAGCCACCAGTCGAGCTTCAGTGACATCTCGGGACAGCATGATCCAGCCTGTGATCCTCCTCTTCAAAAAGGGTTCCTCTGGACTGTGATGCAGCCAGCTTCCACCCCGAAAAATTTCTCTCTACACCCACTGTGTGTCCCCCTATACCACCCATGACTTACAGTCCACTGTGTACCTCTGTCTCTCCCACCACCTCCCAAGTCTGTGGCACAGGGCCCTAGCTTGGTGGCTCCACAGGTGTTTGCAACACAGCGTGTGGCCAGCCTTCAAAAATGCCCCTTGAAGCTGGGCGTGGTGGTGCACGCCTTTAATCCCAGCACTTGGGAGGCAGAGGTAGGAGGATCTCTGAGAGTTCGAGGCCACCCTGAGACTCCACAGTGAATTCCAGGTCAGCCTGGGCTAGAGTGAGACAATACCTCAAAAAAACAAACAAAACAAAAAAAATGGTCCTTGAAGGAAAAGATCATGACATCAAAATAAGAGAGAGACTGATTGAGATGGAGAGGGGGATATGTTGGAGAATGGAGTTTCAAAGGAGAAAGTGGGGGACGGGAGGATATTACCATGGGTTTTTTTTTATATAATCATGGAAGTTGTTAATAAAAAAAAATTGGAATAAATAAATAAATAAAAAGAAAAAAATGCTCCTTGAGGGCTGGAGAGATAGCTCAGTGGTTAAGGCATTTGCCTACAGAGCCTAATGACCCAGGTTCAAGTCCCCTGTACACATATAAAGCCAGATGCGCAAAGTAGTGCATACATCTGGAGTTTGTTCACAGTGGCTAGAGGCCCTGGCACACCCATCTGTCTGTCTCTCTTTATTTGCAAATAAATGAAATATCTTTTTTAAAAGTTCTCAGGCTAGAGAGATGGCTTAGTGGTTAAGGTGCTCGCCTGAGAAGCCAAAGGACCCAGGTTTGATTCCCCATGACGTATGTAAGCCAGGTGCACAAGGTGGCACACGCATCTGGAGTTCACTTGCAGTGGCTGGAGGCCCTGGCACGCCCATTCTCTCTCTCTGTCTATCTGCCTCTTTCTCTGTCTGTCACTCTCAAATAAATAAATAAAAATGAGCAAAAAAAAAAATTATTTGAGAGTGACAGACAGAGAAAGAGGCAGATAGACAGAGAGAGAGAATGGGGGCGCCAGGGCCTCCAGCCACTGCAAACGACTGGCTAACGTGGGTCCTGGGGAATCGAGCCTCGAACCAGGGTCCTTAGGCTTCATAGGCAAGCACTTAACCGCTAATCCACCTCTCCAGCCCAAATAAAATATTTTTAAAAAAATTCTCCCTGAGGTCTGTAGAGAATGGGTCAGTGGCTAACAGTGCCAGCCTGACACCCAGAGTTCAGGTCCCTGGAACCCATGGAAACCAGACCCAGTGACACAGGGGTGATGGTGCACAGATCCGTAATTGTGATGCGTCTATGGCAATGGGACCAAGAGCCAGAGGGCTCCCAAACCTGTGGGCCAGCAGCTGGTCTGCCCTCTCCAGAGGCACTGAGAAAGAGAGAAAGAGAAATCTTGCCCCAAACAAGGTGGAAGACAAGGATGGACACGTCAAGGTTGTCTTCTGACCTGTATACACACGCCATCTCACGTGCACCCATGCATACAAACACACACTCATGCACACGTGCGCGTGTGCACATTCACACACAATGCTCAGTGAAATGACAGAGACAAACTGTGGCATCTGTTTTGTTTACTGGCTATGACTCAGCTCCCCACCAGACTAGGAAAGCGGGGCCTGTGTGTCCTCCTAGGGTCTGGCGCAACTTCTGGAAGGATGGTCCTCCTTCCCTAGTCCTATCTCATGTCCATCGTGAGGCCACTCTGACAAACCCTTCACACACAACTCATTTGGGTCTCTCAATAACTCTCCGAGATGAAAGCTCTTCTAATCCTCCCTTTCAGGCCAGGAAACTGAGGCACCGAACCCCAAGGTCCTCAAGCAGTAAGTGGTATAGACCTTGTAGAAATGCAGACAGTGGTGGTGTGGTTCCGGAGCCACACTGCAGGGCGTAGCTGATGTTTGTTGAGTGAATAACGGATGGTTATTCAGACAGGACTGTGGGGCCACCTGCTCGGCCGGCGGCAGGGGAGCCCCCAATCCACCCATCCTTGGCTCAGGTGTGGCTGGGAAGGAAGAGGGACCGGGCAGCAGCTTGGCCACAGGAAGGCCTTCCCCGAGCCGGGGAATGGAAAGGTTCACCTCATGCGGAAAGAACTCCCCGTTCTGCGGGCTCTGGCCACGAGTGAGGTGTCTCCCCGGCCCGCTCCTCTCGGAGCACACTGTCTTGCTTTTAATAGCTTCTCTGATCTGCACTTGGAGCTGCTTCTGACTGACTGTTCCCAAAATAATCCTCGGCGCTGCTTTTTCCAGCGGCGAAGTGCTGAATCTTGCTACCTCCCAATCTTCAGCTGGCTGCCAGTGCGAGCCCAGGGTCCCCGGGCGGGCGGGCGGGCGGGAATGTGACCCGGCGGGGAGGCCGCCGAAGCTCTTGGAGAGATCTCAGCGGCCGGCCCTGCCAAACTGCAGGCTGCTGACAGAGAATTTCCCCCTCCGCTGCTCCAGCCTGCCCAAGTGGGCTGGGACGCGAGGCCAGCGGCAGCCCTCGGAATGCCCCGGCCTCCTCCGCCTTCCAGAGCCGGGATGGATGGTTTTCTCAGAAGCTGACGTGGAGGGAGAGGGGACTGGCGCTTGGCGCTCCAGGCTGCAAGGGCCTTTGGGTTCCTGACACTTCTGCTGTGGGGAGAAGAAAGTGAGGAGTAGGAGGTCCCATGTGGGGGGGTGGAGGGTGTTTTATTATGTTTATTTATTTATTAGAGAGAGAGAGAGAAAGAAAGAGAATGGGCGTGCCAGGGCCTCCAGCCACTGCAAACGCACTCCAGATGCATGCCCCTCCTTGTGCATCTGGCTGACATGGGTCCTGGGCAATTGGAACCTGGGTCCTTAGGTTTCCCTAGCAAGTGCCTTAGCTGTTAAACCATCACTCCAGCCCTGGGTTTATTTGTTTGCTTGTTTGTTTGTTTGTTTGTTTGAGTGAAGTCTCAGAAATATCAAGCCTTTCTTTTGCCCAAAGAAAAAGCTGAGATGCCTATCAGTATAAATTCGCTTGTATTTTAAAACTCAAATGTGCGCCTAGTAGTCTGCATGGGGTTTGCTTGGTGAGCCGCTGGCACTAGTGGAAGACGCTGACAGGAAATGCACAAGGACTTGAAATGGTCCAGGAAATCAACAAGCAGGGGAGAGGTTACCTGAAGGCTTTACTGAAGACCCAACTTGACACTTTGATGAATGAAGCTAGGCCCTGTGTACAGCTGGGGAAAACGGCTGCAGGCAGTTATAAGCGGCCTGCGCAGGGCTGGAGAGATGGCTTAGCGGTTAAACGCTTTCCTGTGAAGCCTAAGGACCCCGGTTCGAGGCTCGTTTCCCCAGGTCCCACGTTAGCCGGATGCACAAGGGGGCGCACGCGTCTGGAGTTCGTTTGCAGAGGCTGGGAGCCCTGGCACGCCCATTCTCTCTCTCTCCCTCTATCTGTCTTTCTCTCTGTGTCTGTCGCTCTCAAATAAATAAATTAATTATTTTTTTTAAAAAAAAAGCAGCCTGCGCAAAGGCCCTGAGGATGGGGACATCTTCTGGGAGATGGGATGCTTACCTGCTATGTCTCAGAGCCACAAAATACATGGGTGACACATAACCTAGTTGTGGGGGTGGGGGAGGGAAGCACAAGAGAGATCCACCAAAGCAACAATAGTAAGACGAGCCGGGCGTGATGGCCATGCCTTTAATCTCAGCACTAAAAATAATATTAGTAATAGTAATAAATAATGATAAATAACAATAAATAAAACCAATAATAATAATAGAATGGCCACCAAGATCAAACACTTAGACTAAACTGAAGGGCATTTACCTGTCTAATCTTCACAGCTTTTGAAAACAACTTTGAATATTTTCCCTTTTTTTTTTTTTTTTAATTTTTTGTTGGTTGGTTTGTTTTCCGAGGTAGGGTCTCGTTCTCGTCCAGGCTGACCTGAAATTTGCTATGTGCTTTCAGGCTGGCCTCAAACTCACAGCAATCCTCCTATCTCAGCCTCCCTTTTCATAGATAAAATAGGCCGAATGACTTGTCCTAGGTCATGTGCCTCCAGCCCTTAAAGAGGTAGGCGTACACTTTACCTCTTCTTCTAGCTAACCCGGGGGGGGGGGGGGGGGGGGAGGGGAGTGGGGGGGGGGCGATAGAAGCTCGAGCGGCCATTGTGAGCCATGAAGTAGAAGCCGTCTGAAGGGGACAGAGCTGTCATCCAGAAAGAGCTTTGGTCTGAGATACTCATAATGACTCTAGCAAAACTTTGTCTCTCTTGCCTGGATCTTCCCTCCTTCCTTCCCTTCCTTCCTTTCTTCTTTTTCCGTCTCTCTCTTTCTTTCTTTCTTTCTTCCTTTCTTTCCAAGCAAAGACAGATAGAAAGAGAATGTGGCCTCTAGCCACAGCAAATGAACTCCAGATGCCTGCACCACTTTGTGCATCTGGCTTTACCTGGGTACCAGGGAATCGAACCAGGGTCGTTAGGCATTACAGACAAGCACCTTGACCGCTGAGCCATCTCTCAAGCCCTGGATCCTTAAAGAAGAGAGAAATACATATCTGATTTGTTCAGGCCACTGTTATTTGGGGGTTTTGACGGGGACAATGAAACCTATGGCTTCAACATGGATCTTTTCATGAAAGCAATGAGGACACATTAAGTACGGAAACAGTGGTGGGATCAGACGTGCAGATGTCAGAAAAGAAAGCAGAGTTGGAGTTCAAAGTCACACTTCTTGGAAGGCTGCTCTTGGTCACTCTCCAGGTTTAGTTGGTATGACCCTACGGCGGAAGACACCACTCACTTTGGAGGTAGATCACTGAGAAGTCAAGTGGGGCTGAGCTGGAAGGCTCCTCCCAATTGGCTAGCTGTCATAGTGTTGGAAAGTTCTATATGCAGCCTGCTGCAGAGAGAGAGAAAAGTCGCCAGCAGTGGACCCTACGAGCTACGCAAGTGGGCCAGGCAAGATGTGCCCACTGGTGCAAAGGTGGCATGACTGTCATGGAAGAAACCAACTGCCCTCTGGTTCTATTTGAGGTGGGCAACACAGGAATAAATCCACGCCTCACCCTGAAAAACCTAACCCGATCCTGTGGCTGGGAAGGCCATGGGCCCTCAGAAGGAAGTTACTACTGCTGCATGGCTAAACAGACATGTCGTGCCCGTCAAATTACCTTCTGAATATTCATATATGGGCACCATTCTCACCTTTGATTGAAGGAGCTTCCTTTTGCGGTTAACGGTGACGACTGGGGATCCTCGGAGCTGCTCAGTGCTCAGCACGAAGTGAGAGCTCTCTAGCTCACGCTCCAAGGTTCAGGGAGCACTTCAGGAAAGAGGGTGGAAGCGGCAGCGGGAGGGGCGGTGTGCTTCGGAGAGCTGTCTTCAGGATACAAAGTGGCCGCTGCATTCATGAGCTCACAGTAACTCTTGTTAACTGCACAACAGTTGGCCCATTCAACATGCCTTCAATGACAGTGATGGAGGGCAAAAAGAAAAACAAAAGACGTCAAGGTAGAAGAGGATCTAATCGGGCTAGTTGGAAGGAAGGAGAGGAGTTCAGTGGAAGGGGTAGAGGGGTAGGATGCAAAAGAAGCTAAAGGGAGGAACAGGAAGAAATTGTGATCAAAATGTTAAGTACCTTGGGCTGGAGGGACGGGACAGCTTAGCGGTGAAACACTTGCTTGGAAAAGCAAAAGGACCCAGGTTCAATTCCTCAGGTCTCACATAAGATACACAAGGGGACACATGTATCTGGAGTTCATTTGCAGCAGCTAGAGACCTGACGTGCCCATTTATTCTCTCTCTCAAATAAATTATGAATAAATAAAATAATAAATAAATAAAAAGAAATAAGTTTTTAAAATATTAAGTACATGCACAAAGGTTGTCATTTAAAAAGTCAGGCCAACACATGTTCTCTCTCATATGTGGATCCTAGCTACAGATGATTGGGCTTCTGCATGAGAATGAAAATACTTAGTAGCAGAGGCCAGTAAGGTAAAAAGGAGATATAAAGGGTAGAGAAAGGAAGGGAAGAGGTTACTTAATAGATTGATATTGTATATATGTAAGTACAATGATTGTAATGGGGAGGTAATATGATGAGAATGGAATTTCAAATGGGAAAGTGTGGGGGTGGGGAGGGAGGGAATTACCATGGGATATATTTTATAATCATGGAAAATGTTAATAAAAATTAAAAAAAAAATTAAACCAGTCTGAGAAAGACAAAAAAAATAGTCAGGCCGACTGGGCGTGGTGGTACACGCCTTTAATCCCAGCACTCAGGAGGCAGAGTTCAAGGCCATCCTGAGACTACATAGTGAGTTCCAGGTCAGCCTAGGCTAGAGTGAGACCCTACCTCGAAAAACCAATAAATAAATAAATAAATAAATAAGTGAGGCTTCAGGGCCAAGTGGGCCAGATTCAAATCTCAGTTCTGCTTCTCCCTAGCATTGTGGTCTCCTTAACCTCTCTGTGCCTCAGTTTCCTTGTTGGCAAAGTGGGAGCAATCTACCCAGTTGGAGAGTTGGTGAGAGAGTTAATGGCATCAGCATCTGCAAGGGGCTTTAGAGAACATGCAGGGCTTGGGAAGCAGGGCTATGGGAGGCCACCCTTGCCTGAACCACAGCTCCTGCCAAAGAGCTGGCTGGACCCATGGCAACCCCCGCTGCCAGAAGGTCCCGGTGGACAACTGGGAGCCCAGGAACCGAGAAAGATGAGGCCCGGGAGCTTCACGCCTTCACTGTACAAGAGCGGAGAAGAGCTGCGCAGGGTGACCTGGAGTGAGTCTTCGGCCCTGGGCTATGGTGTCCAGCTGGAGCTCAGGCTGGGGCCAGACCACCTTGCAGAGAGCCACTCCTGCACACACTCCAGTCCAGGACGCTGTCCCAGGAGGGACCCCGCAGGATGGTGGACAGGCGCCTCACTGGGGGCCTCGTACTACTGCCCTCCCTGTAGGACCCTGGAAGATAAGAAGCCACGTTTCCTGAGGATGTGCTGGGAGCCCTCCCACAGGCTCCTCTGTGTTTGGCAAAATATTGTCTTGTGGAGCCATCCCTATTTTTCCATTAATAAAATTATTTTTGGGCCCCAGCAACAATGAGTAAGTGTTACAAAAGAGGCTGGCCCGTCCAAGGTAAACAGAGCCCATCCCCAGTCCAGGCTGGCCACTTGGACACAGAGCCAGGCAGAAACGGTTATATGTGCACTCTGACCCTTGAGACAGCAAGCCCTGGGCTTCCCACTCTTTAGAGTGCCCTGGGCATGTGAAGGCCAGGCCTGCCATCCCCAACTTATCCCTTAGTAGGTCAGTCCACACAGTCCATTCCTACCCTCCTGCTCTGGGCTCAGCATACCCAGAGCAACAGCCCAGTCTCTGTCCCGGGGAAACACGGGCCTTGGGGCAAGAAATGTGGAAGCAGCTAAATCCATGGATGAGTGGATGGATGGATAGATGGGTGATGATGGATGGGTGGGTGGATGGGTGGTGGATGAGTGGGTGGGTGGATGGATGGGTGGGTGGGTGGATGGATGGGTGGGTGGGTGGGTGGATGGGTGGATGGATGGATAGACGAATGGGTGAGTGGGTGGATGGATGGGTGGGTAGGTGGATGGCTTGGTGAGTGGATGGATAGGTGAATGGGTGGGTGGATGGGTAGATTGGTGAGTGGGTGGATGGATGGGTGAGTGGGTGGGTAGATAAATTGGTGAGTGGGTAAGTGGTGGGTTGATGGATGAGTGGGTGGATGGATGGATGGATGGATGGATGGATGGATGGATGGATGGATGGGTGGGTGGGTGGGTGAATGAGAGGCGCACAGAGTCCATGTTTCAGGGATCATGCTAGCATTCCTGAGCAATCAATGACTCATTTCAGTATCTAGGTGCAGTAGACACCCACACTTACTCTGTTTCAGTCAGAATTCCCAGAGCTGCTTGGTTGAGCTGAAGGTCCTTAGCTTTGGGGTCAAGGTGGCCATCGGGTGACACTTCTCTGAAGGTGTGACTGTGGCTAGAGGGTCTTTTCCAAAGCAAACCAGAGCTGGCTGGTGACCAGAGGCCCATCCCTGCCCACTAGTCTCTCCTTGGGACAGCTGGAGCTGTTCCCAGAGCGGTAGCTGCCCCTCCCTGGGCGAAGACAAAGAAGATAAAGAGAAGCCGCAGGCTAGAGCCTGTGACCACTCATGACCAGCAGTGGAAGTCACTCACTCAGTCCCACCACCTCCTTCTTCTTAGAGACGAGTCAACAAACCAGGCTCTACTTCTGCTCTTGGAGGGACAAAGTGGCCAAGACATCACCTAAGATCACAGCCCTGGCTCCTGAACAGTCCACTTCCCCCAACCAACAGAAGACTCCAGAAGAGTCTGGACTGTGTGGGAAAGCATTCCAACCAGCGGCTGACTGGACAAACAGTGGTGACCAACAGCAGAGGACAATAGGATATTTGCACTGTGGTCAAAGCTGATGAGCCTGTCCCTTTAAATATCCATTACATGGCATGCGAATTGGACCTTAGGAAAGTGGATTCTTTTTTCTTAAATATTTTATTTTACTCATTTATGAGAGAGAGAAAAGGGGAGAGAAAAAGAGAGAGAGAGAGAGAGAGAGAGAATGGGCACGCCGGGGCCTCTAGCCACTACAAACGAACTCCAGACGCATGCACCATCTTAGGCTTCAAAGGCAAATGCCTTAACCACTAAGCTGTCTCTCCAGCACATGGAAAGTTGATTCTTAAGAGCCAATCTCCTGTGTCAGAATATTAAACTTTCCCACAAGCTACTTATTTATTTGGCTACTTATGCATTTAGCTTATGTGGATCCTGGGGAATTGAACCTAGGTCCTTTTGCATTACAGGCAAGTGCCTTAACTGGTAAGCCATCTCTCCAGCCCTCAGGGCCTTTTATACACTAGGCAGGTGCTCTACTGCTGAACCACGTCCCCAAACACCTTTCCTACATTTTCTTTGGCCTGGGGCAGGGGTTGACCAACTGCTACCAAATTTAGCCTAGTGTCTATTTTTTTTTTAAATAAAGGTGTTTTGTTTTTAATCTGTGTGTGTGCATGTGTGTGTGTGAGTGCAGATGCGTGCATGCCACAGCATACATGTGGAAGCCAGAGGACAACCTCAGGTGTCAGTCTTTGCCTTGATTCTCACTGGAGACAGGGTCTCTTGCTCTCTTGTCATTTGCCCCTGTGCCTGTTCGCTTCCCACCTGTGATCTGGCGCACACGACGGTGTTCAGGTTCATGTGGGCTCTGGGGATCCGAACTCAGGTCCTCATGCTTGTGTAGCAAACACTTTCTCCATCGAACCATCTCCCCTGCCCCCGTACGCAAACTTGACTTGGAACACAGGGGTGCAAATGCTCGTCAACAGATGGTCTGTGGCTGTCTCCGTGCAAGAATGGCAGAGCGGGGCACGGGAGAGGCCGCCCCAGGGACCACGTGGCCAGCAGGGTCAAGCACATCTGCCTGCCGGCCCTTCACCGGGGTCACTCGTGACCCCACTCCTGGCTCGGGGGGGGGGGGCACGGGAGCGTGTCTGCTTTCAGGAGCAAATGGATGCCAGTTTCCTAAGCGTTCCCCCTAAACCAGCCCCTAACCCACATGTATTCACAGCAGCTTCTCCCAGCAGGGGGCAGAAGTGGGGTGATCCCATGATTTTCCCCATTTGACTTTTAGGGACAAGTGTCCTCTGCAGCCTCCCCTCTCCCTTGGGAGCCGGGGAGCCCTGACTGGGCTGGGGAACAGAGGCCTCTGCGCAAAGCCTGGCCGAGCAGCAGGGGACCAGGCAAAAGTTGGGGAGTATTTACAGGACATGAATTCTGTTTATCTCCATACACCCCTTTTTCCTTCCCTCCATCCCCCTTCTTCTCTTTCTTTTTGTCTCTCTGTCGTCACTCCACCACATTGCCCTCGTGAGTCATAGTCTGTCAAACTGGTTCTTTTGCCGGCTGCTGACTCAATGTGCACACCATAGAAAACTGCACAGTAATCAGCTTCCAGAACAAAACAGGAGTCTGGGGGAGGTAGTTCCATGGATCAGTTGCTTACGGAACAAACGGGAGGCCCTGAGTTCGGATCCCCAGCATTCACATAAAAGCCAGTAGGATGGCATGCCTCTGTAATCCCAATGCTGGGGAGGCAGAGACGGGAAGATCCCTGGACCTCGCTGGCCAGCCAGTCTAGCCCAACTGGGGAGCTCCAGGTTCACTGTCCCAGAGCAATAGAGGGAGATTTGGCATTAACCTCTGGCCTCCATATGCATATACCGGGTGGGAACCATGCCAGGAGGCTGAAGGACGGCCATCTGCCATCTCCAGTGTCCCCTGACCTTTGAAGTCCGATGTGAAAGAGTGACGGGGTCTCCACCCCAGGGACCTCATCCTGCCAGACCCACACACTGGTTGTGGGCCGGGGCGCCTGTCGCTGCCTGCTGGGGGGCCCACCTTGTGGGGCTGCCCCCCAGCCCCATCTACAAACAGTCCTCCCATTGTTATTTGTGGATAGGACCTTTCTGAGAGTGGATATGATTTATGCTGTTTGGGGAGGGATGGGTCCACCCATAATCGTGAGAAAGACAAGTGGCCAGGGTCTGGCCAATTAGCACCCAGAGGGACTGATTCTGGCCCCGTGAGAATTAGCCTAGAAACCATAGGTGTTTGTTTGAGGCAGGTTCTCGTGAATTCCAGGCTAAGTAGCTAAGGATGACCTTGAACTTCTGAGTCTCCTGCCTACGCCTCCTGAGCGTTAGAATTAACTGCACGAACCACCACCATGTTCAGTTTACGTGGTTCTGGGGATCGAACCCGTAGCTATGTGTGTGCCAGGCAGGCATTCTGTCCGTTGAGCAACATCCCCAGTATTGTAGCTTTAGCTGGTAGGGAGAGACTGTCTCTCACACAGTCATCGTCCCTGCTTGTGAGATGTAAGCAGGCATACCTGGAACTGCTCCCAGCCGGCTAGACACATGGTCTCCTAGGTGGCAAATGGGGCAGGACAGGTGACAGGTGACAGGGCAGGCCAGGTGACGGGACAGAGAAGAGCACTGAGCTCCTGAACCCAGCCATTCCTGAAGCCAGAGGAGACATCATGCGGCATGTCACTTACATGAAAACGGTCTTTTTTCACATAAGCCACCTTGGCTCGGTTATTCTATTGCTTGGTTTTTAGGATGAGTTTACCCCTGCAATAGTCGGGATGTACTTATGGTGGACAAAACCAGCCATGGTGTATGCGACATTCCATCCTAAGGAGATGTCCATTTTGCCCCAGGATCTCACTAGTCCAGGCCGTGCTTTGCTTACTGGGTGTTTGGGAGCTCTGAACTCACATCCAGCCTCTTCCTTGCTATAAGGACACCAAGGTGCCCTGGGCTCTGCCCTTCATAGATCAGAGCTGCCTCCCTGCCCCGCCCGGCCCCCGCTCAGGGGCAGGAATTTGCCACAGCCGCACCCTGAGCTGACCCACCTTTCAGTGTTAGCAAGGACCCATCGCTTCAGTAAGGTCCGGGGCCCAGCCTCCCACAAGAGACTCTAGTGGGCATCAGGGTGTGACCACGGACTCACGGTGGCCTCATGTTCTCCCCTCGCTCGCTCTAGGGATCTGGGCAACCTCTCAGGTGAGTAACGCACTGTGACTGGGAGGTTGAGATCGGGGGATGCTGGGAAATGAAGGCTTCCTTCAAAGCCATAAGCCTGAGCAGAAGGGGCCTGGGAGAGGGCTGGCTTCCCCAGAAGCGCGGGCATTCCAGACAGCCTGTGAGATCTGCAGTGGAGGGCTGGGGGCCAGGGCCTCTGAGCCTCTTGCACTGCACAGGAAGGGTGGGACCCATGGTCAGCAGAGCCCAGGCCCCTCAGCCTGGCCCAGGGGAAGGGGAAGGGGAAAGGGAAGGGGACGGACAGACAGCCATCCCCAGACGGCAGCGGCAAGGAAGCTCGGGTCACCTGGGGCAGGTGCCTGCTCCCACTTCTGGCTCCTTGGCCTTTCCCAGGCTCTCTCTCTAAGAGTTCTCTTCACTTCCCAGCTTCTGTTTTGCTTGGGTTTTTTGTTTTGTTTTGTTTTTTCCAAAAAAAAAAAATTCCTTTGTTGTTCCCACTTAAAGTAAATAAATAAATAAAGCACACCAACAGAACGGGCATCTGGAAAGCTTTGTGGAAAATGGCAAGAGCTCTGAGGAGCCGCCCCTCCCCTCCCGGAGCCAGGGCGCCAGAGCCCGTGGGATTCACAAATGGCCCCCAAATGGCGTGGCCTCTCTGTTCTCCTCCCAAAGCCCCACTTCCCCTGGCAAGGGGGCATGGCCTTCCAAAATCAGCCACCTCCAGTGCCAGGGTGCCCAACTCTCATGTGCCATCCTCGCTAAGGCTCCAACAGATTCCTGGGACCACCTGGCTCCTGCCCAGTACGGCCCTCGCCACCCACCGGCTCAGCCTCCCTCGGCGCTGCGCCCCTCTTCTTCACCCCGGAAGCCATTGCTTGGCCTCACACTTCCACCCATGTCGCCAGTTCACCATGGAAGCCTTTGTTTCCACTCCTCCCTTCTTCTCCTTCAGCTGATCCCTCCCTCCCTCCACTGCTGAGATCTCCCCACCCAGGCAAAAAATAAAATAAAATAAAATAAAATAAAACAAAATAAAATAAAATAAAATAACCACAGCCAGATCGTGAGACTGCTAGCTATCCTGCTGAGTAGCCCTCAGTGGCTCCCACTGCCTCGATGACATGGCGAACCTTCCCATCACGGCTGACCTGTTCATTGTTTCCCACATGCCAATGCCTGGATGTTCCTCTGGTCCCTACTCCGGGCACCATCCTCACTGTGGGGGCTGCTACAGAGCTCACCCCACCTCTCTCTGGCTCCTCACACAGCATGTGACCTAGGGCTGGCCAATCAGGGCACTGTCACACTGAGCCACACTGATTAGCTCAGGGTTGGATGTAGGAGCAAGGCATTAAGACCTAGAATTTTTGCTCTGAAAAATGACACGCTGTTGGTTGCCATTACAAATGAGTGGGGAGGGGCTGGAGAGAGGGCTCAGCGGTTAAGGCACTTACTTGCAAAGCCCTAACACCTCCTGTTTGCTTGCCCAGTTACCCACGTAAAGCCAGATGCACAAAGTGGCACATGCATCTGGAGTTCATTTGCAGTGGCTGGAGGTCCTGGTACACCCATTCTCTCCCTCTTTCTCTCTCTGTGTCACTCTCAAATAAATAAATAAAAATAAACAATTTTTTTTTAAAAAAAAAGTTGGCAAAGCAACTTCAGTGAGGAAGGGTTTATTCCAGCTCTCGGTTTCTGAATGTGGCCCGTCACAGTGGAGGAGGTCATGACGGCAAAGCTTGAAGCAGCCTCTCACGTTACATCCGCAATCGGGAAGCAGAGAGACGAACGCTGGTCCTCGACTCACTTCCTCATTTTTACCCAGTCCAGGTGCCCGGCCCCAGTCTAGAAGCACGCCCAGAGATTTCTGAGGTGATCCTAGATCCAACCAAGGTGGCAGCTGAGACTAACCGTCACATCTGGCAACATCTGGCCCTCGGAACATTTCAGAGTTGCCTTTCTGGCAACTCTCACTGTGTGGTGGTGACATTCTCATTGGTGTTCTGCGTCTGTCTGTCTCCCAAACTGAGAACTCCAAATAGGCCAGATGTAATGTCCATGGCCACCAAGTTCTCAGGGACCAACAGGCTGCTACAGCGCTCATGACTGCACTACACAACTCAGACAGACATCGGCTGTGGGGACACACTCCCAGGTTTCTCAGCTTGACCAAAGTGGGTGGAACCACATGTCTTTACTGGTACCTCGTCCATTTATTTGTGTGTGTGTGTGTGTGGCGGGGGGGGGGGGTGTCATCCATACAGAGGTCTTTGCAATAAGGACTTTCTTACTTTTTCTGCCACTGCATGCTACAGGATTCTCCTGGCCCCGTTGCCCACTGGCGTAGGTACACTGGGATCACAGAGGCACCGACCACTTTGTATCCATCTGCAGGCGGGTTCTAGAGGAGGTCAAAACCTGGGTCACCAGGTCCGAAAGCAAGTGTGGGAAGGCTTGAGGAGACTTGTGTGGCTTTCCTGGGCTGTGCCCACGTTGAGCTTGATCAGGAAGCCCCACGCGGGACGCGCGAGATGGCTCAGCGGGAGAAGTGCTAAGTTCGCGATGGCAGCAGCCCGTGTGGATGCCAAGTGTGGCGGCGCCCACTTGTGATCCCAACACTGAGGAGCTAAAGGCCAGCCCATGACTGGGGCTCACTGGTTGGCTCGGCTAGCTGAACTGGTAAGCTCTAGATTCTTATTCAGAATAAGGGGACTGAAGAATTGACTGAGGAAGACACTAACATTGACCCGATGGCCTCTGCACACATGGGTACAAACACGAGCCACATACACGAACACACACACACACACTCACACACACGAAAGAAAGCCCTACACAATTTCAATTCATTACCAGGGACCCCAGCCACGCCCTGAAGCAAATGTCAGATTTCACACATTTAATGAACTCCATGCTTGGAATCAGTGGCCTGTAAAATCTGATTTACACTGCTGTTAAAATCCTTGGTGCCTACAAAGGAATGTGAAAAGTGTGTGCTTGTGCTCAGAGAAGGGCCTTTTTTCTCTCCCTGAGACACCCATTCACTCTGAGCCACGCTAACGACCCCGAAAGCATTATTGCAATGACGATATTTCTTTCAGCACCTCAAATTTACTTACCAAGTTTGGAGGAAAGAGGCTGTGTCAGGTTACACGCCAGTGGAAAAGCTCCACCATGCAGTTGTCAGCTCTCTGGAAGGTAAGCTGGAGTAACAGCTGAGGGGGGGGCCTGCCCCAGACAGCCCGAGCCCCACTTACCTGATGCTGTAATTAAAGCCTGCCTAAGTCAACACTGTGTGGCCACGGTTCTGAAACCGGAGTGATTTCGCAGTCCAGCCCCAACCTCACTGATTTACTACATGTCACATCTGGTGTGGCTTTTGTGTCAAAGTTCACAGCTTTACTTTTGGCCCTTAGCTTCAATACCATGGGGCAGCTGGGTGACAAGGGGCATCCCTTTGAGTTGCTCCATGGAGCCACGGTAGCATAAAGCAACCGTGCTGGAGAGATGGCTTAGTGGTTAAGGCGTTTGTCCGCAAAGCCAAAAGACCCTAGTTTGACTCTCCAGGACCCATGTAAGCCAGATGCACAAGGGGCGTGTGCATCTGGAGTTCGTTTGCAGGGGCTGGAGGCCCTGGCGTGGCCATCCTTTCCCCCCACTACACACACACACTCTCTCTCTCTCTCTCTCCCTCCCTCTTTCTCTCTCTCAAATAAATAAAATATATTTTTTAAAAAAAATAAGAAGATTCCAGTGCTGGAGAGATGGCTTAGCAGTTAAGCGCTTGCCTGTGAAGCCTAAGGACCCCAGTTTGAGGCTCGATTCCCCAGGACCCATGTTAGCCAGATGCACAAGGGGGTGCACGCATCTGGAGTTTGTTTGCAGTGGCTGGAGGCCCTAGGGCGCCCATTCTCTCTTTCTTGCTCTGTCTGTCACTCTCAAACAAATAAATAAATAAACAAAATTTTTAAAAAAGAAGATTCCAGAATAAAAATTAGGGATTCCCCCCGTTTTCAAACTCTTCTTGCTGAGAGAGTTCTGTCCCCACAGTGCTTAACAGATAAAAAGCAAGGCAGACCCTCTACAGGTCCCCACCACCTGTCATCTGAGTCTCCCTGGCATTTTGGAGGAGTAAGGTCCCCGCTGGTGGTCAGCATCCAGTTTTCTCTGGACAGCGATTGGCGTAGGGGTGGGCGTGTATCTAAGCACTGACCAATGAGAGATAAGAGGAATTCTGGGGAAAGTTTTCAAAGCTGTTGGAAAGACTCACTTCCAAGCTTGCGTTTTCCTTTTCCAAATGCGCTGCCAGGGATTTGGAGAGCCACCCTAGTGCCTGCCTTTGACAGAGTGAGGACAGATGCCCCTGGAGGCCACAGCCCTGTGACAGACTTCAGTGGCCGAGCCACAGTTACCTCTGCAGTGGTCAGGGCCGTTCTTGAGAGCCAAACATCCAGTCACCTTCCCATCGTGAAGACAACGATCTGCTTGAGGAGCTCTTTGTCGCCCATGACAGCCAGACGAGGAGGAGCTGTCAGTCAGAAGGCAGCGCCACACCATCCCAGCCTCAGTATCAGACGCGGACTCTTGAGAGATGCGAGGTGGGCGAGGTGGGCACAGAAGAGCCACAAGGGGACTGACCACACAGCAGGGAATTCTACTCCCAGCAACGCAGGGGGGTCTCCTCTTTCTCTTTATCAGTTCCAAGGGAAGTTCCGGTCTGTGAGCCACTTCACCCCCCAGCAGTACGCCCCAGCTCCTGCCCGCCCCTGGCTCCCCTTCACTTAGCTGATCGCCAGCCATCCACCAGAGCCATGATGGCTGCAGGTGCTGCGGCTACATCGCGCCAGGCGCCCGGCGAGCATCACCGCGCTCTCTCCCAGCGCTCGTCCCCAACGCGGCGCATGTCGACACACACGGGTGCAGGCGTGGGGCGAGGTTACAGACGACAGCTCTCCGGTTCACAGCGCCACTCCACCCGGCATGCCACAGCCAAAGAGCCTTTGGGCCCAGGTTTACACCTGTCACGCGTCTGGTTGCATCAGAGGAGTGTCTCTCCACTTACAGGGCGCCCATAACAGCACGAGAAGACAATATGGCTGGAGGATCTGCAGCATGGTCTCTCTCTTTGGGGTAGCATGGCCTCTGAGGGACTCTCTCTGACAGACATCCCAGGCCCAGGGCAGAGCCTTTTAAGAATTCTAGAAGATCTCAGACTGGAGAGATGGCTTAGTGGTTAAGGCACTTGCCTGCAAAGCCAAAGGACCCAGGTTCAACTCCCCAGGACCCACAAAAGCCAGATGCACAAGGGGGCGCATGCATCTGGAGTTTGTCTGCAGTGGCTGGAGGCCCTGGCATGCCCATTCTCTCTCTCTCTCTCTGCCTATTTCTGTACCTCTCTCAAATAAATGAATAAAAATAAAATATTAAGAAGAATTCTAGAAGCTCTTTTGAGCCCTGAGCCCACTCCCCACCTGGAGAATAAGCCAACTGTCCCCTTACAGCAAACAGAGTGGCAGGGAGCCACATGTGTGACATGCCTGTTCGTGGGAACCCATGATCCTGGAATCTAGAGTTCTCGTATGATGCACAGCGTACCAATGCTTACCTCTAGAGGTCAGAGGTCAGCCCCCTGGTGTGGTGAGAGCAAACACACACTAAACAAGTGCTTTCTTACTAACCGACAATACCCACCCTACACCCACCAGGCCCATTGTGCTTTTCTTGGTTCCCAAGTCTATGAACTCTCCAGCCATGGGGCTTTTGTGTTTCCTCCACCTGCACGCTCCTTCCCTCCTCTTTGACTGACAGCCTCCTCTGACCTTGGAGCTTTCTACTAAAAAACCATCTCAGGGGTCTGGAGAAATGACTCAGAGGTTAAAGACATTTGCTCTGCAAGCCTACCCATTGGAGTTCAAATTCCTAGCACCCAGGCAAAAGCCAGGCGTGGGCTGGAAAGATGGCTTAGCAGTTAAGGCATTTGCCTACAAAGCCAAAAGAACCCAGTTTGATTCCCCAGGAACCACGTAAACCAGATGCACAAGGTGGCACATGCATCTGGAGTTCGTTTGCAGTGGCTTGGAGGCCCTGGTGTGCCCATTCTCTCTCTTTCTCTCTGTCTCTTTCTGTGTCTCAAATAAATAAATAAAATATTTTTTTTTAAGCCAGGCATGTCTATAACCCCACCATGCCTGTGACAATGGGAGGTGGAGCCAGGAGAGTAGAGAAACTCAAAGTTATAGTGATCTGCAAAGAGCAAAAAGGCAACCTAAGTGAGCCTGTCTCAACCAAGGTGGAAGGAGAGGGCCATTTCCCCGAGGTTGTCCTCTGATCTCCACAATGAGCCAGGGTGTGTCTATGCACACGCACACACCACATGGGGAGATGTCTCAGCACTTGTAGCCCTTGTTGGAAAAGCCTGCTGGCCTGGGTTGGCCTGGGTCTTATTCCCCAGTACCCACATAAAGCTAGATGTACGAAGTGGCTGAGTAGCCACTGGACTTGCCTTCACAACAGCCTCACGTTTTAGGGGACGCGGCCATCTGCTTTGCGAGGCCAGCTTGGACACTGATCCAGCCTGGTCTGAAACTCCGGTGTGTAGGTAGCCAGTGTTGGACTACTCAGCCTGTATCATGTGAGCCAGTCAAATAACTCCCTTTTGTCAGAGACATATTCATTCTACCAGTCGCCTGTCTCTGGAGAACCCCGCCTCTTGCAACGTCCCAGCTGAGCCCTTCACACCTCAGGCAGATGCTCTGTCCCACGACAGCAGGGACCACAGTGACTGGACCCTCACATGCCCCACGCTTGGCACACACCTGGCATCCAGAAATACTCAGTAAATGCACACATGATAGGTGCCAACTGCTGCCTCAGACAGCTCAGGGGGCTGTCTTCTTCCCCAGATGATGACATCCCCACAGTGACTCACACTGCAATGCCTGTACCCCATCCTGAGGTTGGCTCTGCTCATACTTAAAAATGGGAACAGCCGCAATGACAAAATCTAAAGAATGTGGCAACCGCCGGGGAACTGTGTCGGGAGGGCAGGCAAGGAGGATCCCCGGGAATGCCGGGAGCCAGGTTCATGGAGCATCCGCTGCCCTTGCCACCGGCATTTCTCAGCCTCTAAGGAATGTGGCTGGCTGGCAGCAGATGATCCCACTGCTGTCATCACAGGGCCTTGAACCCAAGCCAGAAGAGCCAGCTGACTTGATCGTCCACGGAGCAGTGCTCTGCCTGGCTCTCCCGAGCAGGTGGTGGCACGTGGGACTCTCGTGAAGGCAAGGACGCCACAGCTCGTCACACAGCTGCGGATGTGCAGGGCAGCTGGCCCCGGGCCCCAAGCCAGCCTGTGCATAAGTCAAACCACCACGAGACACAATGGCACAGACGTCACATTGAAAATATGGACGACAGTGGGGAGGGGGACTGGAGAGTTGGTTTAATGGTTAAGGCATTTGCCTGCAAAGCCAAAGGATCATGGTTTGGCTCTCCAGGACCCATGTAAGCCAGATGCACAAGGGGGCGCATGCATCTGGAGTTCGTCTGTGGCTGCTGGAGGCCCTGGTGCACCCATTCTTTCTCTCTCTCAAATAAATAAATTATATATGGGTGTGTGTGTGTGTGTGTATACATATATATATGAAACGAAACTATGGATAATGGGCTGGGGTGATGGCAAAGCCTACCAGCCCAGGTTTG
The DNA here is from genome assembly GCF_020740685.1 of Jaculus jaculus. Taxonomy (NCBI): domain Eukaryota; kingdom Metazoa; phylum Chordata; class Mammalia; order Rodentia; family Dipodidae; genus Jaculus; species Jaculus jaculus. The sequence continues at coordinate 130,632,594 of NC_059109.1, forward strand.
AATCCCCAGCACTCACATAAAGCCAGATGTACAAAGCGGTACATGTGTCTGGATTTCATTTGCAGTGGCCAGAGGCATTGCTAGACCCACATACTCCCCCCAGATGCACCGCTTGAAAATAAATGAATAATTATTTCTTTCGAGGTTGGGTCTCACTCTAGCCCAGGCTGACTTGGAACTAACTAGGTCATCTCCCAGAGTGGCCTTGAAACTCACAGTGATCCTCTCACCTCCGCCTCCCACGAGTGCTGGGATTAAAGGCGTGCGCCACCACGCCAGGCTCAAGTCTGATTCTTTTTAATATTTTATTTTAATCTTTATTTTTTTGAGATAGGGTCTTGCAATAGCCCCAGGCTGGCCTGGAACTCACTCACTCTCTAGTCCCAGGTTGAGCTCGAACTCATGGCAATCCTCCTAGCTCAGCCTCAAGTGCTAGGACTCAAGATGTGCACCACCACATCCAGCCTTAGAATCTGGACAAAAGACAAGAACACCTTACCAGTGAGGAGCTTATGTGGGTATCAGAAGATACTCAGGCCGGGCATGGTGGTGCACGCCTTTAATCCCAGCACTCAGGAGGCAGAGGTAGGAGGATTATTGTGAGTTGGAGGCCACCCTGAGACTCCATAGTGAATTCCAGGTCAGCCTGGGCTAGAGTGAGACCCTACCTCAAAAATAACCAAAAATAAATAAATAAATAAAAAGAAGATACTCAGGAGGGAAACCACCTATGAGGATACTGAAATAAGCAACCCTGGCACGTCCAGTGCAGGGTGGGATTGAGGAGATGAGCCTCGCCCGTGGCTGGACCATATTTGCATGACACCCCAGCAAACACCATCAGCCACTCTGGAAATAAGTCTCAGAGGGGTTTGGAAATAGCTCCATTGAGATGCACACTTACAGCCACCCGCAAAAAGTGCGTAATCCCATAGTGTTTTTTTAAAAAAATAATTTATTTATTTTGAGAGAGAAAGAGGCAGATAAAGAGAGAATGGAGGCACCAGGGCTTCTAGCCACTGCAAATGAACTCCAAATGCATGGGTTCCCTTGTACATCTGGCTTACGTGGGTGCTAGGCAATCGAACCTGGGTCCTTAGGCTTCACAGGCAAGTACTTGAACTGCTAAGTCATCTCTCCAGCCCTGTAATCCCATAGTTTTTAGCATACTTATAGAGTCCAACCACTACTATGGTCAATTTTTTTTATTTTTTATTTTTTTACTATGTTGCTTGTTTGAGACAGGGTCTCATGCAGTCTAGGTTGATCTAGGACTCACTCTATAGTCCAAGTTGACTTTGGACTTTGAATCTTCTGCCTTCACCTTCCAGGTGCGGGCATTACAGGAGTATGCCACCATGCTCAGGTCACAGTTGCATTTTAGAACTTTTCATCGCCCTAAAGAAACTCATTGCCTATGAGCAGCCCCTAGCCTCCCCATGCCCCTGACCACCCAGCTACTGACTCTCCACCGGCCTGCCCCTTCCCAACACGTCACGCAGACAGCGCAGCCCGGCTCTCCTGTGCCCAGGGCCACCCCCCATGCACTGGTTTTGAGCGCGTGCCCATTATAGAAAGTGTCATGTGTGCTCCGTGCCTCTTTTTTTTGTTGCTATTTCATCTACTTTTTTTTAATTATTATTATTTATTTATTTATTATTATTATTATTATTATTATTATTATTATTATTTTTTATTTATTGGGTTGTTTAATAAAACAGTTATACACATAGAACCCCCCCACCCCAATTCTGCTGAGGGTCTTCTTTGGTGGGGTTATTGGTATCCATTGTGGGGATCAACAGGCCTCAGTCAGTCTCTGCAAGGAAACATGGTGTCTGGGGCTATTCCCACCAACCCCGAGGCTCTTACGCTCTCTCCGCCCCCTCTTCCGAGATGCTCCCTGGGCCTTGGTGGGCACGATAGAGATCTGATTGAGTGTTGCTTTCTCAGTAGACTCTGGGTTTCTGCTTTTATGAGGTTTGAGTGACCACAGGGTCTGTCGTCATTTCCCTGAAACTGGTTTTCAGACTAGCCGTGAAAGCAGTATTCATGTCACTGCTTCCCCTGTAACGACTTCTGGGCCCGGGCAGATGAGGTGGAGGTGACCACGGTAGACAGTCAGCTCTCTCTTCTTGATGTATTACTGTATTCTTGTTCTCACCCATATTCTCCTCCATCTATAAAATAGAACATATTTGGGCTGGAGAGATGGCTTAGCGGTTAAGATGCTTGCCTTCAAAGCTAAAAGACCCAGGTTTGATTCCCTAGGACCCACATAAAGCCAGATACACAAGGTGATGCATGCATCTGGAGTTTGTTTGCAGTGGCTGGAAGCCCTGGCATGCCCATTCTCTCCCTCTCTCTCTCTCTCTCTCTCTCTCTCTCTCAAATAAATAAGTAAAATATTTTAAAAATATTTTCATCTAGTTATTTGAATGTGTGTGTGAGAGAGACAGAGAGAGAGAGAGAGAGGAGTATGGACATATGGCCTGGAACTCACTCTCTAGTCCCAGGTTGAGCTCGAACTCATAGCAAACAAACTCTAAAGGCATGTGCCATTTTGTGCACCTGGCTTTACATGGGTACTGGGGAATTGAACCCAGGCCAGCAGGCTTTGCAAGCAAGCACCTTTAACCATAGAACCATTCCTCCAGCCCCAAACTATGATTTAAACAATGAGACTCCCCCTCACACACACACACCCTCGGCAGCTCACTGGGAAGGTGGCCCGTCTCTCCACACCCTCGCTGTCTGTGAGTGCAAGGTGACATCCTACTGAGCTCTTGTGGCAAGTTTCCTCTAAAGTGAACCTAACACTCCCAGATCACCTCAGTGGCGGCCTGAAGGGTACAGATCTGTAGAAATTCAAGTATGCAATTAATATAGCTCCACCATATACACTTTGCTTTCTCATGCTATACTTGTAGCTTTAAAATGAAAAAAAAATAAGAGGAGAAAAATTAAAAAGAATTGATGAAAATTATGCTGAATGAAGTAAAGAATGCCAAAAGGAGGGAAACAAAACAAAACCATGTACTTCTGGCCAGGACATACCTGTGTACTCATAACTTCTCTAGTAGATGGGTACCGCTGGTACCCAAACTGAAATAACTTCAGGAAATGGGCTCCTTAGGACCTCACGTCTTCCCTGACTCCAGCGTAGATAATGCTGCTTGCCCGCCTACTGTCCCTCCTGCCACAGAGATAGAGCTTGTGTTGACCAGGACACACACTAAAAGGCTCCATTCCCCACCCTCACAGCAAGCCAGATATCACAAGAGGATTATTTGCCCCAGGATATCAGTGGACGTGATGTGTGAGGATTCTGGGAAGTCCCCTCGGGAGGAAAGTTCCCACACTCTTTGCTCTTTCCCGCTGCCTGGACTTCAGACCCAAAGCCCGGGCCTCCAGCAGCCGTACTGGACCATGAGGAAAGGGGCTTGGACACCTGAAGAGCTAGCGTTTGGTTTGCGATGGCCTGAGCTGGTGCCGCTGCCCTGGTCCTCCTAACCCCAGCCCCCTTCTGTGAGATAGGAAGCGCCTTTGGCCTGATGTAAGCTATGCCATCAGGGAGCTTGCTCTCTTGTATCCCACCTGGGTCATTTTTCTTCAGACGCATTCTCCACCATCCTCACGTAGAGTGTGGGTCTGTTTCAACCTCGGCCTTTGCATGTCGCTTTCCTCATCTCCAATGGGGCTTGTAACACCTGCTCAGTGGGATGACAGGTAGCAGTGGGAATCCCTTTGCAGGTTTGGCAGGTGACGAAAAGGCAAGAGCCACTTCTCCAGCCAGGCTCTTGCTTCCGCAGGATGTGCTCTAGGCTCAGTTGACATAATGCCACTCGGCACACTTAAAAGCAGTTACAATGCTGAACTTCACGTTATGTGTGTTTTCCCAGACTTTAAACACAAAACAAAACAAACAAACAAGAAAGCCTCAAATGTCAAGAAGGTTTACTGAGCCTGCTCCACGGGCCAGACACTGGGCGGCTAAGGATCAAACTGAGTCTAGATCTTTCCAGCTTCCCCGAGAGCCCAGGGAGCCGGCTCCGTCCCCATGTGGCCACCAGCCTCTGCCTCACCATCGTGTCCTTCAGGCTTTTCGATTTAATTTTCTTAAACTCAAGCAAATTCTCTGCCTCCTGTTTTATTAATGAATTTGTTTTAATGTGAAAACATTTTTAAAAGATTCTCCAGTTCAATTATTTCCATTCTCTCTCCCTCCCTAATTCCAAGTACATGATTCTCTGGAAGGGTCCCTCTGCTGGGTCTGTGAGGGCCTCAGCCTGGCCAGAGAGAAGCTGTGCTCCAAGAGGGATATCCCAGCCAGCCCAGCACATCTGGGGAGGAGGCACATCTACTGTTAATAAAAGACTGACACACCAAAAACAAATAAACAAACAAAAATTACAATTCCAGGTTAACTTGAGCTAGAGTGAAACCCTACCTTGAAAAAAAGAAAAAAAGACTAGTACACACATAGGACCTGGGATAAGAACAGACCAAGATTGGTAACGTCCTAAGAATGCTGGCCAGATGGGGACCTATGCTCACAAAACTGCACTCAGAAACCTGCTTGACAAAGGACCTGTGGGCTTGAGTGAGGTGATATCTATCCTATCCATCCACTCAAGGACTGTGGCCATGTCTACATCCTCAAAAGAACAAAAAAGGAGGGCTAGAGAGATGGCTCAGCAGTTAAAGGTGCTTGCTTGATCTATAGGCCCAGGTTCAAGTCCCCAGCACCCTGGAAAGCCAGACACAAAAAGTGGCAAGTGTGTGGCATTCATTTGCAGTGGCAAGAGACCCTGGTATACACACACACAAATAAACATATTTTTAGGGCTTAGCGGTTAAGGTGTATGACTGTGAAGCCTAAGGACCCAGGTTCGATTCTTCAGGTCCCACATAAGCCAGATGTACATGGCAGCGCATGTGTCTGGAGTTCATTTGCAGTGGTTGGAGGCCCTGGTGTGCCCATTCTCACTCTCTCTATCTCTCTCCCTCCCTCCCTCTCTCTGTATCAAATAAATAAATAGATAAAAAATAATTTTAAAAGAACAGACAAGTGGGGGCTGGAAAGATGGCTCAGCATTTTAGGCACTTGCCTCAAAAGCCTAATGACCTGAGTTCCATTCCCCAGTACCCACGTAAAACTGGATGCACAACATGGTGCATGCATCTGGAGTTTATTTGCAGTGGCTGGAGGCACTAGGATACCCATGCTCTCTGTCTCTGCCAGGCCTGGTGGCATGTGCCTTTAATTCCAGAACCCAGAAGGCCAGGGTAGGAGGATTGCTGTGAGTTTGAAACCAGCCTGAGACTCCATAGTGAATTCCAGGTCAGGCTGGAATTGAGCGAGACTCTACCTCAAAGGAAAAGATGGAGACTGGAAGCTCAGAGAAGGGAAGCCACTGGCCTCAGGTCACCCAGCCTGGAAGTGGGGAAACTGGCACTGGAACTGCATTTGTCTCAAGCTCACCTGGGAACCTGAACCTGCTGCCGCCCACCCCCAATGCCAGTGTGCTCTCAGCCCGGCATGGTCTTCATTTCCACCCCAGCCCTGGGAGAACGAGCGCCTTTGGTGCGGGCCAGGCCCTGGTGCTTGGCCAGTCGTCTCTAATTCTGGTGGTGATAAAATTATGCTAAGTTATGCGCATAGAAAGTAGCATCTTAAACCCTAATTACCGGCTGTCTTTGAAGCATTCCTGACCATTTCCAGGGCAATCAGCTCACCTCTGTCTTTGGGGCTGATGAGCTGTTTGGGGTGGGTGGGAGCCCCGCCCCGCCCCGCTGCTGCAATCCGCAAGGTTCTGGGTGTCATTAGCGGCTTTGACTTGCCTTTTTACAAATCTGTTTCGTATAAAAGGACAAATGAGGACGCATAGTTACCCATCTTTAAGACGCTAACTGCATTCTTCCCCCAGCCTGTTCTTGTTATTCCTTCTTTCTTCTGAAGGAATCCAAACGCAGCCTGCTCTCCGCCGCCCTGATGCCACAGGGTTTCATCTTCGAAACTTGGCTCCAGTGGGCATGTTGGGAGATGGTGGCAGCTCCAGACAGTGGCCCTGCTCTGTCTGGAGACACCTGCCAATTCTAGGTGGCTGGTCTCTGCACTCAGGACTCGGGGGATGGAGTTGCCTTGGGCCCTGACACCCCAGGCCACAGGCTGAGTTACAAGAAATCAAAGCAGTGACCCTGCCCGCCTGTCGAATTTCCTTCCCCCCTTGATCTGATAGTCAGCAGTCGTCTGTGCCTATGAGGCCCTGCAGAAACATCCAGACTGGGCGGGACTGGTTCCACTGAGCAGGGTTTCACCTGGACCTCCGTGGACGGTGGCATGGAATGACAAGCAGAGGGCACAAAGGAAGGGGTGAAGCGGCACCCTGGGACACAGTGCAAGGATAGGGCTGTTTCCTACTGCTCACTCGTTCTGCTACGGGACGGTCTGCCAGCCCTACCCACACCCGACCTCAGCTCTGCCTCGTCCTCGAAGCTCCAGTCACGGGCTCCTCCAACATGCCGGCCCTCACTAGCCCTGGGCCTTTGCACACATACCACCCGAATGCCCTTCCCATTCTCGTCCTGCAGGGTCCCGTCCTGGTGGACCCTTTGCAGAAGCCCCTTTGACTCTCACCACACTCACCTAGAGAGGTGCCTAGCTCTGCCATGTTTTACTCCCAAGCCTCATCTCCACTGGGTGTTCCCTTATTATCTCCCTCTCACACATACACTGAGCCCTAACCCCGCTGAGAGCAGGAAAGTGTCTATCTCTCTGCTGCCACACAGTAGATGCTCCGGCCACACTTGGTAAGCAGATGCATAGGTCTTCTGCCCCCCTCCCCACAACTCTGTTCTCTTTCTTCCAGACTTTAACCTTTCTCAAAGGAAAAATAATCCCAGGTGTATCTGGCCCAGTAAAAGAAAAAGAGAAAAAAGAAAAAAATTTCATTCTCTTAAATCTCCTAATGTGGTACACCAAGTTCCTGGTGGGAGCAAGCAGAACTTGTACCTGGATGCTAGGAAACGGACCTGGCTTGTGACCAAGCACACAGGTTGTGAGGGCCGGTGACTTCATGTGTGACTCAGTTTCCCCACCTTCTAGGGGAACTCTGTTTTAGAGTCAAACCTCAACGTGGAGAGGGGAGGGAGGCTCCGCCTTGGCATTCATGCCAGCCAGCCGGCTGTCTGAAAGAAGACCGTCTTCCGCAAGAGCAGGGCGGAGAGGGGAGAAACCCCAGCACTGGGCTCTGGATGGAAACTGATCTGGGAATGCGTGATCCTCCAACAATCCACCAGCCCCCACAATGCTTAAGTTACCCCTCCAACCACAGCCACATGGGGAACAAAATTAAATCCCACGGAAAGATTTGACTTTTTTTTTTAACATTATGCAATGTTTGGGTGAAAAAAAATTAGAGGGGTGGTATCAGAAAGAAAAAAAAAATAACAAACTCATCTTTTTCCCCCAGAGTGTAGCAGAGCTATTTCTAGCTTTTAATGATGCATTTCCCCATGGCTTCATGGGTAGTCTTGAGAGGCGCGAAGGCGGGCCGCTCGGTTATGTAACCCAGTTGAAGTCGGAAATTAGCAAGTCCTGAATGAATTCTGTTACTGTATTCTGACTTCTGGAAAGCTTGGAGCCGCTACAGTTCTATTTTGAGGTGAGCCGAGCCATCATCTGCAGACTGCCTGGCCGATACCACAGGGCTGCATGTCACCCTGTGAGGTTTCATAACAAAAACAGTTAAAGGACTCGGGTTGTTGGAACATCGTGTCTCTAAGCCTCATTAGCCCCAATGGGGAGTTGGCAAGGCCGCCCAGTTGCCAATTATTCAAAAATGCAAGTATCTAAGACCAAATACATATTCATCTCCCATACCCTCAGCCTCTATCCCTCGTTTTCTTTCTCTCTTTCCTTTCCTTTCCTTTCCTTTCCTTTCCTTTCCTTTCCTTTCCTTTCCTTTCCTTTCCTTTCCTTTCCTTTCCTTTCCTTTCCTTTCCTTTCTTTTCCTTTCCTTTCCTTTCCCTTTCTCTCTCTTTCTTTTCTTTTCTTTTCTTTTCTTTTCTTTTCTTTTCTTTTCTTTTCTTTTCGATTGACTCCAGCAAAATATTCTGGTCAACAACATGAAAAGAAATGTCTGTTTTTAACAGAGCCTCTGGCCATGAACTAAATTCTGAAGCCATGAAAGAAACGTCTGGGACTCGGGCCTCAGGGCGTCCGCTGGGACATCCATTGACTTTCGGTCCTCGCACGCCCCCTGGCGGCCAGGACTTGGAGGCTCGGCCTATGCAGGGCGTTTTTCCCTACAGGTGGACAGTCCTTGAGGCCTCGGGGACAGCCCACCTGTCTGAACAAAAGTACATGACCCCTCTTCCCATGCCAGTACTGGCTATGCCAACACGGAAGTCACCATCTTCTCTAATCAATAACTGGTGAACTCCCTTCTGATGGCCAAGTTGCTAACTACAACCATTTGGCCTGCTGGAGGCGGTAAGCTTCCAGAGTGAGGTAAGCTGGTGCGGTTAGAAATGCACACCAATGGCAAGCTGGCATAAGGCAGTTAAATGAGGGCTGGATAAGCCAAGCACCTTGGCTACTAGAGCTTGGGTACTCTTTGATGTGGGGGTACCCTGTGCCCCCCCCCCCGGCTTCTATCCACAGGGATCCAGGAGCTCCCCACCTGGAATGGAAAAAAGTCTTCATATAACACCGTGTGTTCCCCGGAGGAACAAAATTGCCCCTGGCTGAAAAAGCTGGAATAAGTTAATAGAAACCCATATTCCCTGCTTACAAATCTCTTTTGTTAAAAAATATGGTGGCTGGGATGGAGAGATGGTTTAGCAGTTAAGCGCTTTCCTATGAAGCCTAAGGTCCCAGATTTGAGGCTCGATTCCCCAGGACCCACGTTAGCCAGATGCACAAGGGGGTGCACGCGTCTGGAGTTCGTTTGCAGTGGCTGAAGGCCCTGGCGTGCCCATTCTCCCTCCTTTTCTCTCTCTATCTGCCTATTTCTCTGTCTGTCACTCTCAAATAAATAACTTTTTAAAAATAAATTTTAAAAATTGGTGACTGCTGCCTGGCATGGTGGTGTACACCTTTAATCCCAGCACTCAGGAGGCAGAAGTAGGAGGATCACCATGAGTTTGAGGCCACCCTCAGACTACATAGTGAATTCCAGGTTAGCCTGGGCTAGAGTGAGACCTTACCTCCAAAAACAAAACAAACAAAAAAATCGTGACTGTGTTTCCCCATCTCCCACCCCTTGACTAAAATGTTCAAAGTCTGCATATAAATCTAATAGGAATCTTAGGCTTTTGCTTTTAATCCATTGATATTAAGCATGTGTTGAATTTCTGACATGTCTAGAAATGTGCTGGAGAGATGGCTTAGTGGTTAAGGCACTTGCCTGTGAAGCACAAGGTTTGATTCCCTGGGACCCACATAAGCCAGATGCACAAGGTGGCACATGCATCTGTAGTTTGTTTGCAGTGGCTAGAGGCCCTGGCATGCCCATTTTTTCTATCTGCCTCTTTCTGTCTCTAAATAACATATAAAAAATAGAATGCATTCTGTCTTTCTCTCTGTCTGCCTCTTCCTCTCTTTCCCAAATAAATAAATAACAGGGGATGGGAAAATGACATAGCGGTTAAGCGCTTGCCTGTGAAGCCTAAGGACCCCAGTTCGAAGCTCGATTCCCCAGGACCCACATAAGCCAGATGCACAAGGGGACACACCCATCTGGTGTCCATTTGCAATGGCTGGAGGCCCTGACGTGCCCATTCTCTCTTTCTCTCTGCCTCTTCCTCTCTCTCTCTCAAATAAATAAATAAATAAATAAATAAATATTTATTCACTTTTTTTTTTAAAAGTAGAGTGGACAGGAGTATAGAATAATAAAATGATGTTGAAATCAAAACAATTCGTGCATATGCGTGTTCATGCGTAGGGGCTCACAGCGTGCCTGTGGAGGTCAGAGGGCAATTTTCAGGTGAGTGTTGGCCTTCCGCCCCATTTGAGGCAGGCTCTCTCACTCACTGCTCATTCCGGAAAATTCTCCTTTCCACCATCCTTCCCCCATAGGCACACTAGGATTACAGCGGCACACCAGTTTCCGGCTTTTACATGGGCTCTGGGGATCCGAACTCAGGTATTTAGAGTTGCGCAGCAAAAGCATTTGATCCAGTAAGACACCTCCCAGCCCAGTAGCTGTTTACCTTTACCGAGACACGGTCTCTAGTTGGCCCGACGCTCCCCAGTTAGGCTGGTGCGTCCCAGTGACCCGTCCATCTCTTCCTGCCACCACACACCTAGGTTTTGTGTTGTTTTTTTTTTTTTTCATATGGGTCCTGGGGATCAAACTCAGGTCCTTGTGCTTGCAAGGTAAGAACTTTATTAACCTCTGTCACACCTTCCAAAGCTCAGGGTCCATTGCGGAAGAGGTGGTGGGAAGAATGTAAGAGCCAAAGGAAGGGTCGGACTCCATACAGTGCGCTCCTCCTGACACAAAATGGCCCGGATATCCATGACCCGCAGGGTCTGGCACTATCTGCACAAGACCATCACAATGGCAGGGCGGGAGATAATGACTTCAAAATAAAAGACAGACTGGTTGAGAGGGGCCAGGGGAGTGATGGAAAGTGGAGTTGTGAAGGGAAACTTGGGGGAGGGGGCAGGGAATTACCATGGTTTATTGTCTAAAATTAGGGAACTTGTCAATAAAAAGTAATAAATAACTTAAAAAGTGAACTTTACCGACTGAGCCATCCCCAGTCCCAAAATATCTTTGAACTGGAAAAAAAAAAAAAATTACCTTTAATGAACCACAAGATAAGCACACAAAAGCATTCTTAGAAATTTCTGCATTTCACCTTCAGAATTCATGTCCCATTCAAATTAAAATGATCCCTGGAGGCAGAAAGAACACAGCTTTATTGGGCAACAGCGATGGCCACGTTGGCAAACAATGAAAGTGGAATCACCCGGAACCACGGATGCTCACATGTGTCATTGCAGAGCTGAGAATTTGAATCATCTGGACATTCCGGCTAAATAAATTGAAGCATTGTGCGCCCGATCATCTTCCTGTAATCAGCGGAACACTCCTAGCGAGCTGCACCTCACACAGAGCCACATGGAGGAGGGGGCCACAGCTGTGAGCGCACGGCCGGCCACCGAACGGCCACGGCCACTGTGCCGCTTACAAGTGCCACGCCCCACTTCACCCACAAACCCAGCATCATCCGTGCTTCTCAGCTCTGTTCAAGACTCACACTCAGGCCGGGCGTGGTGGCGCACGCCTTTAATCCCAGCACTCGGGAGGCAGAGGTAGGAGGATCGCCGTGAGTTCAAGGCCACCCTGAGACTCCACAGTGAATTCCAGGTCAGCCTGGGCTAGAGTGAGACCCTACCTCAAAAAACTGAAGAAAAAAAAAAAAAAAAGAGTCACACTCAGAGCACGTTGTGACAAGGTAACAGACTCACAGGCGAGACCTCTGACCTGAGCAAGTCCCCAGGGCTCCAGCCAGGCCTGAGCAGTGTGGCTTTTGTCCTCTTCCATCCCAAAAGACAATCGATCTCCCCTCCCCAAGAGGAAATGGATACAAAAAGATTATGTTCACAGGGGAGAAATAAAATGTTTATTTACAAAGCTCCTGGTTCTTTAAAAAAAAAAAAACAAACTCCTTTTTGTTTATTTGCAAGGGGGGGCAGGGAGAGAGAGAGACAGAGGGAGGGAGGGAGAGAGGGAACAGGGATAGAGAGAATGGGTGCACCAGGGCCTCTTGCCACTGACAATGAACTCCAGACACATGTGCCACCTTGTGCATCTGGCTTTACATGGGTACTGGTGAATTGAACTCGGGGTGTTAGGCTTTGTAGGCAAGCGCCTTAACCACTAAGCCATCTCTCCAGCCCTCCTAGTACATTTATTTTATTTTAAAAATATTTTATTTTATTTATTTATATGCTTGTTGGGGGACAGATGGAGAAGGAGATAATTGGTGTGCCAAGGCCTAGTACATTTTAAAAATGGCCTGGGACAGGGAGAATTTTAAATTTATTTCGGGGGAGGTGGTTGAGTTGGAGGAAGGGTCTCACTCTAACCCAGGCTGACCTAGAATTCACTATGTAGTCTCAGGCTGGCCTGGAATCCACGGTGACCCTCCTACTTCAGCCCCCCCGTGTGGGATTAAAGGCCTATTCCACCATGCCAGGCCAGTTTAATTTTTTTTTTAATTTTGTGTGTGTTTGTACGTGTGTGTGTGTGCGCGCGTGCGCACACACGTGTTTAAAGTGGGGTCTCTTTGTTGTTAGCTGCTGTGTATGAGTTCTTGTTAGAGAAAAAGAAAAGAGAAGAAGAAAAACAGAGAAGGAAACCCTAGCTTGTCCCACCCACATCAGCATCAAAAGCTACTCTGGGACTCGGGGGACGGCTCAGTGGTTTAAGGTGCTTGCTTTCAAAGCCTGATGGCCCAGGTCATTTCCCCACTACCCAGGTAAAGCCAGATGCACAAAGTGGTGCATGCATCTGCAGTTCATTTGCAGTGGCAAGAAGCTCTGGTGTGCCCATTCTCTCTCTCAAATCAATTAAAAAAATATTTTTTAAAGCCAGGTGTGGTGGCGCACGCCTTTAATCCCAGCACTTGGGAGGCAGAGGTAGGAAGATCATTGTGAGTTTGAGGCCACCCTGAGACTACATAGTGAATTCCAGGTCAACCTGGACTAGAGTGAGACCCTACCTCAAAAAACTAAAGAAAAAAAAAATTACGTGTGTGTGTGTGTGTATTTAAATCAGCTGGGTATGGTGAAGCACACTTTTAGTCCCAGCATTTGGGAGGCAGCGGCAGGAGGGTCTCTGTGAGTTTGAGGCCAGTCTGGGACTACAGGGTGAGTGCCAGGTCAGCCTGGGCTACACTGAGACCCTACCTCCAAAAAAAAAAAAAAATAAAAGCTACAGTAATACTAAAATTCAAGAAGCTCTTCCTCAGACAGAAATATCTTGTGTTGTCAGAGGGCATGGGGCCCTGAGGACACGGGGGACTAAGGACATGAGGTGCTGAGGCACGGGGGACACTGGGAGTTGATTTCTGTTCTAGGAAGAAGTATTCAAAAGGAGAAGATGGGCCACAGGCTGTCTGACCTTAAATTAAATGGGCTATTAAAGATTTGGGTCCAGGGGGTGGGGGGAGTGATAAATGAATTAGTGGTTGAGGTGCATGCCTGCAAAGCCTAAGGATCCAGGCTCAATTCTTCAGGTCCCATGTAAGCCAGATGCACAAGGTGGCACATGAGTCTGGAGTTTGCAGTGGCTGGAGGCCCTGGTATGTCCATTCTCTCCCTCTCTCCCTACCTCTCTCTGAAAGGAAAGAAGGCAGGCAAGCAGGCGAGAGAAAGAAAGAGTGAGAGACTGCTCTCTGTCAGAAAAGACTGAATTAGAAGGAGGAAAATATTGGCAAAGTGTCGGGTGTGGTGGCACATACCTTTAATCCCAGCACTCAGGAGGCAGAAGTAGGAGGATTGCCATGAGTCCGAGGCCATGCTGAGACTACATAGTGAATTCCAGGTCAGCCTGGAGAGGTGAGACCCTACCTCAAAAAAAAAAAAAGAGAGAGAGAGATAAAGTGCTAAAGCAAAACACAAGTGAAGATGAGAGCCATTGCAACATTTCAAAAAGGGGCCAGGACTGCAGAGATGGCTTAGCGGTAAAGCCAAAGGACCCATGTTGGACTATACAGATCCCACATAAGCCAGACACACAAAGGTGAGGCAAGCACAAGGTCTCAAATGCCCAGTAGGTGGTACACACAACTGGAGTTTGATCGAAGTGGCTGAGGCCCTGGCACGGCAATGCTCTCTTTCTCTTGCTCTCACGCTCACTAAAAAAAGGGGGGAGGGGGAGATGGCTCAGTGGGTAAGATTACTTGCTACACGGGCACAAGGGCCTGAGTTGGATTCCCAGAATCTTCATAAAAAGCCCAGCACGGTGAGCATGCCCGTGGCCCTGGTGCCCAGGACCGCTTTCTGGTCACGCAGTCTACTGGGAGACAAAAAGATATTTTAACATGCGGAAAAGGGCGACCCCATACAAGACTATGTCATGGGTACTCCGAGGTTAACAGGATGTCTGATCCTCATGTCCTAACTCTCTGAGGGCAGGTTTTGCCAGGCTGATGGTGGGTGGCATGCCAGGCGGCCTGAGACTTGTGTTTCTGAAGGCTCCAGTAGAGCCATGCCATTCTCATGAAGCATGGTAAAACCGGCCATGCACACACCCTCAGCTGGTGAGCCTGCTCCAACTTAACCCCGATGGTGTGCACATGTGGATGCTCTGAAATGTGCCTTAGAACCTCCAAGAAAGCCCTGCCCTGCCACGTCCGATGCCTGCAGACACCATTCTCCCTCAGGAAGCAGCGCCAAAGCTTTATAAGAAACACGCACGCACGCACGCCATACATCACTCAGCACAGGAATCTACTGTCGCTCTCTCAGCAGGCAGGGGGGATGATCCCAGACCCCTGAGATGCAGCCTGGACCCCCTCCCCGAGGGACTGCTACTGACCCCCAACCAGTGCAAAAATGCCGCCCCCCGCCCCCACCGTCAGCTCAGTCTGCAGCAAGTCCTCCTAACAGGAAAGGGGCTTTTGGGGAAGAGAGGTGGCCCCAAGAGGCCTGACCTTTCTGCTCAGGCCACAGAGGGGCTGAGTCACATCTGCCCCGAGTCTCTTATCGCACCGTTAACACATTTAAGGGCTGTTCGTGGCACGTTTCCTGCTAAAACCACTTGTATGAAAATGAAGCCAGAGTCCTTGGATAGCCACTGGCTTTGATGTAGCCGGCAGCGCCCAACACAGTGGGATGTTACATCTGGAACTGAGCCATGACGACGTGGCAGGTGATGCTGCCTCCAGGGCTGTGGCTGCCGGTGCAGATCGAGGTGAAAACGCAACCCTGGTTCCTTCCTCCTCCTCCTCTCCTCTCGGCCTTTTATTTTTTCTTTGGGTTTTTTGAGGTAGAGTCTCGCTTTAGCCCAGGCTGACCTGGAATTCACTGTGGAGTCTCAGGGTGGCCTCAAACTCACGGCAATCCTCCTACCTCTGCCTCCCGAGTGCTGGGATTAAAGGCGTGTGCCCCCATACCCGGCCTCTCGGCCATTCTTCATGGTGTCCAGGATCCAGGCCCTTCCCAGTGCTCCAAGGGAACAAGCTCACCATTTCCCAATGGAGCACCCTCAAGAGTCAATCTCCTCATCCAACACCTTCATCAAGGATGGAGCACACTGGGCATAATGGAACGCCCCTTTAATCTCAGCACTCGGGAAGCAGAGTTAGGAGGATCACCATGAGTCCGAGGCCAGCCTGAGACTACATAGTGAATTCTAGGTCAGCCTGGGATACAGCGAAACCCTACCTCGAAAAAAAAAAAAAAAGGTTGAAGCTCTCCCCTGGAGTCATTCTCTTCCTCCCACACCTTCATCAAGAATAGAGCAGGCAGGCTGGAGAGATGGGTTAGTGGTTAAGCGCTTGCCTGTGAAGCCTAAGGACCCTGGTTCAAGACTCAATTCCCTAGGATCCACGTGAGCCAGATACACGAGAGGGCGCACACATCTGGAGTTTGTTTGCAGTGGCTAGAGACCCTGGCACACCCATTCTTTCTTTCTATCTGCCTCTTTCTCTATCACTCTCAAATAAATAAATAATTTTTTAAAAAAAATAAAAAAAAGAATGGAGCAGGCCTGAGAAGCCTAACAACCCAAATTCAATTCCCTAGGACCCACATAAAGCCAGATGCACAGTGGCACATGCATCTGGACTTCGTTTACAGTGGCTGGAGGCCCTGGTGCACCCATTCTCTCAATCTCTCTCTCTGCAAATAAATAATTTTTAGAAAAATAATGGACCAGGGCTGGAGTGATAGCTTAGCGGTTAAGGTGCTTGCCTACGAAGTCTAAGGACACATGTTCAACTCTCCAGATCCCACATAAGCCAGATGCACCAAGGTGAGGCAAGTGAAAGGTCGTACATGCCCACTAGGTGGCGCAAGTGTCTGGAGTTCAATTGCAGTGGCTCAGGCCCTGGAGCACCAATTTTCTCTCATTATCTCTCTCTGTCTCTCTTAAAAAAGAAAAGAATGGAGCAGCCCCCAAAAGTTGTTCTCTTCTTCCCACACCTTCATCAAGGGTTTCATCTTCTTTTCCTTATTTTTTTCTTTGTTTTGCTTTGCATATTGAGACACAGTCTCACTACATAGCTCTTCTGACCTGGGACTGTGTAGCCCTGCCAATCCTTAAGCTTGTAGCAACCCTCCTGCCTCGGCTTCTTGAGTGCTGGGATGACAGGCATGCGCTGCCACATTCAGCTTGGGAGCTTTGTATTGCTTTCAAAACACTTTTTTTTAAAAAGCACTTTCTTTCTTTCTTTCTTTGTTTATTTTTATTTACTTATTTGAGAGCAACAGAGAGAGAAATAGGCAGATAGAGAGAAAACGGGCGCGCCAGGGCCTCCAGCCACTGCAAACGAAATCCAGATGCGTGCACTCCCCTGTGCATCTGGCTAATGTGGGTCCTGGGGAATCGAGCCTCGAACCGGGGTCCTCAGGCTTCACAGGCAAGCACTTAACCGCTAAGCCATCTCGCCAGCCCTGAAAACACTTTTTTTGTGTGTATGTGTATGTGTTTATGCGTGTGATTGCCTATGTCTGTGGTGGGCGTGTGTGTGCATGTGTGAATGTGCGTGGGTGCCCATGTGCTGGTGCACGGGTACCTGTGCACATGGAGTCCAGGGGACAACATGCTCCTCAGGTAGACTATCCACCTCTTTGTGGGACAAGGTCTTTCAGTGGCCTGAAGTTCGCCAGCTAAGCTAGACCGGCTGGCCGGTGAGCCCTGGGAGCCTCCTGTCTCCACAGTACCTGGATTACAGATGTGTGCCACCATGCCTAGCATTTTATGTCGGTATGGGGACTAGAACTCAGGTCCTCATGCTTGCAAGACAAACATGTTAATAACTGAGTTATCTCCCTAGCCCTCTGAAAACGCTTTGTGGAGGAGGGCACTCACACACCACCAAGAGAAAGTGGAGGTCAGAGGACAACCTCAGGTGGCGGTCCTCACCTTCTACCATGTTTGAGGCAGGGCTTCGTGGTCATCCCTGCCCGTGCCAGGCAGGTGACCAGGGAACCTCCAGGGATGCTCCTGTCTCAGCCCCATCTCGCGTTGGAGCATGGGAGTTACAGGGGCTTGTCACCGCGTCTGGCTTTACATGGGTTCTGGGACTCCTGACTGAGGTCTGTCACGCCTGCACAGCCAGGGCCTTCGTCCTTTGGAGCATCTCCCCAGCCCTGAGACACTCTTGAAGAGCAAGAAAGATGAGCAGTCCCCTCTTAAAAAAAAAAAATAATAATAATAATAAAACACCTTCTACAACCTTCAACTAGACAGAAGTTTTATCACATGACAACAAATTCAAGTCATGAGGAAGCTTGCACAGTGACCCTCATAAACCTCCCAGCTGAGCCACCCAGTCCCAACGCATTCGCCCGCTTTCCCACGTGGCACCCACAGTTCCAGCAGGTGCTCCCAGGCACCCTGCAGCACCCTCCCTCTGGCCTTTGCAGCATGCCCACCCTGCTAGGAGCACAGCGTCGCCGCAACAGGACTGCACGTGGCAGCAGTGACCGCGATGCCCACAGGAAGCGGTTAATACAAGTGAGGTGCCAACTCTGCCCACCAGGAGCGCGCAGAGCCCCAAGTCCCCGTCACAGCCTAGGACGTGAGCTTCGAGTAGCTGGGCGGGGAGAACCGTCTGCGCAGGTACTTGAGGACGTAGAGGGGGAGACAGCTGACCAGGGTGATGACAGACACTTTCCACAGGAACGACAGGGTGGCAATGAAGTACAC
The DNA here is from genome assembly GCF_020740685.1 of Jaculus jaculus. Classification (NCBI taxonomy): domain Eukaryota; kingdom Metazoa; phylum Chordata; class Mammalia; order Rodentia; family Dipodidae; genus Jaculus; species Jaculus jaculus. Next base: position 130,650,494 of record NC_059109.1, read on the forward strand.
ATCTGCAAACAGCAGAGACGGCCGTGAGCGAACAGGAATGTTCCCAGAGACACGTGAGACCTAGCACCACCAGCCCAGCCACCAGAAGGGAAGCAGCGTCTGTCCCGGATGCTCGGCCCTGGGCACCGTCCCCTGCCCCCTACTGATCTTATAAGGGACAGGTGTGGGCCCGTGGTGCACTCAGTCCTTGACCTTCACCTTCTCTCTCTGACCTCCTGGGCATCAGGGAAGTGTTATTTTCAACCATTAGGAAGAGAAACTTGTGGGCAAACATCCCGACAGGTATTTTTATTTTATTTTATTTTTTGGTTTTTCGAGGTAGGGTCTCACTCTAGCTCAGGCTGACCTGCAATTCACTATGTAGTCTCAGGGTGGCCTCGAATTCACAGCGATCCTCTTACCTCTGCCTCCTGAATGCTGGGATTAAAGGTGTGTGCCACCTCGCCCAGCTTATTTTTATTTTACTTTGTTAATTGGGATTCTAAACCACGGCGAGCAGGAAGAGACATTCACACACAGCCGTGCTTCTCAGCTACTGTTTGGGCTCAGTGACCTCACCCACAGAAAGCCACAGAGGGACCTGCAGCAGGGGGCAAGAAGACAGAGACCCCTCCCCCTTGTCAAAACCCGGCTCACCCTTGGGGACTGACCCACAGGCAGGGCGCTGCCTTCCACTGTGGGCTGGTAAAAGCTGGGAGCTGTGGTGTGCAAGGGACAGGGGTTGGGGGACAGGAATTCACCCTTCCCTGGTCCTGAGCACAGCTGCATGGCAGGACATTAGCCAGTGATTAAAAACCTACTATGTACCGGGTGTGGCGGCGCATGCCTTTAATCCCAGCATTTGGGAGGCAGAGGTAGGAGGATCACCATGAGTTTGATGCCACCCTGAGACTCCATAGTGAATCCCAGGTCAGCCTGGGCTAGTGAGACCCTACCTCGAGAACCCAAAACAAAAAAACAAAAAAAGCCTACTATGTGTGGGGCCCAGCGCCTAGTGCTCATGAGCCCTCTCACCTAGCCTGGGGTTGCTCCATGCCCCAGGGAACCTGAGCACCTCTGGGTGGTGGCCACCCCTCTGGAGGTGGGGGCCTGCAGGATCTTTTCTGAAAGCCTGGTGAGGTGGCTTGTGAAGCTGAGCAACAGCCCTGATCAGAGGTGTCCTGGATGAGGCGCTCTCAGCTTCTCTCGATGTCCCCCCGCCAAAAAAAAAGTATCTGTCTACTTCCTTCATATACATCCATGACGAACTGGGTTCTAATGGCCCGGCACACTCTCCATTAGGTCTCCGTGTGACTCTTAAGTGTTGGGTTTTCCCAGCCCAACACAGACCACAGCCTCTGAGCTGGGGAAACTTCTAGGCTCGGGAGAGTCTAGCAGCCCTGGTCCGCTGCACGTCTGCTTATAACCCTGCACACGGGACACGCTGTGCCTCAGGAGAGGAGGGGCTGCTCGCGCCCGGCTACCGTGTGCCCAGGCTTCGCTCCTCTGGTGGTGGGGCCGTGTGATCGCTCGTGAGCCCCTACAGTCCTCCCACAGGACCCCAAACTGAAAAGTGCCCCCCACAGGAGTCTACCTTCCACATGGACTTCAGGGGCGTGTGGGAAAGGGAAGCAGCCAGGGAACCACTCTGTCCCCAGTGACCAGCACACGAGCCACCCCGGGGTGTCTGGTTTAACCAGCACAGAAGTGTCCTCGCTTCTACAGGACAGCGGGCATCATGAGGGCCGCTGCTGGCCCCCACAGCACGTTTCCGAGGTAACTGCCCAGACTATGACATCCACTCAGTGACCCAGTGGCCGCTGCAGGGACAGCTACTGCTTCTCTGGTCAGCAGACCTCACTGCAAGGTGCAAAAGGAGGTTGAAGGGGACAGGATGGGGCTGGGCACCTCCCGGCTCTGTGGATTTGGCCACACACGTGACTTTACAGACTGAACTTCTGATTAGGACTTCATGGGAACCCAGAGGTTTTGTGGCAAAGGGTAAATCTGACAAAACCAAAAGGCTGAAGAGGCCGTGGCTTGTCACTCTGTGCTGTGGGCTGGTTTGGGTTGGTTGGTTGGTAATTGCTGAGCAAAACTCAGATGCTTGCTGGGTATGCCAGGACTCCTCGGAGCATGATTCCATGCCAGGGGCAGCTCGGCAGAGAAACCCAGCAACTCCAGTCAGTCCTCAGCCCTGCAGGTGCTGAGCCCCAAGGACGCTCAAGGCCTGTGTGAGAGATGGTACTGGCATGTCGCCGCACACAGGGTCCGTGGAGAAACCTGGTGCAAGGCAAGTACTATGCAATGAGCTGTTATACTGTGTTGCTTTCAGAGTTGAGACGAGTCGTGTTGATTTGGAACAGATGCAATTAAAAAACAAACAGGTAAACAGGTACAGGGGTATTGTGCTAGCTGAATTCATTAAGCATTTCTCTTAAACAAGACAGTTCTGTAGAGTTTGGAAAACACTCTGGGGCTGGGCTATAGCTTAGAGGTGGAATGCCTGCCTGCCAGACAAGAGGCACTGGGTGTGACCCCTGCACTGCACACAAAAATCACAACAAAAATACACACTCAGGCTGGGGCTATAGCCTGATGGATGATAGATAGAGTGCTTGCCAGCATGCACTACGTCCTGGGTTCGATTCCCGGAAGGGCATAAATAGGGTATGAGGGCATCCACTTACAATCCCAGCCCTTGCAGGGTGGGGGCAGGGGCAGAAGGTAGGAGTTTCAAGGCCCTCCTTGGCTACATAGCGAGCTTGAGGTTAGTCTGAGCTATGTGACTCAGTCTCAAAAAACAACTTTAGGGCCGGAGAGATGGCTTAACAGTTTTAGGAACTTGCCTGTGAAGCCTAAGGACCCAGGTGCCATTCCCCAGTACCCAGATACACAAGGTGGCACATGTGTCTAGAGTTTGTCTGCAGTGGCTCGAGGCCCTGGTGTGCCCATTCTACCTGTGTCTTTCTTCCTCTCAAATAAATAAATAAAATATTTAAAGAAAACAATAATTTTTTCAAAAAGATTATAATAGCTCCACACCTTTAATCCCAGCACTTGGGAGGCAGACATAGGAGGATCACGGTGAGTTTGAGGCCAGCCTGGAACTACAGAGTGAGTTCTAGGTCAACCTGGGCTAGAGTGAGACCCTACTTTGAAAAATATAAAATAAAATAAAAAGCCACTCGACTCTATCCTGAGCCAATTCTACTTGCTGATGCCCGATCACTCCTTGTCTCAAGGGGGCTTCGGTAAGAAAATGTGGGCAGCAGGGCAAAACCACAGGACAGAGCACCCAAGCCTCAGGTGCTGGGGGCCGAGGAGGGTGGGGGGGGCACCCTCGGGTCTCACCAATGAATTCATGTAGGAACACCAGGGAGGCGATGTAGCAGGCCAGGCTGAGCAGCTCAGCCACCGTCATGAGCCAGTGCCACGTCTGGATGGTGAGCGCCACCATGAGCAGCTCGGTGAGGATCAGCGACGTGAAGGAGATGGCCACGATGTGTACAAACTCCGACTCGAACAGCAGCAGCGCTCCGTACATGATGGTGCTTCCTGTACGAGCCAGACCGTGTCCCCGCAGTCCCCGAGTCCCCGCAGCCCGCCCGCCAGCCCGTCGGGAGACTGGAGCCGCCCACTCGCCGCCTGGGCCACTGCCTTAGGTGCCAGTTTCTCTCTGCATGGGATACGGGTGGGCAATGGGGCTTCCCAGGGTCTAGGTCAAAGCACAAGGCAACTGCCCCGTCCTCACCTTGATAGATGCTGATTAGAACCCAGATTAAGAAGGTCTTGTAGGACAGCGGCCGCCCCTAGATGAGACAGAAAAGTGGAAGTGGGTCACCATGCGTGGCTGCCACTGGGACCTTTACTGTTTTTTCACTAACCATGCAAGGCACCATGTCGGCTTCATTCAAAAAAAAAAAAAAAAATCCACAGAAGGGCTCACGCACATCTGGACAGAGGAGAGAAATGACATCTTTCAAAGAGCACTGAGGGTTGGCATGATGGGGCACACTGTCACACAGCTACTTGGGAGGCTGAGGCAGGAGGATGGTAGGTTCCCAGCCCTCTGAGGCTACAAACTGAGTACGAGGCCAGCCTGGACAACTTGGTGAGACTTTGTCTCAAAAAGTAAAAAGACGGGGCTGGAGAGATGGCTTTAGCGGTTAAGTGCTTGCCTGTGAAGCCTAAGGACCCCGGTTCGAGGCTCGGTTCCCCAGGTCCCACGTTAGCCAGATGCACAAGGGGGCGCACGTGTCTGGAGTTCGTTTGCAGAGGCTGGAGGCCCTGATGCGCCCATTCTCTCAGTCTCTCTCTCTCTGTCTGTAGCTCTCAAATAAATAAATAAAAATAAACAACAAAAAAAGTAAAAAAAAAAAAGTAAAAAGATGGCTGGAGAGATGGCTTAGTGATTAAGGGGCTTGCCTGCAAAGCCAAAGGACCCAGGTTCGATTATCCAGGTCCTATGTAAGCCAGATGCACAAGATGGTGCACATGTCTGGAGGCCCTGGCGTGCCCATGCCCGCTTGTTCTCTCTCTCTCCCCCCCCCCCATCTATCTGCCTCTCTCACTCTCAAATAAATAAGTAAAAATAAAATATATTTTTGTAAAAAAGTAAAAAAAACTGGGGTTCTTGCTTAGTTGGTAGAGCTCTTGCCTAGCATGCACAAGGCCCTCAGTTCAAATCCCCAGTACCACAGAAGAGAAACCCTGACACACAGGCATGCACACTCAGCACACAGGCACTCTGAAAGCTGTGTGAGAAACCTCCATGGCTTCCAGGTGACAGCTCCCAGATGGGCTTGTTCTGAAAACGCTTGGCTGGAGCTGGGCATAGTGGTGCACGCCTTTAATCCCAGCACTTGGGAGGCAGAGGTAGGAGGATCGCCATGAGTTCAAGGCCATCCTGAGACTACATAGTGAATTCCAGGGCCTCCTGGACTAGAGTAAAACCCTACTTCAAAAAACCAAAACAAATAAAAAATTTAATTTAATTTAAAAAAGAAGCTTAGCTGTTTTCAGTTTGCACTTGACCATGCTGGTTCCGATCCCTACACAGTAATTGCTGTTTCTCTAAAGAAAAATACACCAACTCCCACACCTTCCCCCCAAAGTAAAGAAGAGCAGGAAGGGAACAGGAGGAAGATGGGGGAGAGGAGGGAGGGAAGGAGAGGAAGGAGGGAGAGGAAGGAGGGAGAGGAAGAAGGGACAGGAAGGAGGGAGGGAGAGAGGAAGAAGGGAGAGAGAGGAAGGAGGGAGGGAGAGGAGGAAGGGAGAGAGGAAGAGGAGGAAGGGAGAGAGGAAGGAAGGAAGGAGAGAGGAAAGAGGAAGGGAGGGAAAAAGGAGGGAGGCCTGGCAACCTTGAGGAGGTCTTTGTAGAGCTCGGGATACAACATGGCAACCTCTGACTTCACGTCCTTGTCCAGAACCAGCGAGAACACCGGGAACATGGTATAGATCGTGGAGTACCTGAGACACAGTTGCCACAGTCAGACCCGCGGGTGCCATGCCACTGACTTCCACCCCAGCCTCTGCCGCCCCGTGTCCCTCCTTGACCCCGACACCTAGCCACTGAGAGCCTCTCGTGTGTCAGGCCCAGCTTTGACCCCTGCAGACCCAAATGTCACACAGATGACCATCTGCCCTTGAGGGCTCTCTGAGTCACTACAGGTTTGCAAATCCTTTAAGTAAACTGTGCATGTCACAGAGAAAGGTATAATGGGGAAGAGGGAGTGAGACGTGTGTGGTGTGCTGTGCGTGTGGCTGTGTGTGCATGTGGCGTGTCCATATAGGGTGGGGTGCCATCTCAGGAAGGGAAACCTTGGCATACACGTCCATACGAGAAGCCACGCCAGCACCTGGGGGAAGACCACACAGCACCAACCACACCACACCACAACAGACCACACCACACCACAACAGACCACACCACACCATACACACCACACCACACACACCACACCACAACAGACCACACCACACCATACACACCACACCACAACAGACCACACCACACCACAACAGACCACACCACACCATACACACCACACCACAACAGACCACACCACACCACACACCACACCACACACACCACACCACACACCACATACATACCACACCGCACCACACACCACACCACAACAGACCGCACCGCACCACAAACACCACACCACACACCACACCACAACAGACCGCACCGCACCACACACACCACACCACACCACACACCACATACACACCACACCACACCGCACCACACACCACACCACAACAGACCACACCACACCATACACACCACACCACACACCACACTACAACAGACCACACCACACCACACCACACACACCACACCACACACCGCACCACACCACACCACACACACCACACACCACACCACACCACACCACACCACACACACCACACACCGCACCACACCACACCACACCACACACCACACCGCACCGCACCACACACACCACACCACACACACCACACCACATACACACCACACCACACCACACTGCACCACACCACACACACCACATACACACCACACACCATACCACACCACACCACACCACACACACCACACCACACCACACCACACCACACACACCACACCACACCACACCACACCACACACACCACACCACACCATACACACACCACACCACACCACACACCACACCACACACACCACACACACCACACACCACACCACACCACACCACACACACACCACACCACACCACACCACACACCACACCACACACACCACACACCACACCACACCACACCACACACCACTGCGCATCATACCAGGTACAGACAACTGTCAGTGCAAAGGCCCCACGGTTGGGGCATGGCTGTCGTAAGTAAGTGGTGAGTATCCACTGTGGCTACGGTTGAGTGGGTGAGAGAAGAGATGTCGTCTCACAGAAGACCACATGGAGCATGGCTCAAAGCTCCCCACCCACCGAGTATGTTCTGGCATGTTCTTTGACTTGGCTAGGACCAGACAAAGGGTCTTCCATTTTCCCAACCGGAAGCAGTATGGTGAGCTAACCAGCAAGACACAGTGAGCATCGAGGACAACTGTCCTCCACCTGCTGACCTGCTGCCCCGTTTTTCCTAAGCAAAAGTGGGCCGCAGGTGCCCTTGGATCTGGGGCACTGCAGAGCCTCCCACCACCTGCCTGGATAAGGGGACACCTGTGTGTGCGCTGACAAGGCCAGAAGGAACATCACAAAGTCCCAGGCCGGGGACAGTGATGGGGCTCATGGCAGTCGATGTCCTTGCTGTCTCTAGGGCTCCCAGCAGGAATCTATGGGCCATACACAGCACCCACAGGACAAGGTGCTGGCTGCCCTTGGAGCCCCAGCACCCCACTTGACTCAGGTCAGCCAGGAGGGCTGGGTGTGCTCATCACCAGGTGTCAACGGCCAACGCTGTGGCCGCAGGGCAGGGGGCTTGCAGCACTTTCCCCTTCTGGTGAAGGTGGGGCAGGTCAAGGAAGTTCCAAACCTCCCTGCTGGCATGTCCTTGCTGGGGTCAGGTGGTCAAGGTGCCTTAGGGACTGAAGGGACTCAACAGAGACAGACAGCCTGGACAGCTGGCCTGCAGTGCCTTACCCAATGATTAGGAATCCTTGGTAGAGAGGGACGGAAGCGAAGTAGAACACGGACGAAAAGACAGCCTGTGCCAAGGAGAGAAGGGACGTCACATCGCTGAGTCAGGGCAACCGCTCTGGCTTACAGGGCATTTGACCACACATTTGACACCCGCAGCCCTCGCTAAGCCACTCCGCTGGCAACATGCTCTCTGAGTGCGCTCTGTGGCTGGGTTAACTTGCGTGACCCTCAAGGCCACCCCAGAAGCCGGAACTATTATCATCAGCCTCATAACACAGGTGAGAACAATGAGACCCAGAGAGGGTCAGGGGCCAGCCCAAGACCACACAGCTCATGCTTGACAAGGCCAGGGGTCAGAATGCCTCGGGGGTCTGGTGCCACAGAGACACTCGGGTCCCTGTTGTGAACAGCAAGCTCGTCAGCTGGATTTGGGAAGGCACATGTGCACATTTTCTAGAAGGGTAAACTGTGGGGTGCTGTGGATTCAGGCTGCACCCTCTCTCCACAGCCCCCCCCACACACAGCAGCTCAGAATTATGACTTCTCCAGGTATGCACAGTGCATAGGGGAACAGAGACACCCCCATTTCTATATCAGCCACCTTATAGGCTGGGGTGGGAGCCATTACATGGTTTGAAATTTGGAAGAAAATATTTACTATGTGAAGTGATTTTTATCAGTGTTTGAGATCACACCAAGGACCTCACACCTGCTGGGTAGGCGTGACCACACTGAGCTGTGCTCCCGCCAGTGAGAGGCTACTTTGCAGTGACAAACCTTCATGAAGTGTCTGCTTCCCAGTTTGAAAAATGGGACTTCAGAGCCATGAAGACCGGGTGGGAAGGTCACATGCTGCCCAATGTTCTGCTAGCCTCTTCTCTGGACACTCACAAGACTCACGAGAGGACCCTGGGCCCCAAGCTCACGTCCACTAGTGTAAAACCCGAGGACAGCAAGGACGAGTGCCTCGGGCGGCTTTCTAAACACTATGCTGGTGTGGTGGCTGACCCTGCAAGCCCAGCACTTGGGAGGTGGAGACAGGAGGATCAGGAATTCAAGGTCCTCTATGTGACTACATGGTGATTTTGAGGGCTTTGTGAACACATAGGGAGCAAAGGCGCACAAGGACCCATGAGGGCCGGGGCAGAGCCCAGGAACCAAGCACAGAATGCCATGGCCGTGAGCAGCACCCATCTCACCACCTGTCAGTGACTTCTCACACAGGCTGGGCTGTGGCACGGGGCGGGTGGGGGGGTTGTCATGCCAATCAGCCTCAGGAGCCCCTTCTCTCAAGTGTCCCCCTCATATTGGCACAAAGTTTTCATGTGGACAAACACAACTTTGAGGGAAATAAAAACATTTATCCCAGCCAGGCACGGTGGTGCACGCCTTTAATCCCAGAACTTGGGAGGAAGAGGTAGGAGGATCGCCATGAGTTTGAGGCCATCCTGAAGACTACATAGTGAATTCCAGGTCCGCCTGGACTAGAGTGAAACCCTATCTGAAAAAAAAATCCCATCTGCCCATCAGAGGTCACAACCTCCAGGTGCAACACGGACATGTTCAGCACAGTGGACAGTGTCTAACACACACCCGGGCTCGCCCTGGAGCCTCCTTGCTGAATGGGTACTAACAGGAATGCCCGGGCATTGCAGAAGGCAGCTCGTTGTCCCACTTTGTGTAATTGCCCAGGGACAAGATCATCAATCTCCCGGTGATTGAAACCATAGAGCTGCCTGGTCTGATTGAAGAATTAGCATAAATCAGCAGTGCAGATGTGGCCCCATGAGCCACGGCAGCTGTGTGGCCTCACATCGCTCTGATGAAAATCACTGCCAGGCTCCACTCTCAGATGCAGCAGATACTTGAAACCCCAGCCCGCCAGGCCTGGATGAGGCCTGCAAGGGGGAAAGAAGGGTCCAGCACTCCTTCTATAAAGTGGGCTGCCTTCCACGTCATCACATGCCTCTCCTACAACCTGAAACACTGACTTTCGTTCATACAGTGTCCCGGCATCGATGGCTTGGAAAACTCGGGTTGTTAAAGGGGCGAGGTGGACACCCCCATCCCACTTCATAGGTGGAGAGGCTGAGGTCTGGAGTGAGGAAGTGACCTGTGCCTGCACAGCCTCACGGGTCTTTAGTGGTGAGGGCACAAGGAGGTGTGGGTCCAGGGCCCCCTCCCCATGTTCTCAGCACTGAACTGGAGGGCATTTTCACCTCGGGGCCTACGAGGTTGGCCTCGCTTCCTACCACCCAGTGTTTTCCTTCCTCACTTGGGCTTCTTTCCCACGCAGTGCTTTGCTGCTACAGGCTGGGGACAGGCTGGAGGAGCTAGTGAGGGAGAAAGTAGGGCCATGTCTCATCCAGGCACTAGAATCCTTCTGTGGAAAGCAGGTTACAAACCCGCCAGTGACTAGCTGCCAAAAAAGTGCCACTCCTGCCCACTATGCTGAGAACCTGGAGCCAGCAAGCCTGGCCATGGGAAGGGCGCCTCTGGCACGCACAGACAGCCTTAGCAACAATTCACTGAAGGGAAGGCTTGGCTTTTGAGTGGGAGCCTCGGGGACACCTGCCTGGCTCACCAGATCCTGACTCAACCTCAGCCTGCCTATCTGTAAAACAGGCTTAGGCCATCGTGAGGATGGCAGGAAACACTGACTACACTGTGAGCTTTCAGCTGATAACCACAGGATAGGAGTGCTCAAGACAAGCAAGTTAAATTGAGGCATGGGCGCACTTGCCTGGGAGGCTGAAACAGGCGCATCACAAGGTCAAGGTCAGCCTGGGCTACTTCTCAAGACACCTATCTCAAAACAAAAAGTGCTCTTGATGCCCCGCATGGTGGCACACGCCTTTAATCCCAGCATTCAGGAGGCAGAGGTAGGAGGATCAAGGCCACCCTGAGACTATATAGTGAATTCCAGATCAGCCTGAGCTAGAGTAAGACCCTACCTTGAAAAATAAAAAATAAATAAAAATTTAAAAAAGTATTCTTGGTCTGGGGAGATGGCTGAGTTAAAGGTGCTTCTTTGCAAAGCTTGCTGGTCTGGGTTTGATTTCCCAGTATCCGTGGGAAGCCAGACACACAAAGTGGCACACATATCTGGAGTTCACTTGAACAGCAAGTGGCCCTGTTGTGCCTTCTCTTTCTCTCTCTTAATTTCTCTGCTTGCAAATAAGTAAAAATTTTAGAAACTTCTTCCATGGTTTCAGTATTGGCCCTCAGCTCTGCTGTGGAAGCCAGGGTTGGCACATTCATTTGGCACCAACATTGCCTCTCCCTCTGGAAAACCTATGACAAGCCCCCACCATCATTTCCACTCTGCCCACTCCACCACTGCCGAGGCTCACCACCATGCCACAGGCCATGAATAGCATCACCACTCACGTGAGGGCAGCTGGGGCACCGAAGACGGAGTACCTTGCCTAGAAGCCGTCTTCCAGAACAAGGCGGTTATCTCTTGAGTACCTATGACCGGCCCTGTTTGCCTGCCCACCTGCACATTTTCCCCTTGGCATGTGTGAGACATGCTGGCTGCCTGCCCATCTGCAAGGTGTGCCATTGGGCACGTGTGAGAGGTCCTGGCTGTCTGCCCACCTGCATGGTGTGCTGCCATGCACCTGTGAGAGGTGCCAGAGCCCACCCACATGTATTGTGGGATCTTGGGCACTGTGAGAGATACAAGCTGCTTGCTCACTTGCATGACTGTGCCCCCAGGCACCTGGGCGAGGTCTCTACTCACCTGCATACTGTGCTCCTGGCACTGGGGAAAGGTACCCACTCATCTGCAAACTATGCCCCCAGGTTAACTGAGAGGCCCCACCCACTTGCACCCTGTGCCCTGGGACAGACCCTGCCCACCAGCACCCTGGGCCCCTGGGCAGCCCCGCCCACCTGCACCCTGGGCCCCTGGGTGGCCCCGCCCACCTGCACCCTGGGCCCCTGGGTGGCCCAGCCCACCTGCACCCTGGGCCCCTGGGCGGCCCCGCCCACCTGCATGGTGCTGATGCACAGGCTCCTGTGGATGACAAATTGGCTGAGCGCTGCTGAGCGCTTGTAGCTGTTCCGGCCGTGCACCATGAGTAAGCGGCCCAGGTGCTTGAACTGAGTGACAGAGAAGTCGGCGGCCAGAGACGCCTGCTTTCCTTCCTACAACCCCACAGACGGCAAGAGGTCAGTGCACAGTCTTTTTTAATTGAAAAAATAAGACATGACAAGGAGATCTTTGGAGAAACTTAATAATGAGGTTCTTTGGTTTCAGGCTAGAAGCAGTTGGTGGTCCAAGTCTAAATTAGATTTAAAAAAGAGGAATTCATTTAAATAAAAAACACACTAAATCACAGATAGTTATAATTTGGAGGTCAAATGAATGTGGCATTGAGTTCAGCTCCCCCCACCCCTCCAATCATAACCTTTGGGGCCCTGCAGGGTTAACTATGGAATGTTCCAGATTATGCAGCTCTGTACAATTATGGAAGTGGAAATAACTTAAAGTGTACCCACAGAGTAAAACTGCCTCATTTTAAAAGGTATATGATTGAGCCAGGCGTGGTGGCACACGCCTTTAATTCCAGAACATGGGAGACAGAGGTAGGAGGATCACTGTAAGTTCAAGGCCAGCCTCAGCTAGAATGAGACCCTCCCTCAAAAAAAGGGGGAGCGGGCATGTGATTGTCATCAGTACTGAGACAAGGAAACAGCAGAGCCTTCTGACGTGGACCAAGAGAACACTCAGATCACAGCCCAAGTCAGATCCCAACACTATGACACTCTGAATGCCTCAGAAATACCAGTGTCACAAAAGCCTCACACGCCTTCAAAAAAAGAGGAGAAAAGTGTTTTACATTAAAGAAGATTAAAGAGACACGAAAGCATGTTAACAAATGAAATTTGTGGTCCTTGATTATTTCCTGGAGCTTTTCTTAAGCTAGAAAGACATTTGTGGACAAGGGAGGAAGTGCGCCCGTGAATACTTCATGCCATCAGCGCGGCCGCGGGGGCAGCCTGCTCCCTCCCGGAGGCAGCCTCGTTCTGACACAGACCCTCGCTGAAGGACTGAGCAGACAAGCTATTGAGCGTGGAATCTGCTTCCAACTGCCTCCAATGAGGGAGAGAGAACATGGCCAGCATTTACAACTGCAAATCAAGGCCAGGGTCCGTGCAGGCTCACTGCCTCCTAAAGAGGTGGCATTTTTCAAGACAGCAAGTCACAGTGAAGGGAAGAAGTGAAGGCTACCCATGCTCCACGGGAGAAAGAAATACAAGATGCAACAGATTGATGCAAGCTGTATGACAAAATGCATTGTATGTTTTTAATTTGAAATTATACACGAAAATAATGAATGTACAAGAGTAAAATGCATTGTATATACAGTATCCATAACAAATGCATGCACACCCATGGCCAGTAACATACAGGAAAAACTTTTTGCAGAATACCCAATGTGTCTATGTTGGTGTGGTTAAATGAAGGAATGGGTTTCATTAAATTATTTTAATTTTTTGTAGTGAATTCTTATTACTCACTCTAAAACCAAACGAATCAGAATATAACCTACAACAGAATGGAAATGTCTTAGCTGTATATAGCAACTTGTAAAAGGATTCAGTCAAACTCAGGCTGGGGAGATGGCTTAGCAGTTAAGGTGTTTGCCTGCGAAGCCAAAGGACTCAGGTTTGACTTCCCAGGACCCACGTAAGCCAGATGCACAAAGTGGTGCATGCATCTGGAGTTTGTCTGCAGTGGCTAGAGGCCCTGGCACATTCATTCTCCCTCTCTCTCTCTCAAATAAATAAATAAAAATTAAAAAAATATTTTTGAAAAACCCTCAAGCACACTTTTTTGGCTGGTTGTTGAAGCAGGGTCGCCCTAAGTGGCCTTGACTGTCCTCCAACCTGCAGCCCCCTCCCCTGCCTCTACCTCCGGAGGGCTGGGGTCACAGGTGTGTATCACCACGCCAGCTCACGCGTGCTCCCATCTGAGGAACCTATGCAGATTTCAGAGATGAGTTCTCACCCAAGAGCCATGTGCATACTGAGCCATATGGTGCACACCTGTGGTCCCAGCACAGGTAAGTGCAAAGGTAGAGGCAGGCAGATCATGAATTCGAGGCCACACTGGGATAGGAGGCTCTGTCTCAAAACAAAACAGAAGTAAAAACGAAAGACTCACTCGCCTCTGTGACTTCTAAACCATCACCTACTGGCCGAGCAAGTTCAGGGTGGGCGTTGTCAGTCAGCCAGGCAACAGAGCACACAGCAGAGCCTCCTTGGCCCTCCCTCGGGGCCTTGGGATTCTCACTTCACAGAGTGTTAACAGCCTGGTGCCTGACCTCCTGCCTCTACCCTCCAGTGAGCACAGAGGGCAGAGTCAAGCCCGGAGGCGGGGGAAACCCTGTCTCCACTGAAAGGCTGTCTACCGTGGAACATGGGAAGCGTTCTTACTGTACCCTAGGAACACATGGTTTCAGAGCTGGCAAACAAAACTGCCACAAGCAACAAAGCTCTAATCCTTAGACTTCCAAACTATACAATACTCCTGGCATTCTGGAATATTCTTACCAGGACCTGCGGAAGCTCTAAGGCTGTGTCTCTCAGGGCAAAGCATACAGAAGCCAGGTATGGAGGTTCAATACTGCAGTGCTCAGAAAGTGGGGCAGGAGGATCAGGAGTTCAAGGTCATCCTTGGTTCCATAATGAGCCTAAGGTCAGCTGTCTCAAGAAAACGGGGGGGGGGGGGCTGGATGGAGAGACAGCTTAGTGGTTAAGGCCTGTGAAGCCTAAGGACTCAGGTTTGATTCCCCAGTACCCACATAAGCAGATGCATAAGGTGGCACATGTGTCTGGAGTTCGTTTGCAGTGGTGGGAGACCCTGGTGTGCTCATTCTCCCCCTCTCTCTCTTTCTCTCCAAGATGGATGGATGGATGGACAGGAGAGAGAGGAGTGGAATGGGGAGGAAAAGGAAGTCAGAAACCAGCTAGAGGACTAGCCTGAGCGAGCTCACCTTGCCCTCCACACCTACACCGCAGTCGGACTCCTGAATCATGCTGACGTCATTGCCGCCGTCGCCTGCGGGGCACACAGACCGCAGAGGAGAGGTGAGAGGGGATGGCTCCACACTGTCCTCACTCGCAATAACAATCCACAGCTTGCCTCTCGCTGGGTGCGAACTCCGTCCCACCCTCCTCTCCCAGGCATCAGAGAGCAGGAGACCTGCTCGGCGTCCCAGCGCCGGTCACTGGCAGTGGGCCTGTGTCTGCACCAGCATTTGTGATCACAGTGCGCCCTCCTCGGAGGCGGGGTGTGGGTTCTTGCAGAACCTGGGCACCCCCTGGGGCCAGCACTGTTTACAGGGGACCACTACCATTCCTAGATGGCTGAGCAGCTCATCGAGGCCTGGGCGGGTGATGGAAGCTGCCATGGACACCTGGCCACTGGACACCAGTGGAGAGAATGTGAACCCACATCTAACCACTGCACATCCTGGCCTTCATCTTTGGCATGAGACAAAGAAGGAGAGGCCTTTGGGAAGACTGATCTGTTAAGGGGGAGGGGTAGTGAAAGGCACATAACAGCAATAACAAAACAAAAGTCAGGGCTAGAGAGATGGCTTAGTGGTTAAGAGGCTTGCCTGTGAAGCCAAAGGACCCAGGTTCGATTCCCCAGTAGCCATGTAAAGCCAGATGCACAAAGCGGAGCATGCATCTGGAGTTCATTTGCAGTGGCTGGAGGACCTGGCGTGCCCTTTCTCTCTCTCCCTCTGGGAAGGGAAATGGCCCTGGCCTAGGTGAAAGGGATGGGGAAACTGAGGCACAGCAGCAGAGCTCAGCGGCCCCCACGAAAAGTACGTCCGGGGCACTGACAGGACACGACCCTAGACAACCATCCGCTCCTATCCCAGCAGCCTCCAACCACGCCTACCACCTAGGGGAGCACCCTACCTCCCACGCAGGCCTCCTCTCACCCAGGTGAGCTTACCTACTGCACAGGTGAGCTTCCCAGTGCGTTCCTGGAGCAGGCGCACGATCTGGGCCTTCTGGGTGGGGGCGCAGCGGCAGCACACCACGGCCGGGCACTGGCAGGCCAGCTCCATGAACTCACACTCGTAGTACTTCAGGCAGACCTGGGGGTCGGGGGGGCGCGGTCAGCCAAGGGCCCTCCTAGCCCCCAGCAAGAAGAGGCCTCGCCCACGGAGTCCCCCACACTAACCTCCAGGGAGTCTCCAGAGATGACCAGGGCACAGTCGTGCTTCCTGCGGAAGGCATTCAGCTCGAGGTGGGCCTCCCCGCGGTTGGTCACCTGAGAGGGTACAGAGAGGGAGAAGGCCTTGCTCTCTGCAGATGGCAGAATGACGTGATAGACAGTGGCTTCCTGGCTGCCACCAGCCCAGAACCAAAGGTTTCTATGGGGCTCAGAGCCCGCCATCTCCACCTGCTCCTGCAAGACTAAAACTGACAAGCTGTCCTGATGGGGCCAACTCTGTGTGGAGCGCGTCTAGCGTTTATTCTCATGGGGACCCCACAAGGTCTCAAGGACCACGACTCTTCGGGGGGTGTTTGTCGGCCGACAGCAGCGGTGCTGCCAGTCTTGGCAGGCAAGCACTGGGGTGGGCATCTGCAGCACCTTTTCTGGAGGTGCTTAGGCCTTATGCGCCATGCTGGGCTCAGTTGATAAGGCGCAAAGGCAACCTCAGTGCGTAACCACTATCTGTTCCCCAAAGGGATCCACAGCTCCTCGAAAAGGGTCAGAGCACAGCATGGCCCCGGGAGGGCACCGGGTGTCTCTTGCTCCTGCCCCAGGCTATTAAGTAACCCGTGCAAACCCACCCTGGAGGCAGGCTTCCCAGCCTTAGGTGACCAATGGCTTTCCCTGTCCTCTCTGAGGGTACACTCAGAGTACAGGTTGCAAGCCAAACCCAAGCGTCACCCCGTGCCCCCCCCCCCAACCCCACAGAGGATGCTCTACCAGCCGGAAGACATGGATGTCCTGGTTTCTGGTGACCAGATGTGCGTTCTTTGCTGTGCATGTGGCTGTCTCCAGCTTGTCCCCCGTCAGCATCCAAACCTGAATCACAGCAGAGAAATGATCCTGGGGGTGTCCCTGGGGGCAGCTGAGTTGTCAAAAACACCTCAAGACTCTGAGGCAAGGCTGGACACAGAGAGTGGAGGGAACGCCACGGCCCCAGAAGGGTAGAGCTTAAAACGTGCCTGTGCTTGGTGCGATCTGACCCCAGAGGCTAAAGCAGGGGGACTTCTGTGAGTTCAAGGCCAGCCTGGGCTAGCGAGTGAGACCTGCCTCAAAACAACAAAGCGCCAGGCTTACACAGCACGGTGTGTCAGGACTAGGCCTCCTATCACAAGAGCCCCACATGGTCCTGCTGGTCACTTCCTTGCAATGACCCAGGCCTGCCAGGCTAAGCTAGATATCAGGGGCTGCTTAACTTAGACCCACATGTAAGCCCTCCAGGGGCCTGCTTCTACCTGGGGCTTACTAATTCCTGTGGGTCTCTCACCATCTCCTCACCCATCCCCCTTAACACGAGCTCCCAGGCTTGGTCCAGGGCTGCTTGTGACCAGCTGTGAGCCACATCATGATGATCTGCTCAATTACAGACCCCATCTGTGACAGCGGTTCCATCGCAGTGGAGCTGAAAAGCTCCAAGAGCCTCGTGGCATGGCGGCCAGTGAGATGCCACAGCCCAGCACATTCCAAACGTGCATGGTGATGTCAGGTTTTGAACACGCTCACTGACAGTGGTGGGAAAACACAGAGAGGCTCCTCCGCATAACAGGAAGTTGATTGTGCAGCCTTGGCTGTCTCGGACCCCGTGCCTACTGACAGCAGCAAGAGGCCACCTTGACCAAAGGCCCTGGCCACCACAGAGGTGAGCGCACTCACTCTCAGGCACACCCTCCTTAACAGCGCCCCAGCTTCCGGGGAGGCAGCCTGGTCCTTGGACGCCCTCTACTGGCTGCTTCAGAATAGACGGGATTATCTCCACCCAACAGCAATTTAGGAAACGTGAATACAGCAGCCTGTTGGCACTCCATGCCGTGCTGGGTCCCCTCCTCACGGGGCCACAGCAGCAGCCAGTCACTCAATTAGAGTACAGTGTGTGGCTGTGCTCTACGTAAGAAGGAGATATGTGTCTCTGACCTCCAGGGAGCCAGACCACGCGGGGGAGGTAGGCAGGGAAAACACACCTATGTAAGAGGTCAGGCACATCCTACGTGGGCATTATGGTCTCCTTTTGTTGTACCTTCTACCCTATATTAACTAATTTTTCTTCTTCTCTTTCGCTTATTTTTTTAAAGAAAACATTTGTTTGTTTATTCATTTAAGAGAGACAGGAGGCCGGGCGTGGTGGCGCACGCCTTTAATCCCAGCATTTAGGAGGCAGAAGTAGGAGGATCACTGTGAGTTCTGAGACTACAGGAAGAATTCTAGGTCAGCCTGGAGTAAGTAGAGTGAGACCCTACCTTGAAAAATCCAAAAAAAAAAAAGGGGGGGTGGCTGGGAAGATTGCTTAGTGGTTAAGGTGCATGCCTGCAAAGCATAAGGACCCAGGTTCAATTCTCCAGGTCCCACATAAGCCAGATGCACATGGTGGTACATGCATCTGGAGTTTGTTTGCGGTGGCTAGAGGCCCTGATGTGCCCATTATCTCTCTCTCTGTCTCTAATAAATAAATAAAAATAAAATCTTTAAAAGAGAGAGAGAGAATGGATGCACCAGGACCTTCTGCTGCTGCAAATGAGCTCCAGACATTTGTGCCACCTGTGCATCTGGCTTTGTGTGGGTCCTGGGGAATTGAACCTGGGCCAGCAGGCCTTGCAGGCAAGTGCCTTTAGCAGCTAAGCCAGCTCTCCAGCCCCTCTTTCTTCTTTTGAGACAAGGTCTCACTATGTAACACAGACTGGCTTCAAACTCACTATGTAGCCCTGGCCAGGGCGGGGATGACAGATGTGCCACCATGCCCACCTTCTACCCTCAATTTCCTCCCTGTCAGGTCCTTTACTCTCTCGCTGGCCTGGTGACGGTCCTACCTTGATGCCGGCGTTGCGCAGGGTCTCGAGTGTGGGCCGCACGTCGGCCTGCAGCTGGTCCTCCACGCCCGTCAGACACAGCAGCTCCATCTCCATCTCCAGGCTCTCGATCACCGTGGCCACTTTGAGGGAGCGGTCGTGCACGCTCAGCTTGGCCTGGACGTAGCGGGCCTGGAGCACACCAGAGACACGTCACCAGAGGGACGTGCGGGAGGCGAGGCCGGCTACTGAGTCCTGCCACACTGCCTGGGGGACCTCAGCAGGTGGGCTGGGCCTCAAAGGGATGAGTCCTGGCCTGAGCTCTTGCAACGGCCCTTTGCTCCCTACTCGCCTGCCGAGGGACATCCAGCAAGTCACCTAACCTCTCTGAGTGCCACTGGTTTGTCCACAAGTAGGTAAGAGTGGTGTTGCCCTCACTGGGTTGTCCCAAAGAATTAGCACAACCGAAGGTCTCAGAAAAGTAGGTTCTCCCACACACAGTCTTGGTACTCTGCAACCAAAAGTCAGTCACCAGGTTTTGTAAAGGCCAGTCCCACTTCTGGAGACCAGCGACCCCGGCCGACCTGTTGCTTACTCCCTTCCCATCGTGTCAGCAAAACTGGGGAGAAACCCAGGTTTGAACTAGCAAAGCACATGACCTTAGCGACGAACCTTGGGTAGTGTTCACAAAGCCGGCTGCACTGGGGGAACTGCACAAGGACTCTAGAAGCTTGACTCTAAGACAGCAGATCAGTGATCCAATTCGACCCTAAACCGTATTTATTTATTTAACAGAGAGGAAAAGGGGCAGAGAACAATGGGAGAGTGAGGACCTTCAGCCACTGCAAACGAACTCCAGACACAAGCTCCACCTTGGGCATCTAGCTTACGTGGGTCTTGGGGAATCAAACCTGGGTCCTTTGCAGGCAAGTGCCTTAACCACTAAGCCAACTCTCCAGCACTGAACTTTTTTTTTCCCCCCTGGCTTTTCAAAGTAGGGTCTCACTCTAGCCCAGTCCAACCTGGAATTCACTATGTAGTCTCAAAGTAGCCACAAACTCATTGCAATCCTCCTACCTCTGCCCTCCACCCCGGCTCTAAGCCTATTTTACAATATAAAGTTATTTGGGTGGCTCATGCCTGTAATCCTAGCACTTGGGAAGCAGCAGCAAGAAGGCTGCCACAAGTTCAAGGCCATCCCGGGCTATGCTGTGAGTTCCAGGACAGCCTGAGCTATAGAGTAAGACCTTGTCTCAAAACAATAATAAAGAGACTTCTGGTTAATATGGCGGCATCGGAACCACACCAGGGCAGCAAAGGGAAGAAAAAGCCAAAGAAAACCCAGCAAAGTACACACTTTTACTAAAAAGTGAGGTGTATAAGAAATTAAAATAGCAGCAGAGAAGTAAGAGAGATCCAAAACAATAATAAAGAGAGGAGAGGGGAAGACAAGGAAGGAGGGAAGAGAAGAAGAGATGGAGGTGGAAAAAGTGTTAGAGATAAACTAAGGGTGATTTAGTTCAATCTTCCAAAAGGTTTGCTATGTACCAACGGTGCAATGTGGTAAGTCAAATGGGTGATGGATTACAAAAAAAAAGAAAAAAAAAAAAGAACACGCTTTCCAGGAAGGCTTCCTGAAGGAGGCATTATTTGAACTGAGACCCAGACTAAACACTGGTGTGGGCCAGAACTCAATGGAGCACGTGCCAGGCAGAGCCAATGACATGCACACAGGCCCTGCAATGCAAGGGAGCCTGTTGTAAGAAAGGGCCACCTGAGTGGCTAACGAGGGACACACCAGCAGGCATGGTTAGAAGAGCTAAGTGGAGTGGTGGACAGGGCTGGGGAATACTGCTAAGGCTGCTTACTTCAAAGTCCTGATACTGCTCCTCCGCGAGAGACTTCTTGGCCACCACGAGCACCCGTAGTCCTTCCCGGGCCATGTTGCCACACTGCAAAGCAGACAGAGGTCAGAGGGAGCTGTGCTGTGGCTCCAGCCTGAGATCTTGCTCTTCACCGTTAAGGGAGAGGCCACTGCCACTGTGGACAGGGAAGGGGGCAGACAGGAAGACCACCTCCCTCTGAAGCTATCATCCATTAAGTCAAGCGTCCTGGAGGAGGTGGTAGGGAGGAAGCCTAAGGCTGGCGTGGCCCACACAGGGGTTTGTCTGGCTGGACCTGCATGCGTTCTGTAGCCTGGGTCCCCACTGTAAGAGTTCACACCCAAGAATGACCAGTTAGGGTGGGAGAGATAGCTCAGTGGTTAAGGGGCTTGTTTGCAAAGCCTGTTGGCTATGGTTCGATTCTCTAGCATCCATGTAAAACCAGATGCACAAAGTGGGGGCTCATGAATCTGGAATTTGTTTGCAGTGGCATACTCTGTCTATCTCTTTCTCTCTCTGCCTGGAAATGAGTAAATAAAAAGATTTTTTTTAAGAATGTTGGCTGGCTTAGTGGGCAGATACAATCTACCTACTGTTTGGGGTTTCCCCAGAAACATTGGTTCTGAGTGAAGAACATTCCAGAAGGTTGAATCTGGCAAGTGCAACTCTGTAGAAAGACACGCCAAGGCCTGTGTTGTTCCTCTGTACAGCCTGCCTGGCCCTGTGGCATTTGGTTTGCAGCCCTAGCGCCCCCCCACACACACACCCCAAGGCTACTATGAAGTTCTACTGAATGACAGATGTGTATCCTCACTCCAACTGGGCATTGCCTGCTAACCCTGAGCCCTCCTTCCTCTTGTCAGCAGCTGGGATGTGAGGCCCCCAGTGACCCCAGGCAGCTGGAACCATCTTGAACAGTCCCTTCCCCACGAGTGTGAGCCAGACCTTGTGACTTGTTCTCAGCACAAGTGAGGGCGCTGCTCCTGGGACTCAGTTCCCAGCACAAGTGAGGGCGCTGCTCCTGGGACTCAGTTCCCAGCACAAGTGAGGGCGCTGCTCCTTGGGACTAAGTTCCCAGCACAAGTGAGGGCGCTGCTCCTTGGGACTAAGTTCCCAGCACAAGTGAGGGTGCTGCTCCTGGGACTCAGTTCCCAGCACAAGTGAGGGCGCTGCTCCTGGGACTAAGTTCCCAGCACAAGTGAGGGCGCTGCTCCTGGGACTAAGTTCCCAGCACAAGTGAGGGCGCTGCTCCTTGGGCTAGGTTCCCAGCAGCAGTGAGGGTGCTGCTCCTGGGACTTAGTTCTCAGAACAGGAACTTGGGTTTTGTCTTCTACTCCCACAGCCTCGACGAAACCAGCTGCCAGTTTGTCTGCTGCCCCATGGAGAGGCCCACGTGGCAAGGGATAAATGGTGGCCTCCAGCCAACAGTTGATGAGGACCCAAACCTCAGACCACATCCCCAGAGAGTACTGAGCAATAAGCACTGAGTGAGCACTAAGCACCAAGTAGTGAGTGAGCTAATCCTGCTGCAGATGAAATTTCAGCTCAGAAGCACCCGGCTGAGGCTCGGGCTGTGGCCTCCTGGAGGCTCTGATGCACAGGCCCCACAGAGACCTTGGGCCTCAAATCAGGCCATTTAGGCAGCTACGTTTCAGGTGGTTGGTTCCACAGACACAGCTCACAGTGAACACAGAGCCACCCGCACGGGGCCAGCCTCCTCCCGGCAGGCTCCCCAGGCCCTGCCCCACCTGCCCACCCCCGGGGACTCACCTCTTCCTCCAGCCAGTCATTGTACTGCACGATGCCGGCCATGACAACATCCGCCCCCTTCATGTAGAACGTGATCTCCCCCGTGGTCTCATCCTAGGCGGGCGGGAGGGAGACAGAGAGACGGAAGCGGTGAGCAGCCGAGGGGAGCGCGCGCTCGCACGGGGCCAGAGCTGTGCGTTTGGCCAGAGGTGAGAAGCGAGAGGGGACCTTGCGCAGGGGCAGAGGCCACACGGAGCAGGAGGAGCTGGAAGCCTCTGGAATATTATGGAATGATGGCAACAGGATCGGACGGAGCCAAGACTTGTGGAAGTCGTTACTCTTTCCAAGGGAACGGGCTCCTGCGTTGCCGGCTTGTTACTGACCGTGGTCCACCAACAGCAGGACGGCGACAAGCCCGCCCAGGGCCTCGGCACTGCTGACATGTGGGGTCAGTTCCTCCCCTGTGGTGAGGCTGCCCCGTGCCTTGCAGGACACCCAGCAGAGGCACGGTGACAAATCTCTTCTTGGGGAGGGACAGGTTGCTCTTGGTAATTCCAAAGCACTGTCTAGAAGACTGTACCCAGACAGCACCTGACCCCCACTTTGTTTCCCTCATCAGTTCCCCTTACACCCGGTGTTGCAGTCAGTTCCATGTTGCTAGGACAAACATCCAACCAGACACAGTTTATGGGAGGAAGGGGTTTATTTCAGCTTGCAGAGTCCGGGGACACCATCAATGGTGGAAGAAACTGGCTCCCTTTCATAGAGCCATGCGGAGACAAGACACCAACCAGCGGGAACCACCGGAGCTCACGCCTCTCCACACACATGATAGAGCTGCACTCGGATCCACCTCAGTGACACGCCCCCCCAGCACAGAGCTGCCTACTAGGGGCTCAGGTAGGAAGTTGAATCAAAAATGACTGAATTTGCCGGGCAGCCATGGTGGCGCACGCCTTTAATCACAGCACTTGGGAGGCAGAGGTAGGAGGACCGCTGTGAGTTCAAGGCCACCCTGAGATTACATAGTGAATTCCAGGTCAGCCTGGGCTAGAGTGAGACCCTACCTCGAGAAACAAAACAAAACAAAAATGACTGAATCAGGCTGGAGAGATTGCTCAGCAGTTAAGGCACTTTCCTATGAAGCCTAAGCATCCAGGTTCAATCCCCCAGTACCCACATAAGCCAAATGCACAAAGGGGCGCATGTGTTTGGAGTTCACCTGCAGTGGCTGGGGGCCTTGGTGCACCCAATTCTCTCTCTCTTAAGTAAATAAAAAAAAATAAAGTTTAAGGAAAAACACTGAGTCTACAAGGCCATACATTTAAACTATCGCATTCAAACTCCTGCGCCCAGCTTGGCTTGGCACCAGTTCCCAGCTAGAGACACCGAGCAAACTATTCTCTCTCTGCCTCTGGTTAAAAATGATAATAATAAAAATCAGCTTTGCTGGCTGGGGCCGGGGCCCAGTGGGCAGAGTGCTCACCACGCTCACTCTGGGCTCTACCCCAGTGCCGCACAGAGCGGGAATGGAGGCGCACAACTGTAACGCCAGCACCCAGGAACGGAGGTGAGACGGTTAGAAGGTCAAAGTCGTTCTGGGCTCTATAGAGAGTTCAAGGCCAGCCTGGGCTACATGAGATCCTGTCGCTACATTAAATATATGCCTCTGAGATTATTAGAACATGCTGACTCAACGAAACCTTCCCTGGTCGAGGGCAGCTGTGTTTTGGAAGCGGCTGGCTGCACGCTCTGCACAGGATGGACAGCCTTCCCTGGCCAAAACTCAACCCGAAGACGGCACTGGGTCTGAACATGAAAGTGGCAGAGGATTTTTTTTCCCTTTCCCCTTCACCCCAACAGTGCTTAACACCAGGGCTGCAGGAAAGACCTCCTGCCACCCCGCTTCCTTTAGCAGCGAGGCCCCGGCAAGCTCAGACATCCCGTCCAGTACAAACACCGTGTTCATTATCTCTTCCCTGAGTCACTTCCTCCAGCCAAGTTCATCCCTAGTTTGCTTTGTTCCCATGTTATGGTGAGGTCACGCCATGGGCTCATCCTACGAAGCTGTAGGGCCTCCTCTTGTCCCACTGTGGTCAGTGTCTGGCACCTGGTTCAGTGACAATGAGCGACCCGGCGTCACTATCCCGCGAGGGGAGCAGGGGAAGGTGGTAGATTATCTTATACACAACACATCCAACAGGGGACAAGTCCTTCCTTCAGCAACACACACACACGCATGCACGCACATGCGCACGCACACGCACACACACACACACACACACACACGCATGCACGCACACACGCATGCAAGTCCTAGGGCAGGGAGCTTCCCTAACCTCACTTGATGGGCTAGGAGACAAATTCTTAAGGAAAAAAAAAAAAAACAGACCTGGCCAAGCAGAGCTCACACTTGTTCAAACGGCTGGAAGCAGACCAGCAGAATGGTAACTACTAAACCAGGCCAGGAAGCTGGGTGTGGTGGCTCACACCTGTGATCCTAGCACTCGGAGTTGGGAGGCTGAGGTAGAAGGGTTGCTGGGAGCTCAAGATTAACACTACAGTGAGAGACCTTGTATATGTGGAATCTTATCTCAAGTGCCATGTTGTAAATGCAAAAGAAAAAAAGAAAAGAACACCACAGGAGATGTTTGTGACCCAGCTGAAACTGCGCAGGTCCTGGGACAGAAGTCAGTGTCACACAAACGGGTCACAGGAGCAGAGCACAGCTCTTGTCACCGGGCCATCCTGCCCACTCTGGGATGCTGAGCAGCACCTTGACCTCCTGGAAGCCAGAAGAAGCCCCACTTGGAAGTGTGATAGCCACAAATATCACCATCTCAAATACTTCCACATTGTCCTGTTGGGGGAGTCCAGTGAGATCCGTGCGAAGGGGAGAACTAGTCTCACTGCCCTGGACAGAGCTGATGTCCACTCACCCAAACCAAAGACAGAGGCAGGCAGGAGATGGGAAACCTCCATCTTCATCCCAGACAGCCTTGCAAAACCAAACACACACACATTCTACTGCTGTTTGGGGTAGGGTCGAACTTTAGCCCAGCCTGGTCTTGAATTCATGGCGATCCTCCGACCTCAGTCTTCTGAGTGCTGGGCCCACATTATTTTTAATAGATAAGAGTGAGACACAGGGCTGGGGAGATGGCTCAGTGGTCAAAGTGTTTGCCTGCAAATTCCAACAACCAGGGTTCAATTCCCCAGTACCCACATAAAGCCAGACGCACAAAGTGGGGCATGCATCTGGGGTTTGTTAGCAGAGGCATTATATTCTGACATGCCCATCGTGTCTCTCTCTGTCTCTGTTTGCAAATACATAAATAAGTATTTTGTTTAAAGTGAGACGCATCCAGAAAAAAAGAGAAAGTGAAAGAATTTTCTTCCAGCAGAATAACACATACACGTTCAGTCAGTAAAACCCTAAGGCCCTACCTGATGGCAGAAAATGTCATGGCATACATATGTGGGGGAGGGGGCAACGGGGAGAGGAGACGCTAAGCCTGATATGAAGTTGGAGGTCAACTTTACAAAATTGCATTTTATAAAATTTATACTCAGAGAAACTTAGAGAAAAGAATAGAAGAGTCTCACCTGACAAGGTAAATTGGCTTGTCAACACAAAAATGAAGCTGAATAGGTCTTCCTCTGTGATGCAGGCTGGCCTGGAACTCACTACATGGAGTCCAGGCTGGCTCCAAATTCGTGCCACTCCTTTTGTCCTGGCCTCCTGAGCGCTAGGGCACAAGCATGAGTCACCGGGCCTAGCTTCATTTCCTTCTGCACTTGTTTATTTGTTCTAGATCCTTAACTGTAAATGTTGATTTTTTGAAAAATTGAATGTTGATTTAAAAAAAATAATAGCCTAGGCAGGGGGCATGCTTCTTTTAAGTAAAAGCAGATTTTTGTCCACCAAACAGTCTCCTCTGCTTTCAGCTACTCGTGTGGGAAGACTCAGGGCCACCTTTCACAAAACAACCAGCATCTGGAAAGGAGACTCCTTCCTGACTAAAGGAAGGGGGACAGTGTGTGTGGCTGACTGATTCTAGGAAGGTGGCTGTTGGGGGCTAGCCAACGATGATTCAACCCTCAAAATACCTTCGCAGAGGCCACGGCCCTAGAACCTAAAAAATAAAGTGAAATAAAATAAAGGCTGGAACAGAATAAGGAAGATACTGACTAATTCTGGAGGAAACACCCACGGGGTTTATGGGTAGCCTTGAGCTCAGATGCGTCCTGCTGGCGCCTTGTAGGAGTCACGGGTCAGGCCCAGGTGTAGGCCTGTGGGAAAATCAGAAGCCGTGTGGGAGAGAAAAAAAAAAAAAGTTCCCTTCCTACTCGAAAGTTGCCAAAGTCGCATGTCCTACAGAGTCAGAAAGTCCCAGATGGCAGCTAGGACACAGATCACTTCCCATGGAACATCCCAAAGCACATTCATTCACACTGTGTGTCTCGAGATCTTCCCAAGAGCAGTTCAGAGTTGCTGTCATGCTCACTACTGGGTGGAGGTGGCCTCTGAAACAGAATTCCATGGTCCCCACCTTCTGGCACTCACGGTCACCACCCCTTTGGAGGTGGGCTGAACCTACAACTTGATCCTAATGCTCAAGGCTGAAGTGAGAGTTCTTAGCTCAGGGTTCCAGAGCCTCGCTCACACTCTCACTGACAGGGAGAGGCCATGGCACACCCATGTGCACACTCTCTCTCTCAAATAAGTAAAACTTTAATATGTTCACAAAGTTCTCAATTAATATTAAAAAAAAAAAAAACTCCCAGCTCCCTTTGTAATTTCTTTCCTAGGAATCCATTTTGCTAGCTCCTGTACCCACCCCCCCCCAAAAAAGCTGAACTGTCAACTTAATAATGTTTGTATCGCCAGGCATTGGTGGCACACACCTTTAATCCCAGCACTTGGGAAGCACAGGCAGAGGGATCGCCATGAGTTCGAGACTACATAGTGAATTCTAGGTCAGCCTGGGCTAGAGCAAGACACTACCTTAAAACAATGATGATGATGATGATGATGATGATGTCTCCAAAAAGTCCAAAAAACGCTTAAAATTCTACAATAACTGTGGCAAAATAATGATGTTGAGCACTGTGGTGTTTTTTTTTTTGTTTTTTTTTTTTTTTTTTTACTAATTTTGTAATGGGATGAATTTAAAGTGTTCCATTATAACAAGAGTACCAAAAATAGTCAAAGGGAAATTATACTCCAGAACAGCTGGATCCCCACGTGCAAGAGAAACGGAACCTGCCTCGGGCCACACGTAACAGATCACTGAGCTCACGCTACAGCTCCCGACATGCGGGGCTCACTCTTCCTGGCTCTGGAATTAGCAGTGGGTTCCTCGGATATGACACCAAAATCAAGAACTGGAAACTGGGTGTATCAAAGGGCATTTCTAAGAATGTGAAAAGGCAACCTATAGTGGGAGAGGTCTTCATGTTATCTACATGATTCAGACCTGGTACCTGGTATATAAAAAACTGTTACAACAAAGAAAACAAGCTGGGCATGGTGGCACCTGCGTATAATTCAAGTACTTGAGAGGGCACCGCCATATTTCCTGCTGTAATGGACTATGTGGCCTCAAGCTGTGAGTCACCTTCCTTTCCTTTTGTTTAAAATTTTACTTATGTATTTATTTATGTATTTGAGAGTGACAGACAGACAGAAAGAGGCAGATAGATAAAGAGAGAGAATGGGTGTGCCAGGGCCTCCAGCCACTACAAACGAACTCCAGATGCATGTGCCACCTTGTGCATCTGGCTTACATGGGGCCTGGGGAATCGAACCTCAAACCGGGGTCCTCAGGCTTCACAGACAAGCGCTTAACCGCTAAGCCATCTCTCCAACCCTCACCTTCCTTTCTTGTGTGGCTCTTGTCATGTATGCTGTCACAGCAATGAGAAAAATGGCCAAGACGCTGGTCTGTACAAACAGCTATAGACACTGAAAAGACACCGTCACAGTCACGAAAGACATTCTCATTCCAGCAATCCTCTTGCCTCAGCCTCCCAAGCGCCGGATAAAATAGGTATGTGCCACCATACCTGTTCTGTTCTGTGAATATTATCTTAGTAAGAAATACAGGGCTGGGGAGACGGCTCAGCAGGTAAGGGAATTTGCTGTACAAGCCTGAGGACTTGAAAGGCCTGAGTTTAATCCTGAGCATCCTCCTGAGAAGCTGGCAGGTCCTGTGGGGAGTGAAGGCGGGACATCACTGGGGTTTCACTGGCCAGCCAGCCCCCCTGAAGAAGACGGCAGCGCCGGGGTCAGCGAAGACTCCGACTCAGAGAAACAATGCGGGAAAGCTAGAGAAGACACCCCACGCTCTCCCCAGCCTCCGCCTGGGCGTTTGGGGCACAGGTGTACACTACACATACACACGCCACACACCGTGCGACACGCATACAACACACATGCCAAAAAGAAAGCAGAAAGAAACATAAGGGGCAGGGACGCAGCTTGCTTAATACGTGCAGAGCCACGGTTCAGTTCCACTGCAAAATACACACGTGTGTGCCTCTGCACAGTACGAAAAATGCACTGCTGACAACCGCCCAAGCTGCGTCCATTAGAACTTTTGCTCTCAAACCCGTCCACCCGCAGCTAATGGTAGAACTGGGACACGTCCCCGGCGGAACCATTTTCTTCCTGCTTGGACCCTATGTGGTCTGGGCGGCAGGGTGGTGTGGTAGAGAGGGCTGGAGAGGCGTACCCCCCTCCCCGGCCCCCAGAGGAGCAGGACTCACCCTCACAATGATGCCCATCCTCTTGCTCTCGTAGGTGAAGGGGAAGATCTGCAGGATGGTGAAGTTCAGGATCTGGTCGCCAGGGGTCCTCAGCTGCATGGAAGACTGGTCTCGGCCCACCAGCGTTAAGCCCACGCTTTCTGTCCACTGGACCAGGGCCACCTGGAGGTGACACAGGTGGGAAGTCAGACACACGCCTGCGCGGGAACACTGAGAGGGAGGGGCGGGGGCGGGAAGCCACTCACGGCAGCCCCTCAGAAGGAAACTCACTCGCCGGGCCTCTTAGGACCCAAGCAGGCCACACGCCACAGATACTGCCCAGGACCCAGTGACCATTGTGAGCACCTCTGGAAGGACGGACACAAGCCCCCAGGCCGCGGGGAGAGAAGGGACAGGCCTCAGAGTGATCTGTTCCCTTGGACTCTCCTGCCTCACGGCTTCTCCACTAAACGACGGCTCTGATCCTTAGAGCATGATTCTGCTCTCTCGGATAGGGACTTGCAGCAACGTCTGGGGCATTTATGGTTGCCACCCTGGGAAGGGTATAGGGGTAGGGAAAAGGGTAGAGGCCAGAGAAGCTGACAAGCATGCCACTCTGCACAGGACAGCCGCTGGCAAGGCACCCACCAGACCCAAATGCCAACAGAGCAGAGGTGAAGCCTGATCCCCCCCGTTGGGAAGCCAGGGCTCCGAGGCTCAGAAAGCCGACGTCACGGCCGTGGCAGTGGGGCTGGGGAAGCGCAGGGCCGGGCTCAGAGCAAGCTGGGTCGGCGTGGGGAAACGTTCAAGAGCACTTTACTTCCAAGGGGTCATTGAGTGCTTCCCACAGCCCCAGGCAGGCCTGCTGTGCCATGTCTCAGGTCAGCCTGGGTTACAAACTCCAAGAGATTTGAGGGGTGCGTCATGGAAGTGAGAGAAGAAGGTTCGACTGGGACCGTGGCAACAGGGACCCCACACATGATACCATCCTGTGAGACTGTGGCCATAGGTGACCACCGCTTCTAGTTCAGGAAGGAAGAGGAAGAAAAAAGAGAGGGGGAGGTCAAGAAGGAAGGGAAAGAAGAGAGGGGAAGATGGAGCGGGGAGGAGGGGAAAGGTCAGATCCACCAGGTCCCTTCAAGCCACTGTTCTGCGGGAAGCCCCAGTGGGAGGGAGGGTCATCGAGTACAGAGGCCTGCTGTGTCCAGAAGACTGGATGGCGGGAGCGAGAGTGGCCAGCTCTGCGGAAAGACAAGGACGCTGAGACTTTGCTGGGCTACATGAGCTGCTCTGGGCTGGCAGCTGATGGGCTGAGGTCTGGTAAGAGGCCCCAGGGCAAGTGCCAGTCCCAGACCATCAGATGCC
This sequence comes from Jaculus jaculus, assembly GCF_020740685.1. NCBI lineage: Eukaryota > Metazoa > Chordata > Mammalia > Rodentia > Dipodidae > Jaculus > Jaculus jaculus. Next base: position 130,680,882 of record NC_059109.1, read on the forward strand.
CCTTCCTGAATCACAGGAGCTCGCATCAAGGTGTGTGCACACAGCATGACCCCGGTGGGCAACCCTGGGACCCACTAACCCCGTGAGAAAGTTAATGAAAGGTGTAGATGGCAGACAGCCTTCAAAGACGCCTACAGCCTGATCCCAGGAACCTATGAATATGTCAGTTTCCATATGACGTGCACCCTGCAGGTGGGATTAAGAGTAAGGAATTGTCTGTCACTGGAGAGGTTTTCCCAGGTGATCCATTACAACCAGAGTGCCCACGAAAAGGGGAGGAAGCCTCTGGAACTGCGGCCAGAGAGACTGAGCAAAAGAAGAGAGAAGGGAGAAAGGAGCCAGCAGCCTGGGGGGGAGAAGGGGGCTAAACAAGGACGGAGACACTGCCGAGGCCATGGGTGCCCGCAGCACCCTGGCCCTGTATCAGGGTGTGACCTGCAGCAATGGCTTCGTCTTAAAATACCACACACACACACACACACACACACACACACACACACATGCGTGGTCACCAGCTCACGGCCACAGGAAACAAAGCAGAAAAGCTCTCTGACTTTAACACAACACAGACATCAAGTCTAAAAAAGACCAAGGAGAGAGTTGAGGAGATAGCTTAGAGGTTAAGGCGTTTGCTCCAAAGCCAAAGGACCTTGGTTCAATTCCCCAGAACCCACATTAGCCAGTTGCACAAGGTCACACATGCATCTGGAGTTCGTTTGCAGGGTGTGGAATCCCTGGTATGCCCATTCTCTCTCCCTCAAATAAATAAATATAAAATATATTTTTTTAAAAAGACTAAGGAGAAAGAAAGCACACACACACACTTTTTTCATTTTCTTGTTTTTTCGAGGTAGGGTCTCACTCTAGGCCAGGCTGATCTGGAAGTTACTCTGTAGTCTCAGGCTGGTTTCGAACTCACAGTGATTCTCCTACCTCTGTCTGCTTCCTGAGTGCTGGAGTTAAAGGCGTGCACCACCAAGCCCGGCCTACACTTTCTTCTTACAAAGAAGCCTCATTCAGGTGAATGGTGAACAAATGCCTAAAAGGCCAGTGACCAGGCCGAGAGGGGTGGGCGCAGAACATCTCTGCTGGGAGTGGGAACCAAGTAGCAGAGGCTTGGCATTTCCTTCTAAGTGCCTATCTGAAGGACTCGGGCCAGGACGCCCGTGAAAGAGTTTTTCAATCCTCTGCAGGTCAGCAGCAGAGCGCCGATGACAGGGGTGCCTGCGTCTGTGTGCTGGGGAACCATGCCAAACCACACTCAGGAGCTTTGCCATGCCCAGAACAGGATGGCCACTAAGAGAATGCATCTGATGCTGAGACAGGATGATTTGATTCACGGGGCCTTTTGGTGGCTTTCAGTGAAATGACCTCTCGGGCACACATGGGGGTCACTCTTTTCCCCATTATAAATCTGCCCACAGTCTAGTTTTCCTTCCATCGACAGAACTACACCAACGATGTGCTGGATGCTGGCTGCAGGTCTGAATGCCAACACAGACTAAGCAGACAGCCTGGGCAAGAGGATGACAGCCATGTGGCAGTCCCCCACTGCCCAATAGCTGAGGCAGCTTGGCCAACCTCCACCAGGTGACTCCTCAATAGAAGCTTGATTTCATTAAAGGAGGAGGAGGAGGAAGAAGAGGAGGAAGAAATTTAAAATATTGCTTACAAATTTTTAAATAGCCTGAAACAAACATATCAGCCTGTTGGCTTTAGGAACCAGTGACTGGAACTGGAGTGGGTTCGTAGTTCTTCGACGTGACATTCAGCCTCCATTACTCAAGCAAGACCGGCATCATTGCCTAGAACACCAAGTCATTTCGAAAGAACTGTTGGGGCTGGGGAGGAGGCTCAGTGGGTAAAGTCCTTGCTGTGCAAGCCTGAGGACCTGAGTTCAACCACCGGAACCAATGTGGAAAAGCGGGGTGTGGTAGCACGTGCTTGCAACCCCAGCTCTGGGGAGGCAGAGGCAAGAGGATCCTTGGAGTCTGCTGGCTAACTAGTCTAGCTGAGTTGGTGAGCTCTAGGTTCAATGAGAGACCCTATCTCAAAAAAAAAAAAAAAAAAAAAAAAGATGGGGGCTGGAGAGATGGCTTAGTGGTCACGGCACGTACCTGTGAAGCCTAAGAACCCAGGTTCAATTTCCCAGCTGTGACACGTCGTTGTCCTCAGGCCTGCAGCTGAGGCTCAAGGGACAAGAAGGCATGACGGGGACTGCACACTCACTGCCAGGTGAGTGACCACAGAGCGTGACAGGCCTGTGAGATCTCCTTTGCACGAGCTGAAAGAGGGTTCCTGCACCAGCACACTCACACTCAGAAACAAAACTTAAGGCGCATATCCAGAGAACCGGGGCCTTTTTCATACACAGCCAAAGATGTGCAGGGTTTAGGCAGGAAGCAAAAATGCATGGGCTCTGCTTGTGATGACCCACATGGGAAGCTTGGAAAACACCAAAAAAAATCAGACACACTACAGAGTACAGAAGCCACCAATGCTCTCTTCCTTATTTTGGTGTGTGTTGGGGGGGGGGGATGTGTGATCTGTGGTATGTGTGTATATAGTGTGCATATGTGTGTGCATACCCTGCGCACATGTGTGCAGCGGCCAGAAAAGAATGTTGGCTCTTCCATGTTGTTTCTTCTTTTACTATTTTACTTATTATTTATTTGAATGAGAGAGAGAATGGGCGTGCCAGGGCCTCTAGCCGCTGCAAACAAATTCCCATGCATGAGCCACTTCGTGCAATCTGGGGAATGGAATGTGGGTCCTCTGGCTTTGCAGGCAGGCACCTTAACCGCTGAGCCATCTCTGCAGCCCCCGCGTTGTTTTCTTATGACAGAGTCTCTCCATGGATACGGAGCCACCATTTTCAGTCAAACTGGTTGACCAGTTACAGGTGTGTGTGGCTGTGCCCAGCTTTTTATGTGGGTGCTGGGGATCAAGATCAGGCCTCGCACTTGCACAGAAGGCATTTTTACCCACTGAGCTATCTCCCCAGCTCCAGTAACCCCCTTCGTACGGACGGTTATGGATACAGGGTGACGTGGGGCAGAGAGGCGCTGGGGTGGCTCTGTTGGCGGAGTTCTGCCAGCACGTAGGAAGCCCCCAGTCCTATGCCCAGACTGCGTAAACTGAGCCCAGGGGCGTACGCTGGTAATGCCAGGACTCAGGAAGTGAAGGCCGGAGGATCAGGAGTTCAAGGTCATCCTTGCCTACATAGGGAGTCCAAGTTCAGCCTGGTCTACAAGAGACCCTGTCTCATAAAAGAAGGGAGGATATAGAGTAATGCTAAACTCGGGCTGGAGAGATGGCTTAGCGGTTAAGCGCTTGCCTGTGAAGCCTAAGGACCCCGGTTTGAGGCTCGATTCCCCAGGACCCACGTTAGCCAGATGCACAAGGGGGCACGCGCGTCTGGAGTTCGTTTGCAGTGGCTGGAAGCCCTGGCGTGCCCATTCTCTCTCTCTCTCTCACTCTCTCTCCTCCTCCTCCTCTCGGTCACTCTCAAATAAATAAATAAAAATAAACAAAAAATTAAAAAAAAAAAGAATAATGCTAAACTCAGGTGGAAAATCCCATAACCAAAATGCCTGGTGTGGTGGTTTGATTCAGATGTCCCCCATAAACTTAGGTGTTCTGAATGCTAGGTTCCCAGCTGATGGGGATTTGGGAATTAAAGCTTCTCGGAGGCAGTGTATTGTTGGGCGCGGGCTTATGAGTGTTACAGCCAACTTCCCCTTGCCAATGTTTGGCACACAAGCCACCTCATCTGGCTTACTCGGGTGCTGGGGAATCAAACCTGGGTCCTTTGGCTTTGTAGGCAAGTGCCTCAGCTGCTAAGCCATCTCTCCAGCCTGGAAAAAATAAATTTTAAAAAAGCTTAGCAAAGCCGGGCATGGTAGCACACGCCTTTAATCCCAGCACTCGGGAGGCAGAGGTAGGAGGATTACTGTGAGTTCAAGGCCACCCTGAGACTACAGAGTGAATTCCAGGTCAGCCTGGGCTAGAGTGAGACCCTACCTCTAAAAACAAAAAAACAAAAAAACAAAAAAAAAAAAAAAAAAAAAAAAAAGCAAAGAACCAGGTGGCACAGGCCTGTGATCACAACAGGCAGGCTGAAGGTTCAAGTCCAGCCTGAGCAACACAGCAAGACTGTCTCAAACACAACCAGTGGCACAGGATGTAGCTATGTGGTAGAGCACTGTCCTAGGGCGTGCGAGGGCACTGGGTTTGATGTCCTCTTTGCAATTCTAGGGAAGAGTTCATGGAAAAGTCAAAACCACAAAGTGAATTCTAGCTGCTGGATGAGCAGTAGCCCTTCCAACCTCGCCACTCCCCTCCCCCATGTCCCCTCACATCCTGGAAATGGCGGGAGGGCGGGGAGCCGCCGGGCTGGGCCTGCCTGCAGAGCTCCAAGGAGCCAGCTGTTCCACTGCCCAGCGCTCCGGCGACAACCTGTGCAGGGCAGGGCAGGGAGGGCCAGCGCCCTGCGGCGGTAATTGACAGCGGGATAAAGATGCATCAAGACTTCCTGTGTGTAATGTACACAAATGCGTAACATGCAGGAAATCCTGCTTTCTGCAACAGAAAAGGAGTAATACAGCTCCCTGTGAGTGCTCCCAACCACGTCTGTTGTTGAAGTTCAAAGGTGCAATGCAAGACCCAGCCAGGTCCACAGGGAATCCTACAGAGGTGTGGGAACAGTAGGGTTTTTTCAAAGATCCCTCTCATAGTACATTCAACCTTCTTCAAATCACGTGATCTGTCTATATAAACATGCTGGCATTCCTCTGAAACAGTTTAGAAAGCCGTCTGGTATGCTATTAACAGTGGCTCTACCCTAGTTGGTGGGTTCCAGTTATTTCTTTTCTTATCCATATTACACCACAGACATGAACTGCAATAAAAATGGTAAAGTAGGGCTGGAGAGATGGCTCAGCACTTCGGGCGCTTCCTGTAAAGGCTAATGACGGGGTTTCGTTCCACAGTAACCACGTAAAGCCAGAGACCTAGAGTGGTGCATGAGTCTGCAGTTCGTCTGCAGTGGCTAGAGGCCCTGCTGTACCCATTCTCTCTGTCTCCCTCTCCCTCTCTGCTTTCAAATAAAGAAAAGTTAAAATAATAATAATAACAAAATATAATATATACATATGTTGCAGTCCAGTTCGCACTGCTGTTAGAAATCACCCAACCAAGAGCAGCTTCTGGGAAAAAGAGATTTATTTTGGCTTACAGGCTCGAGGGGGAAGCTCCACGATGGCAGGGGAAAACGATGGCATGAGCAGAAGGTGGACATCACCCCCTGGCCAACATAAGATGGACCACAGCAACAGGAGGGTGTGCCAAACACTGGCATGGGGAAACTGGCTATAAAGCCCATAAGCCTGCCCCCAACAATACACTCCCTCCAGGAGGCGTTAATTCCCAAATATCCATCAGCTGGGGAGCTAGCAGTCAGAACACCTAAGTTTATGGGGGACACCTGAATCAAACCACCACATTATATATATATATATATATATATATATATATACATACATACATACATACATACATACATACATACATATAAAATAGAGGTCCTGGCATGCCCATTCTCTCTATCTGCCTCTCTCTCTCTCTCTCCCTCAAATAGTAAGGGCTGGGTATGGTGGCACATGCCTTTAATCCCAGCACTTGGGAGGCCAATAAATAACTAAATAATAAGTTAAAAAAAATAGAAGAGGGCTGGAGAGATGGTTTAGCGGTTAAGGCACTTGCCTGCAAAGCCTAAGGATCCAGGTTTGATTCCCCAGGACCCACATAAGCCAGATGGTACATGTGTCTGGAGTTCATTTACAGTGACTGGAGGCCATGCCATGCCCATTCTCTCTTTCTATCTGCCTCTGTCTCTCTCTCAAATAAATACATTTTTTAAAAAGGTAGTTTTTAGGTAGAATCTTGCTTTAGCCCCAGCTGACCTGGAATTCACTATGTAGTCTCAGGTGGTCTCGAACTCACCATGATCCACCTACCTCTGCCCCCCGAGTGCTGGGATTAAAAGTGCGCAGCACCACGCCTAGTTTTAGTTTTTTTAAAAAAACAATATTTTTATTTGTTTATTTGAGAGAGACACAGAGAAAGAAGCAGACAGAAAGAGTATGAGTGTGGGTGCTCCAGGGCCTCCAACCGCTTTAAACTCCAAACACATGTGCCACTTTGTGCATCTGGCTTTACCTGGTATTGCAGAATCGAATTCGGACTGCCAGGCTTTATAAGCAACCCATTTAGTTGAGCCATCTCTCCAGCTCAAGTTTTTGTTTGTTTTGTTTGCTGAGGTAGGGTCTCATTCTATACCAGGCTGACCTGGAATTCACTACGTAGTCTCAGGGTGGCCTCAAACTCACAGCAATCCTCCTACCTCTGCCTCCCGAGTGCACCACCACACTTGGCCTCCAACTCATTTTTTTTTTAATATTCTTATTTATTTATTTGCAAGTAGAGACCCAGGTTTGATTCCCTAGTACCTATGTAAAGCCAAATGCACAAGGTGCCACATGCCTCTGGAGTTTGTTTGCAGTGCCTAGAGGCCCTGGCGTGCCCATTCTCTTCTGTCTTTCTCTCTCTCTCTCTCAAATAATAAATAAATATTTTAAAAGCCTAAGGGGAGCCAGGTATGGTGGTGCATGCCTTTAATTCCAGCACTTGGGAGGCAGAGGTAGGAGGATCGCCGTTAGTTCAAGGCCACCCTGGTACTACACTACACAATGAATTCCAGGTCAGCCTGGGCTAGAGTGAGACCCTACCTTGAAAGACAAAAACAAAACAAACAAACAAACAAACAAAAAACCTAAGGAACAAACATGACAAAATATTAAGCAAGACACAGTAGCCACAAAACCATCTCCATGTTAAAAGTCCCACTTACAAAAATATGAAGAAAAGGGTACTGGGGATGTGGCTCAGGTGGCAGAGTGCTTCTTAGCATGCGTAAGGCCCTAGGTTTGATCCCCAGCTCCGTGATGGTTATTACCCGGAACCCTAGAATGTGGAGGTAGGAACAGGAGACTCAAAAGCTCAAGGTTGGGCTGGAGAGATGGCTTGGCGGTTAAGAGCTTGCCTGTGAAACCTAGGGACCCCGGTTCGAGGGTCGGTTCCCCAGGTCCCACGTTGGCCAGATGCACAAGGGGGCGCACGCGTCTGGAGTTCAGCTGGAAGCCCTGGCGCGCCCATTCTCTCTCTCTCCCTCTATCTGTCTTTCTCTCTGTGTCTGTCGCTCTCAAATAAATAAATAATTAATTTAAAAAAAAAAAAAAAAGCTCAAGGTTGTCTCTCCTCACCTATGCAGCGTGGCCACCCTGACCTATATCAGACCCTGTCTCAAACAAAAGAGAGAGAGAGAGAAGAGAGAGAGAAGAGAGAGAGAAGAGAGAGAGAAGAGAGAGAGAGAGAGAGAGAGAGAGAGAGAAGACAGGCTGGGCAGGCGGCTCAGTAGATAACGTGTTTGTCTTACAAACATGAGGGCCAGAGTTCCATCTCCAGACCCACGTAAAAAAGGCAGGTGTGGTGGTGCACACCTGTAATCCCAGGATTTTGGAGGTACAGACAGGTGCAGCCCACTCAGCTTACTTAGTGAGCTCCAGGCCAGTGACAAGACGCTGTCACAAAACCTGGTGGACAGAGCCTAAGAGGGACAACACTGGAGGCTGTTCTCTGGCCTTCAGATGTGCACGCACATGCACGCACATGCACACGCACATACCTGCATACATGTGCACAAAATATAAGATGGGTTGGGGGTTCTCTCAGCAAGGAAGTATGCCTGCCGCTTAGGCGTGAGGGCCTGAGACCACCTGAGAGCTATTCCCAGCACCCACGTAGACAGATGGATGTGGCCAAGAACTTCCACAGCCCCAGCTCTGCGGCAGGTGGAGACTGGAGAACTCCTGGGCTCAATGGCTGGAAATGGCCGCTTGCAGCTGAGGGAGAGTCTCTGTCTCAGGTGGATGAGCGACAGAGACCCAAAGGTCTCCTTTCGCCTCTGCAAGCGTGCACATGGGGCACAGGCAGCTGCACACACACGTATCTCACCACACACCACACTGCATGCTCTACACACACACTCTGCTGTGTGTGTGTATGAAGATAGGTTCATGCGAGAGAATGGGCATATACCAAAAGGTGCTTGTGGTTTGGAGCACCGAGCACCGACTCCCAGGGGTAACGCCCTGGCCTGCCCCTCGGTCCCAGGCTGAATTGGCAAGGAAGCATGACACTTCATCCTGAAGAAACACCTTGACATCTAAACCAGGTCACTATCATCAAGAGCACACCAGGGGTGTCAGGTGCCTCTGACGGCATGTGCCCAGGACAGAGCTCAACACCCAGCAAGCACCTGGAGTCCCACGACAGAAAATGTCACACAGGATCTGGGGGATGTGGCTCAATTGGTAAAGTGCCTGCCCAGCAGACACAAAGCCCTGAGTTTGATTCCAAGCACCCCATAAACTAGAAGTGGTGGTGCACACCTGAAGCCCCAAAACTCTGGAGCTGGGGGCAGGAGGATCAAGGTTCAAGGTCATTTTTCACTACATACACAGTTGGAGGCTAGCCTGGAATATAGGAGACCTGGCTTCAAAAAACAAAAAAAGGAAGGAAGGAAGGAGGAAGGGAAGGAGGGAGGGAGGGAGGGAGAGGAAGGAGAAGGGAAGGACAAAAGAAGGCAGAAGGAAAAGCAAATGTCAGATAGATACCAACCAAGGCTCTATGCCTATCAAGCAAGATATCAAGGTCACAAAAGCCAAGGAGAGCTGAGGAAGTGCACCAGAGCAAGGAGACAAAGGGAGACAAGATGCATGCACCAGGCTTTTTCGTTTGTTTGTTTTGAGGTAGGGTCTCACTCTAGCCCAGGCTGACCTGGAATTCACTATGTAGTCTCAGGGTGACCTCAAACTCATGGTGATCCTCCTACCTCTGTCCCCTGAATACTGAGATTAAAGGTGTGCGCCACCATGCCCAGCTTGCAAGCAGGATCTTGACGTGGTAAGTACTTAGTGGGACCGTGGCTGACATCGAGTGAGACCCGCAGGTACCACATCAACAGTGATTTCCCGACTCCATTGAATGCTCAGTTTTTAGGGAAGAAAAAATGAAATGTTAGCCAGGTGTCTCGAATCTTTAATCCCCAGAATTCTTGGGACTTAGATAAGAGAATTGCCCTGAGTTCAAGGCCAGCCTGGGCTAGAGTGAAACCCTGCCTCAAAAAAGGAAGGGGCTGGGGAGATGGCTCAGCAGCTAAAGGTGCTTGCTTACAAAGGCTGCTGAGCTGTGTTCCATTTACCAATAACCATGTAAAAGCAGATGCACAGGGTGGTGCATGCATTTGGGACCTGTTTGCAGCAGCAAGAGGCCTTGGTATGCCTATCACAGTCTCTTTCTCTCTCCCTCAAATAAATAAATAAATAATTTAAAACTGTGTACTTTTTTCTAGAAAAGAAATGTTTACAGTAAAAATAAGATCCATTCTGCAGCTTCCCTTCAGATCAGACAGGGTCATGAGAGAAGCAGTGAGCAGAGGTGGGGGAGGCTCACATCTGAGTGATGCTCTCCTAAGGGATGTCTCTGTACTAATTTTATGACTCTTATTAAGTCTATAATTGTTTCAAAGTTGAAAAAGAAACTTTGAAAATAAGTCCAGGGCTGGAGAAATGGCTTAGCAGTTAAGGCACTTGCCTGCAAAGCCTAAGAACTCATGTTCAAATCCCCAGGTCCCTCGTAGCCAGACAGTGATGCAAGCATGCAATGTCACACATGTGCACAAGGGGGCGCACGCATCTGGGGTTCGTTCGCAGCAGCTGAAGGCCCTGGTGCACCCATTCCCTATCTCTCTCTCTGTCTCTTTCTCTCTCTCAAAATAAGTAATAATAACAACAACAAAAAAAAGCCCAGGTGATTTCAATACAAATACTGATCTCGCTCTCTACCCTTGTCCTGAAAATGGAGATGGCGACAATGTCTCTGCAGTCTCCAGGAAGATGAAATGCAACAGTTCCCAAAGGCATCAGAGGGACAATACAGAGCCAGGTGGGCATGGTGGCACATGTCTTTAATCCCAGCACTTGGGAGGCAGAGGTAGGAGGATCACCATGAGTTCAAGGCCACCCTGAGACTACATAGTGAACTCCTGGTCCGCCTGGGCTAGAGTGAGATCCTACCTCAACCCCGCCCCCCAAAAAGAGGAATGCCCATGAGTCACAGGTTACACCTGGGACATTTTCCAGTTTATAGTCCTGAAATATCTACATCTACACCAAATAAAAACTGCTTCTTGCCTGGCCCCGTGGCACATACCTGTCCTATAAGGATTTGGGAGGAAGAGACAGGCGGAGCGGGAGTTCAAGGCTATCTTTAGCAACACAGTGAGGTAAAGGCTCAAACCAAACCAGTATGAAACGGAAATTGCTTCTGTGCTCAGAACCCAAGTTCTATGGGCAGGAGGGAGAAAGGGGCAGAATGATGGCACAGAGTAAACACAGACCTGTGTCTCACATACACTGAAGCCAAGGGACGCAGGGTCCGGCCCTACCGCGCCCGCGCCTCGGTTACCTCATCGGGGCTGGACGCCTGGTACGTGCGGCACGAGTCGGCGCGCTGCTCCTCAGCCTCGGCCCGGCCCGCCGCGCCGTCGGGCTCGTACACGGGCGTCACGTGGTGGCACAGCGCGATGGCCTTCACGGCCTCGTGCACACGGCCGCTCATGGTCCGTCGCACCTTGGCGGTGACCGTGGGACCCTTCTGGGCTGGTGGCTCCTGAGACGGCTACGGGAAGGAGAAAAGGGCAATGAGGGAGGAAGGTTGTGAGCAAATTCGGAATGACTATGGGTAACTAGAGCTCTTCCCCTCACTGTCCCGGGATGCAAGACTCCTAGGCCATCCACGAGATGCTGTAGTGATGTCATGCCGTTCTCAGGGTTCTTTTCATACTTAACTACACAGGAAATGGACAGAGAACATACAGGCTGGGGAGACGGCTCAGTCAGTGAGTCACGAGCTTGCTGTGCAAGCTTGAGGACCTGAGCTCTGATCCCCAGCACCCATGTGAAAGCCACGTTCGGTTCTGTGTGCCTGGAGTCCCCAAGCTGGGAAAGTGGAGACAGGAGGATCTCTAGGGCTTGCTGGCTAGCTAATCTGGCTCTGGGCTCTGGAAGAGACCCCATCTTAAAAAATAAGGTGAAGCCAGGCGTGGTGGCACACTCCTTTAATCCCAGCACTTGGGAGGCAGAGTTAGGAGGATCGCCATGAGTTTGAGGCCAGCCTCCATAGTGAATTCCAGGTCAGTCTGGGCTAGAGTGAGACCCTATCTTGAAGAAAAAAAAAAACAAAACTAATAAATAAATTTAAAAAACAAGGTGAGGGTTGGAGAGATAGCTTAGCAGTTAAGTGTTTGCCTGTGAGGCCTGAGAACCCCGTTCGAGGCTCGATTCCCCAGTATCCACGTAAGCCAGATGCACAAGGTGGCACATGTATCTGGAGTTTGTTTGCAGTGGCTGGAGGTCCTGATGTGCCCATTCCCCGCCCCCTCTCTCTCTGTTGTTCTCAAATAAATAAATTACTTAAACAAAAAATAAGGTGAGCCAGGCACGATGGTGTACACCTTTAATCCCAGCCCTTGGGAGGCAGAGGTACGGGGACCACTGTGAGTTCAAGGCCACCCTGACAGTACATAGTGAATTCCAGATCAGCCTGCGCTACAGTGAAACCTCTCTTGAAAAACCAAAAGAAAAAAAAAAAAAAAAAAAAAAAACAGGTTGGAAAATGATTGAGGAATACATTTGGCATTGACCTCTGGACTGCACATAAGTATTAACATGCATATAGCCACATACACACCACACACACACACACACACACACACACACACACACACACACCAACAAAAAGTACAATGAGCCAGGCATGCTGGCGCACACCTTTAATCCTAGCACTTGGGAGGCAGAGGAAGGAGGAGTGCTGTGAGTTTGAGGCCACCCTGAGACTCCATAGCGAATTCCAGGTCAGTCTGGACTAGAGTGAGACCCTACCTAAACAAAAAAAAAAAAAAAAAAAAGGACAATGTAATGAGCGAGGGTGATTCTGCCTGTGGACAGCTGATGGTGTGCAGGGCCGGTGTGTCAGGGGAGTCACAGTCAGGACCTGCTGCATGGTGCAGGGCCAGGGACCCTGGGGGCTAAGCGCAGGGCTCCTCCTCTTTACGTGGGGTGGACTGTTCTCAGTTGTGGGCAGCCTGTGCCTTGGAGGATGTTCGGTGGTGTCCCTGACCTACGGCTAATAAATTTCAGTAGCATCCCCCACTGTGACAGAGGCTAAAACTATCTTCAGGGGTCACCAAATGTTCGGAGTCCAAATCACCCCTGGTTTAGAGCCACTGTTTCTTTACATTCAATCTTCCCAGTGCTCGCTTCGGCAGCACGTATACTAAAATGGGAACGATACAGAGAAGATTAGCATGGCCCCTGCGCAAAGACGACACCCAACTACATGACAAAGTCCCTAAAAACAGCAATAATTACAGGAGGCAGAGATAGAATCGCTGTGAGTTCAAGGCCACCCTGAGACTACATAGTGAATTCCAGGTCAGCCTGGGCTAGAGTGAGACCCAACTTGAAAAACCCAAAAATGAGGATAATAATAAGTTACTTAATAAATACAATCTTCCTGTTTTCAACTGGAAGGTAGCAGCTGAAACGAGTGTCCCAGGGAGGGTCCAGAGGGTCTATACCAGCTGGAGAACCCCTGGTGGGAGGAACTTACTCAAGATGGTGGTGAGTACGCAGCACTTCACCTAAGGCAGCTTCCAAGGACATAAATTTTGAGACAGGGCCTCTTATCGCCCAAGCTGGCCTCTAACTTTTTATATAGTTTAGGATGGCCTTGAACTCCTGACCCTGCTGCTTGCACTTGCACGTGCACTACCACGCCCCTTCCTTTCACACAGCGCTGGAGCCGGAACTAGGGCCCTGTGCGTGCTCAGCAGGTGCACCCACGGCGCGGCATCTGCGGCCCCAAGTGCTCTGCCCACTGAGCCACACCACCCAGCCCCAAGGGCGCGTCTCCAGGAGTGAACTGTGCTCAGCGCTTGCCTTCCACACTGACTTCAGACCCAGGCCCGGGGCCTTCCTGAGGAGCTCTGCCCTCACACAGCCCGCCTCCCTGCCTTTGTACCCACACCACCTCTGAAAGGCCAGGAAAGGGGTTCAGGCTGGAGATAACGGATCAGGGCTTGTGGTGACAGGAACATCTGGAAACTGAAAATTTAAGCAACCTCCCTGAGCCTTGGTTTCCTGAAAAAAATGATGGACTGGGCTGGGCAGCTGGTCCTGGACACCGAGGGCGGGAACTCCTGAGAGCTGCTCAGCGCTACCAAGTGCGGGAGGCGAGAGTCACACACCGAGTGCTACCCAGGCGTGGCCTTGCAGAGCGGGTTACACGAGCCTGGGACGCAGAGAGGAGGGCGTGGGGAGTGGCTCGGCGGCACAAGCCTTCTCTGCCTGTGCAGAGCGCAGGGTTCATTCCCCAGCGCCAAAACATGGGAACGACCGGGGAAAGAAGCGACTGGCTAATCGTCTACGTGGGCTCAGTGTTCAGTCAAGTGCATGTGCCCTTCCTGGGCACAGAGCCCATCTGAATGGTCTCTGCCCACCTCTCCAGCCTCCCCAGTGCCATCTCCCTCCTCCTCTGAGTCCGTCACACTAGCCTTTGTGTTCTGGGGACACTGCCAAGCGTCTCGCTGCCTCGGGGCCTTTGCACTTCTCATGCCAGCTTTCTGGCACTGCAGGGCTCAGCTCGATCTGATCACTCAGGTCTCCAGGGGAAGGTGAACTCCTCACGTCTTCCCAGCGCCCTCAGTCCGTCCGCTCCCTTGGCCTTCATCACTGCACGCCACGCTTGTACGTCCCTGCCATCACCTCTGCTGTCCCAAGCCGGCCCGTTCCCCTGGGGATCTTGCTCTCACTGAGCTCAGGAGGGACTGGTGTCAGGGTGCGCTGCTCACTGGATTCCTAATGCCCTGGGTGGTGCCTGTCCTGCAGCTGGCTCCTGCCGAATGAATGTGCAAATATTTCCTTCTTCCTGGAACGGTGGTTGGAGTTTCCAACATGATCTTTTTTCTCTCTCTCCATTTCCACGCAGACATAACTTCATAATTGCCAGGGCTTGGCTGCCGATGGTATATCACGAATTTGGGATAAAGGATCACCTGCAGCAGCCTGAATTCCAGAAGCTAGAAATGTTTCCATTAAAAACAGGAGAGAAGCCATGTGACCGCTGAGGATGAGTGGTGTTTCACGTCCGTAACACACAGTTGACCAAACAGAGAACACACGGGCTCCAAGAAGTAAGAAAATCACTTTTGTTGAATTTTTTAATACTATTTTTAGTAGTGGCATTAGATTCCTCGGGTAATTAGACAATTACTAAATTATTCTGGTCACTGTGGGGACACATAGGGCTCTGACTTCCTGCTCTGTTAACCCCTGGTGCCAAGAGCACACGAGTTTCACTTCCAGGTCAAAGGGCACAGCATGGTAACAATAATTAAAGTATGGAATGAGAACTCCAGCTTCCACCCACCAAGTGCTTTTAATTATGAAGAATTTGACTTTAGAACTGTACAGAGGGCTGGAGATGCGCAGAGTCGTCCCCTTGACTGGACAGACCCCATCAAGAACATTCTTACAGGCAGCCCAGGCCTGTAAGCCCAGCATGAGGGAGACCGAGGCAGGAGGGTCACCAGGGGTTGTGGCCAGCCTGGGCCTCTCAGTTGGTCTGGAATTTATGTCCTGCGTAAGTGCATGTTATGAAGCTGCCGACACGTGTCCTCGGTTTTGCCCACACTCCTTGGCACCTGGACCAAATCACTTGAGATGAGGCCAGTAACAAGAGACCCCCGACAAGGTCATTGCTACGGTGGGCGAGTCCGAGTGATGCCGGACTGAAGAGCTGAGCAGAGGGTCCCCCGTGGGGAGCTCGGGCTTCTGTAAGGCGACCACCCGCGCGTCCACAGGCCAGGGCACTTGCACTGCTGTGCGGCGTGGCCGGGCTGACCCTGACTTCCAGGCCTCCGGGGTGAGTGAAAGAGAACCAGGGACGCTCCGACTGTCACAGAGGCCCCTCCACGTCCGCGGCTGCCTGACAGGCAGTGAGGAGGCGAGGGTGACGGCCCAGGCAGCCCACTGGGGCTTGGCTTCATGTCACCACAGCCACCTGCTGCTCTCAGGGAGGAGGGAGTGCTGAGACCACCTGGTCAAAGGCCCCTTTTGCACCCAGTGGTGATGTGTCCCTCTCACCAAGGTCCTGGTGCCCACCAGAGGCTCCGCCAGGATGGGGCTGTGCCCGAGCCAGTCTTCCAGCAGCCACGCTCTTCCCATATGGAAGAGTTTCACGTCGTGCAGCATTTATCTCTAACCTCTGCCTACAGGCCCTTTAACCCACACACATTTCTTCTTACTTAAAAAACACCAGGGCAAACAAAAACAGATGTGGGAGCCACAGAGGCACGTCCTGATCCTGTTCGCCCAGGGGAACGCTCCAGGGTCCTGAGATGGAGGGCGGGGGGGGGGGGGGGGGGGGGGGGGGAGGCACCACGTGAGGCCAGCGGTGTGGGGAGAGGAGCGAAGCTCTCCGTGTCCACAGCCCTGGCCTGGCGGCGCCGCTGCTTGGCGTCACATGAGGCTGCACAATGATCCCAGCATCACCAACAGCTGTGAGGCATGGCGGCACTATGAGAGGGAGACAGCTCAGTAATGAAACCCTTGCCTAGCAAACATAAGGCCCTGGACTTGATCCCTAGTGCAGAGAGAGAGAAAGAGAGAGAGAGACTTCCACTCCTCCTGAATGACCTTCCCAGCGAGAACAATTCTAGACTACATTACAGGCAAGACTAACACACAATTGCATGTCGAGTCATCATGAACCAATTTTCTTCCTAAATGCTGTTAAAATGCCGCCACCTATGGACATTTGTAATATTAACAGCCGTGATGAAAGGGCAGGATTGGAACAAAGCGTTATTAAAGGGAAAGAATTCCTACTAGGACAGTCCCACCCATGCTAACCCCTAAAAGCTCCAAGCTGGTGACTCGGGGACTTCAAAGGGCCACCAACCACCGCAGACACAGGCTCAGGGCCACTGCCTGCAGCGGAGCAGCTGAGTTCTGGCTTAGGAGGTGACCACGCACACACGTGCACCACTGACTAGCAGACCTCAGGGGACACGATGGCAGTAAGAAGACTTCAGTCCAGCGTGGGCGATCCTGGGCCTCCTTGGGAATATCTGGGGAGATTTCCATCCAGGAGGGCTGGGAGGAGGAGGAGGGGTGCTCAGGTATGCAGACGGTGCAAGGCAGAGGCAGGGTAGTGGCTGTGCCTCCTCCAAGGCCCAGGATGGGCCCCATGACAAAGCTAATATTTTTTTTTATAATTTTTTTAAATTATTTATTTGAGAGCGACAGGCACAGAGAGAAAGACAGATGGAGGGAGAGAAAGAGAATGGGTGCGCCAGGGCTTCCAGCCTCTGCAAACGAACTCCAGATGCGTGCGCCCTGGGGAACCGAGCCTTGAACCGGGGTCCTTAGGCTTCACAGGCAAGCACTTAACCGCTAAGCCATCTCTCCAGCCCGAAGCTAATATTTTTAAATGATACGTCCTCAGAGTCTAGGGCACTGAGAACTGTGGGTTGAATTATCAAAGATTATCAAAGCCAGGCTTGGGAGCTCACTCTTATAACCCCAGCTTTTGAGGTGAAAGTAGGACTCCAGGAGTGTACAAGGCCGGCCTCAGCCACCTAGAGACTTTGAGACCAGCCTGGGCGACACAAGACCCAGTCTCTGAAAGAAAACAGATGAAGAGGCTATGGCGATGGCCCGGTGGCTGAAGAGCTTGCCACACAAGCACGGACACCTGAGTTCGGACACTAGCTTCTATGTAAACAGCTAGATGCTGTGGCCACATCTACCGCCCCAACCATGCCCACGGGCAAGAAGGGAATGAAAACAGGAGACTCGATGGGAGGCTTGGGGGACAGCTAGTCTGGTGAAAACATCAGTGACAAGAGACCCTGCCTCAAAAGGAAATGGAAGGAAGGCTAGGGAGATGGCTCTACAGTTAAAGGCACTTACTTGCAAAGCCTGTCAGCCCAGGTATAATTCTCCAGTACCCATGTAAAGCCAGAAGTAAGGCATTCATTTGCAGTGGCAAGAGACCCTGGCATGCCACCCCCTACACCACACACCAATAAGCAGATTCACAAAATTGATATCTAAAGTATGTTGGAAGATCCAAAAGTATTTTTTTTCTTTTAAGAGCAACAATTTCTGAATTTATTGTCCATAATGTAATCTTTGCAAGTTTTTCTCAAAAGATACGTTTTACTGTAACCTGTCACCAGTATAAGTAGATTTTGGTAAACTTAAGGGCTTTTACATTTGAAGTCGACGTCATAAAGCCTGTGAGTGGTCCTCAATGCTATCAACTCTCAGGCAACTATTAGAATAGGTTACGGCATCTAGAATTAGAGCACCTTGTACTGTCTGCTTTTAAAGCACCCTGCAGTTTTAAACTTGAAACGTAAGTAACACATTATCTTGTCAGTAGAAGTGACGTTCTCCGTCTGCCAGTGTGTACCTGGCCTATAGGACTATTCCAGTGTGAGCCTTTTAGTCAGTTCTATGCACAACGATTCACCAACTACCGCTGCTGTGGTTCCCCAGGGCCACCCTACTGTGCTCCGACAAGAGCTCACGCTGACCAGACAGGCCACAAGGACAGACTAACTGCGCTCATGGTACCTCTGCCACCAAGGTCACGGAGAGATGACCGTGCAGGGATCCATGTTTGCTGAAAAACTGCTCAGTGCTGCAAAGCTTCTGTGGCTGTGTGTTTAACTCTCAAACTTACAGAATACAGTAAAGTCAAATCAAAAAAAAAAGTTGGGGGGGAGGGAGGGAATTACTATGGGATATTTTTTTATAATCATGGAAAATTCTAATAAAAATTTAAAAAAAAAAAAGCAGGGTCTGGGTGTGGTGGCGCGCGCCTTTAATCCCAGCACTCGGGAAGCAGAGGCAGGTAGATTGCCTTGAGTTTGAGGCCACCCTGAGAGTTCATACTAAATTCCAGGTCAGCCTGGGTGAGAGAGAAACCCTACCTCGAAAAACAAAAAAATTAACAAAGAGAAAAATTATTAATGAAAATATTTTTTAAAAATAAAAGAAAGGGGGCTGGGGAAAAGGCATTTGCCTGTGAAGCCTAAGGAGCCTAGTTCAATTCCCACATAAGGACCCACATAAGCCAGATGCACAAGGGGCGCATGCATCTCAAGTTCGTTTGCAGTGGCTGGAGGTCCTGGCACGCCCATTCTCTCTTTCCTCTGTCTCTTCCCCCCACCAAATAAATAAAGAAATAAAATATTTTTAAAAAAAATAAATAAAAGAAAGACCTCAAATGTGTTATCAGGAAGGCAGTGGGTGCTCCTGACCAGGGTGCGGTGCTCTCAGAATCAAGATGTGCACTGTGGCCCTTGGGTTGGAGGTCATCCTTTAACTGTAAGGTCACCCTTGCGCAGGCCTGACCCTGTAACCCTGAGCTATTTCAGACCCCAGACCCGGGTGGCACACCCGTTTATGAGCTTCCGCTAGGGAGATGACAAGATGGGCCACTCTGTAACTTTTAACGCTGTACAAAGAGCGTTATCTGTGTTCCACCCAAACTAGACTATAAAAGCTCAGGCAGACAGACCCCAAGACAGGGCAGCCTCTGTAAATACCGCGCGCACTTTAAAAACACTGCCAAAGGGGCCCGGCTGTGTTGGGGCTGGGGTCCCCGCACCCTCTGAGCTGTCCAACGTGTAATAAGCAGGTCAGCATTCTGGCCCTGGGGATGAGAGGAAAGTAGACAGCAAGGTATAGACAAACAATGGGCCTCCATCGGGGTACCTGGAAGGCCCCTGGGGTTAGGGCCCCTGAGGGAAGAGTCTGTTCCAAGACAGAAAGCCAGCAACAGGTACTGTCCTGATCACGGGGTTGTATTTGTAGCAATGTTAGAACATTTACCAGAAACATTTCGGTGAAGAAGTAATTGAAATGAAATATCTATCTCTCTCTCTGTGTGTATTTGTTTTTATTTTTATTTTTATTTTTAAATTTTAATTAAACTGTCTTTAATCTCAGCACTTTGGAGGCAGAGGTAGGAGGATTGCCATGAATCTGATTGAGGCCACCCTGGAACTATGTAGTGAATTCCAGGTCAGCCTGAGCTAGAGTGAGACCCTACCTCAAAACAACAAAACAAAACAAAAAATTTATTTAATTAATTGTGAGAGAAGAGAGAGTATAGGTTTGTCAGGACCTCTTGCCACTGCAAACAAACCCCAGGTGCATGGACCACTTTGTGAATCTGGCTATACATGGGTACTGGGGAATCAAACCCAGGCCAGCAGGCTTTGCAAGCAAGCGCCTTTAATTACAGCGCCATTGCCCAGGCCCAGCTCTGAATTTTTTTTGTAAGAACAAGAAGGTGGGAGCGAGCGGGTTAGCTGCACGTCTCCTCGGCCCGGTGCTCAGCAGCCTGATGATTCGACACGGAGACAGTGAGCGTGAGCGGCCAGGCTCAGAGCCACGGATGCAAAACGCAAGCCAAGCCTGCTCATAAACATGAACATCACTATGGCTGGTTCTCATGTTCTCTCCCCCCCCCCCTCTTTCTCTCAAAAACAGGGTCTTGGGCTAAGCTGCAGAACGTGTCTTTTTTAAAAAAAAAGAGGGCCTTCACGTATCCCAGGCTGGCCTCAAGGTAATGACGTGGCCAAGGACAAGTTTGAACGACTTCCTGACCTCCTGCCTCCACCTCCAAATGTGGGGAAGACAGGCACAAAGCACCCTGTGCAGTTTACGCACATGCGGTGCAGGGAAATTGAACCCAGGGCTTTGCGCGAGCTAGGAAAGCAAGCTACCAACTGAGCCAATGCTTCTAGCAGCATATAACTCGTTTTCAAAGCCCCAGCTCTTGGGCAGATAACTTCCAGTCTGTCCTTCCCAACCCCACTCACTCTGCACTAGGGCAGACCTGAGGAAGGTGGGAAAGTTCAGCCTCATTTCAAATGTGAAGGACCATGGTCGCCCTGGGCTTGGGGAGGAGACGGGCAGAGAAGGGAAATGACTGCTAAAGGTGTGATTATCATCCAGCCCAGAGAAGACACCCGAATGGGGCGCCCACACTAAAACCTGGAACTGGGCTGGAGA
The DNA here is from genome assembly GCF_020740685.1 of Jaculus jaculus. Lineage (NCBI taxonomy): Eukaryota > Metazoa > Chordata > Mammalia > Rodentia > Dipodidae > Jaculus > Jaculus jaculus. Next base: position 130,701,158 of record NC_059109.1, read on the forward strand.
GATGGCTTAGCGATTAAGGCACTTGCCTGCAATGCCAAAGGACCTAGGTTCGATTCCCCAGGACCCACGTAAGCCAGATGCACAAGGGGCACATGTGTCCAGAGTTCATTTGCACTGGGTAGAGGCCCTGGTGTGCCCATTCTCTCTCTATCTGTCTCTCTTCTACCTCTCTCTGCTTGCAAATAAATAAATAAATTTTTTTTTAAAACCCAGAACGGTGCTCTTTCAGTGGCTGAGCTGTGTGTGACTTCACATGTGGTCAGGAGCTGGCTGGGGCTCAGGTGAACACTTTACCTGGGTGTAAATACTGAATATGTGACTCTGTACTTCGTCCATGGAGTCCAAGCCGTAGGCCACCGTGCCCAAGTGCAGCCGCTTGAAAACCATCTCGTTCTGGGTCAGAGTTCCTGAAACACACGAGACGAGAGCGTCAGACCCACCCCCCAGAGCCCACTCTATCTGCTGAGTCTGCTCTGACTCGCACACAGGGCCAGAGCTCCCGAAACACGAGGTGTGAGCGTCCAACCCACCCCCAGCACCCACTGTATCTGCGGAGTCTGCTCCGACTGGCACGTGGGCTTCAATGTCATCCCTGCTGGAGGAGACACAGGAGGGTAACATGCGCCTAGAATACCCACGACTCTTCTGAGAACGGCATCCTGGGTTGCCATGGGGACAAGGCTAACCCTAGTCCCCAGGGTGGCCCAGACGAATTGTCAATCAGCGTGCAGAGAGGGCGGCACATGACGCTCTAAGTTAATCACCTGCTCTGAGCAGAGAGCCAGCGGAAGGGAAGTAAGAACAGAGGCATCACCCCAATGGCAGATCCCCGCAGGGACCATCCTGGGCTTCGTGGACATGCTCAGAATACCCCCGGCTCTCTCCTTCCAAGAAACCTCATTTCAACTGAATTGAATGGTGTTACGATCTGGGAATAAAATGTGTTGAGGGGGTGGTCACCACTGGGTGACGCTGTGGAGAGGTGACTAGATCACACTAATGTCACCCACGGACCCAGTTCATAGCTGGATGTGTGATTGGGATGCAGGACCTATTTGGAGGAAGCAGGTCGGGAGGCATGCCTTGGAGGTGCGGCACCTATCTTGTCCCAGAGCACGCTCCCCCAGCGCCCTGTCCTGCTTTCTGGTTGCCAGGATACGAGCATCTCCCCACCCCTCAATATAACCTTGTACCACAATGTTTTTGTCTCACTTCAGGCTTAAAAGCAATGGAGCCAGCCAACCACATACTGAAACCATGATCCAAAATAAACCTCTCCTCTAAATTGGTTTGTATAGGTATTTTGTCACAAAAAAAAACTAAACAAACAAACCCAAAAATAATAATAATTATAACAAATAAAAACTGAGTGGCACAGTCAGCCAGTGGGATCTTCGCAATGGCCTCCCTCCTACCCGACGGCCACGGAAGAGAGCGGAAGAGCAGAGCCGGGTCTCCCAGCACGGCCGCGCTCTTCCCCACGTGGTGAGCTCTCAGCACGCAGGGTTAAGGTGGGAAACAGCGCTGCGTGCGGTGGGGCTTGTGGCCAGACTGCCTGGCCCTTGTGCCTCTGTGCCTCGTGTCCTTCTCTATAAAGTACTGCCCAACGCACAAGGCTCACGTGGGCACCACTGAGCACCGTGGGCACCTCCAGCTCTGTGTCATCACACAATCCTTCTGTCCAACTATGGCGGTATCTGCCGTCCACTGAGGGTGAGAAGAAGGCATCCGCCTCCGCAGGGAGGAGCCAGGACCTCTAGCTGGAGCACGTGCTGCCTCGCACCAGAACCCCACGCGGGTTCCCCGAGGGCTACTCACCCGTCTTGTCTGTGAGCAAGTAAGAAATCCTGCCCAGCTGCTCGGGAATTGTGCTGGATCGAACCACTGTCCCCGGGATTTTGGAGTCCCTTCGAATCACCCAACTGTACACGATCTTGCCCATGTCCAAGTTCACACGCAGGCTAGGCACAGAACCACAGCAAAGGGTTAACGGGGCATGCCTACGTCAGGCCCTGGCATGCCTTTCTACGAACATGAACTCTCAATGTACTTCTGGGTGCACGTGCACTCACCGCACCCTTGGGAGCACCTGCCAGGCCGTGGTCACAGACCCAGTGACTCAGCACTCCAGCAGAGCAGGCAGGAGACACACCACGGTGTCTACAGGGATCCAAGTCACTCCAAGGACAGAAACCTTGCTTTTTGCTTTAGTTACTGGTCCCTTCTGTCGATACAGTTTTGGCAGTATATTCCTTTTCCTGTGTCTGCGTATGGAGTGTATGTGTGTGTGTGCGTGCGTTTGCATGGATGTGGGCGGGTGAACGTGTATGTGGAGGTCAGAGGTCGATGTTGGGTGCCTTCCTCAGTTACCCTCCACCTTGTTTGTTTTTTAAAATATTTTATTCATTAGAGAGAGACGGGAGAGAGAGAATGAATGGGCATGCCAGGGACTCCAACTGCTGCAAATGAACTCCAGACACATCCGCCACCTTGTGCATCTGGCTCTACGTGAGTACTGGGGAACTGAACCTGGGTCCTTAGGCTTTGCAGGCAAGTGCCTTAGCTGCTGAGCCATCTCTCCAGCCCCACCTTATTATTCTGAGTCAGGGGCTTGCAGTAGTTCAGCTGCTCTAGCAAGCCAGCGGGCTTCTTCTCTGCCTTCCTGGTGCTGGGAGTACAGGCATGTGCCATCACGCTTTCGCCTGGGGTCTGGGGACCTAAATCAGCTCTCCACATGCCTGCAAGGCTTCACCCACCAAGCCATCTCCCAGACCCTTATGTTCAGTTTTCAAATAGGAGTAAAATACATATGCCATGAAAATTGACCCTTTCCCTTCTTTCTACTTTTTATTGTGAAGCAGGATCTCACTAAGCTACCCAGGCTGGCCAAGTCACTCTGTAGCCCAGGCTGGCCCTGAACTCGAGCGTCCTACTGCAACCTCCAAAGTAGCTGGGGTTACAGGCCTGTATTACCAGGCCTGAGCCTTTCTTGCAATGGAATGTGGAGGGGGAGGTGTGATATGCCGAGTGAGGCGAGGCGCCTGTGTGCCTGGGCGTGTGTGTGGAGGCCAGCACTCTACTCCTTCTCAAAGCCACAGAACCAGCATCCTTTTTGTCTATTTGTTGAGATAGGAGCTCACCTTATAGCCCAGGCTAGCCTCAAACTCCCCATCCTCCTGCCCCAGCTCCCAAGTGCTAGGATTACAATTGTCTATTACCTCATTGAGATTAAAAAGTGCCTTCGTCTTTTGTTTTTTTCGAGGTATGATCTCACTCTAGCCTGGCACTTACTCTTTAGTCCCAGGCTGGCCTCAAACTCATGGCAATTCTCCTACCTCTGCTTTCTGAGTGCTGGGATTAAAGGCGTGCACCACTATGCCTGGCTCTTTTTTTTTTTTTTTTTTTTTGGTGGTGGTTGGAATCTAACCCAGGGCCTTGCTCAGTGGTAACTGAGCTACAACCCCCTGCCCGATCCGGGATCCCTGTGTGAATCAAGAGAAGAAAATGTCACAGCACCAAGTGCACCCACGCACACGTGTCCCCCGCTTACCTGATGGGGATGATGTTGGAAAACAAGAGCAGGAAGCGGATTATCTGCAGGTACCAGCGGCCGGCAAAGTGCTGGAGGGCCACCATGACCAGCGAGACCACCACCAACGCGCCGAACAGGATCTTGGTGAGGCAGTTCACTTCCAGGTCAAACAGGCCGATCTGGGGTGAGAACACGGGCTCAAGGGGTAGCCTGGGGCAGCTCAGCGCCACGTGAGACCATGGAAGGCATCCGTCCCCACAGTGTGCGGGCGCCGAGTTCACGACAGACCCCTGCCACCCTGCACCGAGGACCCCACCGTCAGTGCCAATCATCAGCGTGCACCAGGTCACCACGTGCCATGACCCGTCACCTACCTTACTTCTGGGATTGGAGGTGTTCATGACGCTCCGGAGTTCTCTGCCCGTGTAAAGCACAGCCCCCACCACAGTCCCTGGAGAGAAAAGCAAACCCGGAATCACATGAAGGCTGGGGGGGGGGCTGCAAACAGGGGCGCCCCTCACCCTGGCTCCTTCCTCCCTTCTGCTCTCAGCCACAGCGCAAACGCGCCACGAACCACTGAGCTGCGGCAGCACCGAGCAGCCCAAGTGCCACCAGCCCAAGCGATGGCTTGAATGGAGACTCAGCTCGAGTGCAGTAAGCCACAGTGCCCAGCCGCCCAGCGTTCGCTGGCCATGTGGGGCCGCAGAGGAGCACAGGGCATTATTGTCTCGCATGCCGGGCTTTACCGCCCATGGGCCCAGCAGCTTCCAGTAGCAGAAGAGTCAGGAGGGAGGCTTGGTCCTCTTGCTACTGGCCTCAGAGGCTCCCAGGGGCGACCAGAACATTCTCTTTATGGCAACTTCAAGCCCCTCCTGTCCTCAGCACTCTCTCCCAGGTGAGCCAGACTGCTTTCTGGCTCTGGGCCCAGCTCGCTCCTTTGGGGGATGCTCAGGCGCACGGAAGCCCTCCCCAGAACTTCCATCCCACGGATCCTCCAGGCCACTCAGGAAAGAGCTCCACCCCCTCCCACCACCACCCCCCCCCCCGCCCGCAAAGGAAGCAACTGATGGAAGTACAAGTGGCCAGTTAGCCCTGGACAAGAAAGTACTTTCAAATAGGCAAAAAAATTGACTGCTTCAGCCAGTGTTGGCTAGAAAGTGAGGCACTGAGTCCTTCAGTACACACTGACACTGGGGTGAAAACTGGTTCCATCAATGCTGGGGGCACTATGGTGGGCGATGTCTGTCGAAGGTGCACCTATGTTCTCTTTCCGGTGTGTGCCCAGAGGATGGTCAGTGTAGAAAGTCAGACAAGCCAAAAGGAGGCCATGGGGAAGGGGAGATGGCTCAGAGGGTGGGGTGCCCTGTAAGCATGAACACTTGAGTTTAATTCCCATATGGGGTATGGTGCCGTGTGCTTGGAATCCCGATGTTGGGGTAGGGGGAGACAAGAGGGTCCCTGCGTATTACCCACAGCTCAGATCAGCTCACTCTTGCTTTCTGTCAGCTGCTGTGGCAAGAAGTGACGCCCCACCCGGGGCGTGGTGGTGCGCGCGCCTTTAATCCCAGCATTTGGGAGGCACAGGCAGGAGGATTGCCGTGAGTTCAAGGCCACCACCCTGAGGCTACATAGTGAATTCCAGGTCAGCCTGGCCTAGTGAGACCCTATCTTGAAAAACCAAACAAACAAACAAACAAAAAAATAGAAAGTAATGCCCAGCCTCAATCTGCCATACTTCCTGGCCATTGGTGGAGCTTCCCCTCCAGACTGTAAACTGAAGTAAACCCTTTCCTCCCATCAGCTACTTTTCATCAGGTGTTTTGTCCCAGAAACGTGATGATAACCACAGCACTGGGGCTCACTGGCCAGTTAGCACAGCCTAATTGATGAGTTCTGGGTCAATGAGAGTCCCTAAATCAGAGGACATGGGCGATCTCAAGAACAGCATTTGAGGTGTGGGCTGGAGGGATGGCTCAACTGCTGAAAGTGCTTATTTGGGGCTGAAGAGATAGCTTAGCAGTTTAGGCACTTGCCTGTGAAGCCTAAGGACCCATGTTCGATCTCTCTCCAGATCCCCCATAAGCCACACGCACAAAGGTGAGGGAAGCGCAAGTTCTGCATATGCCCACTAGGTGGGGGAAGCAACTGGAGTTCGATTTCAGTGGCTGAGGCCCTGGTGTGCCAATTCTCTCTCGTGCGCTTGCTCTTAAAAAATTTGCTTATTTACAGTCTACTGATGGCTAGTGTTAAATTTCACGGTACTCATATAAAGCCAGATGCACAAGGTGGTGTGTGCATCTGGAGTTTGTTTGCAGCTGCAGGAGGACCTGACACATTCCTGCTCTCATAAATAAATAAATTACTTTAAAAAGGGGGGGAAGGCTGGAGAGATGGCTCAGCAATTAGGGTGCTTCCCACCAAAGCCTAACAATGCGAGTTCCATTCCCCAGGGCCCACAGAAAGGCAGAAGCACAGAGCAGCACATGCATGTGGAGTGCGTTTGCAGCTGCTGGAGACTCTGACGCACCCTCTCTCTCCTATCTTTCTCTCTCCTTGAAAACATATAAATAAAATATATTTTTAAAAAGCATAGCACCTGAGGTTGTTTGCACACATACATGTGCATTCACAGCATAAACACATACACAAAGGGACACACATACACACACGCACACAAAAAAATGGGGGCGGGAGAGATGGCCCAGTGGATAAAGCACTTACCACTCAAGGGTGAGGACCCAAGTTCAGTTCTGGACCCCACAAGAAAATAGAAGCTTCATTCTCTTTTCAAGGGTGGTGACCTCTGGGGTGACCCAAAAGGCCACACAGTGCTGAGAAGAAGGGACGGAGGAGTGTCCAGCACTGAAACATCTCTATCACACCTTCCAAGGCTCAGGGTCCATTGCAGAAGAGGTGTCAGAAGGAGTGTAAGAGCCAAAGGAAGGGCACCAATCCTTACAATGCAACAATGCAACTGTCCGGATGGAAATTGGCCTGCAAATCCATGACCTCACAGTGCTTAGCACTACTATACAAGACCCTCATAACAGGAGAAAAAGATGATGACATCAGATTAAAAGAGAGGGAGGGGATATGATGGAGAGCAGAGTTGTGAAGGGAAAAGTGGGGGAGGGGAAGGAAACATCATGGCTTATTTTCTATCAGTATAGAAGTTGTCAATAAAAAACAGTCAAAAAAAAAAAAAAAGAAAATATAAGTTTCAGCAATCCCAGCACATTGACAGCAAGACGAGGAAGAGACAGGAAAATTTCCCAGAAGCTTGCAGACCAGCTAGCCTGGTGAGTGCCAACAGGAGAGAGAGCCGGGCATGGTGGTGTGCACACCTTGAATCCCAGTACTTGGGAGGCAGAGGTAGGAGGATCACCGTGAGTCCAAGGTCAACCTAGGACTCAGAGTGAGTTTCAGGTCAGCCTGGGCTAGAGTGAGACCCTACCTCAACAAGAAAGGAAGGAAGGGAGGGAGGGAGGGAGGGAAGGAGGGAGGGAGGGAGGGAGGGAGGGAGGGAGGAAGAACGGAAGAGGGGGGAGAGGAGGGGAGGGAAGGGGAGAGGAAGGGAAGAACGATACAGGGGTCTTACCTCAAAATGAGAAAATGAGGAGGAAGGTGAGGGATGGCACCCAAAAGTTGTCCTCTAACCTACACACACACACACACACACACACACACACACACACACACACACACTGACACCTCTGTTAGGAAGCATTTGCAAAGCTGCCTGGCAAACCCGGAGGGCTCCTCTGCCCATCAAGTCTGAGTCAACGTGGGGAACGCACTCTTGCATGAGGACAGAGTGGGTGCGATGCACCCCAGCCAGACCGGCCAGCAGCCAGCCATGCGCCCTTCACATCCTCACTCCAACACGTCCACGGTAAATGTTTTCTTCTTAAACATAAATGAATAAACACGAAATTAAAGATAAAGACGAAAGCCACCAGCCACAACCAGGCTGCAGCCAAAACCAGCCGAGAAAGGAAGCTGGGGACGCCTCTGCCGAGACCTGGCAGTGAGGACGGCTCTGGGAAGACACGGAGGCAGCAGGAGGGGAAAGGACAACTACCCACCGCTCCCTCTCCCACACTTAGCGGGAGCCCGGCTGCACAAAGATGCGAGCGTGAAGAAGGGTTCACAGGCACCAGCGCGGGCACAGGAGAACCCAAGCCCCGAGGAAGGACGGTGACTCTGGACAAAGAGGCCTGCGGGTCCTCTGAGGCATTCAGCCAGGCTGGCAGAGTCCCACACGATGAGGCCCGTGCGCAGGACCAGGCTCAGCAGATGGCGGCCAGGAGAGCGCAGCTCGCTCCTCTCTCTCCCCGGCAGATGGCCGGCTCCGGGGAACGCGGGTGCCCTGCCCTCAGCCTGTCCTCAGAGCAGATGGCCAGGCAGTGGGAGCTGGGCCTGGGCTGAGCTGGGGGTAGCCGCTCCACCCCTCCGACACAATGCAGCTCGGACTGGACTCCGATGTCCAGGGTGAAAGGGTGCTAATGAAAAGGGGCACCGCAGATTGTGACTGCTGAGAGATCCAGCCTTGTAGCCTGAGCAGCTACCGAGTTCACAGGCTCTCCTGCCGGTAAAGAGTCCTTGTTGGACTGCCAGCCCATAGCATGTAAGCCGATCTAATAACTCCCTTCATAATATACATTCAAAAACAGAGGGGCGACAGCATGTGGGGAGATGGTCACGGGGTAAAGGGCTTGCCTGAAAAGCTAGGGTGCATGTAAAATGCTGGGGGCATTGGTGTCGGCCTACAATCCAACACTGGGGGAGGTGGAGTCAGGAGGCTAAGCAGGACCGCTGCTGGCTACTCGAGCCAGAGTGGTGAGCTCTAGGTTCAGAGAGCCCATCGCAGTAAATAATAAATAAGGTGGAGATGGGGCTGGAGAGATGGCTTAGTGGTTAAGCGCTTGCCTGTGAAGCCTAAGGACCCCGGTTCGAGGCTCGGTTCCCCAGGTCCCACGTTAGCCAGATGCACAAGGGGCGCACGTGTCTGGAGTTCGTTTGCAGAGGCTGGAAGCCCTGGCGCGCCCATTCTCTCTCTCTCCCTCTATCTGTCTTTCTCTCTGTGTCTGTCGCTCTCAAATAAATAAAAAAATTTAAAAAAAAAAATAAGGTGAAGAGAGGCTGAAGGAAATGTTGACCTTTGCCATACACTCCTGCATCTGCACACACACATACCGCACACACATGTACCACACACACAGGAGTGCAAGCATACCACACACACATGCACACCCCCAAATAAGCAAATGAAAGAGTAAGTAAGTACGGCACACACTGAAAGTCATGTCCACCAGAATACAGGCCAACCAAGCACGATGCCACCAAGGCTGAGAAGAGTGGCTGTCACCACCTGTGGTGGTTTGATTCAGGTGTCCCCCATAAACTTAAGTGTTCGGAATGCTAGGTTCCCAGGTGATGGAGATTTGGCAATTAATGCCTCCAGGAGGCAGTGTGTTGTTGGGGGCAGGCTTATGGGTGTTGTAGCCAGCTTCCCCCTGCCAGTGTTTGGCACACTTTCCTGTGGCTGTTGTCCACCTGATGTTGGCCAGGAGGTGATGTCCACCCTCTGCTCATGTTGTCGTTTTCCCTGCCATCGTGGAGCTTCCCCTCCAGCCTATAAGCCCCCCGCCGCCCTTTCCCCCCACAAGCTGCTCTTGCTGGGTGATTTCTGCCAGCAATGCAAACCTGACTGCAACAGCATAGTTGGTACCAGAGGAGTGGGGTTGCTGCTGGACACCTGAGTGTGTGGCTTTGGCCTTTTGGAGCTGATTTTCAAGAGGAATGTGGAAGGATTTAAAATGTTGGCCTAATGAGATGCTTTGCGGTGCTGTAAGCACAGCGTGATGGACTGTTCTGGACTGAGCTGCAAGACCTGAATGCAGTAAGAACTATGGACCTTGATGTTTGACTTATGAGGGTGAGAAAGAGCTTTGCCTGAACTGGGATAGAACAGTTTGTGTGAGAGGCTTCCTGTTATACCCATGTCCTGAGAATTTGTACTAGGTTGCATTGAGTAAAAAGGGACTGGTGTGAGCAGAGGGATATGGCACAGAAATGAAATCTTTGGGCTGAAACTTCTCCCCGTTCAGCTGCAATTATATTAGAAATTACAACCTTTGAGATTGGGCCAGCTGACCTGTATTGGGGCAACAGGAAGAATGAAGGGTCCCGAGTGCTCAAGGAGTGTCCTATTCTTCAAAGTCTGCTTTATTCCTCCCTGGATTAACAAGTTGGCTCCCTATCTGGTATTATGGAGTATAGAAATGCAGGAAAGAGAGGGTCATTGAATTTGCAATACGGTCTTGTGTTTTGGAAATGGCCATGGGCAATGTGAAGCAGGTTTGCCGGGTTGCCTGCACAGAGACTTGATGGAGCTGTGAGGATGATCTGTGGGTTTCAGTGGAGACCCAGTGGAGATGCTAGGACCACGAGATGGCTGCTAAGGAGAGCTGCTGGCCCTGGATGGAGTTTTCCAGGATTGTGAGTAGCCTAGCTGGAAGGGTTGGATTGAAACTCCAGAGACTTGTTGCTGGTTAGGATTATCAGACTTGGAGACTTGTCATTGACTAGAGTTGTTGGGCTTGGAGCTACAGAGTTTGATGTTTGCCGTTTAAATCTTGTATTGGTTGCATATTTGCTATGCCCAATGCCATATTTTGCAGTGTGAATGTTTATTTTGTTCCATTATGGGTTTTTTGAGTTTTGTTTTGTTTTTTTTTTTTTTTGCATTATTGCTCAGTTAAAAGACCTTGGACTTGGGCTGGAGAGATGGCTTAGCGGTTAAGCGCTTGTCTGTGAAGCCTACGGACCTGTTAGCTAGATGCACAAGGGGGCACACACATCTTGAGTTCATTTGCAGTGGCTGGAGGCCCTAGCATGCCCATTCTCTCTCTCTCTCTCTCTCCCTCTTTCTCTCTCTCTCTGTCGCTCTCAAATAAATAAATTAAAATTAAAAAAAAAGACCTTGGACTATGGGAATGTTTGAACATCATTAGGATTGATAAAATCTATGGGGACTTTTAAAGTTGGGCTGAATGCATTGCATTTTATCTCATGGATGGTTATCAGTTTATGGAGGCAACAAGGGGTGGTGGTTTGTTTTAGCAGGTGTCCCCCGTAAGCTTCTGAATGCTACGTTCCCAGTTGATGGAGTCCTGGAGGCAGTGTATTGTTGGGGGCGGGCTTATGGGTGTTATAGCCAGCTTCCTCTTGCCAGTGTTTGGCACGCTGTCCTATTGCTGTTGTCCATGTGATGTGGGCCAGGAGTTGAAATCCACCTTCTGCTCATGCCATCATTTCCCCTGCCATCATGGAGCTTCCCCTTGAGCCTGCAAGCCAAAATAAACCCTTCTTTCCCCACAAACTGCTCTTGGTGGAGTGATTTCTGCCAGCAATATGAACCTGAGTGCAACACCACCCAAAGCCTCCATACGCTTCACATCAACGCTGCCCCACAGATCTGAGCCCCTGCTTCACGCTCTGGGTGGCTATCCAGGTAAGAGGGGCACTCGGGAAACCAACAACGTGCATGCACCTGCTTTGACAGTTTTGAATCAGTCACAAACTTATTTTTTTTAATTGCTTTGTTTTTCTTTTCTTATTGACAACTTCTAAAATTACAGACAATAAACCACAATAATTCCCTCCCCTCCTACTTTCCAAACTTTTAATATTTTAAGTTTTTGAAGCAGGTCTAGCAAGGCCCAGGCTGGCCTCAAACTCAGCATGTAACAGAGGATGACCTTGCGTTTCTGATCTCCCGTGTTTACCTCCCAAGAGCTGAGATTGCAGGTGCCGCTGTGCCGAGTTTGTGCGGTGCTGGGGGTGGGACCCAGGGCTCTGTGCATGCGAGGCCAGCGCTGCCCACTGAGCCACGGCCCCAGTCACCACCTGTCACATCCAGGAGCTTTTGTGTAAGAGACAGAGGTCACTGGCTCCTCCTGGGAAATCAGAGAGGCTGGTGGCACAAATTCCGTGGTCCTCATGGCCTAGTCAGCTAGGGACAAATGAGAGTCACTCCCCAGCTCACCAGGGTCCCACTGAGCCCAGCCTACTCCCGTATATCTCCCGCCCAGTCTTCAGCTCTGTACACAATGCCTGCATGCCCTGACCTCTGACCCCTTGCGGTGCGGTGCTGCCCCCCTGAGCCTCAAAGACAGCTCCCCTCACACGCGGCAGTCCTGTCTGCGACCCGGTGTTAATGCATGTGTGCGTGCACGGAGGCCAGAGGACGGCCGCAGGTGTCATTCCTCAGGTTTCCTATCCGTCTTTACAGGAGACAGGATCTCACTGGCCACGAGCTCAGTGATTCGGTTTGACCAGCGAGCCAGGGGAGCGCCAGGGATCTCCTGGATGTCTCTATTCCTGGTGCCGGGTAAGGGTTATGTTCCACCACATCCAGCATTCCTTTTCAGATTTTTAAAAATTTATTTGTTTATTAATTTATTAGAGAATGGGCATGGCAGGGCCTCTAGATACTGCAAACAAACTCCAGACGCACGCAGCCTCATGTGCATCTAGCTTATGTGGGACCTGGACAATCGAACCTGGATCCTTAGGCTTCGCAGGCAAATGCCTTAACCACTAAGGCATCTCTCCAGCCCACACACCCAGCATTTTCTTAATGTGGGTCCTAGGTGTTGAACTCAGGTCCTCATGCTTGCCAGGCAAGCACTTTACCGCATGAGCTGTCTCCGCTGCCCCGTGACCCTTTTGTTCCTCATCCCCAACATGACGCATGCTCAATTGTTTACAGCAGCTTGGCATCCCTGCGACATCCCAGCATGAATCCAGGGACAGAGCTCAGTGACAGTGTGGACCAGCTGGGCACTGTAAGGCCACACAGCACAGTGCCCAAGTGTGACAACATGCTGGTCATGTGCCAGCGACAGGACCACACTCCAGATCCAGGAGGAAACCTACTCATCACTTGAGTCTGAGAAGCAGGCTAAGTGCCATCCAGGCCACCTCCTCTGTCCACCCTCAGAGTCTCCCATCTGCACTGCCTGGAGCTGTGTGTTCCGACTGCCAGGGCAGCCATCCCCTCTCCAGGTAGTTGCTGGCCGAAGCAGTCAGACCCTCATCACAACCTGACAAGCTTTCTTTTTGAACTGGCAATGGACAGCAGCGGCTTGACCAAGAGGCAGGGGTGGGAACACAGAGGCAGAGTCTCACGGAATTGAGAGTGCCAGAGGTGGTAGAAAGAACGTAAGAGCCGCAGGAAGGGTAGGACCGCTTACAACGCACTCTTCCAGATGCAATCTGGCTTCAACGTCCATGACTGCGCAGTGCCTAGTACTTCTTACATAAGACCCTCACAATAGGAGGAAAAGATGATGACATCAAAATGAAAGAGACCGACTGGGGGGGGTATGATAAACAGTGGATTTTTGAGGGGGAAAGTGGGGGAGGGGAGGGATTTATCATGGTTCATTGTCTATAATTATGGAAGGTGACAATGAAAAAAGGTTTCAGCCGGGCATGGTGGTGCACACCTTTAATCCCAGCACTTAGGAGGCAGAGGTAGGAGGATCACCATGAGTTCAAGGCCACCCTGAGACTATATAGTGAATTCCAGGACATCCTGGACTGGAGCAAGACCCTACCTCAAACAAACAAAAGGTTTGAAAAAAGGTCTGGAAAGATGGTTTAGTGATTAAGGCACTTGCCTGCAAAGCCAAAGGATCTAGGTTCGACTCCCCAGGACCTACATAAGCCAGATGCACAAGGGTCCACACATCTGGAGTTCATTTGCAATGGCTGGAGGCCCTGGTACACCCATTCTCTCTCTCTCTCTACCTCCTTATTTCTGTATCTCTCTCCACTCTCTCAAATAAATAAATAAAAATAAATTAAAACAAAAGGGCTGGAGAGATGGCTTAGCAGTTAAGGAGCTTGCCTGCAAAGCCAAAGAACCCAGGTTTGACTTCCCAGGACCCACATAAGCCATATGCACAAGGAAGCACATGCATCTGGAGTTCATTTGCAGTGGCTGGAGGTCCTAATGTGCCCATTTATCTCTCTTTCTCTCTCTCTTTCGCTCCCCCTGTTTATTTCTATCTCTCTCAAGTAAATAAAGAAAAATAATTTTTTTTTAAGTTAAAATCCTAACTCGCAGGTGAGGTGGCGCACGTCTTAACCCCAGCACTCAGGAGGCAGAGGTAGGAGGACTGCATTGAGTTCAAGGCCACCCTGAGACTACATAGTGAATTCCAGGTCAGCCTGGGCTAGGGAGCCTAACTTGAAAAAAAAAAATCCTAACTCACAGAATTTAATATTTTATTCTTAGTTGTAAATAATACATCAGTCAAGATTTTTAAAAAATACTTTCTATTTATGCATTTGCATGTGTATGTATGTGCATGAGCACACCAGGGTTTCTTCCACTGCAAATGAATGCCAGACACACGTGTCTTCTTTTATGTGTTTATTCATTTACTTTGCATCTGGCTTTACATGGGTACTGGGGAACTGAACCCTGGGCATACAGGCTTTGCAAGCAGGTATCTTTTTTTATTATTTATTTATTTATTGGGTTTTTTTTGAGGTATTGTCTCACTCTAGCTGAGGCTGACCTGGAATTCAATATGTGGTCTCAGAGAGGCCTTGAACTCAAAGTAATCCTCCTACCTCAGCCTCCTGAGTGCTGGGATTAAAGGTGTGCGCCACCATGCCAGGCTCAAGCAAGTATCTTTAACTACTGAGCCCCCGGCCCCAGTTCAGATTTTTAAGTGCTTTTTCAGTGTTTTAGTAGATATTTTTATAGCTTCTTTGGGAAGAAATAATAAAAGTCTTTAACATACAAAAAATCCACTGAAGTTACTAGTACAACTACAGATGTGATAGCAGCTTTGTAAGATCATACTAAGTTCCTCATTTGCACACCATTTGCAAACAGCTAGTGGATTTGTCTCTGATGACATGGGACTGAACACAAAAACATTGCCCTTGTGTTGTGAATGAAAGCAACGAGAGAGGTCTGCAGAAATGAGAGCTGCCACCCAAAGACTTGATGAAAATGACTGCAGGATGCTAATATTGGCGTGTCAGCCAGGCGGAATCAGACAGGAACCAAAGCAAACCACCCAGTTCTGCTTGAACCCTCCAGAAAAACATCACACTGGTGCTACACACTCAAACAAGTCTTGTGATCCGTGAGTGTAAAGCGGTCAGTCCACCTTCAAGTTCCCGTTTGTCTCTGGCCCCCCTCCTGTCAGGAGACAACTCTCCGAGGCTGTGTGACCCCGAGCAAGGCGCTCTCCCTCTCTGGGACCCAGGTCCTGAGTCCAGGAAACGTCTTTATTTACTATTGTGAAGTGCAGACAAAGAAGAATGGCAGAAGCCTCTGCAAGTAAAGGGGCCTGACACATAAAAGATATTATTGTTAGTTTCCGGCACTGACTGACCCTGACAGTCTCCTGGCAACAGTGCCAGGGCCTGACTGCCCGTTCATGTGCATTTTCATAGTCTCCCTCTTCATCTCTTCAATTTTCCAAGGAACAGTCTTGATCTAGCCCAGGAATTCACTATGTAGTCCCAGGGTGGCCTCGAACTCATGGTCATCTTCCTACCTCTGCCTCCCAAGTGCAGGGATTAAAGGCATGTGCCACTATGCCAGGCTAACTAATAAATTTAAAAAAAAAATAATAAGGGGCTGGAGAAATGGCTTAGTGGTTAAGGCGTTTGCCTGCAAAGCCAAAGAACCCAGGTTCGATTCCCCAGGACCCATGTTAGCCAGATGCACAAGGGGCGCACACATCTGGAGTTCATTTGTAGTGGCTGGAGGCCCTGGTGCGCCCATTCTCTCTCTCTCTCTCTCCCTCTTTCTCTGTCAAATAAATAAATAATATGTTAATAATAATAATAGCCAGTGGTGGTGCATGCCTTTAATCCCAGCACTCCAGAAGCTGAGATAGGAAGATCTCTCTGAGTTTGAAGCTAGCCTGGGCTGGAGTTCGGCTCTACCTTGAAAAATCAAAAACAAAACCCAAGTGTGGCAGTGCCTGACTGTATTCTCGGTGACTGGGAAGTGGAAATGCAATTCTGGGCTCACTGACTAATTACTCTGGCTGAACCAGTGAGTTCTGGGTTCAGTGAGACATCCTGTCTCAAAAAATAAAGATGGAGGCCGGGCGCCTTTAATCCCAGCACTAGGGAGGCAGAGGTAGGAGGATCGCCGTGTGTTCAAGACCACCCTGAGGCTACATAGTTAATTCCAGGTCAGCCTGGACCAGAGTGAGACCCTACCTTGAAAAACCAAAAAATAAATAAATAAATAAAAATAAAGATGGATTGTGAGTGAGGAAGACACGTTGACGCCCACCTCCAGCCTCCTTGTGCTCAGGCACACCTCACCACCGCACACCTATGAGTGTGCATACACACATGCACATGCACATGTGCCCATAAGACACACCTAAACACATGTGAAAGAAAGCAGTGAGTGGAGGAGGACCTGACTTCCATGAAGAAAGAAAGAGGAAGACCAACGGGTGCAATAGTGGCACGTCTGTCATGCTGCAAACCAACTGCCCTCTAATTGGACTGGAGGCCTGCTCCATGGGAGGGAATACATCCCTGATACTGAAAACCTAAAGCAGGGGTAGTCATGAGCCCTAGGAGTGTAACGTCTGCTGCTGTCTGGATAAATGTATATGCTATGCTCATCAAACCGCCCAGCAAGCAGTTCTCTTAACGTTCATACCCTTATATTAATGCTACTCTCACTGTTGGTAGAGAACCTTCTCTTTTCAGAGGTCAGTGACCTTGGGATGACTCAGAAGGCATCATGGTGCTGGAAAGAAGTGACTGGAGTATTCAGTACTTGAATATCTCTATCATACCCTCCAAGGCTCAGGGTCTATTGCGGAAGAGGTGGCAGAAAGAATGTAAGAGCCAAAGTGCGTAAAATGTGCTCCCCTCCAGGCACAAAATGGCCTGGATATCCATGACCTTACAGTGCCTGCCACTATCTACACAAAACCATCATAAGAGGAGGAAAAGATCATGACATCAAAATAAAAAAAGAGACTGATTAGAGCCGGGTGTGGTGGCGCACACCTTTAATCCCAGCACTCAGGAAGCAGAGGTAGGAGGATTGCCATGAGTTCAAGGCCACCCTGAGACTCCATAGTGAATTCCAGGTCAGCCTGGGCTAGAGTGAAACCCTACCTCAAAAAAAAAAAAAAAAAGGGAGAGACTGATTAAGATGGGGAAAATGGGGAGAGGGAGGGCATTACCATGGATTTTATTTTAATAATCACAGATGTTGTTAATGAAAAAAATTGGAAAAAAAAGAAAGGCAGGGAGGGAGGAAGGATAGAGGAAGGTAAGGAGGGGGGAAGGAAAGAGGGAGAGAGAGGGAAGAAGAGAGAAACGGAAGAAGGAAGGAAGCAAGGGAGGGAGGAACAGATGGAGGAAGGGGCCTGTGGGTCACAATGGACACAGTGACACTCTTGTAACAGCGCAGCCTCACAGTGACATGCTGCTTCAAGTGTACAAAGGGCTTTTGCCTCTGGCTGGGCCGCCGGGAGGGTTCCACACCAACTCTGCCTGTGCCCACTGTGTGGCCCTGACCAAAAGTGACTTGACCTCTCTGAGCCTTGGGTCCTTCAGCGGCTCCAGGAACCGCTGGGTAGGTCAAGCCTGTAACCCAGCATGTGGCTCCGCACAAGGCCCTCCTTACCCCCCCCCCATGCAACCAGTACGAACCTGCCGTGGACCAGGATCAGACCGCGGCCGCCCCTGCTCAGTGTCAGCCCACCGGTCAACACCCAAGCCACCATCCCCACCTCCCCTTGCCATTTACAGACCAGAAGCTCCACCTTCCCGGTGCGCGGCTGCCCTCGACCCCCACCTCACCCACCGCCCTCCCACTGTGCGGGCACCACAGACGGCAGCCCCCGCGGGCACAGCGTCTGGCCCAAGCATTCAGAACTCGACTTCTGGTACAGACCACTACGTCAACGCAAGCGGCACGAAGGGCAGTGGCGGTGTGGATGCTGTGGGAAGTCCACAGGCGCCCGTGCGCATCCGGGCGGTGACTAGAGACCTGCTCAGTCCCCGGAGGTTCCACAGCAGGATAAAAGCTGCATTTGACCCACGCCTCATTTTCCCAACTGCCATGCTTATTCTAACTACAAAGGACTTTGCTTTCCTTGTCGAACTGCCCCCATGTCCCTCCTCACCTGACGCGATGACCGTTCCAGCCCACAGCGTGTTCTCGATGCTCAGGCTCTCGCTGACCGGAGGGTCACTGTCTTCCTAGAAAAGGCCAAATGCATTCGTGTTCACCAACAGTCATCTCTCACTTCCCATGGGGTAGGGGGGTCAAGGCCCCCCAAAGATGCCAAAGTACCCAAAATAGTACTTGCTTAACATGCACAAGGTCTAGGGTCCAATTTCAGCCACACACACACTCGCTTAAATTAATTTAATGGCAGCTTTTCCTGGCATTGTGATGTGTGCCTATAATCTCAGCACAGGGAGACTGAGTCAGAAGAATTGAGTTGAAAGCCCGCCTGGGCTACCTTCAAGGATATCAAGAACAAACACATCGCTGTCTTTAGTTGGGAGTGTGGCTCAGTGGTAGAGTGCTTGCCTAACATTCATGAGGAACGGGATCTGATTCCCAGCACTGTAAAATGACGATTTCTGCGAAGAACTCACAAGCATGCCCCCATGTGCTAAGTTTAATTAACCTCTGGGTGACGCCGAGTGCCTGATGCAGTGCAGATGCCAGGTAAGCAGCTGCGATGCTGGGTGGCCTACCGGCTGGAAGACAAGAACAGAGTCTGCACACATCCACACGGGCACAACGCCCGGTGGGCGGCTGCAGACCCACAGGTAGGGCGGGAGCAAACTGACCGACTGCGTTAGCAGAATCCGCAGGCTGACTCCAGCCTGTTCTTTTTAAAGGGCTCCACCTGGCAGAAACAGAGGAGGCCCCCATTGGGAAGCCCCAGCTTAGCCCTGTGAGAGAGGACCAAGCTCAGTCACCATCTAGCACCCTTAGAGCTTTCGTCCCTCGTGGAGACGCGCGTGAAACCTGGCTCGTCACGCAGCGGCAGGTGTCTGGCACTGAGGAAATGCTTTGCAAGGTGCCGTGTTGTGACTGTGGACCGTCTGTCTCCCACAGGCTCGTGTGTCTGAACACTTGATTCCCCAGCTAGTGACCCTGGGAGACTCGTGGACTCTTCAGGAGGTGGAGACTGGCTGGAGGAAGCGGGTCACTGGGGCTGAGCCGTGAGGACGTCGCCTGGCCTCACTTCCTGCTCCCCTCTCTTCCTGACCGTGGCTGGGACGTGACTGTTTCCCACTCTTGTCACCATGTGTCTTCATCATGAGGAACTGCGTCCCCGGAACTGGGAACCGAATTCAACTCCTTCCTCGCCTAAACTGCACCCTGTCCCGTATTTCACCACAGGAAGAAGAAAGCAGCATGCTAGATCACAGTGAGAATGTGAAACCAAGCCCTCGGGCTCCTGTCGACAGGTCTCATGACCCACAGAAAGAGAAACACAGTTTCATTTCTGTGTTGTATAGCTATTTTAATGTCATATTCTGAAAATAATTTAATTCTACTTTTTTGCTGTAATGAAGGGTCTGAGGGTGACATACGCTACGGAACTGGCAGGTAGGATTTAACTTTTCGGTAGTGTGGTTCGGTTTGTTCTGAGATAGGATCTCACTATGTAGCCCAGGCTGGCTTTGAGCGCACAGCCATCTTCCCGCCTCAACCTGCCGGGTGCAGGGATGATGGACTGTCTGCCATGCCCGCTGGCAGACAGCATTTGTGTGCGCTAAAGGACACACGGCCCCACCCGGGGAGGACAGAATGACCTCGTCCAGACACCGGCGTGCGCGCTGAGGACACTCAGCCTCCATGCTTCAGGCTGTTCCGGCCGTGACAGTGTCACGGAGAGTCAATCCCTCGGCTTGCCCAGTGGGGCCGTGGCCAGAAACCTCAGCCCCACGTGGGCCAAAACCACACCCTGCGGGGGTGTGGCAGCACACCTCTGCTCCGCAGGCCCCGCTGCGGCCACACCCCCAAGCCAGGGCTCTGCCCAGCAGGCCTACTCACTCTGGTGAAGGTCCCCACGAAGTTGTGGATGTCGATGTTGGGCTCTTCGGCATACACGTAAGACCGGATCTGCAGGAGGTCCTGCGCGAGGAGACCGTGCGGTTAACGCCGAGACGGCAGCTTGGCAGTCAAGGTTTCAGGCAGCCCGACTCCCCAGGCTCTCCACGTGACGGGGCAGGTGGTGAGAAGACACTCCCTTGGTCAAGGTTAAGAGCTGCCACAGACCCTCTCCCTCAGTCTTGAGGGCAGACGCCTGTCCCTGCATCTACCCAGCACCAAACACAGCCAGGAACAGCCCTGAAATGAGCAGGCCTCTCTCTGACCAGCTACACCCTGGCCTGCCAGGCTCGCTCATCCTAATGGAACACTTGCTCATTCAACAAATGCAAGTCAGGCACCTACGGTGTGCAAGGCCTTGGGAAGCGCTGAAAAAGAGAACAGCTGCCGCCTATCAGAGTTAACAGAGACAGAAAATAACAAGCTTTGGCTAGGATGTGGGGAAGCCAGAACCTCTGTAGGCCAGATGAAAAACAGCAGAGCCTATGTGGACAACAGACTTGGTGCTTCCTCAAAAACTTATACGGGGGACATTACCATAGGCTCCAGCAACTCCATTTCTGGGTGTCTGTACAAAGAATGAGAAGCAGGACTCAGAGAGGTGCCTGACACCCCACATGCACTGTCCACGAAAACCAAGAGGCACCAGTGGCCACCACAGATGGACAAATGTGACACGTGCTACTGGAGGGACGCTCGTTACTCAGCAGTGAAAAGGGAGCATACCCAGACACGTGCTGTCACTCAGATGAAGCTTAAAGACATCATGCCGGGCTGCAGAGATGGCTCAGCGGTTAAGGCGCTTGCCTGCAAAGCCAAAGGACCTTGGTTCGATTCCCCAGGACCCACTTAAGCCAGGTGCACAAAGTGGCACATGCGTCTGGAGTTTGTTTGCAGTGGCTGGAGGCCCTGGCATGCCCATTCTGTCTGTCTCTCTTTGCTGTATGTCTCTCTCTCTCTCTCTCTGTATTTCTTTTGTGTTTATAAATAAATAAATATTTTAGAAAAATTTAAAAATCAGGCTAAGTGAAGTGAGCAAACACAAAAACCAAATCGAAAAGGATGTTATATGATTCCACTTACAGTAGGTCTTCACGAGTAAGTGGTCAGAATCCCAGAGAAAAAGAGCAGAATGGTGGAGTACTGTTGATGGACAGAGGTCACAACTATACAAGAATGTGAATGCATTACCCCCTGGACTGTGCACTAAAAAAGGCTCAGGAAACTTGCAGAAGAGAGGAAGGGAAGAACGAAGGAGCCAGAGGATGAAGAGGAGGGCTGTAGAACACTGTCTTCCAGGGAGGAAAAGGCTGTTGCATGCGTGACCCGCATAGGGCACGCACGACATGGGGCTCATCACGGAGGGTGGGGAACGTGCGTCAGCGGAGAAGAAGGAGCAACTGGAAAGAGGGGGTTCAGCAGACCATGGATGCAGTCACGGGACCAAGGTAACAGGAAGTGATTGTTACCAAAATACACTATGTTTATGTATGAAAACTGTCGATTAAAAAGGTTTTCAAGGGCCGGCGTGGTGGCACACGCCTTTAATTCCAGCACTCGGGAGGCAGAGGTAGGAGGATTGCTGTGAGTTCAAGGCCATCCTGAGACTACATAGTGAATTCCAGGTCAGCCTGGGCTAGAGTGAGACCCTACCTCAGGGCGCGGGGGGGGGGGGGTGGGGGGGATTTAAGGGCTGGAGAGTCGGCTTAGTAGTGAAGGCGCTTGCCTGCAAAGCGAAAGGAACCAGGTTCAATTCCCCAGGACCCACATAAGCCAGATACACAAGGGGGCACATGTGTCTGGAGTTTGTTTGCAGTGGCTGTAGGCCCTGGAGTGCCCTTTTTTTCTCTCTCTCTCTCTCTCTCTCTCAAGTAAATTAATAAAGAAAAAAAAATCTTAAGTTTTTAAGCTGGACATGGTGGTGCATGCCTTTAATCCCAGCACTCAGGAGGTAAAGGTAATCTATGAGTTTGAGGCCAGCCTGGGTCTACAGAGTGAGTACTGGGTCAGCCTGGGCTAGTGAGACCCTTCTATCTCAAGAGAGAAAAATAAAGAGTGAGTTAAACCAAAGTGGCCATGGTATTCATGACATCACAGTGGCTGATGCTACCTACACAAGAACTGCATAATGGGAGGGGAAATGACGGCATCACACTAGAAGAGGGGCTTAGTTGGAAAGAAGGGATTCAGTGGAGGGAAGGAGTGGCAGGGAGAAAAGAGAGTGGTGGGAGGGCATTATGATCACAGTATATTGTCTATATGTACAGAAGATTGTCATTTAAAAGGTTTTTTAATATTTTATATATTGTTTACTTATTTATTTGAATGAGAGAGGGGGAGAGAGAGATGCAGACAGAGAAAGAGAATGGGCGCACCAGGACCTCCAGCTAAGTTATTGCAAACTGCAGATGCATGCGCCACCTGGTGCATCTGACTTACATGGGTCCTGGGGAATCAAACCTGGGTCCTTTGCCTTTGCAGGCAAGTGCCTTAGCCACTAAGCCATCTCTCCAGCCCTAAAAAGTTGCTTTTTATTTTTTTTTTAATAAAAAGGTTTTCACCAGAGCAGCCTGGGATAGAGTGAGATCCTACCTCAAAAAAACAAAAAAGGGCTGGAGGGATGGCTTAGCGGTTAAGGTGCTTGCCTACAAAGCCAAAGGATCCAGGTTCAATTCCCCAGGACCCACATTAGCCAGATGCACAAGGGGGCACATGTATCTGGAGATAGCTTGCAGTATCTGGAAGCCCTGGCATGCCCATTCTCATTCTTTCTCTCTCTCTCTCTTTGTACCTCTTTCTTGGTCAAATAAATAAATAAATATATTAAAACAAAGGTTTATAAAAAGGGTTAAGCTGGGCATGGTGGTGTATGCCTTTAATCCCAGCACTCAGGAGGCAGAGGTAGGAGGATTGCCATGAGTTCGAGGCCACCCTGAGACTACATAGTAAAATCCAGGTCAGCCTGGACTAGAGCAAAACCCTACCTCAAAAAGCTGAATAATAATAATAATAATAATAATAATAAGCGGGGCATGGTGGTGCATGCCTTTAATCCCAGCACTCGGAAGGCAGAGGTAGAAGGAAGTGAATTCCAGGTCAACCTGGGCTAAAGTGAGACCCTACCACACACACAAAATATATGTGTGTGTGTGTGTGTGTGTGTGTGTATGCGCGCGCGCGTGTGTTATACATACACACAGAAGGATGGAAAACATGAACCTCTTAAGCGAGTGCAGCTCAGAGCAGACGTGTGCGGGCAGAGCAGCGCAGTGACTTCTAACCTCTAGACAAAGAATCCAGGTCAGGGAAGGGGCCTGGAAGCAGAAAAGGGAGGGGCAGGGAGGCAGACAAGAGGGGCGGCTTCTCTGAGAGGAAAAGGCTGCTTAAAGAAAGGAAGAAAGCTCAGGATGGCACCCGAGCCAGGACAGGGAAGAAGGCATGATGAGGGTGCTGGCAGACGTCCCCAAGAGGAAGGGAGGGGCATGAGTAGCTGAGAACGCATTGTAACTGTGGACGGCCCCCTCCCCTCCAGTTTCACCTTCTGGGGTTTCAGTGACTGGTAGTTAAGTTGGAGTCCAAAATATGAGCATGCCCTTGCCTTCTGGGGGTGCGCACCTTTGATCTCAGCACTCTGGAGGCTGAGGTAGGAGGACTGTCCTGAGTTGGAAGGCTACAGGGCAAGTCTTCCTGGGCTAGTGAGACCTTAGCTCAAAAACAAACAAAACAACCACAACAAAAACCCACCTAGATAAAGATACACAGAGAGAGAGAGAGAGAGAGAGAGAGAGAGAGAGAGAGCACTTCTGAGTTCTGTTCCAAAAACAGGCAAGCTGGGGGGGGGGGGTGGCGGTAACCAAACCAGCAGAAGGATCTGGAGCAGAGGAGACCACCAGCCGCCCCTCCGACAGGCCCAGAGTGCCTGATAACTAACCAGGAGGCGGCCATATGCACCAGTGGCCCCACATTTTGATAAGAAAAGGTCCAGAGGCACCCAAGACAAGAAGAGGAGAAGTTTCATAGCGTATGGACAGTCCCTACTGTTTATGGAAAGCCGCCAGTCACAAACAAGTCAGCAGGGCCCTGAGAAGGATCTGGAAAGATCACTGCCTGCTTTACACCACGCCCTCTGGCAAGAAGAAAAGATTGGGGGTGGAGTCTGTTAGGAAGACTTCACATTTTCTTAATCCCACAGCTTTCCATACAGTTTAATTTCTTTTGAAATTCCCAAGAGTATACTACTCAGGTCATCTTTTGTGTAATTCCTTTAATCCAGAATGTATAAAGCACTGCTCCCTCTCAGATCCCCTCAGGCCCAATAAGGCAATTACCGACTCCCAGCTAGCAGAGATGACAGAATCTTATCTGTCTCTAACCCCAGCCCGGGCCTGGGCCCTCAGCAAGGGCCACGTGTGTTTACTAAACTGGGAGATGCTTCAAGTCAGGCTGTGGGACACCCTGGCATCTTCACTTCTGACTCTGGCACAAGGTAGGTCCATTCACCTCAAGGATCAGAATCCTTTCTCTGGGGAGCTTTGCCCCCGAGAAAACCAGAGCCCCATCCTCAGGTTAACTGTCACACAGGCACCATGGTTTCCAGGACTCCCCGCCTGCTGCCAGAAACTCGCTGCTCTGGAATGCCTGGCTTAAAAATTAACTGCAGGAAGGGCACCATTTCACTTTTATGAGCCACGACAAAGCACAGTGGCCACAGTTACAATGGCCTTGACTCTTCTTAGACATGGCACTTTCACCCACCCACTCCATCCTCACCACCAGGGACAGCATGACTCCGCGAGGCCCAAGCCCAGGAAAAGCGTCCACACTCTACTTAACTGTGCCAGCCCACTTAGCAGACAAGCTAGCCTCCGGGCACCCTCATTACATTTAGCCAGCTGCTGTGGCCATCCTTCTAGACATGGGCTGAGCCTAGTGGGTGCCCTTGTCTGAGCACTGGGCATAGCAGGGCACACAACAGGCAGTGGCTGCCGGCATTGGCAGGAATCTCTGCCTGGGAGGTGGGTGATGTGGAAACACCAGGTTGGGGTGATCAGGAAACGTGGATCCTTGCCATCAAAGCCTGTGCTATGCGCAACCATGACGGCCCTCAGGAAGGGGCATCGCTCACAGAGGGAGCAGTGGGGACAGGGGCGAGGTGGGAAAGGAGACAGCTGCTCCTACGGCTTGAGGATACCAAGGCCCGTTGACCTGTGATCTCAGCAAGATGAGAAGCCTCTGGGCAGAAGAATGACGCAGGAGGCCTTCCCTTTCAACCCCCTGCCTGGCACCCTGTCCTGGTCCCCTAAGGAAGAGCTTGCTCCCTGCGGGGTCTGCATCTGGTGGCTGCACCGAGGGAGGAGTGGAGTGCCCACCAGGGCTCCAGTGCCCCCCAACCTCACTTCACGTGTCACGGCCGTCCCCATCTGCTCCCCCTCCCCCCCCCGCCCCGCCCGCCAAGGACGTCTGAGCCTGGGAGCAGGGCGGGGACCTGGTGGCCACCGCGCACGTCTGACGGAGGAGGAGTACGTACGGCGGCCGTGGGTAACCTCTGCGCGCAGGCCACGGGCAGCCGCAGCTTCCAGTCCGTCTCGCCGTCCAGCTGATCGGTGCGCAAGAAGCAAGACCCTGCGGAGGGAAGTCGGGCGCCGACTGGTCAGCGGTAATTCAAGAGTCCATCCTTCCCCTGCTTTGGTCATCAGTGGCCAGGGACTCAAAAGGAAAAACAAAGCCCCACTTCCCCCTGCCCCGTGAGCTCTGGGCTCGTATCTGCGCTCTACCGTTCACTCGCTGTGGGGCTCCGGGCCGAGCAACCGTCCACCTTCGTAAGTCGAGGAGAAGTGCAGCTTGTCGGAGAGACCCCAGTGGGCTGACAGAACACTGGCCAGGCCAGGGCGGCCAGCGTCCGGGCTTCCTCTCAACACCCAAGCTGTCTGGGTTTGGGAGCAAGGCCTGCTACGTGCCGGCTGCACATCTCCGGGCCTCAGTTTCTCTATGTGTGGACATAGAAACAGCGCACGGCCCTCCAGGGACGCTGTGAGGGCTGCAGAGCTGAGGCGCAGAAAGCCCAGGACACCGGCCCTGGGAGGGACTGGCCAGCGTGGACCACAGACTGCCCTGGAGGCTGAGCTGCCACAACCCAAAGTCAAGTCAAGGCTCACGATGCTCCAGATTCCAAAAGCTTTTTTTTTTTTTTTTTTTTTTTGGGTTTCCGAGGTAGGGTCTCACTCTAGCCCAGGCTGACCTGAAATTCACTACATAGTCTCAGGGTGGCCTCAAACTCACGGCGATCCTCCTACCTCTGCCTCCCAAGTGCTAGGATTAAAGATGCCCATCTTTGCTTTTACGTTTTTAATATTTTATTTTTATGTATTTATTTGAGAAGACAGCAAAAGGCAGACAGACACAGAGAGAGAATGAGTGCAACAGGGACTCTAGCCACTGCAAACAAATTCTAGATGTATGCGCCACCTTGTGCATCTGGCTTACATGGGTCCTGGGGAATCAAACCAAGGTCCTTTGGCTTTGCAGGCAAACACCTTAACTTCTAAACCACCACTCCAGCCCTGCTTTTTTTTTTTTTTTAATGTGGCTACTGGGATCAAATTCAGGGCCTCATGTTTCCTGGCAAGCGGTCTAACATGCTGAGCTATCTCTGAGTCCAATTTCTTTTGTTAAATAGTGTTTCATGTAGCCTAGGCTAGCCACAAATTCCCCATGTAGCAGAGGATAACCATGAGCTCATATCTTCCTGCCTCTACCTCCCAGGTACTAGGAGAGTGGACTGGGAAGATGCCTCAGCAGTTAAAGGTGCCTGCTTTTTGTTGCTGGTTTTCTGGGTTTTTTTCGAGGTAGTGGTTCACTCTACTCCAAGCTGAGCTGGAATTCACTATGTAGTCTTGGGGTAGCTTTGAACCCATAGCAATCCTCCTACCTCTGCCTCCCAAGTGCTGGGATTAAAGGTGTGCGCCACCACGCCCGGCTTGGTGCTGTTCTTTTGAGACAAGGTCTTACTATGTAGCCCAGGTTGGTCACCAACTTCTGGCAATCGTTCTGCCTCAGCCTCCAGAGTGCAATCTGCACCACAGCTGGGCATGGCGGCGCACACCTCTAATCCTAGTACTTGGGAGGCAGGGGTAGGAGGATCATGGTGAGTTTGAGGTCACCCTCAGGTTGAATTCCAGGTCTTTCTGCACTAGAGACCCTACCTCGAAACACCAAAAAAGAAAGAAAGAAAAAGAAAACAGTCTGCACCACAATGCAAAGCTTACTCTTTTATTGTTTATTTACTTGTGTATGTGCGTGTGCGTGTGTGTGTGTGTGCGCGCCACAGTGCGAGTATGGGTTGGTTCTGTCCCACTCACTGGAGACAGGGAGGGGTTCCTAAGCAGTTCCAAAAAATTCTCTCATCTTCCTCTGCCCTCTCACTGTGAGGATGCTAAGATTACAGGAGCCCGCCACAGCTTCTGCCTTTTTACATGGGGTCTGTGGATTCCACTGAGGCACTCAGGCTGGAGCAGGGAGCGCTTTATCCACAGAGCCCTCCCCCAACCTACTGTACATTGTTAATGACCTGCAAGCACCAAAACCACTGTTATTTTTTATTTTTGTTTTTTTTTTTAATTGCTTATTTTTATTATTTATTTGAGCGCAACAGAGGGTGGGGGGAGGAAATGGGTGTGCCAGGGCCTCCAGGCACTGCAAATGAAACTCCAGATGCGTGCGCCCCCTTGTGCATCTGGCTAACGTGGGTCCTGGGGAAATGAGCCTCGAACCAGGGTCCTTAGGCTTCACAGGCAAGCACTTAACCGCTAAGCCATCTCTCCAGCCCCTATTTTTATTTTTTAATACAGTTTTATTTATTTGCAAGCAGAGAGAGAGAAGGGGCATGCCAAGGCCTCTTGCCACTGAAAATGAACACCAAATGCATGCACCACTTTGTGCATCTGGCTACACGTGGGTACTGGGGAACTGAACCTAGGCTGTTAGGCTTTGCAAGCAAGCGACTTAACCGCTGAGCCATCTCTCCAGCGCCCTCCAACAAACATTTTGAATTGTGAAAGTCTGCTCTACCACAGAAATGTTTTTAACTCTCCTCCATGGCTCCAATATGATATCTATTTCTACGATATTTTCAAATGGCTATTTGACAAATGGCCACTGAAAGGTTAATGGTTATTTTCCAAATTGATCTCAGATGTTTACCATTTTTCTCCGAGGTCCTCAGGAAGATCATGTCAGCAGGGACCCGCTGGTTCTGCGGAGTGAAAAGGAAGACATCATATGAGTAACCATTGGTGGGGCTCCTGCGCCAAGCCCTGGTGGGGAGCAGAGCAGCCGGGGGCCCACACCCCTTTTTTGGCTTCCTCCTTAGTCACAGATACTCCGCAGGGCTCGGTTTTGTTTTGAGTGTGCGAAATCTGCCGGGCTGCTGATACGTTACTAATCCCCACCCGTCTTGTCACCTGGGAAGAGTGCCTAGTCTCCTGTCACCGCTGGAAAAAGCAGCGGAGGCTGCTGGGACAACAGCAGTTCACCCGGGTTGGCAGCGGGCACGCGAGATAGAAAGTGCTGGTGCTTTCTGCGCCCAGCTCCTGGTTTGGCTTTCCGATTTTTAAAAGGAAGTAAAGTAGTACGCAGTGACCAAAGCCGGTCTCAAGCAAACTGAAGAGGTCGGGGCCGCGTGCTCACAGTTCCCATTGCCCTCAAATCAACCCTGAGTTCTTGGGTTGAATCCTTTGAAAAAGAGCATAGTTTAAATCTTCCAGAACCGGGCAGGCAGAGTCCTCTCCTGATCAAACATCATTCTAAAACTCTACAGGGCACCTCCAAAACCTCACGCCTCCAAATACACACAGTAAAAAAGACAGGTGAGTGTTTGCTAAAGTCGCCTACATGAACTCTCCTTCTTAAAAACACACTGCACTTTTTACTGTTCTCACGTTATGCTTAACCTCTGCTCCTCATAAAACGGTTGGCAGGAGTGGGTGTTTGAGTCAGGAAATGCAAGTTAGCGGTTATCCAAAAGTAAATTAGATAAATATTTATAAGTGGCAAGCTGATTTGTAAGAAAGACTTTATGACAAATTTTTTTAAAACCCCAAACAATAAACACACACACCCAGCTGAGTATGGAACCTGTGTTTCTAAGCAGGGCTTCTGGCCACCCCACATGTGTGTACTTTGGCAAAATACTGTGTTTGTCTCATGGGAAAGAGATTTTTTTTTTTTCCTGCCCAAGCAAAGCTGTTAGACAGAATTCCAGAAAGTTTCATTCAGTTAGTCTGCCACACACCCAAAGGACATGTTGGTCTCAGCCGAGTCACGGAGACATCCATCCACTCAGACCCCAGCAGCCTGGCCCGGAGAGGACTCCCCACTGTTCCATCCACTCAGACGCCCCGAGAGGGTTCCCCACTGTCCTCACCTTCTCAACGATAATGAGGTCTCCCACTTGGATGTTGGAACTCTTCACCTTCACCGTCCCTGGAAGACAAGTCCAATTCTGTCACACCTTCCATTCATGTTGACTTCCCGTGCCTCTCTAGGGCATCCCCGGCAAAGCACAAAGGCCTGCCCAAGGCTGTTCCAGAACCATGCGCCCACCTCACAGGGCACCAGGAGAGCGTGTGCCCTCTGGGAATGAACTGTGGCCTGGGGTTTCTAAACTGCCACCAGAATAAAATAAAACAAATCATCATCAAAACAAAATACATGGGGCTGGAGAGGTGGCTCAGGGGTTAAAGGCACTTGCCTGCAAAGCCTAAGGACCCAGGTTCTATTCCCCAGGACCCATGTTAGCCAGATGCACAAGATAGTGCATGCGTTTGCGGTTCATTTCCAGTGGGCTCCAGCTCTGCCGTGCCCATTCTCTCTATCTGCCCCTCCCCAAGTAAATAAAAACATACATATATATATATTTTGTTTTTCAAGGTAGGGTCTCGCTCAAGCCGAGGCTGACCTGGAATTCACTCTGTATTCTCAGGGTGGCCTCTAATTCATAGTGATCCTCCTACCTCTTCCTCCTGAGTGCTGGGATTGAAGGTGTTCACCACCACACCCGGCTAAAAAAATGTTTTTAATGAAATAAATAAATTGGCATCATAAGAGATTCTATGTCACCTTAAAAACGAAGGGAGGGGGCTGGAGAGATGGCTTAGCAGTTAAGCGCTTGCCTGTGAAGCCTAAGGACCCCGGTTCGAGGCTCGGTTCCCCAGGTCCCACGTTAGCCAGATGCACAAGGGGGCGCACGCATCTGGAGTTCGTTTGCAGAGGCTGGAAGCCCTGGCGCGCCCATTCTCTCTCTCTCCCTCTATCTGTCTTTCTCTGTGTCTGTCGCTCTCAAATAAATAAATATAAAAATAAAAATAAAATAAAATAAAAAAACGAAGGGAGGCCTGGGCACATGTTCCCTGCACTCAGGAGGCAGAGTTTGAGGCCAGCTGGGACTGCAGACTGAATTCCAGGTAAGCTTGGGCTACAGTGAGACACTGCCTCAAAACACACACACACACACACACACACACACACACACACACACACACACACAACAAAATGACAGGGGAGGGGCTGAGGAGATGTTTCAGTGGACAAAGGCCCTGAATTCAGATCCCCAGAACCCCAGACAAACCAAGTGTGATGGTGCACACCTATAATTCCAGTGCTCCAGAGACTGCGACAGAAGGACCGCAGAAGCTCGCTGGCCTAGCTGAATGAATCTAAGCTCTAGGTTCAGTGAGAGACTCTGTCTCAAAAATTAAGGCGGAGAGTGACTACGGAAGACACCAACCTCTGTCCTCCTCATGCCTGTACACACATGGACATACATCCACACACATGTAACCCACACACATGCATGCGCAGAGTACACACATACACGTGCAAAAAAGTAAAGAAGGAAAGAAGGAAGGCAGAAAGGGAGAAAGACAAAGGAAGGAAGAATGGAAGGAAGGGAGGGAAGAAAGGAAGGAGGGAGGGAGGGAAGAAGGAAGGAGATAGAGAATGGGGAGGTGGGAAGGAGGGGAAGGAGAAAAAAAAAAGCAAAGAGAAAAGGAAGGAATAAGAAGAAAATTCACAGTCAGACCCATTGGGAAGAGCCAACTTAATTTTCAACACCACCTAAATCGACACAGCTCACTCAAAATGACTGATTTGCTTGTTAGTTTGCAATTGCTTTTGCTTGGATTGAGATGATCGTCAGCACACTCCATAACTGCTCGTGGCTGTGTAAGTGGCCCCTGTAATAGGCCACAGGAAGCTCCGATGTGTGCCGAGCACAGGACCCATGATGCCCGCTTGCTCACTCAGAACATCCCCAGGAGCAAGCGCTATTCCCCAGTCTACAAGTAAGGCCAGCAGGGCCAGGATATGCCACCATCCCGAAAGTCTCACAGTTAGCACAGCACTCACTAGTGTCAAATTCATGCCCACGTCTGCCTCCAGAGCATGGAAATTAAGGTGGTGAATTTGGAGCCCAGCACTGAGGAAGCAGACATAAGAGGATCTCTGAGAGATTGAGGCCACCCTGAGACTACATAGTGAATTCCAGGTCATCCTGAGCTAGAGTGAGATGCTACTTCGAAAAAGCAAACAAACAAAAAAGGTCGATTTAGATCAATTAAAAATCCGGGACCAGGCTGGGCCAGGCCAAGCACAATGGCATGAACCTTTAATTCCAACATTTGGGAGACAGAGGTAGGAGGATCGCTGTGAGTTCGAGGCCACCCTGAGACTACAGAGTGCATTCCAGGTCAGCCTGGGCTAGAGTGAAACCCTACCATGAAAAAAAACAAAAAGGCCAGGTGTGGTGGCGCATGCCTAGGGCAGCAGCACTCAGAGGTAGAGGCAGGAGAATCAGAAGTTCATGTTCATCCTCAGCTATATAGGGAGTTCAAGGTCACCTTGAGCTATGTAAGACCCTGTCACCAACAAACGAAATCGTTACTATGGAAAACCTAATCAAAAACCTATGGGTGGGGTGGTCATAGGCCTAGGAGGAAAGCCATTACTGTTGTATAGCTTAATGAATAAGTTGTGTCCATCAAATGACCTGCAGACATTTATGTGTGTGCCCATGGATTAACACGACTCTCGCTTTCGCTCAGAGAAGCTTCTATTTTTTTTCTGCCACACCCTGGAAGGCTCCGGGAACACTGCAGAAGAGGGAGCAGACGTAATGCGGGAGCCAGCAATGGAGATATGAAGGGGCCACTGCATGGATGAACTCACAGTGACCATCAATACCTGCATAATCCTGGGTCCGTCAACTTTCCATCACGGTGGGGATGAGCTCATGAGTCCCCCTTTCCCCTAAGGAGTTACTGATAGTTACTGGTTGCTAGAGGATGGGAACGTTTCCTTCAGTAATGTATCT
This sequence comes from Jaculus jaculus, assembly GCF_020740685.1. Lineage (NCBI taxonomy): Eukaryota > Metazoa > Chordata > Mammalia > Rodentia > Dipodidae > Jaculus > Jaculus jaculus. Next base: position 130,733,216 of record NC_059109.1, read on the forward strand.
ACTGGTCAGTTGCATGTGGTCTGGTAAATAAATCTCAACCCAGGCCATGAACACAACCCTAATTAAAATCAGTGTGTGTTGGGGAGGGGGGGGCTGGACAGATGGTTCAGTGGTTAAGGAGCTTGCCTGCAGAGCCTTAACAACCCAGGGTTTGGGGGGGTTGGTTATTTTTTGTTTTTGTTTTTGTTTTTGTTTTTCAAGGTAGGGTCTCAGTCTAGCCCAGACTGACCTGAAATTCACTCTGTAGTCTCAGGGTAGCCTCAAACTCATGGCAATCCTCCTACCTAAGCCTCCCAGGTGCTGGGATTAAAGGCATGCACCAGCACACCTAGCTTGACCCAGGCTTTATGTGGGTACTGGGGAATCAAACCTGACAACCTCCCCCCCCCCCAAATAAAGACAAGGGTCAAGGTTGTAGCTCAATGGTGGAGTCTCTAATAATATAAACCTTGGGTTCTGTCACCATAACTTTGTGTTTATTTATTTTTCAAGGTAGAGTCTCACTTTAACCCAGGTTAACCTGGAACTCACTCTGTAGTCTGGCCTCCAGCTCACAGTGATCCTTGTACCTCAGTCTCCCAAATGCTAGGATTAAAGGCATGTGCCACCACACCTGACTCCACAATTTAAAAAAAATCTGAAATAATCTGAGAGTATGACTCTCCAGTTTTACTCACTGTGTAGTCTCAGGGTGGCCTTGAAATCATGGTGATCCTCCTACCTCTGCCTCCCGAGAGCTGGGATTAAAGGCATGCGCCACCACGCCCAGCATTGTCACCTCTTTTAAAAAAAATTTTTTTTGTTTATTTTATTTATTTGAGAGTAACAGAGAGAGAAAGAGGCAAATAGAAAGAATGAGTGCACCAGAATGAGTTTGCACTGCAAACGAACTCCAGACGCGTGCGCCCCCTTGTGCATCTGGCTAACGTGGGACCTGGGGAACCGAGCCTCGAACCTGGGTCCTTAGGCTTCACAGGCAAGCACCTAACTGCTAAACCATCTCTCCAACCCATCACCTCTTTTGAAAGTAATTACCACTGAGATTTTCAAAGCACACAGGTCACTGCTATTGAAACACATCTTTTCAGTAGGTTGGCAGGTTTATTTCTATATTGGTTAAATATGACTATGACAGGGCTGCAGAGATGGCTTCGCAGTTGAGGTGCTTGCCTGCGAAGCCAAAGGACCCAGGTTCAATTCCCCAGGACCCACGTAAGCCAGATGCACAAGGGGCACATGCATCTGGAATCCGTTTGCAGTAGCTGAAGGCCCTGGTGTGCCTACTCTTTCTTTCTCTCGATCTATCTATCTCTATCTGCCTGTTTTTCTCTCTGTGTGTCAAATAAAAAAAAAAATTGGACTGGAGAGATGGCTTAGCAGTTAAGGTGCTTGCCTGTGAAGCCTAAGGACCCAGGTTCAATTCCCCAGAACCCACATAAGCCAGATGGACATGTGGTGCATGTGTCTGGAGTTCATTTGCTGTGGTTAGAAGCCCTGGCATACCTACACACCTATTCTCTCTCTCTCTCTCTCTTGTATGTAAATAAAAATAAAATAGTAATTAAAAAACAATGGCTAAGAGAGCAGTACCCAGAATTGATACCAAACATCCACAGAGTACTGCTCACTGCTGGACAGCACGTGGCCAGCGGTGACAAGCTGGACCGCCCTTGACTGCCACCAGGACTTCAGCGCAAGTACCTCGCTCCCCAAACTGAGCAGCCAGCCCCAAACAGCACCTCACCCTCGTTAAACATGAAGCTAAGCCGACTCAAAGGCCTCTGCACACAGGGTGCCCAGTCTCAGGTACATCATGTCTTGGGTTTTAGCCCATGCATTCAGACACAGACTGGAGTTAGAACAGCCATCCATCCACATCTACGAGTAATTAGGACTCCTATGGAAACTAAACCCCACAGATGCTCAAATCCCTCACACAAAATAGCTTGGTATTGCAGAGAACCTAAGCACATCCTTTACCACATGGAGCTCCTCTCCAAATGGCTTCTAATACCTGATACAGAGCCGGGCGTGGCGCTGCACGCCTTTAATCCCAGCATTCAGGAGGCTGAAAGAGGATTGCTTGTGAGTTCAAGACCACCCTGGGACTACATAGTAAATTCCAGGTCAGCCTGGGCTAGAGCAAGACCCTACCTGGAAAAACAGAAACAAAACAACAAAACATGATACAATGTAACACTCAGTGAGTGGCTGCTCTATTGTATTGTTTACAGAATGACCCAACCATGCACCTACTCAGTACCCATGACCTGCCCAGAAATAAATACCCAGGCCACTAGTATACACTAGTAGCAAAGTATCACTTTGCTCCAAGGTTGGTTCAACCTCCAGGTGGACAAGGTGTGGATACCGAGGAGCCAGTGGAATTAAGAAACAAAGAGGGCAGCTGGGCGTGGTGGCACACGCCTTTAATCCCAGCACTTGGGAGGCAGAAGTAGGAGGATTACCATGAGTTCGAGGCCAACCTGAGACTCCATAGTGAATTTCAGATCAGCCTGGGCTAGAGTGAGACCCTACCTCGAAAAACCAAAAAAAAAAAAAAAAAAGAAAGAAAGAAAGAAAGAAACAAAGAGTGATGGGTAAAAAACTCTCACAGCCTGAACCACTCTTCCCGAGCCACTAGGGGGCACTAGCGAAAGCAGGCAGGGGCGGGCCTTTCTGGGTGGGTCTAGGACCTGGTGGCCGGGAGGAAGAGGATCATGAATCCAGCCCCCACCCTCAGCGCCCAGGAACCTTTCCTTCTGGGCTTGCCCCGGTGCTCCCAAACACAAATTTAACTTTGTCGTTGGTTTCATTACCAAAATGTACGCTGCTGGATCAAGGCTGCCGGTTCTAAAACAAATGGTAACACCTAGGTTCACGATGGGTGCTCAAATTTACTATGGCTGAATACGGGTTTTAATTCCTGCCAAAGAAGAATTGCCCACTTATCTGTATGTTGGTAAGCTAGAGAGAGAACAGAGCCAGAGGGCAGTCCCCACAGGCCCAGCAGAGATTCGATCTGTCAATGTTTGGGATTTATTTCTAAAGTCTTCATACTCATTTTTTTTTAACAATAAGCATGAGATAGCTTTTCTAACGAGAAAAAATATAATTAAACTGGTTCAAATTTTTAAGCAACCAGGCCTAGATCTTCTCTCTCTCCTCCCCCCCCCTTCTACAACCAAGTTGTGATTTACGGTCAGTTAATTTGAACTCTGCCTCTCTTTGTCCATCTGTTCTGCCCCAGCAGACCCCCTTTAATCCACGGTGTCTGCAGAGACATTTCTAGTCACCCCAGCAGGCCAGTCCTCCATCCCTCCTTACAAACGCAGAGCCTGTGCCAGCCAGAAGGCCTCTCGTTCCATCTACGCGGACCAGAGGAACGACACAGGCTCAAGCCGTTTGTACTGCGTAACAGGGCTCAGCCACGCGTGTGTTAGCGTGCTCCTGGTCATCTGTGTGGTAGAGATGCGAGCACTCCAGGTACGTGGCAGAAACCCAAGGAGAACGACGGGCACCCTCCTCCACGCGAGGCTCTCCCGGAACTTGGAGTTTCCATTTTTATTTATTTATTTTTGTTCAGACTTCACCAGTGACCCTCAGTGATTCTCCTGTCTCTGCCCCCCCCCTCCCCACGTAGCACTGGGGTTATAGGCATGTGTAGCCATGTTTGGCTTTTTAAAAATTTTTTTAAATATTTTATTTATTTATTTGAGAGAGAGAGAGAGGGAGATTGAGAATGGGCGTGCCAGGGCCCCTAGCCACTGCAAATGAACTCCAGATGCATGTGCTACCTTGCGCACCTGGCTCACAGGGGCCCTGGGGAAATCAAACCTGGGTCCTTAAGCTGCGTAGGCAAGTGCCTTAACCGCTGAGCCATCTCTCCAGCCCCGTGTCTCGCTTTTGGTGAGAGTGCTGGGGGTGGAACTCAGGCCGTCATGCTTGCGCAACAAGTGCTCTTAAATACTAAGCACCTCCCCAGCCTTTCTTTCTTTCTTTCTTTATTTTACTTACTACATCTCTCCGCCTGGGAGGCTGCTAAGATGGGTAACCCTCTTCCATGAATGTGCTCTCATTCTCAACTTAAAATTCACTCTGTACTGAGGTGAGTCCTGCAAATCAGACTGCTGGTCAGGAAGAGAAGTACAAACGCCTAGGTACCCCTTCCTTACACGGTGCCTGGCCCATCCCTGAAGCCAAGCCCCACGTTCCCATCCCCCTTGGGAGTCCATCTCCAGGCCCTAAGTCTGTGCAGCGCCCTGCAGGCTTGACTGCAGGCTGGGAACAAGATGCTTTCAACACAAGGTGGAACATTTCCAGCCAGCCAGAGAGCCTGCACCATTAAACGTCTTCTCGTAACTTCACCCCCTCAAGCTTTCCCCACCACATCCAGTCAATTTATAGCGAGGAAGAAACTTCTAGTGACTAGAACTGTTTATTTCTGCAGAGCTGGACCCCAATCCTTTCATAAGCAAAGCCTCCGAGGCCAACGCGGGCCTTTCATGGGTGAAAGCTTCAGAATAAGAGCAGCTTGTCTACGGGGTGGGGGATCCAGATGTTCCCCTGGAGCAGAAACAAACAAGTGACAATTCAGAGCGGTCTGCACTCTACCCCACCCCCACCAAAAAAGGGAGAGAGAAACGTTTTCTTAAACAAATTCCAGGGCACCAATATATGAGGGACTTTTTTTTTTTTTTTTTTACCCTGGACCATCCAGCTCTACTGCAGTCCTCCGCTGAGTGGGTCGCCTACCGTCGGCCTGCGCAGGCCTGGTTAATGTATCGCTCTGACTCACTCTCTAATCTAACTGGGACAGTGATGAGTTGTAAATTCTGCCCCTGTGTACACTTCCCGGGGTTGACATAAAAACACCTCAGCAGACCCCGCAGAGTTCAGAGGTTTAAAGGTGAAATTTTCATATTCAAATATAATTGTCTACATTCCCCAAAGCCTGGGCGGGGGGAACTTACCTGATAATGCAAAAGTTGAAAGATGTGATTTTAAGTGCTTCTACTGTTTCTAGGTGCTTTTGTTTAAAATCGTGAGAACTTAAAAAAGGGGGAAGGGAGCTGGGCGTGGTGGCGCACGCCTTTAATCCCAGCACTTGGGAGGCAGAGGTAGGAGGATCACCCTGAGTTCAAGACCACCCTGAGAATACAGAGTGAATTCCAGGTCAGCCTGGGCTACAGTGAGACCCTACTTTGAAAAAAACAAAAAACAAGAGGGGAGAGGGGCTGAAGAGATGGCTTCGCGGTTAAAGCACTTGCCTGCAAAGCCTGAGGACCCAGGTTTGATTCCCCAGTACTCACGGTAAGCCAGATGTACAAGTTGGTACCATGTGTCTGGAGTTTGTTTGCCGAGGCTAAAGGCCCTGGCTTACCCATTCTATTTTCTCTCTATCTGCCTTTCTCTCTCTCTCTCAAATAAATAATAAGTAAATAAAATAAATAAGTAATAAGTAAATAAATAAAATATTTTTAAAAGACTGAAGTTTAAGTTAGTAAGTTTATATTCAAAAAAGGCGTTTCAAAATAAATATGTAAATGATGGAGACTGATGATGAGGTAGGTTAAAGCCCCATGCAATCTGTTAAGACTCATCTATGGGCTGGAGAGATGGCTTAGCAGTTAAAGTGCTTGCCTGTGAAGCCTAAGGACCCATGTTCGACTTTTCAGGTCCCACATAAGCCAAACACACAAGGTAATGCAAGCGTGCAAGGTCGTGCAGGGTCATGCAAGGTCGTGCATGTGCACAAGGTGGCGCATGCATCTGGAGTTCGACTACCCTGGCTGGAGACACATACTTTTGATCCCAGCACTGGGAAGGCTGGAGTAGGATTGCTGAATTCCAGATCAGCCTGGGCTAAAGTGAGACCCTGCCTTGAAAAGAAAAAAGAAAAACAAAAAACAGGGGCCGGAGGGATGGCTTAGCTGTTGAGATGCCTGCCTGCAAAACCAAAGGGCCCAGGTTCAATATCCCAAGACCCACATAAGCATAAGGTGGCACATGCATCTGTAGTTTATTTGCAGCAGCTGGAGGCCCTGAAGCTCCCATTCTCCCCCCCACACCCCGCCTCCGTCTGTCTCTGTCAAATAAATAAATACAAACAAAATATTTAAAATGTACATATATATATATATAACCATATATATATTTGGGGTCATAGGTAACCCCAGCCCAGAAAGCAAAAGCAGGCCGAGCACTTGGGAAAGAAGACAGAGGAACCAAGCCAATCTGCCAACATATACTTAAGAGTTGAAGGCCAGGCATGGAGGCGCACGCCTTTAATCCCAGCACTCGGGAGACAGAGGCAGGAGGATCGGCGTGAGTTCGAGGCCACCCTGAGACTCCATAGTGAATTCCAGGTCAGCCTGGGCTACAGTGCAACCCTACCTCAAAAAAAAAAAAGAAGAAGAATTGAAAATGTGAGTGGCCTGTCCCCCTGGCATGGGCCTTTGGTTCAGGACTTGTACTTAACCATCTGTGCAGATGTCCCCAGCAGAAAAGCCCAGCCACTGAGTTTACTTTGCCTCTGTGTTTACACTTTCTGCCCAGGGCTAATTACCCCTGGCTTCCTTGAGCGCTTGATCAGGGGTTGATCTGGGAAGGAAGTCCTGGCATGAAGACCTAAGGAATGCATCTTGTGAAAATGCAAATCCAAAACTGTCCCTCACCTCCTTTAACAGGCATGCACCTCCATGCAGAATCAAACCTTTGGTGTGAAGAAGGTAAGTAAAGTCAGTCATTTGCTAATTTTTTTTTTTTTTTTTTTGGAAGGGGGTTGTCCAAGGCAGGGTCTCACTCTAGCCTGGGCTGACCAGGGACTCACCCTATAGTCCCAGGCTGGTCTTAACTCACGGCGATCACCCTAGCTCTGCATCCTGAGTGCTGGGATTAAAGGCATGTGTCACCACTTCTAGCTGCTATCTTTTTATTTATTTTTTCCTCTGGTTTTTCTTGACTTAACTCCACTCTTGTTTTGTTTTGTTTTGTTTTCTGTTAGGGTTTGGTTTGGTTTTGTTTTTGTGGAGGTTCCCGGGATTAACCAACCACATTTTAGCAACAAAGCTAAATTCTGCCAGCCCACTCCTCCAGATCTGCCTTCTCTTTCAGGGCCTGCCACTAAATGCTAACAGTTCAGTAAGAGCCCCCTCTATCACAGAATCTCATAAAGGTCTAAGAGTCGTTCCTCAACCTCCCATTTGTTTACATGTGAATTCCACAGTGATACTTGCTGACCAGAAAACATGACTTGGACCTGGCTGTAGGTGGCTAGTTCACCTTAGCACCAAGCCAGCTGGATTGGTAAATTTCTTTGGACCTAAAGATATGGTTTTGTTTGTTGTGGGAGATGAGATCTTGCTGTTGCTCAGGCTAGCCTTGAACACCTCAAATTCCGAGGCTGCTCCTGCCTGAGCCTCCAAGTTTCTTCAGATATGTGCACCCAGCCGACTCACGAAAGTGCTGCAGGTAGGCACAACGCACCTGTTGCTAGGGTTCGAATTTCACATGTGCCCCACAGGCTCACGTTTCTGAATGTTCCCTCCCAGATGGTAGTGCTGTTTTGAGTGGCTGTAAAACCTTTGAGGATTGGAAGGCTGGGGACTGCACCTGCTTCTGGTTCCAGCCACAACCCGGAGCCCTGGTCTGCCAGGACATGAGCAGCCTCTGCCACACCTGCCTACAGTTCTGTGTGCATTCCCACCGTGATGGACTAAGACCCTCTGAAACTCCACCATGATGGACAAGACCCTCTGAACCCCACCATGATGGACTAGGGCTCTCTGAACCCCATCATGATGGACCAAGACCCTCTGAATTCTGGAGCCAAAAGAATCCATTCCTCCCTTTAAATTGTTGATGTCAGGTACTTTGGTCACTGCAACACAAATGTAATCAATATACTTGACTGAAATTCATTCTCTCTCTCCTTCCTTCTCTCTCTCTCTCTCTCTCTGTCTGACAGAGTATTACTCTGTAGCCCAGACTGGCCATGAACTCATTGATCCTCCTGCCTCAGCCTCCCAAATGCTGGGATTACAAATTGGAGCTACCAGGCTAGAAATCCTTAACAGCATTTGAAAGTGGGCCTTACTGGGTCATTTCACCCTCTTCTCCTCTGTTCTGTAGGCTCACCTTCCCAGAAAGACACCATTGGCTCCCCTCCAGGAGACTCCCACACCCCAGTGCATGACTCCTCCATTTATTTGCCCATGATCACTGAATGACCTCCTACCCCCACCAACACCAACAAGCAAGACCCAACACAGGGCCAAGTACCTCAATACAAGACGGACATTTGCAGGAACTCTCTAGGGTGGGCATTAGGACTACCCTTGATTCCCTGAGAGCTCACAGGATCTGGCAGAGAGAGCTGTGAGAGACTCTTGCATGCACCAGCACAGCACAAACTTTGGAACCAATGCTGGGGATGGCCGAATTATTTCAGACACAGGAATGCATTGTTAAAAAAGGCAGCATTCAGCCGGGCATGGTGGTGCTCGGCTTTAATCCCAGCACTCAGGAGGCAGAGGCAGGAGGATTGCTATGAGTTCAAGGCCACCCTGAGACTACATAGTGAGTTCCAGGTCAGCCTGGGCTAGAGCAAGACCCTACCTCAAAAAAACAAAAAAGAGGGTAGTCATGAGCCCTAGAGGTGTAACTGCTGATGTCAGGCTAAATGTATATACTATGTTCATCATACTGCCCAGTAAGCACTTCTCTTAATGTTCAAACCCATATATTAATGCTACTCTCACTTATGGTAGAGAACCTTCTCTTTTCAGATGGCAGTGACCTTGGGACAACTCAGAAGGTATCATGGTGCTAGAAAGAAATGACCGCAGTGCTCAGTACTGCAATATCTCTATCACACCTTCCAAGGCTCAGGATCTACTGCGGAAGAGGTGGTGGAAAGAATGTAAGAGCCAAAAGAAGGGTACGACTCTATACAACGTGTTCCTCCAGACACAAAATGGCCTGGATATCCATGACCTCACAGTGCCTGACACTACCTACACAAGACCATCATAAGAGGAGGAAAAGATCATGACATCAAAATTAAAAGAAAGACTGATTGAAATGGGGAGGGGATATGATGGAGAATGGAATTTCAAAGGGGGAAGGGGGGAGGGCATTACCATGGGATATTTTTTATAATCATGGAAGTTGTTAATAAAAATTTGAAAAAAATAAAATAAAATAAACAAAAAAGGGCTGGAGAGATAGCTTAGCGGTTAAGCACTTGCCTGTGAAGCCTAAGGACCCTAGTTCAAGGCTCAATTCCCCAGGACCCACATAAGCCAGATGCATAAGGTGGCACATACATCTGGAGTTCATTTGCAGTGACTAGAGACCCTGGCACGCCCATTCTCTTTCCTCCCTCTCTCTCTCTCTCTCTCTCTCTCTCTCTCTCTCTCTCTCTCTTCTCTCTCTCTCTCTGCCTCTTTCTCTCTCTGTTGCTCTCAAATAAATAAATAAAAATAAACAAAAAAATTTTTTAAACAGAAAAACAAAAAAATTGAAAAGAAGTAAAAGAAAGAAAGAGAAAACAATCAGATGGTTCCTTTTTCTTTAAGTGAGTTTGAATTCTTTTTCAGCTCAACTAAAGCCTCTGACTCTGGCCCTGTTCCAAGAGCCTACGTCACTGGCGTTCTCAATAGGACATTAATTCCTGCCCAAATGCATGCCATGAATCTAATTCTGAGCACTATCAGATCAAATCAAGGGACAGACTGCAAAGTAGATGGCCTAAAACGAGGCTGCTTTCTCCAAAAGTGCCATGAAAGACAGGAAGCCAGCGCTACGGCAGCAGAGAAGGGCCAAACACAGCCAGAGCCTCCAGGGCTCCCCGGGGCCAGAAAGGGCACAGGCCAGGTGGACAGTACCGTACCCACGTGACAGCTCCTGATGCTGAAAACTGCCCACCCACGTAAGAACAATGCGTATCCAGGGATAGAAAAGAATTTTGTCAGCTACTTAACTCACTCTCTCTCTTGCTTTCTTTTTTATAGATTTATTTGAGCCAAGTATGGAGGAACATGCCTTTAGTCCTAGCACTTGGACTAAGATAGGAGGATGGCTGTGAATTCAAGGCCAGTGTGTGGCTACAGAGTGAATTCCAGGTCAGGCTAGGCTAGAGTGAGACCCTACCTTAAAATATATATATATATTATTTATCGTGTGTGTGTGTGTGTATGTGTGTGTACCACACCCCCAGGGCCTTTGCCACTGCAAATGTTAGATGCTTGCACCACTTTCCGTGCCTGGCTTGCCTGGGTGACTCAGGAATGGAACCTAAGCTGGGAGGCTTTGTACGTAAGCACCTTTAACCACTGAGCCACCTTCCCAATACCACGTCTGCAACTTAACTCTGACGGCCCTGTGTGCACACGTGTGTGTACGCGCGTATATACAGGAAGAGTGGGTGTTAGAAAACTTACACAGATTTGCTAAGGCTAATACTGGCACGTCCGGGACAAGGGCTCACTGGGGCTCCTTGTTTGACTTCTGTAACGTTTCTGCCACTTTGAGATTGTCTGAGGCCAGGTGTGGTGGTGCACACCTTGACACTGGGGAGGCTGAGGAAGAAGGAGTGCTGGGAGTCTGAGGCCAGCCTAGGCTTTAGAGTGAGTTCCAGGTCAGTCTGGAGTACAGTAAGACCTTGCCAAAAAAAAAAAAAAAAGAAGGAAGGAAGGGAGGGAGGAGGGAGGGAGGGAGGAGGGAGGGAGGGAGAGAGGGAGGGAGGGAGGGAGGGAGAGAGGGAGGGAGGGAGGGAGGGAGAGAGGGAGGGAGGGAGGGGAGACATTTTTATTTAGGGCCAGGAGTGGTAATGCACACCTTTAATCCCAGCACTTGGAAGGCAGAGGGGAGGTTCACCTTCAGTTCGAGGCCAGCCTGGGACTACACAGTGAATTCCAGGTCAGCCTGGGCTAGAGTGAAGCCTTACCTCGAAAAACCCAAACCAAAAAGGGGAAACACACACACACACACACATATTTAGAGCTTCTTCAAAACATGAAAAATACCACTGCCACGTGATACGGGTTCCCTACTGCTAGGACTATGTGCAAAGGGCTCCGGTCAGCACGTCACAGAGACACAGGACCTCCAGGTTTCCTGCCCCATTATTCACAGCAGCCAAAACAGAGAATCTGCCGAGATGCCCAGCCACAGGTGAGTAGTATATGAAAAGGTATGCACACGCTCAACAGAGTTTTATCCAACCAGAAAGCATGAGGACCTGACTTCCATCCCGAGCACGTCAATAGCCAGCCGGGCTGCGCACGTGCCTCTGACCCTGGTGCTAAGGCAGAAGGTGGGGGGTCAGGGGAGAGGCTGGGGTCCAGGTCCAGGGAGAGACTCTACCTTAGGGAAATTAGAAGCACACAGAGGACAGAGAGCAAGCCTCTTCTGGCCTCCACACGTGTGCACATGGGGGGGTCAGGGGAGAGGCTGGGGCACACACACCCCCAAAAAATATAAAAACTAAGGCCGGGCATGGTGGCACATGCCTTTAATCTCAGCACTCGGGAGGCAGAGGCAGGAGGATCGCTGTGCGTTCGAGGCTAGCCTGGGACTAAATAGTCACTTACAGGCCAACCTGGGCTAGAACAAGACCCTGCCTCAAAAATAATAACTGTAATGAACCTGTGTCACCCATGGGAGAAAATGAATGGAGCTTATAGATCACTTAGAAATAAGCCAGGCTCAGATCTTTTCTCACAGGTGGGTCTAGATTTTTATAAGTAGATACACAGATATGGACACATATGCACACATACACACACGTAGCACTTAGGCAGAAGGAAGACTGGGATGAAAAGAGGAATTAGCAGGAGGGGAGGAGGGACAGGAGAGAGTGATGGGGGCGAATACAAGTAAAGCCCTTGATGCGCGCGAGTTAGACTGTCGTTATGAAGCCCAGTGGTCGGTGCAAAGAGTGGCGCGATTATCAAAGAACCTTAGACTGGGCTGGAGAGATGGCTTAGCGGTTAAGCGCTTGCCTGTGAAGCCTAAGGACCCCGGTTCGAGGCTCAGTTCCCCAGGTCCCACGTTAGCCAGATGCACAAGGGGGCGCACGCGTCTGGAGTTAATTTGCAGAGGCTGGAAGCCCTGGCGCGCCCATTGTCTCTCTCTCCCTCTATCTGTCTTTCTCTCTGTGTCTGTCGCTCTCAAATAAATAAATAAATAAATAAATAAAATTAAAAAAAAAAAAAAAAAGCCAGGCACAGTGGCACTTGCCTGTAATTCCAGTGCTGGGGAGGCAGAAAAATGATTCCCCAGGGCATGCTGGTTATCTAGTCTAGACAAACCAGTGAGCTCTGAATTCAGGGAGAGACCCTGTCTCCCAAGCACTGTCGGGCGTAATCAAGGAAGACACCTTGATGTCAACCGCAGACATCTACACGCGCATGCACACACAAACGCACGCGCCTCACACATACAAGTGTCCACACGCATACATACATACATATATATATATACTTGGACATCATACACACATACAAGTGCAAGACTAAAATAAATTTTATATAGGAGTAGGCCCCTCTGTGAATGGGCTTAGGGATCTGTGAAAGACCCGGGACGCATCCCTCAGGGCAGCGACCATCCACCCATCAGCTCCAGGGACTTGCTTCTTGTTTATTCTCCTTTCCCTTCAGTCTCGCACTCCTGGCTTGTGCCTCTGGCCGGGCCACATCCCCTTCCAGACTGACAGTTTCTGGGTATGGGTGGGGGGGGGGGGGAGGTTGTTGGGCTTTTCAAGACAAATTGCAGAGCAAGGGCCTGGGTTAATATCCAGGTCCGTGTTGTTTTCCTCTGCTGCTGCTGTTGGCAGGACAATGGGGACCCAGGACCACAAAAGGCCGTCAACAAAGAAGACGCGGCTGTCATGCTAGGGCCATCTGCCAAGTCGCCTTACATCTTTTCAGCGGAGGAGAGCTGCTGGGGTGGGGAGGGGAAACGTGTGACAATATGCAAAGAAGGGCAGAAGGGCTGAGGTTGGCCGGAGGGGTGAATGGAATCCAGAGGCCTTTCCTGGAGCCACCTCTCCCACGGGGCCTCGGTTGGTTGCCAAGCGTCTGAAGTGTTATCGAGAAAATACGTTCTTAAGGGGAGATTTAGTAGACACACCCTGCGGACGGGGTTTCTGAGTGCCCGCGTGGAAAGGCAAAGCCACCTGCCTCTGCAAAGGTCACACTGGCCTTCTGTCTTCAGGGAACAAAATGTCCTAAACACAGTACCTGAGCTCTAAGAAGGTATTTTTGCTCCAAGTCCAAATCTACCCCTTGTCTCAGAAACTTGCGAACTTTTAAGACCACCAACTTGGAAAATATATTCCAATACCCTAAGACATTGCCAAAGCACATTATTCTGACACTTAAAATTAAACTGAATTAAAACTAAACTAAAAATTAAATATTGTATTTGCTGCAGAGAGACAGAAAGAGAGAATGAGCAAGTATGGGCACGCCAGGGCCTCCAGCCACTGCAAATGAACTCCAGATTCATGTACCATCTTGTATATCTGGCTCATGTGGGTACTGGGGAATTGAACCTGGGTTGTTAGGCTTTACAGCCAAGAGCCTTAACCTCTGAGCATCTCTCCAGCACCCTCTAACATACTTTTTTAAAAAAATTATTATTGGAAATTAAATTCTACTGGAAACTGAAGCAAGGGGCAGACTGTTTTTTGGAAGCTTAAGGCATTAAGTCTCTGAGCCATCCACCTATCTTATCTCTTCCCAATTTCCTGAAGACAGTTTGGATTCCTCTGGGCCTCTCCCACGTGGACTTCATCATCTTGGGACATCAACTGTTTCTGTCTCTAGCAGGATTAGGTAATACTCTCTCATTCCCAATGAAAACTTAACTCTATTGTAGTTGGAAACAGAAGTCAACACTGGCTGGGATCACAGCAAGGCCTCTCCAAGGGTGATGGGGACATTTTAAAGTTCCACCAATTCAAATGTGGGCTGTGTCCTGTGAGGGCGTAATGTTGACAGATTATTTGGTCACCTCTCTTTAGATCAGACAATGTACTGGCAACATTTCCAAATCAAAGATTTACAAGACGCCATCAAAAGTGGCTTCAGGGGCCTGCAGAGACAGCTCAGCTGGTATCGAATTCAATCCTCGGCGCCCATGTTAAAAACCAAGCATGGCCAGGCGTGGTGGCGCACGCCTTTAATCCCAGCACTCGGGAGGCAGAGGTAGGAAGATCGCCATGAGTTCAAGGCCACACTGAGACTACAGAGTTAATTCCAGGTCAGCCTGGACCAGAGTGAGACCCTACCTCAAAAAACCAAAAAAAAAAAAAACAAAAAACAAAAAAAAACAAGCATGGCCTGGTGTGGTGGCGCACGCCTTTAATCCAAACACTCGGGAGGCTGAGGTAGGAGAACTGCTGTGAGTCTGAGGCCAGCCTGGGACTACATAGTGAATTCCAGGTCCAGGTCAGCCTGGGCTAGAGCAAGACCCTACCTTGGAAAAATAAAAGTTATAATAAAAATTTTAAAACAAACAGGTACGACCATGTATTCCTGTAGTCCCAGGTGTGAGGAGGTGAGGGGGAGACAAGGGGAGCTCTGGGGCTCCCTGGACAGTAAGTCTAATGGAAAAATGGGAAATTCCAGGTTAACCAAGAGATTCTGGCTCAAGAAAACCAGGCAGAATGATAAAGACAGACACTCAATGTTCTCGCCTGGCCTCTACAGATGTGCACATCTGGATACACAGGTACATACACCACTCATGCACACACACACACACACACACACACACACACACAACATTGCATATATACACAGAAGAAAGGAAGGGCGGGAGATGAATCTCCCGAGATGTGGGTTTGGTAAACCAGCTCCTTTGTACAATGCAGCGTCGCAATGGTCGGCTGGGGAGGGCTCCGCTGAAGGAGACCATCCGAGGGTGCCCTCCTCCTCCCTCATGGCCAGCAGGGGAAAGGGAGGGCGGGAACAACCCCATCAGCTGCTCTTGGCCAGACCGACACTCAGAGGACAAGAGCAGCGCTCTGCGCCCAGGAATGCTGCGCCAGTCTCTCCGGACCCCCGGGCCAACAGAGGTCGACCCAATATCTGAACGACTGAGCGAGTGTCCTGCCACCGGGCGCACTCAGGAACGTACCCCAGCCGGGCGTGGTGGCACCCGCCTTTAATCCCAGCACTTTGGGGGGGCAGAGGTAAGAGGCTCACTGTGAGTTCGAGGCCAGCCTGAGGCTACAGAGTGAATTTCAGATTAGCCTGGAATAGACTGAAACCTTACCTCTAAAAACAAAAACAACAACAACAAGAACGTACCCCAAACTCCATTCCCCTCATGGTCGGCGGCCCGGGTGAGCCCGGGACTAGGAGACTGACCTCGCGCTGTGAGCCGGCTGTAGACCTGGGAGTTGACTTCCTTGTCGCGCACGTAGCACCGGATCTCCTCCACCGCCTCGCGGATGACCGTGACGGCCAGCACAAAGCCCTGTGGAGACAGAGCAGCAGTGACCCTTCCGAGCCCCACTGTCCTCGCCCGGTGTCTGCGGTGGAAAAGGCCAGAAACCACGTGGCGGGGCGGGGGGGGGGGGGGGCCACTGGGGAATGACCTTGGAGCTCCTCCAGACGCTCATGCCCTGCGACCCCTTTTTCTGGATCCTCCTCAGAAAGACCCACACGTACCACCCTGGGGTGGCACTGACATAGCACAAGTCACCTGTCTTCACCACTGCTAGGTCGAACACCCACGCTGTCGCCCCACAGGCAAGGACCAGTGATTGCTCGTATCTGTTGGGCACGAGCTGAAATGCATCTCATCAAACTCCCACACAAAGGGGGAAAATGAGGCATGGTGAGGCATCTTAATCTCACCCAGAGCCAGAAAGCTACTATGTAACAAAACAACAAAGTGATAGGACGTGGAAATGTTTGCCTTCATTGCTGCATACTCCTTCAATCTAGAGAAACATGGGCAGTTGGAACCAGTAAGGGCCACCCAGCAACTCAACAATGCCATACATCCTTGTGAGGACACGGAAGGAAAACCACGCTTCCAGAACACACAGTGTAACACTATTCACCAGCACGTCTGCGGCGCTCTGTTAAATGTTTTCCAATTTCCTGAGCTGGTTAGATTTTCTCTCGCATGCACTCGCTCTATTTCTCCCAGAAAGGAAACCATGGAGGCACTAGAAGGGACTTGAGCCATATCTATGGATGTTTTAAAGTTTTATCAAGAAATCATTAAACCCTTAATCTCAAGTGTTCGGGAGGCTGAGGTAAGAGGATCACGATGAATTTGAGGCCAGCCTGGGCTACAGAGTGAATTCCAGGTCAGTCTGGGCTAAAGTGAGACCCTACTACAAAAAAAAAATATTTTTTAATGAATCCTTAGGGGGCTGAAAAAATGGCTTAGCACTTAAGGCGCTTGACTGGGAAGCCTGAGGACCCAAGTTTGATTCCCCAGAACCCACATAAGCCAGATGCACAAGGTGGCACATGCATTTGGAACTCATTTGCAGTGGCTACAGGCCCTGGTATACCCATTCTCTCTCTCTCTCTCTTTCTAACAAATAAATTAAATTTAAAATTAAAAAAGAAATGTAGACCAGCTGACAGAAATCTGGAAGAAGCCATTCTGCATGCAGTTCAAAGGGAGAAAGAGAAATCACCAGTGAAGATACTCAACAGTGGACACTGTAAGTCTTAGATTTGGCCAGCCAGGCCAAATGAGACAATGGGTGCAGTAGTGGCACATCTGTCATGGTGGAAACCAACTGCCCTCTAATTGGACTGGAGGCCCGCTCCATGGGAGGGAATACATCTCTGATACTGAAAACTTACAACAGGGGTAGTCATGAGCCCTAGGAGTATAGTGTCTGCTGCTGTCTGGCTAAATGCTCACCAAACTGCCCAGGAAGCACTTCTCCTAATGTTCATACCCTTATATTAATGCTTCTCTCACTTTTGGCAGAGAATCTTCTCTTTTCAAAAGATGGCAATGACCTTGGGACGACCCAGAGGCATCATGGTGTCGGAAAGAAGTGACCAGACTGATCAGTGCTGTAATATCTCTATCACACCTTCCAAGGCTCAAGGTCTATTGCAGAAGAGGTGGCAGAAAGAATGTAAAAGCCAAAGGAAGGGCAGGACTTCATACAACGTGCTACCCCCAGACACAAAATGGCCTGGATATCCATGACCTCACAGTGCCTGACACTACCTATATGAGACCATCATAAGAGGAGGAAAAGATCATGACATCAAAATTAAAAAGAGACTGATTGAGAGGGGGAGGGGATATGATGGAGAATGGAGTTTCAAAAGGGAAAGTGGGGGGAAGGAGTGTATTACCATGAGATATTTCTTATAATTATGGAAGTTGGTAATAAAAATTTGAAAAAAAAATTAAAAAGAAAATGAATAGTTAAAACTTCCTCAACCTGCTGGAGTCTCATACTGCAGCTCATAAAATCTGGTAGGTGAAGGAACAGATGAATACCCATGGCAAGAATCAATTTCCAGTCTCGATACTCTCTCCTTTTGTATCAATAATTGCAAAAGCATTTGTTTGTTTGTCTTGCCGTATTATATTCATTCATTTTTTCTTGACACCCCTCCCCTGCCCTCTTTTATAGCCTGCCAGACAGTTATTTCTAAAAATGCAGATGGTATGGCTGCCCCAAGCCAGCTGTTGTGATTTTTGAAGGGTGTTGTGCTCATCATACTGTTTACCCAGTGAGCTATATTAATCCCAACTCTGAGGATCTTAATCTGCTGTGTAAATCTGCCTGTGAGACTCCTCCAAAGACTCACCCATGTTTACAATCAAAAGATGACTTGTGTTTCCAACCAGACGTTGACGTCAACCGTTAGCCAAAGGAAAACTGGTAGGTACATTTGAACAGACCATATAGGGAGGGGGGAAAACAGCTCTGGAAGGAACTCAGACTTTATTCACAGAACTCCCCAGCCCCAGCCCATGTTTTGTAGCTCTTGTTTTTCTCAAATACTCTGTTTCCTAGTTTCCTCTGCACGGGCCTGGCAAGATTCCACTGGTGTTAACGGAATGTGAGGCTCATACACAGGACCTGTTCTCTGGTCAGCAAATAAATGCCACCAATGGGATCAAAGCAACTAAACACACACACACACACACACAGAGAGAGAGAGAGAGAGAGAGTCATTAATGTAGTCCACCCCTTAAATTAGAAATGGCTTTACAGGGCTAGGGAGATAGATCAGAGGTTAAAGGCACTTGCTTGGTTCGACTCCCCAGCACCCTAGTAAAGCCTAATGCATGAAGTGGCACACACATGTGTCTAGAGTTCATTTGTAGTGGCAAAAGGCCCTGTCATGCACGTTCTCTTCCCCCTCTCTAAAAAATTAAATAAAGCCAGGCATGGTGACTCACGCCTTTAATCCCAGCACTTGGGAGGCTGAGGTGGAATGATTGCTGGGAGTTTGAGGCCAGCCTGAGACTCCATAGTGAATTCCAGGTCAGCCTGGGCTAGAGTGAGACCCTACCTCAAGAAAAAAAAAGGAAAAATAAGAACTAAATAGAAATACTTTAAAAAGCTGGGCATGGTGGCACACACTTTTAATCCCAGCACTTAGGAGGTAGGGGTAGGAGGATTGCCGTGAGTTCGAGGCCACCCTGAGACTCCATAGTGAATTCCAGGTCAGCCCTAACTAGAGTGAGACCCTACCTCGAAAAAACAAAACAAAACAACAAAAAAGTGCTTTACAAAGATATACAAATATAGCCAAAAATAAACTGTCCAACTGTCATTTTAGGGGTTAACATCCACAGAAATTTCTTTTTATTTCATTTTATTTGTTTGAGAGAGAGGGAGGGAGAGAATGGGCATGCCAGAGCCTCCAGCCACTATAAATGAACTCCAGACACATGCACCACCTTGTGCATCTGGCTTACTTGGGTCCTAGGGACTCAAACCTGGGTCCTTTGACTTCGCAGGCAAGCACCTTAACCACTGGGCTATCTCCCCAGCCCCATCCACAGGAATTTAAGAAGAGTTTTGATGGGAGGGAGGCCTAGGCAACCTGAGCTTATAAAAAGATCACTGGCAGTGATGGCCTCGACAAGCGACTTTGAAGGCACTAACCCTTTGTACAACAGTGTATCAAAAACAGACTAGCTGGGCGTGGTAGTTCATGTCTTTAATCCCAGGAGGCAGAGGTAGAAGGATAGGAGGATCATCATGAGTTCAAAGCCAACCTAAGACTACATAGTGAATTCCAGGTCAGCCTGGGCTAGAGTGAAACCCTACCTTGAAAAAAAAAAAAGACTGACTGGACTGTGGTTGTGGCTCAGTGGGTAAGGTGCTTGCCTGGCAGACATGAGGATGAGGTCCTGGGTTCAACTCCTCATACCACATGAAACAGGCATGGTGGTGCATATCTATAACCATAACACACAGGTGGAAGCAGGAAGATCAGGAGTTTGAGGTCATCCTCAACTACATGGTAAATTCAAGGCCAACCTGGGTTACATGAGACTATACCACACACACAAACACACACAAATACAGCCGGGCGTGGTGGCGCACGCCTTTAATCCCAGCACTCGGGAGGCAGAGGTGGGAGGATCGCCGTGAATAAGGCCACCCTGAGACTGTGTAGTGAATTCCAGGTCAGCCTGAGCTAGAGTGAGACCCCACCTCGAAAACCCCCAAAAAAAACTCTGTCATAGTGGGTGTGGCAGTCAGTATACACCTGGGATCAGAGCTCATCTGGAGGCTGAGGCAGGAGGATCACTCCAGTCTTTGGGGTCTAAGGCAGCTTGGACCAGCAGTGCTGAGGCTGATGAGGACTCCACTGCTCTAGGACAGGAGCTAAGCTCTGTTCAAAGCGGTCACGTTACTGTCAGTGTGCATATTAGGCTTTCATTAAGTGCCCCTTTTAAAATTATCTATCTTATTTATTTATTTATGAGAGAAAGAAAGAGGCAGACAGACAGAGAGAGAGAGAATGGGTGTGCCAGGGCCAGGGCCTCTAGCCACTACAAACAAACTCCAGACGCATGCACCACCTTGTCTGGCTTACGCGTGTACTGAGCAACCGAACCCAGGTCCTTAGGCTGTGCAGGCAAGTGCTTTAATCGCTGTGTCATCTCTCCAGCCCAAGTGTTCCTTTTTCTTTTTTAATTTTCACAATTTTTATTAACGTTTTCCATAATTATAAAAAATATCCCATGGTAATACCTCCCCCCACACACACTTTCCCCTTTGAAATTCCATTCTTCATCATATTACCTACCCCAAGTGTTCCTTTTATTAGCCATTTTATTTTATGTTATGTTATGTTACTTATTTATTTATTTTGGTTTTTCGAGGTAGGGTTTCGCTCTAGCCCAGGCTAAATAACCAGCTTAATAAATGCCTTACGTATATTGTGTGTCTATTTTTAATAGATAATAGCTGGTCTGAATTTAG
The DNA here is from genome assembly GCF_020740685.1 of Jaculus jaculus. Lineage (NCBI taxonomy): Eukaryota > Metazoa > Chordata > Mammalia > Rodentia > Dipodidae > Jaculus > Jaculus jaculus. The sequence goes on from NC_059109.1 coordinate 130,753,674, forward strand.
AGAAGTATGCAATGAATAGCTGTGGAATTAAACAACTCAGATACACTTGAAGACTTTCGCGAACCAGAAGTTTCTAATGCGAATCTTGTCACTCCTGGTTGACTCTGAACCTGGGATGGAGCAACCACCACCACAGAGGCTCCACTCTCTCCACCCAGCTGCCTCTGGCTTCTCAGCTCGCAAGGTTCCGTAGCCTCACATGCTTAGAATCCGGTGCAGCCACGTCTACTACCCAAGGAAGGGAGCTCAGATGCAGCCAAGCTGGGCCTGGAGGTGGAGCCTGTCACCCCAGCTGCTCAAGACAGCAAGTCAAAGCCAGCTCGAGATGCAGAATGATGCTACGAGACACTTTCTCGAGCTCTTGGTGTTCTGCCCCACTGACAAGGACTCAGCACTCAGAAACTTCTTCAGCATCTGAAGTGTCTCCAAGGCTTGTTCGGAAGAAACAACTGCCCTCTTCCGAGCACAGCATGTGTGACAACTTGGCAGACTCAGAGCTGGCCGCCCACCCGCCGAACCCACCGATCCTCAGCAACGCACTCTACCTGTTTGACAAGTATGCCTGTACCCATTCCTGACCAATTCTCCCCCACGACACATATACATGCATGTGCATACTATATTTATTTCTATTTCTTTAGAAAAGAGTTTGGCCAGACATAGTGGTGCACGTCTTTAATCCCAGTAATAGGAGGCAGAGGTAGGAGGATCACTGTGAGTTCAAGACCACCCTGGGACTACAAGGTGAATTCCAGGTCAACCCGGCCTAGAGTGAGACCCTACCTTGAAAAAAAAAAAAAGGCCTGGAGAGATGGCTTAGTGGATAAGCGCTTGCCTTTGTAGCCTAAGGACCCCAGTTCGAGGCTCAATATCCCAGGACCCACGTTAGCCAGATGCACAAGGGGGCGCACGTGACTGGAGTTCATCTACAGTGGCTGGAGGCCCTTATGCGCCCATTCTCTCTCTACTCTCTCTCTATCTGCCTCTTTCTCACTGTCACTCTCAACATAAATAAAAATAAACAAACTAAAAACAAATCAAAACAAAAGCCGGGCATGGTAGTTCACACCTTTAATCCCAGCACTCGGGTGGCAGAAGTAGGAGGATCATGGTGAGTTCGAGGCCACCCTGAGACTACATAGTGATTTCCAGGTCAGCCAGAGCTAGAATGATTCCCTACCTTGAAGAAAAAACAATTTAATTTTGCAACTTTCTTTGAAAGAAAAAGTCTGATGGTGTATGATGTGCATGCATGTTCCCATGTGTGGAGTGCATGTGTGTGTGGATCCCCAAGCACATGTGTGTGAGGCCAAATGTTGACATCAGGTGTTTTCACTTTACTGACACAGGGTCTCTCACCTGAACCCTGAGCTCACCAATTTGGCCAGTCTAGCTAGCCAGCTTGCCCCTCTCTTCCCCCTGAGTGCTGGGATTACAGACAGCCTGCCATGCCCACCTGGCACTCATGTGGGTGCTGGGGATTTGAACCCAGTCCTTCCGGGTACATAACAAGTGCTTTACCCACTGAGCCACCTCACTGGCCCCTGAAGGAACATTTTAACAAGATCTATGAGAATCCAAGCACCCACCCTTGGGTCCCACCCGATGAGAAATAAAAAGCAATCGTGCGCCACAGCTTCTCTTCTGGAGAAAACAAGACACTGGTTCCAACCTCTCCACACCTCAGTCAGCCTGGTTTCGTTTAGCTCCTCGTATGCTCTAGGACTTTTGCCTTGTTGCCCTCTGGAACACCCCAACCCATCACCCTTTTCTCCTACCACCTGCTCATGGGACCTTTCTTGGCCACTGTGGCTCAGGACACCCCTCTGTCTCCACCCTCCACCCTGCCAGCAATGCTCTTGAGCCTGGACGGCCCATCACTGCAATGTTCTTCAAACTTCAGTTCCACAAGAGCAGAAATGTATTCCATTAGAATTCATTCATTTATTCATTTGATGCAGGGTCTCACGTAGTCCCAGCTAGCCTCAAACACATTATATATAGCCAAGAATGACCTTGCACTTCTGATCCTCCTGCCTCTGCCTCCTTGGCTGCTAGGATTACAAGCAGACACCACCACACTTGGTTCACGTGGGGCTGGGTGTTGGGCCCAGGGCCCTGGACTCCCTAGTCAAGCACTCTATCCACTGACCTACATCCCTGGCCCACAAGGGCAGGAAGCTTTGTTTGTTCTCAGCATCGTTGCCCCCCCCCCACCTCAGTACCCAGCCCAGTAACTGGCACACATAACAATTTGCAAAGGGCAGGAAGAAAGAAAAGGGGGAAGGGAGGGCAGGAAGGGTGGGTCCTGGTACACTTCATATACACAAAAGCAGAGTGTTATCCCCCCCCCCCGGGCCGCACGCTGAAACACCGTCTGCGTGATGGAAGTGCGGCCTCCGGAACACTTCAGGTGACACAGTCCCTGAGAACAAAGCGTCTGTCTTGACCATCTGCGCTGTGCCCTGAGTCCAGAACCCTGTGCCACCTGCAGTAAGCACGCAGCAAGTCATTTGTTGAAATAATGAATGACGCCAGCTGAGAACTGAATGAATGAACACATGGGCTTGGCGGCGCTTTGATCCTGGGGGGCTGCCTGGGCCTGGAGCTTCTTCGAGGTGAAAATCCCGGGGACACCCGATATGTTGGCCTGAGGACATCCTGGCTCATGAAGGCCGCTGTCCACATCCAGACCCCCGGGGAAGGGAAAGCGTTTTCTGTGTGCAGACCTCTGAGGCTACCGGAGCAACAGTGGCCAGCAACTCACCAGGGGAACCCAGTACGTGTAGAGGGCGCCGAGCCGCATGTCAGGAACAAACTGGGAGCCGGCCAGCAGCAGGAAGTAGAGGTTGAAGAAATACTTGAACTGGTTGAACAGCACCTGCAGTGAGAGAGGAGGGGCAGTGAGGGTCGGCGTGGGAAAACGCCCCGCGTGGGAAAACCGCCCCGCGTGAGAACCGTGCGGCTCGCGCGACCGTCGCACAAGGCTCAGCCGCCCCGTCAGTGATCCGGAAACACACACGAGGGTGATCACATCAGCAGGAGTAACAGTGGTGCACACGGAAACAACAGGCCAAGGGCTGCGGTCGTTACTGGGCAGGCAAGCAACCGGAGAGGGACACGCTAGCATGTCAACGATGTCGAGGATAACTTGCTTCTTACGTGGCCCGGTGTGGGCAACCCAAAATGTTACTTAGGAGCGGGTTTTAGTGAGCCGTGCACAGCTGCAAGGTGGAAGACAAAAGCTGTGTCCGTGGTAGTTTCGTTTGTATGTACACACGAGTACATGGGCGTGCGGGCATGTCACAGGGAAATGCCGGGTGCCAAGCTTACTAGCTCTCTGCCTTCTTTCTGAAGAGGGGTCTCACTCTAGCCCAGGCTGACCTGGAACTCATTGTGTAGTCTCAGGGCGGCCTTGAACTCACAGCGGTCCTCCTACCTCTGCCTCCCAACTGCTGGGATTAAAGGCTGCCCTTGATATTCTTTAAAAATATTTTATTTTTATTTATTTATTTGTGAGAGAGAAAGATACAGAAATAGGCAGGAAGAGACAGAGAGAGAGAGAGAGAATGGGCACGCCAGGGCCTCCAGCCACTGCAAACAAACTCCAAATGCATGCACCCCTTGCGCATCTGGCTTACCTGGGTCCTTTAGCTTTGCAGGCAAACACCCCAGCCACTAAGCCATCTCTCCAGCCCCTGCCCTTGATATTTTCTTAAATTAAATTATTTGCATGTGTTTGTGTTTATACAAGTATACCAGGGTGTTTTACTGCTGCAAACGTACACCAGACACTTGCATCACTGTTTGCATCTGGCTTACACGGGTGGCTTGAGACTTGAACCTGGACCAGCAGGCTTTAACCACCGAGCCATCTTCCCAGCCACCCATGACAGAATTCTCACACGATAAAAGAAAGCTTTAGGATCTGATCCTGGGTTCTAGCCCAGTTCCTACTGCCCCCATGAGCCCTGGGAATGAGGAGGATACCACATGGCTGGTTTGCGCCAATGAGCGATGAGAAGAAGATTCCAGGTCTATGAGGCAAAGGCAGGCAGAGGGGCATCGCCATTACACCTCTTGCCCCATCATGAACTCCGGTGTCACGTGTTTCAGATAGCATCACTGCTTGCGGGCGGGGGGGGGGGGGGGGGGGGGCGGACTGTCCTCCAGACTTCCTGTGAGGGAAAATACACCTTTCCTTAAGATAATGGAGACTTGGGAGCCAAGGATGCACCTCAGGGGAAGAGTGCGTGACGGGCAGGCACAAGGCTCTGCGTTCTACCCCTTAGCATCTCTGCCTCACAGAAAAGAGGTGATGGGGCATTGTGCTGTGTTTTACAGCAGCTAGCACTGAATACAGTCAAAGGCACTCCTTTCTTTTTTTCTTGTGGGGCAGAATCTCACTCCGGCCCAGGCTGACCTAGCACTCCCAACATTCCTCCTACCTTAACCTCCCGAGTGCTAGGATTAAAGGCATGCACCACCACCTTCACGTGTCAAAATCATTTCTAAAAAAACAGTCTCACTGAAGTTGGTTGTGGTGGCATATGTCCCAAAAGTCTGGTGGCAGAGATAGGAGCATAGCCATGAGTTCAAGGCCAGCCTGGGCTACAGAGTGAGTTCTAGGTCAACCTGGGCTAGAGTAAGACCCTACTTCAAATGTGTGTGTGTGTGTGTGTGTGTAAGTAAAGTGACTGGTGTGTGTTCAGAGGCTATGCTGAATAAAAAGTAATAAACATGTAATTAGCATGTGTAATGGAGGAAGGTTTTCTGAACACATGTCCATGGGTTTTTGTAAAGTCATCTGACAGCATTAGGACTCTAGAGAAATTAATTAGCAAAACTGTTAATGGTGGGCTGGAGAGATGGCTTAACAGTTAAAGGTGTTTGCCTACAAAGCCAAAGGACCCAGGTTCAATTCCCCAGGACTCACGAAAGCCAGATAGATGCACAAGATGAAGCACGTGTTGGGAACTTATAAGGATCAGCTGGAGGCCTCATGTGCCCATTCTCTAGCTTCCTCTTTCTCCCTCCCTCTCTCTCTCAAATAAATGAATAAAAATAAAATATTTCTTAATACGTTAATGTAAAGTCACACTCTATATGGTAGGATTCATTTTTCTCTTTAGATTTTGATTTTCTAATTCTCACGCTCTGAGTATGTGTTTCATGATGATAAGGCCAAGAGAAACTGATAATTGCCTTTTATGATGTATGAACTTTATCTCATGAGCATACTGGTCACATTCCCCTCGGATTGCACTCTGCTGTTACCTCTCCACCATCCACACACTGACTCTCTCTCCCTCTCAACACTTTCGTTATGATGCTCAGTCCCCCCAAACACCGTTTCCACTCTTAAGCCCAATGTACCAAACGAACAAGAAATTATTCTGGTAGGTAGAACGGCACGGCGCTGGGGGAGGAGGCGGTCCGCTCCAGGTCTCAAGTCAGGGGAGACAAATGATCATGGGCTAAAGTGACCAGGTTAAGACAAAAGGTAACAAAATCTACCAAGGGGGACCTCCGTCGGCTAAGACCAGTATGACTGCATACATTTAAGGGAGAGGAGGGAGCTGAGGGACCCAGCACATACATACCCCTGGCAGAAAGGTGAAGAAATTGTACTTCTGATTGTTGATGACATTTCGAGGATACCGCTGGTCCCTCTTCTCGGGGTGACCCAACCAGACAGTACGGGGCCTGGGCTCCCCTCCACCACAGCATCTCAGCCACTCACAGCACCTGCGGAAAGACATGCCCACAGCATCAGGGCCACGCCCACACCATCTCGATCATGCCTACACAGCTAGAGCAATCGGGCATCTGCCCAAGCAAGGCACTCACATGAGGCCACACCAATGCCATCAAGGCCACGCCCACATCTGCCAACTGTCTTCACAATGCCAGGTTAGGAGCGCAGCCAAGAAGGGGGTGTCACATTCAAGTGAGATGGAAAGACAGAGAAGTGCCTAAGAAACAGTACTCCCACCAAAAAATATTTCGTCCCACACCCAAATTATTTCAAAGAGCAGCATTGGGAACTGGAGAGATGGCCCAGCAGTTAAGGCGCTTAGCTGTAAAGCCTAACCACCCAGGTTCGATTCCCCAGTACCCATGTAAGCCAGATACACAGGATGACGCATGCATTTGGAGTTTGTTTGGCTAGAGGCCCTGGGGCACCCATTCTCTCTCTCTCTCTCTGTCTATATCTCTCTGCTTGCAAGTAAATAATTTTTTAAAGCAGCTTTATAAACTGGGTGTGATGGTACATCCTTTTAAGCCCAGCACTTAAGAGGCAGAGGTAGGAGGATCACCATGAGTTCGTTGGAGGCCACCCTGAGACTACAGAGTGAATTTCAGGTAGCTTGGACTGGTGAGACCCTACTTTGGGGGGAAAAAAAATTAAGCAACATTCACTTAAAAATAAAAAGACTGGATAGCAGGGCGTGGTGGCACACGCCTTTAATCCCAGTACTCAGGAGGCAGAGGTAGGAGGATCGATGTGAGCTCAAGGCCACCCTGAGACTACACAGTGAATTCCAGGTCAGCCTGGGCTAAAGCAAGACCCTACCTTGAAAAAATAAAAATAAAAAGTAAAAAGATTGGAACCTGAGGAAATGGCTCAGTGGTTAAAGGTACTTGCTTGCAAAGCCTGCCAGCCTGTGTTCAACCCACGTTCAAATCCCCAGTACCCATGTAAAGCCAGATGCACAAAGTGGTGCATTCATCTGGAGTACATCTGCACTGGTGAGAAGCCCTGGCGCACCCATTCTCTCTCTCTCTCTTTTTGCAAATAAATAAAAACACCTAAAAAAAAAAAAAAAAAAAAAAAAAAAAAAAGCCCAGGCATAGTGGCGCACACCTTTAATCCCAGCACTCAGGAGGCAGAGTTAGAAGGATTGCTGTGAGTTCGAGCCCACCCTGAGACTACATGGTGAATTCCAGGTCAGCCTGGACCAGGGTGAGACCCTAACTTGAAAAAAAAAAAAAGAAAAGAAAAGAAAAGAAAAAGAAAAAAAATGATTGGGGGATCAAGATACGGCTTAGTGGTTAAGGTGCTTGCCTGCTAAGCCTAAGGATCCAGGTTCAACTCCCCAGAACCCACGTAAGCCAGAAACACGAGGTGACACATGCGCACGAGGTGGTGCATGCATCTGGAATTCAACTACAGTGGGTAGAGGCCTGGGCATGCCAATTCTCCCTCTCCCTCCCTCCCCCCCCCCTGCCCGCTTTCTCTTGGGGAAAAAAAAAAGATTGGGCTAAGGAGATAGCTCAGCAGATAAAGAGTGCTGCTGCAAACATGAGCACCTGAGAGGGCCTGTGACTGCTCAAGTTCAATTCCCCAGGACCCACCTAAAACAGCAGGGTGTGGCCACACATGTCTGTAACCCAGACCTATGGAGAACGGAGACCAGAGACTCTCTGGGGCTCACCAAAACCCATTCATTCCATACCTGCAAGAGCACCAACACACACACGTGCACACAGCCACACCCACACACCACACACACAACCACACCCACACACCACCAAACACACCACAGATGCAAACTCATAAAGATAAAAATCAAAAAGTTAGCCAGGCATGGCGGCGCAAGCCTTTAATCCCAGCACTCAGGAGGAGGGAGGTCGCCTTGAGTTCGAGGCTAGTCTGGGACTACAGAGTGAATTCCAGGTTAGCCTGGGCTAGAGTGAGACCCTACCTCGAAAAACCAATAAGATAAAATACAAGGGTTAAATATAAAAAGTAAATATACGCCAGGCACGGTGGCGCACGCCTTTAATCCCAGCACTCAGGAGGCAGGGGTAGGAGGATCACTGTGAGTTCAAGGCCACCCTGAGACTACATAGTGAATTCCAGGTCAATCTGGGCTAGAGTGAGACTCTACCTCGAAAAAGAACCAAAAGAGTAAATAAATAGAAAGTAGATGTATTTCAGTAAGCCTTTTTTTTTTTTTTCAGATGAGAGGGGAGTCCAGCACAAAGCAGCCAAGGTGGCCAGCGTGTCTGTACGTCCCACCTTGACCCGCGTGGGTCTTCTCTCACAGTGGAGGCTTCACCGTGATCGTTACATAAAGGCAGAGGAGACCTTCTCTCCACCCCCAGCTCTCCTTTTAAGAAAACACTGAAGGCGAAGCCGGAGAGGCAATGACATCTCACAGCCCGGAAGAACCTGGAGTTCGGCCAGCACGCCAGCTGTGGGCACACTGACCCCAAGTGCCACGCTAGCCCAGTTCTCCCCAGAGGGCGGGTCAACAGCACCAACGCACCAGCGCCCAGCAGCAGGTCACCTCACAACAAGGCAAGGTGGCACCTGGACGCCGCGCCACGGGCAAACGCTCCAGGAGAGCTCGTGCACACGGCGCCTGGAGACGCATAAGCCCCTGCCCCCGACCACCACCCACCACCACCGCTGCGACGAAGTTGCCCCCGGGCTGAACTGCTCGCTGCACTGCCCCAGCCGGGAGGGAGAAGATCCCGGACTGCCAGCACCCTGGGGTGTCACCAACTGACCTGGAAACAACCAGACATAGCAGCTATAACTCACATCATTGTTCATCCTCTGTGGACCCTCCTTCTCTTCCTCCTGCAGATCCGACCTGGGAGGGACTCTGAGGTCCAAAGCTATCGCTGAGCAGGCCAGTAAACTGCCTGCTCAGCCGCTCAAAATCTCCAAGATGAAAGACAATGCCCTCTCTCTCTCTCCCTTAAAAATAGCATCTTCATTCCAGTAAAGGGATGCTGGGCGGAGCGTGTTCCAAGACAGACAGGTGTCATAGCCAGGAACTCACTCCTGCTGGCCACTCTCTTAAGTTGTTCAAAGGACAGATACACGCACGCACGCGCACATGAGCGCGCCTACAGGAGGCCAAGTTCTCCCCGCTCCCACATGCAGGAAAAACTGTCACACTAGCCAAGTGTGAATGCTGAGACAGTGTGACATGAGTTCAAGAAGCAAGGAAAAGCCGGGCGTGGTGGTGCACGCCTTTAATCCCAGCACTCGGGAGGCAGAGGTAGGAGGAGCGCCGTGAGTTCGAGGCCACCTTGAGACTCCATAGTGAATCCCAGGTCAGCCTGAGCTAGAGTGAGACCCTACTTCAAAAAACCAAAAAAAAAAAAAAAAAAAAAAAAAAGAAGCAGAAGGAAGGAGATGGAGGAAGGAAAGGAAAGTAGAAATGGTTCGTCTGACAGACAGCAGATGTGCAGAACCCTTCCCAAGGGTTAGGACCAACTTCTCTGACAACCAGCATATCTCTCCCCACCTTACAATGATCCTATAGCAATACATGTAATGTGGGACTTGGGGAGATGCCTCAACTGTTAAGCTCACTTGCTTACAAAGCCTGCCAGCCCAGGTTCAATTTCTAAGCCATGCATGTAAGTTGAACACACACACACACACACACACACACACACACACAATGGTGCAAGTATCTGCTGTTTTTGCAGTGGCAAGAGACTCTGGTCTGTCCATGTGCAAATAAGCAAATTTAAATAGATTCATATACATACATACATAAATGAACATGAATTCAGAGAGTCACATCCACTGTCTGTACAAGATTTTTCTGTATTTTGGAAAAAGATTCCATGCATCAAGCAATCACATGGGGAGGGGATATGATGGAGAATGGAATTTCAAAGGGTAATATGGGGGGAGGGAGCACATTACCATGGGATGTTTTTTATAATCATAGAAAATGTTAATAAAAATTGAGAAAAAAAAGAAAAAAGAAATCAAAAAATAAGAATAAATACAAATGGCCAGTTAAAAGCAATCACAGTAGCCTATTCATCACTGACCGACAGAAGCATTCGCAGACACAATGGGGAAGGCGGACCAGGAATGTTCACTAACTACAGCACCCACAGCACTTTCATTTTGTTTTTTTTTTTTAAGTTTTTTTCCAGGTAGGGTCTCGCTCGCCCAGGTTGACCTGGAATTCACTATACAGTCTCAGAGCGGCCTCGAACTCACAGCGATTCTCCCTTTGCCTCTCCAGTGCTGGGATTAAAGGCGTGTGCCACCACGCCCAGAATACTCATTGTGCTTTTGAGATGCCAGAAACAAGCCTGACCTCTCTTCAAAGGGAGACAAGTCAACTAAACCAGGGATCGTCCACCAAGTGGAGCTCCCCAGAAGCCTTGAAAGAATGAGACAGGACAGGGCTCCGTAGTCAAGACATGCTAGCTGGAAGAGCAATGGACTAAAAGGTATATGTGGGGGCTGGAGAGTTTGCTCAGTGATTAAGACACTGCCTGCAAAGCCTAAGGATCCAGGTTCAATTCCCCTGGACCCACATAAAGCCAGAGGCACAAGGTGGTGCATGCATCTGGAGTTGTTTGCAGTGGCCAGAGGCCCTGGTACGCCCATATTCATTCCCCCCCCAAATAAATAAATGATATTTTTAAAGGGCGTATGCGAGCCAGACATGGTGGCACATACCTTTAATCCCAGTGCTCTGTCAGAGGTAAGAAGGTCACCATGAGCCTGAGGCCACCCTGAGACTACAAAGTGAATTCCAAGCCAGCCTGGCCAGAGTGAGATCCTGCTTCGAAAGCCAAAAAATATGTATATATTATAATTTTTTTTTTAAAAAAGGAATATGCAGAGTGGTTCCTTGCACAAAATCAAGCACAGAGACTGGGGAGACGGTTTGGAGAGTAAGATCACTTGTTATGCACCCCCACAGGAAGCCTGTGGCCCCAGTTGTGAGGGGCTCTAGGTTTGGTGAAAGACTGAGTCTCAAGAAAAAAAAAAAAGCTGAAGAGCTACAGAGAACAGCTGCCATTCTCCTCTGGCCTCCAAACACAAGTGTGTGCGTGCGCACGCACACACACACACACACAGCAAGAGGATACACCTGCAAACACGCGCATGCACAGGAAATCTCCATTTGGGAAACAGGAAGTAGAAGGACCTTACCCTGGATGTTCATTAATAACATTTGCATTTTTTAATAAATATGCTATTTATTTATTTGCAAGCACAGAGAAACAGAAAGAATAGGTGTGCTGAGGCCTCTAGCCACTGCAAACGACTTCTAGATGTCTGCACCACCTTGTGAATCTGGCTCTAAGGGGGTACTGGGGATTCAAACTTGAGTCATTAGGTTTTGCAGGCAAATGCCTTAACCACTGCACCATTTTTTCAGCCCAACATCTGCTTTTTGGGTTTTTTTTTGGGGGGGGGTTCAAGATAGGGTCTTGTTCTAGCCCAGGCTGACCTGGAATCACTACATATTCTCAGGGTGGCCTTGAACTCATGGCAATTCTCCTACCTCTGCTTCCCAAGTGCTGGGATTAAAGACGTGCACCACCACGCCCGGCTAAAGATTTGTTTGGTGGTTTTTTGTTTTTTTTTTTTTTTTTTTGGTTTTTCAAGGTAGGGTCTCACTCTGGTCGAAACTGACCTGGAATTAACTCTGTAGTCTCAGGGTGGCCTCGAACTCATGGCGATCCTCCTACCTCTGCCTCCCGAGTGCTGGGATTAAAGGTGTGCGCCACCACGCCCAGCTAAACATCTGTATTTTTTACATTGCATGGGTATTGCCTATCAGACTAAATATGCTCTTCAGTTAAGTTCACTATGGCAAGGAAGGGCCCATTGATGAAGTGCCCATCTACTAACACAAAGTGCTATTCTAGCCCAGCCTGGTGCCACACACCTGTAATCACACCACAGAAGAAAGCGACAGAGCATCACAAATGAAAGATCAAATTGGGCAATATGGACTGGAGAGATGGCTTCACGGTTAAGGTGCTTGCCTGCAAAGCCAAAGGACCCAGGTTCGATTCCCCAAGACCTATGTAAGCCAGATACACAAGGTAGTACAAGTGTCTGGAGTTCCTGTGCAGTGGCTAGAGGCCCTGGCGTGCCCATTCTCTCTTTGCCTGCTTCTCTCTCTGTCTGTCGCTCTCAAATAAATAAATATAATAAAAGTATTTTTAAAAGGAAAAATTAAAATCAAAGTTCTATTCCAAACACTGACACAAGAGCCTGCTTTCTCCGACACAGCGTCACTGCCACAGGGCTACGCCTTTGGCACAGGGTCTGGGGGCTCGGCGGGCTGAGCAGGCGTAATTAGCTCTCTTCATCAGCGTGCTTTTCACCGCGCTCATTTGCTTTCGACCTGCACTGGATAAGAGCTACACAATTTCACTGTAGGTTGATTTGCCTTCTGGGTAAACAGTATTTACTAAACACTCTGTAGTAACAAGGCAAGTAACCGTAGCTTCCTTCTGTCGTTATGACTCATTCACCAAATATCCCGAAGGCTCGCGCTACCCAAAATGCTCAGCAAGGCACTGGGCACCGGGCACTGGGCACTGGGGAGCGAACAAGACAGCCAAGGTCTCCCTCTGGCGCAGTTCACTGTCTACTGGAGGGAAAGCCAGGAACAACCCAAGCTGGGCATGGTGGCGTACACTTGGAGTCCCAGCACACAGGAGGCTGAGGCAGAAGCATCTTGAGTCTGAGGCCAGCCTGGGCTAAATAATGACTCTGAGGCTAGCTTACGTTACATAATGAGACTGAGTCTCAAAAAACTTCACCGTGCCCAGTGTACTGGCACACCTCTCTAGTCTCAGCACTTGGGAGGCAGAGGTTGAAGGATTACTGTGAATTCAAGGTCAGCCTGAGATAACACAGTGAGTTTCAGTTCAGCATGGGCTAGAACGCAACCATGCCTCGAAAAAGAGAGAGAGAGAGAAGTTAAAAAAAAAAAAAAAAAAAAAAACTGCCCAAAAGAAAAAAGGTCCAGGGCTAGAGAGAGATAGCTGAGCAGTTAAGGCACTGCTTGTCTACAAAGCTTAAGGACCCCATGACCCAAGTAAGCCAGACGCACAAGGTGGCGCACGTTTCTGGAGTTTATTTGCAGTGGCAGGAAGCCCTGGCATGCCCATTCTGTATCTGCCTCTTTCTGTTAAGTAAATGAATTAAATATTTTTTAAAAAAAAAGAAAGAGAGAGAGAGAGAGGGCTGGAGACGTGACTTGGCAGTTAAGGCACATGCTTGCAAAGCCTAACGACCTAGGTTCAATTGTACAGGCTCCACACAAAATAAATCTTTAAATCTTTAAAAAGATATATAAATAAATAAATAAAAATAAAGAGAGAGAGAAAAGAGGGCTAGAGAGATGGCTGAGCAGTTAAGGCACTTGCCTACAAAGCCTAAGGACCCATGTTCGACTCTCCAGATCCCATGTAAGCCAGACGCACAAAGGCGAGGCAAGCACAAGGTTGTACATGAAGTTTGATTGCAGTGGCTGAGGCCCTGGTGTGCCAATTCTCTCCCTCCCCCACCTCCTCTAAATTAAAATAAATTTAAATCTCAGTACTCAGGAGGCAGAGGTAGGAGGATCACAGTGAGTTCGAGGCCACCCTGAGATTACAGAGTGAATTTCAGGTCAGCCTGGGCTAGAGTAAAACACTACGTTGAAAAACCAAAAACCAAAAAATAAAATAAAATAAAATAGCCCATGAAAACAAAGCTAAAGGCAAGACGGGAAGTCAGGAAGGAGCATACACATGGCCACGCCACATGCACACATGGCCACTCCACATGCACACATGACCACACCACATGCACACATGGGCACGCCACATCCACACATGACCACACCACATACACACATGACCACACCACATGCACACATGATCACACCACATGCACACAGTACACAGAGATACACACAAGCAAGACCAAAATAATAATCTTGAACATTTTTTGCTTGGGTTTTCTTTTTCTTTATATTTGTGTGTGTGTGTGTGTGTGTGTGTGTGTGTGTGCACATGCGCTTGGGAGCAGCCAACTCTACTACTGCAAGTGAGTATCTGTCCAGCTCTTTACGTGGGAGGCTGGAGAACTAAACCTGGGCTAACAGGTTTTACAAGCAGCTGCCTTTAACCACTAGGCCACCTCCCCAGCTCCACGGGGGATTTTCTTACAGTTTGATTCTCAAATCCTCCTCTGCTGACCAGCCATGCCCTGGTCTCAAGCACCAGGTGGACAAGCAAAGAGAAGAAAACCGTGGGGGGACAGGCCTGGGGCGATGCTTCCAGAAGGCAAGTGTGTAACAGAAGCTGCGCTCCCAGCTCCCGGCTCCCAGCAACCCCACGGTCAACAGACACTCCGAAACGTTTGCTTAGGCTTGGGGCTGCAGCTCAGCAGTAGCATGGGCGAGGCCCTGGGCTCCATCCCAAGCAGGACAAGCAAAAAGGAACAAAACAAACAAAGAAAAGCAAATCTGGTCTCTTCCCAAAAAGGAAGTCGCCCTGGGCTCCCCCTGGAATTTCAGGACTGTTCTCTCTAGACAGGGACTGGCAAAATCCAAACCTTCATGGGCACTGCGCCGCTGCATAAAATAACTAACACGAGAGGTTCTGGGACTGGGCACACCCAGGTCCTGCCAGGCTATGTACCTACTCACAGCTGGCACTTTCAAAAAATTATCAATGTGTATGTGTGTGTGTGTGTGTGTGTGTGTGTGTGTGTGTGTGTATGTGTGCCTCCTGTGACTGCAAATGAAAACCAAATGCATGTGCCACTTTGTGTTGGGATTTACATGGGTGCTAGGAAATCAAACCCAGGGTGACAGGCTTGGAAAACAAGTACCTTTAACCACTGAGCCATCTCACAAACCAGGCCATGTGATTCTTAAAGACAAAGATGAGCTGGGGGTGTTACTGGCACACTCCTTTAATATTACCCAGCACTCAGAAGGCTGAGGTAGGAGGATTCGAGAGGCCAGCCTGAGACTACAGAGTGAGTTATTGGGCTACAGCATGACCCTACATTTAGAAAAAGAAAAAGAAAAAGAAAAAGAAAAAGAAAAAGAAAAAGAAAAAGAAAAAGAAAAAGAAAAGAGGGGAGGGGAGGGGAGGGGAGGGGAGGGGAGGGGAGGGGAGGGGAGGGGAGGGGAGGGGAGGGGAGGGGAGGGGAGGGGAGGGGAGGGGAGGGGAGGGGAGAGGAGGGGAGAGGAGAGGAGAGGAGAGGAGAGGAGAGGAGAGGAGAGGAGAGGAGAGGAGAGGAGAGGAGAGGAGAGGAGAGGAGAGGAGAGGAGAGGAGAGGAGAGGAGAGGAGAGGAAAGAAAAGAAGAGGAAAAGAAAAGAAAAGAAAATGCCAGCTGGACGTGGTGTCTCACACCTAAATCTCAGCACTCAAGAAGCTGACCCAGGAGGATCGCCCAAAGTTCAAAGCCTGCCTGGGTTAAACAGTGCGTTCCAGGTCAGCCTGGGCTAGAGTGAGAACCTGCCTCAACCTCTTTCTTCACATCCACCATCTCCAAAAAAATATGAAAGAAAATACTGGGAATGATGACGCATGCCTTTAATCCCAGCACACAGGAGGCAGAGGTAGGAGGATCATCGTGAGTTCAAGGCCACCTTGAGAAGCACATAGTGAATTCCAGGTCAGCCTGGGCGAGACCCTACCTCAAAAAACAGAAATAAATAAAGAAGAAAAAAATAAAGGTGGGGAGGGAGGCGGGAAGGAGAAAGGGAGGGAAGGAGAGAAATGCCAAAACTGGAACAGAAATCCGTGGATGGAGGAAAGACTCTTGGAGAC
The DNA here is from genome assembly GCF_020740685.1 of Jaculus jaculus. Taxonomy (NCBI): domain Eukaryota; kingdom Metazoa; phylum Chordata; class Mammalia; order Rodentia; family Dipodidae; genus Jaculus; species Jaculus jaculus. The sequence goes on from NC_059109.1 coordinate 130,769,248, forward strand.
CAAAGAAATAAAACCAGGCACTGCAGGGCATGCTCAGTATGCATCAGCCCTGAGGTGCCTCCCTCCCCATGAATATCCCCAGTCCTCCCTCTCTTGTGCATGAGAAAACATGGGAAGGGACAGAGCCAGACTGACCAAGGGCCACCAATTTTCACCACAGTTTGACCATGTCACCCCACTGTAGAATGAGGGAACCCTTTGAGCTGCCAGACAGAAAGCCAAAGGACAGAGGCCAAGCAAGGTCTCGTCAGGCAGGCTGGAGAGATGGTTTAGCCTTGCCTGCCAAGGACCAAGGTTCGATTCCCCAGGACTCACATAAGCCAGATACACAAGGTGGTGCATGCATATGGAGTTCGAATCTGCAGAGGTTAGAGGGCCTGGCATAGCTATTCTCTCCCTCTATCTGCCTGTCTATCTATCTGCCTCTCTCTCTCAAGTAAATCAAAAAAAAAAAAAAAAAAAACCCAAAAATTAAGATTTCATCAGGTGTCCCCATTGACACTGCCCTGTCCCCTCTCTTCTCTCCCAGCCTTGCCATGTGGCCAGCATAACCTCTGAACCCCCATGGCCCATGCTTCAGCATCTATGAGCTGCCCACAGTAGCTCTTTCCTGTTCAAAACCAGGAGTAGGCACGTATCATGGCTCCTACCTGTCATGCCGGCACTCAGGTTGATCGGTCCAGGGGAGACTACAGACACCTGGTCTTACACCACCGTCACCCACACCCCCTCCAACAGCTAGACCCACTGAGCAGGAGCACCACACCCATCTTCCAGACAGGGGAACTCACTTGCTCAGAGCCATACAGCCATTAAGTGGAAGAGCCTGAACATGAACCGCAATAGTCTGGCTTCTATCCACACAAGCGATCAGAGCAGCCAGCCGCCTCCACTGGGAACCTCCTCCTTCCCCGGCTCCCCTGGAGCCACAGCTATGGCCGCCTCTCATCTCAGGTGGGGCCTTGGCACAAAGGAGCCTCAGGAAGCCACACGAAGCCAGGCACGGTGGTGCACACTTGTAATCCTAGCATTTAGGAGGACAAGGCTAAAGCTGGAGGAACAGGAGTTTGAGATTAGCCTGGGCTACATGAGACCCTGTCTTAGAAAACAGCCGAGCATGGTGACACACGCCTTGAGTTCAAGGCCACCCTAAGACTACACAGTGAATTCCAGGTCAGCCTGGGCTACAGTGAGACCTACCTCAAAAAACTAAAAGAAGAAAGAGAGAGAGAGAGAGAAAGGAAAGAAGGAAGGAAGGAAGGAAGGAAAGAAGGAAGGAAGGAAGGAAGGAAGGAAGGAAGGAAGGAAGGGAGGGGGAGGGAGCGAGGGAGGGAGGGAGGGAGGGAAGAAAGAGAGAAAGAAAGAAGGAAAAGAAAAAAACAAAGCAAAAAGTGGCCCAAAGCCGAGCGAGATGGTACACACCTTTACTCCCAACACTCAGGAGGCAGAGGTAGTAGGATTGCTGTGAGTTCAAGGCCATCCATAGTGAATTCCAGGTCAGCCTGGGCTAGAGGGAGACCCTACCTGGAAAAACCAAAAATAAAAATAAAATAAAATGAAGTGGCTCAAGTGTCTTATAATATTCAGTTCCTGTGAGGCAAGGGGCCCTGGCATGCCCATAAACACAAACATGTGTAAATAAAAAAATAAAACCTCTATCTCGCTCTGCTTGCAGATAAATTAATAAAAATTATTTTTTGTTTATTTTTATTTACTTATTTGAAAGCAACAGACAGCGAGAAAGAGAGACACAGAGAAAATGGGCGCGCCACAGCCTCCAGCCACTGCAAATGAACTCCAGACGCGTGCGCCCCCTTGTGCATCTGGCTAACGTGTGACCTGGGGAACCGAGTCTCGAACCAGGGTCCTTAGGCTTCACAGGCAAGCACTTAACCGCCAAGCCATCTCTGCAGCCCTAAAAATTATTTTAAGAAAGAAAGAAACCTGGGAGACTGGAAGGCAGTGACCTGAGGGCTGTATGAGCTTGGCCTGACTCTGTGATCCCTGCAAACCTCGTTTTCCTGGGAAATGGAGTAACATCAGTGATCAGAGCACATGACAAGACGACCCATTCGTACACCTAGGAGGGTCGCTGGCCCCTAAGGCTCCAGCAAAGGTCCCCCAGAATCTTCCAAGAACACGGCACCTGTCTCTACGCAGGAGCTCCTGCAGCAGGAAGTGGCCTCCACGGCCAATGCTGAGTCCTCGGTGCTAAAACTGTCAGAGACAAGTTTGTTGCGTGGTAAATATTTACAGACTTCGTGAATGGATGAGTCACAGGACATACTTTTAGTCTGCACACTATAAATTCCCGGTAACGTTGGGGTGACCGTGAGAAGGCTGGAAGTCTGAACGCCCTTTCAATTGCTGGCAGCGTCGCGAGGCCACAGCTGGGATCTTCAAGCACTGCCTTTCTCTGGAACGGTGTCATAAACTACTGAGTGGCTCCTGGCTGGGCCAGCTCATCCAGCCAGTGAGACGGTGACGCCTCCTACCTGGGCCTCCCTGACTCTCCCCTTGTTTGCTTTGGAGTGACTGCGGTGAAGGCCAGAATTCACCGTGAAAACACTAGTCAACTTGTGAACATCTGGGGCGCTGGTTCACTGAACTAGAAACATGATGGAGCCTTTTTCCCATAGTGCTAGGAACAGACCTGGAGCCTTGTTCATGCTAAACACAGATCTGCACCCACAGCCTCTGAAGTGCCATTTTATATAAAATGTCATCTGGGGACTGGAGAGATGGTTCACCAGTTAAAAGCACTTGTTGCACAAACATGGGTTGCTGAGTTCGATCCCCAGGACTTGAGTGTTCATCTTGGGTCTCTAGCCACTTGGCTGAAGGAGGTGTCGCTGGGGCCAGATCCTGGAGCCCAGTCCTAAGGTATAAGAGCGGAGTCTGAGCTCGGGGGTTGGGGAGGGAGTGCCCACTGCTGGCAGCTTTTGATTTGTATGGGCTATTTGGTTGTTTCTCTGCTTGGATATATGGAAACAGCTCCTTCTGCCACCGATGGAACTCACTCGGATCTATAAGCCTGAAATCAATCCCTCCTCCCCTAAACTGCACCTGGTTTGGATGTTCATCCCAGCAACATGGAGCTGTCTACTACAACATACTTCTATCACAGCACACGAACCGCCCACATGGGGGAAGAAGAAGACAGTATCAGGCTGGCTCTGCCCGCCCCCACCGAAAAAAAAAAAAAGAAAACTTTTTTTCATCTTAATTCTTACTTTAATGGCTTTACTTCCAAATACAGTGACATTCAGAGTCCTGGGGGTTAGGGGACAGAACACAGTCCTCAAATGTTCTCTGCTAATAGTTCAAAGCTTCCCTGGAACCAAGCATGGAGGCACAGGCCTGTAACTGCTCCTATTCAGGAGGCTGAGGCAGGAGGAGCACAAGTTCAAGGACAGGCTGGGCTACAAAGTGAGTTCCAGGAGCTGGAGAGATGGCTCAGCAGTTAGACGCTTGCTTGCAAAGCCTTCCAGTGCAGGTTCAATTCCCCAGCACTCAGGTAAAGCCACACGCACAAAGTGGCATATTTGAATAGTTTATTTGCAGTGGGAAGAGAACATAGTATGCCCAATCTCTCTTTATCCCTTTATTTCTCTCTCAAATAAATAAATATTTTTAAAAAAAAAAGTGAGTTCCAAACCAGCCTAGGAAAATTAGGGAGATCTTGTTTAAAAATAAAAAGGGCAGATGTACAAGGTAGCACACACATCTGGAATTCATTTACAGTAGCTGGAGGCCCTGGCGTATACCATTCTCTCCCCCTCCATCTCTCTCAAATAAATAAATAAAGGTAGCCAGGTATGGTGGAGCACACCTTTAATCCCAGCACTCGGGAGGCAGAGGTAGGAGGATCACTGTGAGTTTGAGGCCACCTCGGGACTCCATAGTGAATTCCAGGTCATCCTGGACTAGAGTGAGACCCTACCTCAAAGAAAAAAAAAAAAGGTCTCAGTGAGGAAGCTGAGGGCAGTACATGCTACTTGCTCAGCCAGCTCTTTCCTTCTATTTTTTTTTTCTTTTTTTTTTTGGTTTTTCAAGGCAGGGTTCAAAAACTAACTAAATAAAAAGGGCTGGGGAGCTGATTCAGTGGTTAAAGTGCTTACCTGCAAAGCCTAATAACCCAAGTTTGATTCCCCAGTACCCACCTAAAGCCAGATGCACAAAGTGGCACATACATCTGGAGTTCATTTGCAGCAGCTAGAGGCCCTGGTTTTCCCATTCTTTCTGTCTGTCTGATTCTGTTTTCAAATAAATGAATGAATGAATGAATATTTTAAATATTTTATTTATTCGTTTATTTATTTGACAGAAAGAGAAAGAGTCAGATAGAATGGGTACACCACAGCTTCCAACCATTGCAAACAAAATTCCAGGCAGAGGTAGGAGGATCAAGACTACATAGTGAATTCCAGGCCAGCCTAGGCTACAGCTAGACACTACCTCGAGAAACAAAATATAAAAAGAATCCCCAGGGGCCGGAGATATGGCTCAATAGTTAAAGGCACTTGTTTGCAAAGCCTGATGACCTGGGTTTGATTTCCCACATAAAGCCAGATGCACAAAGTGGTACATGCACCTGGCATTCATTTACAGTGCCAGGAGGCTCTGGCATGACCATACACACACGCATTCTCCTCCCCCCCCATCTCTTTCTCTCTCTCTCTCTCCTTCCCTCCCACTTTTTCTCCTTCTCAAAACAAAAAAAAAAAAAAATTTTTTTTTAAAGACTTCCCAGCCTAGCGGGACTAGAGAAAGGGTTCACTGGGCAAAGCCCTTGCCACGAAGCCTGAGGGCCTGAGTCCAGCTCCCCAGAACCCACACGTGGCAGCGCGTCGATAATCCCAGTGGTCATGAGCCAGCTTGCTTGCCTACGGTGGCAAATAAGAGGCCCTGTCTCCAAGAAAGTGGAAGCTGAAGAGTGACCCTTGATGTCGTCCCCTGACCTCTACACGCATACTGTGGTACAGGCACACACACAAACACACACACACACACACACACACAAAATTATATATATATTGGGCTGGAGGGATGGCTTAGCGGTTAAGGTGTTTGCCTACAAAGCCAAAGGACCCAGGTTCAATTCCCCAGGACCCACGTTAGCCAGATGCACGGCAGGGGAGGGAGGGGACACACGCATCTGGAGTTTGTTTGCAGTGGCTGGAGGCCCTGGCACACCCATTCTCTCTCTCTCTCCATCTTTCTCTGTCAAATAAATAATAAATAAATAAAAATAACATATATATACATATATACATGTATATATGTATATATATATATAAATATATATATATGTATGTGTGTGTGTGTGTATATATATATATATTTTTTTTTTTTTTTTTTTTTTAAAGTTTACCCAGCTAAAATAGTGAAGTAATCACTGTTTAAAAACAATGTTTTTCAGAGCTGGGCGTGATGGTGCATGCCTTTAATCCTAGCACTTGGGAGGCAGAGGTAGGAGGATCGCCTTGAGTTCGAGGCTACCCTGAGACTACATAGTGAATTCCAGATCAGCCTGGAGCAGTGTGAGTCCCTACCTTGAAAAAAAAAAAATATTTTTTCATCAGGTGTCACGGTGCATGCCTATAATCCCAGCACTCAAGATTATAAACAGGAATGAAGCCTCGTCTGGGTTCATGAAACTAAAAAAAAAAAAAAATCATACTCTTCCTGGCTCACTGGCAGAGCCCAGTTGTTTCCGTGTGTGAGCACAAGCAGGTGACCCTCTCTCTGCTGGCAGTGGTTACACAGAGCCATCTCAGCCCAGGCCACTGTCCCTGGAACACCATCCACAACTTGAAACATCGAGAAGTCTTCCAAGTGGTCCTTCAGCTGACGCCTTGTTTGTTTGTTTTTTTAAATACTTTTTGTTCATTTTTTATTTATTTATTTGAGAGCGACAGACACAGAGAGAAAGACAGATAGAGGGAGAGAGAGAGAATGGGCGCGCCAGGGCTTCCAGCCTCTGCAAACGAACTCCAGACGCGTGCGCCCCCTTGTGCATCTGGCTAACGTGGGACCTGGGGAACCGAGCCTTGAACTGGGGTCCTTAGGCTTCACAGGCAAGCGCTTAACCGCTAAGCCATCTCTCCAGCCCTGACGCCTTGTTTTGACATCAGTGTACTGGAAAGGAAACTGCTAGACTGCTACAAGGGGAAATCAAGTGTGGCCGGGCACAGAGGAACCAGAAAATAACCGCTGCCCTTTAAACACCGGGCGGTGGGTGAGCTCTGACAATGTCTCCTTCCACCAGTCTCTACGCACCTAACAACCCTGCCAACTCATACAAATTAAAGAACAGAGACACTAGTTAATAACATGAGCAGCATTCTGTAAAAGTTTACCACTGGTCTTTATTCTTTGGACAGGATCTCACAGCCCTACCTGGCTAGGAACGTATGTAGCCAAGGCTGGCCTTGAACCCCTGGTCCTCCTGCCTCTGCCTCCCAAGGGCTAAAATTGCAGGCAGGCATGCACATCCAGCTACTTGTAGCCCTTTTCTTTCTTTTTTTTTTTTTCTTTCATTTATTTATTTATGAGAGAAAGAGAGGCAATGGGCATGGCAGGGCCTCTTGCCATTGCAAAAGAACTCTAGGCAGGCGTGGTGGCGCACAGGCCTTTAATCCCAGCATTTAGGAGGCAGAGGTAGGAGGGTTGCTGTGAGTTCAAGGCCACCCTGAGACTACAACAGTGAATTCCATGTCAGTCTGGCCTAGAGTGAGACCCTACCTCAAAAAAGCAAAAACAAAATTAAAAAATAGAACTCTAGACACATGTGTTACTTTGTGCATCTGGCATTACGTGGGTACTGGGGAATCAAACTCAAGTCGTTAGACTTTACGGGCAAGCGCCTTTAGCTGCTGAGCCATCTCCTCAGCCCTTGTTCTGGAGTCTTTTTCTTTCAAAATTACACCAAGTCCAGATATAACTCATTGGTTCAGTGCCTGCTTAGCATGCACAGGCCGTGAGTTCAACCCCCAGCAGTGAGAACAGCACAACCCAGGTGTGGCAGCACACACCTGTAATCCAGCATGCGGGAGGTGGGAGAAGGATTATGAATTCGCCTGGGCTATATAAGTGAGGTTCACACACCCCTTTTATTCCCCGCATTGTTAGGGACAGAATCCCAGGCCTTGAGCATACTATGGAGACTGTTTCAAAACCAAACAAGCACTGGCTGGGAGGAGTATGGTTAGTAGAATATTTGTTTAGCATGTATTAAAGCCCCCCAATTTCGATCCCAGCACCCCACATACCAGGTATGGTGGCACACATCTGTAATCCCAACACTTAGAGGCAAGAGGATCAGGAATTCAATGTCCACCGGGCGAGGTGGCGCACGCCTTTAATCCCAGCCAGCACTTGGGAGGCAGAGGTAGGAGGATCACAGTAAATTCAAGGCCACCCTGAGAATACATAATTAATTCCAGGTCAGCCTGGGCCAGAGTGAGACCCTACCTCGAAAAAACAAAAGCAAAACAAAACAAAAAAGAGTTCAAAGTCATCCTTGGCTACATATCAAGATGGAGGCCAGCCTGGGCAACACGAGGTCCCGCTCACAAAAAAGAAGGGAATAACACCAACCCCACTGAGGAAGATCTCTCAGCGAAATGGGGACAGGGAGGAGGAGAACAATGGTACCAACACATGATGTATCCATAAAAGGTATGTTCTTACTGACCGTATTTGTGGAATACAAAACCAATTATTATTTTTTTTTAAAAAAAAAAAGGTATGTTCTTAATAAAAAAGAACAAGAAGAAAACCAGGCGTGGATGGCCCACGAACCACTGTTAGTACTCTGAAGAGCATGCAACCATGTTACATTTTTAATTCTTTTTCCTTTCTTTCTTTCCTTTTCTCTTTCTTTTTTCCTTTCTTTCTTTTCCCAAAGCCTTTGTTTAATGAAGCCTCAGAAACTGAGAGGGAGGTGCATTCCTGATGGGGCCTAATCTCTATTGTGTTTTACTGAAATTCTATGTCGGCTGCAGAAATGCTGAATGCCTGCTGATGAACTGTAATTTCTTGAAGTAGGACACATTAAAGCATAGTATATTTCAAAAATAAATAAATAAATGTGAACATGACAGCAGACTTAAGAAGGATAAAGTAGGGGAGGGGAGGGAAATACCATAGTTTGTTGTCTGTACGTATGGAAGTTGTCAATAAAAAATATATATATACATTAAAAAAATAAATAAATGATTGGTAAGAGCTTAAAAAAAAAAGAAAGAAAGAAAACCTGGCGTGGTGGCGCACACCTTTAATCCTAGCATTTGGTAGGCAGACGTAGAAGGATCACTGTGAGTTTGAGGCCAGCCTAGGACTACAGAGTGAGGGTCGGGTCAGCCTGGGCTGTAGTGAGAGCCTGCCTGGAAAACAGCTCCCCCGCCACGCCGCCCCCGGCGTCACGAGTGAAAGTGCAGGCTCGTCTTGCCCGTGACTTTCATCAGCCCAGAGACGGACTGTTCACTGTCTTATCTCCTTCCAACTTACTGCACCCGGAGCTCAGGTCAGGGTCAAAGAGGGACGGGCACCCCTCACCTCCCCGTCACCCATGAGCCAGCTCCTGACTCAGCCTCCACCACCAATCCCTACCTGGGCTGGTAATGACACATCCCAGGTCTCCTCGGGGGCAGGCCTCCTGGTCTGGTTCTGGGTGGCACGGAGCAGGGGTCTGTAACTGGCAGCGGGTGGCACAAGAACAGCTGTGTGGCTGGCAGAGGGCGGAGGGCAGGGAGTGCTTCCTGATGGCCCGCTGCCCAGGCTCCTTCCCACTATCTGTACACAAGGGAGCAAAGGGCCCTCTGGGTACTCTCCATCCCAACCCAAAGAGGAGAGGGAAGGGCTGGCAGTTGGAACCTCCTCCATTATCACAGGCCCTTCCCCAAGCCACACGTCGGAATGCTGGCCACCTAAGGTGACCTTCTTCATATCCAACAAAGGAGCGTAAAAGACACACATTGCAGGTGGGGGGCGGGGGGTGCTGGCTGACAGAGCTGGACAGTTTCTGAGCTGACACAGGGAGATTTCATAAAGAATTAGCAGGACACTCTCGGAGCTAGGGTTGGGAACCACAGACGAAGGAAGACCAGGCTCCTGGTGAGACAAGAGCCGGACTTTGACTTGGGTCCGACCAGGAAGAGCAAGGAGAGGAAGACGGGAGGATCTGGCTCCCAGTGAGGTGGCCATTCAAACCGTGGTGCAGGGAACAGAGAGATGTCAAGAAGACCCAGGACTAAGTAATGGGTCAACATAACTGTTAACACTCAGGAAGAGGGAAAGAGAGGCAGAAGACCCCTGTGTTGACAGGGCAGACACAGGAAAGACTGACGACTCCTGACAGACGTGGGAAATAAAAACACACATCCATGAAAACACACATCTGGGCTGGAGAGATGGCTCAGCAGTTAAGGCGCTTGCCTGCAAAGCCAAAGGACCCAGTTGCGATTCCAAAGTACCCATATAAAGCCAGATGCACAAGGGGGCACGTGCATATCGAGTTTGTTTACAGTGGCTAGAGGCCCTGGAGTGCCCATTCTCTCTCTTTCTCTCTCTCTTTCACTTTCTCTCAAATAAATTAATTAAATTTAATTTAAATTAAAATACCAAACACACACACACACACACACACACACACACACACAGATGGGTGTGGTGGTGCATGCCTTTAATCCTAGCACTCGGGAGGCAGAGTGTTCAAGGCCACTCTGAGATTACATAGTGAATTCCAGGTCGGCCTGGACTAGAGTGACACCCTGCCTCGAAAAACCAAAACACACACACGCATCCATGAAACCATTCATACATGCTAGCACTGGCATGTTCACAGCAGTGTCATGTGTCATACTGGAAGCCTCCAATGTCCATCACAGTGAGATAAACAACATGTGATCACCCTCCCCGTGAGGTTGTGTAAGATAATAAAGGGATTTCAAAAGCAGTGTCCAGCCGGGCGTGGTGGCGCACACCTTTAATCCCAGCACTCAGCAGGCAGAGGTAGGTGGATCTCCATGAGTTCGAGGCCACCCTGAGACTACATAGTTAATTCCAGGTCAGTCTGGACCAGAGAGAGACCCTACCTACCTCAAAAAAAAAAAAAAAAAAAAAATTCAGTGTCCTTGCCAGAGAGAGAGCTCAGATAAAACTCTCGCTGCCCAAGCATGAGAACGGGAGTTCAGATCCCATCCCCAGCACACATGAAAATGCTGGGTAGGGGGCTGGTGGGATGGCATAGCAGTTAAGGCACTTGCCTGCAAAGTCTAAGGACCCAGGTTTGATTCCCCAGTACCTAAGTAAGCCAGATGCACAAGGTGACACATGCATCTGGAGTTTGTTTGCAGTGCCTAGAGGCCCACATGGGCCCATTCTCTATCTGCCTCTTTCTCTCTCCCCCCTTCTCTCTCTCCTTCCTCCAAATAATAAATGAAAATATATGAAATATTTTAGAAAATGCCGGCTGGATTTGATGGCCTGTCTGTGTTCCCACACTCAGACAGGAGACAGAGACAGGAGAATCCCAAGCAAGCTGGCTAGCTATATTAGCTAAATCAGTGAGCCATGATCAAGTGAGCAATCCTGCCTCAATAAAATTGAGGACTAGAGAGATGGCTCAGTAGTTAAGGCACTTGCCTGCAAAACCCGTTGGCCTGCGTTGGATTTCCCATTACCCATGTAAAGCCAGATATACAAAGTAGCGGATGCCATCTGGAGTTCATTTGCAACAGCAAGAGGCCCTGGAGCACCCATTTTGTCTCTCCCTTCCCCTCCCTCACTCTCTCTCTCCTTGCAAATAAGTAAATAAATAATGATTTTTTTTTAAGTGGCTGAGGAAGCTGTGCGTGGTGATGCACACCTTTAATCCCAACACTTGGGAGGCAGAGGTAGGAGAATCATGGTGAGTTCGAGGCCACCCTGAGACTACATAGTGAATTCCAGGTCAGCCTGGGCTACAGCGAGACCCTATCTTGAAAAATAGAAAAAATAAAAATAAATAAATAAATAAAGAGGCTGAGTACTTCCACAAGAGCAGGAACCTCAGGCCTGCGCTGGAAGTGCTGATCTCTTTCCAGGTCAGGGCAGGTTACATGCTCCATATTCTCCGTTGGCTTAGTCGTTCTCAAAAACAGCTGCATTTCGGGGTTGACTATTGTTGCCTTTGATATTTCCTGATTCATAGGACCTTTGTCTTTCTCTTTTGGCATTACTGGGGACAGAGTTTGACTTGGTCCTAGTCTGACCTGGAACCTATTTTAGACCAGAAATCTCAGCTTCCCGGTTGACAGGATTAAGGGTGTGGGCAACACACACCCTTGGGACTTTGACGTTATTAGATTATCTGTCTGCTTTAATCCTGACACTGCACGCATACTCTGAGCTGGTTGGGATTGAATGTGTATAGTTCTCAGTTGAATTTTAGAATTTGCCAGTAAATTGCTCCACCCAATCTACTCACATACTTGAATAGCAGGCAAACTCAACGCCTAGGGTCACTCCTGATGTTTTCTTGGACTACAAGAGCTGCACTTGACACCTTAAACTCCTACCCTAAAGATACTAAGATACAGCAAAGAACACTGCAGATAATTAGGAAATCGAAGCATCAAACTAACTCCGGTAGCAAAGAACCAAGATAATACAATCCCACGAAGTATTATAAATCCATCAGAAATAACCCTGATGAGACTGTTTTAGATGAAATGCCTGACAAAGATTTCAAAGAAAAAAAAAAAAAAGATTATATCTATCCTCAGAGAAATCAGAGAAGAAAACAAACTCCTGAAGGAGAAAACAGGAAACCAAGTTAATGAAATAAGGAGGTCAATACACGACGTAAGGAAATAGAAATAATTAAAAATACCAATCAGAAATACTAGAAATAAGCTGGGCGTGGTAGCGCATGCCTTTAATCCCAACACTTGGGAGGCAGAGGTAGGAGAATCACCATGAGTTCAAAGCCAGTCTGAGACGACACAGTGAATCCCAGGTCGGCCTGGGCTAGAGCGAGACCCTACCTCGAAAAAACAAAAACGAAAAAAGAAAACTCTATAGAAAGTCTACCGGTAGGATGGGTCAAGGAGAGAACAGAATATCTAAGCTAGAAGACCAGGAAGCAGATCTAATACAGTCCAACAAAGAAAAAGACAAACTAGGAAGGCATAAATGGGGCTTTATGAACACTATGAAAAGATCAAACATAAAAATTCAGTGTGTAGTAGAAGAAGAAGAATTTCACTCCAAAGGTATAGCAGGTATTTTCAACAAAATTATAGAAGAAGCCGGGTGTGGTGGTACACGCCTTTAATCCCAGCGCTTGGGAGGCAGAGGTAGGAGGATCACTGTGAGTTCAAGGCCACCCTGAGACTCCATAGTGAATTCCAGGTCAGCCTGGGCTACAGTGAGACCCTACCTTGAAAAGCAAAAAAAAAAAAAAAAAAAAAAAAAAAAATATATATATATATATATATGTATGTATGTATGTATGTATGTGTATGTGTGTGCGTGTACATATATATACACACACACAAGAAAACTTCCCTCAAATAAGCAATGTGATGCCATTACAGATACAGGAAGCCTTTAGAACACCAGAGAAAATCAGGAAAGTGTCTCTCATTGTTATATTGTAATTAAACTACAAAACACACAAACCTAAAAAACAGAAATACTAGAAGCAATTAGAGAGCAAAATCAAGTTACCTACAAAGACAAGCCCACCAGGATCACAGCAGATGACTCAACACAAACTGTAAAAGCCAGAAGAGCTTGGAATGATGTATTCCAAGTTCTGAAAGATAACAACTGTCAACCAAGATTACTTTATCCTACAAAGCTACCCATTCAAATAGACAGAGAAATGAGGACATTCCACAACAAAAACAAGCTAAAGGAATATATGATCACTAAACCAGTTCTCCAGAAAACACTTGAAAGGATTCTCCATGCACAAGAGAAAGAAAAGCACACACGTAAGGAACCAGGAAAAACCATACTCAAATACTAGTTAATTAATACAAGAGAGTAAAGGAAAAACAGGAAGAACTACAAAACAAGAAGAATGGCAAGAATAAACACACGCCTTACAATAATAACTCTTAATATCAATGGCCCAACCAAAAGACAGGTTTGCAGGCTGGGTTACAAAGCAGGATCCTTCTATTTGTTGGCTCCAAGAAACCCTCTTTTACATAAAAGACAGACCCTATCTCAGGGTGAATGGTTGGAAAATGGTATTTCAAGCAAATGGGTCTATAAAACAAGCAGCTGTCACTATCCTAATATCTGTCAGAATGCACTTCAAACCAATATTAGTTAGGAAAGATAAATAAGGTTACTTTATATTGACTAAAGGAACACTCCAATAGGAGGACATTACAATTCTTAACAGATACACACCTTACATGGGGGCTCCCAATCTCATCAAACAAATACTATTAGAATTAAGATCACTGATAACACCAAATACAGGTGTAGTGGGTGACTTCAACACCCCACTCTCGTCAACTGACAGGTCATCCCAGCAAAAAAAAAAAAATTAAAAAAGGAGCGTCTGAATTAAATGAGGTCATAGAACAAATGGACTTAAAAGATATCTACAGAACATTTCACCCAAATGCTGAAAAATACACATTCTTTTCAGCAGCACATGGAACATTCTCTAAAATAGACCATATATTAGGACACAAAACAAACCTTAACAAATATAGGAAAATTGAAATATTTTCTTGCACTCTATCTGATAGCAAATCAGCAGTAAGAAAAGTTATAGAGTATGTACAAAATTATGGAAACTAAACAACACACTACTAAATAAGACATGAGGGCTGGAGAGATGGCTTAGCGGTTAAGCGCTTGCCTGTGAAGCCTAAGGACCCCGGTTCGAGGCCCCAGGACCCACGTTAGCCAGATGCACAAGAGGACGCACACGTCTGGAGTTCGTTTGCAAAGGCTGGAAGCCCTGGTGCGCCCATTCTCTCTCTCTCTTTTTTTTTTTTTTTTTTTTTGGTTTTTCGAGGTAGGGTCTCACTCTGGTCCAGGCTGACCTGGAATTAACTCTGTAGTCTCAGGGTGGCCTTGAACATTCTCTCTCTCTCCCTCTATCTGTCTTTCTCTCTGTGTCTGTCACTCTCAAATAAATAAATAAATAATAAAAAAAAATTATAAAAAAAAAAAAAAAGAGCCGGGCATGGAGGCGCACACCTTTAATCCCAGCACTAAGGAGGCAGAGGTAGGTGGATCGCCATGAGTTCAAGGCCACCCTGAGACTACAGAGTTAATTCCAGGTCAGCCTGGACCAGAGTGAGACCCTACCTCGAAAAACCAAAAAAAAAAAAAAGAAATGAGTCATTGAAGAAATCAAGAAGAAAATCAAAAAAATTCATAGAATCAAATGATAATGAGAACACAACATACCAAAACGTCTGGGACACAATAAAAGCAGTCCTAAAAAGGAAATTTATAGCTTTAGGTGCCTATATTAAAAAATGAGAGGCTGAAGAGATGGCTTAACAGTTAAAGCACTTGCCTGAGAAGCCTAAGGATCCAGGTTCAATTCTCCAAGTCTCACATAAGCCAGATACACAGGTGACACATGCATCTAGAGTATTTTTCAATAGCTAGAGGCCTTAGCTAGAGGCCTTAGCATGCCCATATTCTCTCTCTCTCTCTCTCTCTCTCTCTCTCTCTCTCTCTCTCCTCTCTCTCTTTCTCATTCTCTCTCTCTAACAAATAAAAAAAATTAAAAATTTTTAAAAAAAATTAGAAAGGTCACAAATAAACAACTTAATGCTTCACCTTAAGGCCTTGGAAAAAGAAGAACAAGGCAAACCACAAATCAGTAGATGGGAAGAAATAATAAAGATTAGGGCAAAAATTAATGAAATAGAAACCAAGTAATCCAAAGAACCAATGAAACAATTAATTGGCTGTCTGAAAGGATAAAAAGATTGAAAAACCCTTAGCAAATGTGACCAAAAGAAAGAGAGAAGCGGGCTGGAGATGGTTAAGGTGTTTGCCTACAAAGCCAAAGAATCTGTATTCGATTCCCCAGGACCCACGGAAGCCAGATGCACAAGGTGGCGCTTGTGTTTGGAGTTCGTTTGCAGTAGCTGGAGGCCCTGGCACATCCATTCTCTCTCTCTCCTCCTCCTTCTCTCTTGCTCTCTCAAATAAATAATAAATTTTTTTAAAAAATTAAGAAAGAGAGAAGAGACACAAATTAGTAAAATTAGAGATGAAAAAGGCACCATTACAACAGATACCAAAGAAATTCAGAAAGTCATATAAGGACATACTTTAAGAACATATACTCCACCAAGTTTGAAAATCTGAAAGAAAACCGGGTGTGGTCACGCACGCCTTTAATCCCAGCACTGGGGAGGCAGGGGTAGGAGGATCACTGTGAGTTCAACGCCACCCTGAGACTACGTAGTAAATTCCAGGTCAGCCTGGGCTAGAGTGAGATGCTACCATGAAAAAAAAAAAGCTGAAAGAAATGGTTGATTCCCTTGATTTATATGACCTACCAAAATTAAATCAATATGAGATAAACCACTTAACTTAAATAGACCTATAACAAGTATGGAGATCCAAGCAGCTATTAAAAGAAAGAAAAAAAAACCTCCCAACTAAAACAAGACCTGGCCCAGATGCATTCACAGGTGAATTTTACTAGACCTTCATGGAAGAACTAACACCAATGCTTCTCAAACTTTCCATAAAATAGAAAAGGAAGGAATTCTACCAAACTCCTTCTATGAAGCCAGCATCACCCTGATACTAAAACCAGGCAAAGAAAGAACAAAAAAAGAAAAGTACAGACCAGTCTACCTCATGAACATGTATGTAACATGTAATGCGCAATATAAATGGATGAAAGACAAAAATATCACATGATCATCTCAATAGATACAGAAAAAGCATTTAACAAAATCCAACATCTCTTCATGATAAAAGTTCTACAGAAACTGGGAATAGAAGGAACATATCTCAACATGATAAAGCCTATTTATGACAAACCTACAGCCAACAAAATATTAAATGAGGAAAAATTTGAAGCTTTTCTACTAAAATTAGGAACAAGAATAAAGCTAACCAAGGAAGTGAAGGGTCTCTACAATGAAAACTTTAAAACACTCAAGACAGAAATTGCAGAAGACACTAGGAAGTGGAAAGACATCCTATGTTCTTGGATTGGAAAAATCAATATTGTGAAAATGTCAATCTTACCAAAAGCAATCTACACATTTAATGCAATCCCCATCAAAATTCCAATAGCATTCTTCACAGATATGGAAAAATCAATTGTAGAATTCATTTGGAAGCACTTCAAATATCCAAAACAATTTTGAACAACAAAAATAAGGCTGTGAGCTAGACCCTACCTTGGGGGGGGGGGGGGAAGCCAGTCTATTGGGATTGCCTCAAAAAAATTAAATTAAATTAAAAAATAAAAGACATTTTAAAAAAATAAGGCTGGTGGTACCATCATACCTGATTTTAATCTATATTACAGAGCCATAGTAAAAAAAGAAAAAAAGAAAAGAAAAGAAAGAAAAAACCAGCATGGTACTGGTACAAAAACAGACATGAGGATCAGTGGAATAGAATAGAGGACCCAGATGTAAGTCTGGGCAGCTACAGCCACCTGATCTTCGACAAAAATGGAAAAAAATAGTCTTTGGAGGAAAGACAGCCTCTTCAATAAATGGTGCTGGAAAAACTGGATATCCACACATAGAAGGATGAAAATAGATCCCTTCTCTCTATGCACAAGAATTAAGTCCAAATGGATCAAAGACCTTCATAACAGACCCAAAACTCTGAAACTGCTAGAGGAAAAAAGTAAGGGAAACCCTTCATACTGGCATTAGGTAAGGGCTTTCAGAATATAATAACCGCAGTGGCTCAGGAAGTAAAACCACTAATCAACCACTGGACCTCATGAAATCACAAAGCTTTTGTACAACAAAGGACACTGTGAATACAGCAAAGAGACAAAGTACAGAGTGGGAGAAAATCTTTGCCAGCTACACATCTGACAGAGGATTAATATCCAGGATATACAATGAACTCAAAAAACTAAATAATAAGAAATCAATCAACCCAATTAAAAAATAAGTAATGGAGGCTGGAGAGATGGCTTAGCAGTTAAGGTGCTTGCCTGCAAAGCCTAAGGACTCATGTTTGACTCTCCAGGTCCCATATAAGCCAGATGCAGTGACACAGCATGCAAGGTCGCACATGCCCACAAGGGGGCATACGCATCTGGAGTGTGACTGCAGGAACTAGCAGGCCAATTCTCTCTCCCACTCTCTCACATAAGAAAAAATAAATTAAATTAAAAAGCCAATCTGTTGGGCTTGCTTCAGAAATAATAATAGAGACCCAGAGAAGTAAGGCAGTTTTTCTACGATCACATAGCAAATAAAAATAAATCAGTAAATAAATAAGAAAAAAAATTAAAACCTCAAAAAAAAAAAATCTAAGTGGCCGAGTTCAGGCTGAGACCCAACTCCTGGAATCCTGTGTCCAGGTCCGTGACAGGCAATGTTCACTGTTTCACCCAGAAAGGAACTCCATTCAACAAGAAGCAGACTATGATGTCATCAAATGATTTCCTGCCATGTGGCGCAAGTGCCTTGCTTTCCAAGTAAACCAACTTAACCTTGTCAACAACAGTCTTCCCTGCGTCTGGATGGAGTTGTTCTCTAGAGGAAAGAGCACCAGGCCAAAGGAAGTCTCCAGCAAAGACAAGCAAACCCCAGCACATGTGACCTTGTTTTTATTTTTTTTATTTGAGACAGAGAAAGAGAATGCACCACCAGGACCTCTAGCCACTGCAAAGGAACTCCAGACACATGCACCACCTTGTGCATCTGGCTTATGTGAGACCTGGAGAATTGAACCTGGGTGCTTAGGCTTCGCAAGCTCAAGCCCTTGTTTTGATTTTTGAGACGGGGCTCAAGTATCCCGGGCAAGTCTGGAACAAACTCTGTAGCTGAGGATAACCCTGAATTCATGAACCTCTACCTCTCTAGTGCTGGGACTGTGGGTGAGGACCACCACACCTGGTTTATGATTGCTGGACAAGAAGTCCACTAAGGCCGGACGTGGTGGCGCACGCCTTTAATCCCAGCACTCGGGAGGCAGAGGTAGGAGGATTGCCCTGAGTTCGAGGCCACCCTGAGACTACATAGTGAATTCCAAGTCAGCCTGGGCTAGTGTGAAACCCTACATTGAAAAACCAAAAACAAAAAACAAAACAAAACAAAAATCAGTAAGGGAGCTTTAAAAAAAGTACAGACCAGGGTCTGAAGAGATGGCTCAGTTGTTAAGGCATTTGCCTGCAAAGCCTAACAACCTAGGTTTGACTCCCCAGTACCCATGTAAAATCAGATGCACAAAGTGGCCCATGTATCTAGAGTTCATTTGCTGAAGCTGGAGGCCCTGGCATGCCCATTCTCTCCTCCCCCCTCTATTTGCTTCTTTCTCGCTCTCTCTCATAAATAAATAAACAAGAATTTTTTAGGGCTGGGGAGATGGCTTAGTGTAAGGCACTTGCCTACAAAGCCAAACAACCCAGGTTCGATTCCCCAAGACCCACATAAGCCAGATGAACAAGGTAGCGCATGCATCTGGATTTCGTTTGCAGCAGCTGGAGGCCCTGGTGCACCATGCTCAGTCTCTCTCTCTCAAATAAATAAATAAATACAATGAATGCAGCAAACCTGGCCTCGTAGCTCATGCTTATAATCTCAGCGTTCCAGTGCCCAAGGCAGGAGGATCAGCATGAGTCCAAGGACACTCTGATTTGCATAGTGTGTTCAGGACAGCCTGAGCTACGTATCAAAGACCATCTCAAAACAAACAGCAACAGGGACACGCGCCAGGCCTACTGACCCACGGCTGTCATTCCAGCTATTCTGGAGGCTGAGGCAGGAGGATCAAACCTTCAAGACCCGTCCGGGCTACAGAGTGAGCTCATGGTCAGTCTAGACAATTTAGTGAGACCCTGTCTCAAAATAAAAAAAAAAAAAAAGGAGGGCTGCAGAAATGGCTCAGCGATTAAAGGCACTTGTTGCAAAACCTAACGACCTGGGTTCCATTTCCCAGGACCCACGTGAAACCAGATGCACAAAGTGGCACATGCATCTGGAGTGCATCTGCCGTAGCAGGAGGCCCTGGCGCACGCATTCTCTACCTGCCTCTTTCTCTGTCTCTTTCTCAAGTAAATAAATAAAATATATATTTTTTAAAGCAAAAGGAAGGCTGAGGAGGTAGCTCAGAAGTAGAGCTCTGGCCTAGTATGTACAAGGTGTTCAATCAATAGTAGTGAAAAAGAAAATTTAAAAAAAAGCCAAAATCATACAGGTCTCGGCACCTACCCTGTCCTCTACCCATCGGGTCCTCTACAGATCCCGAAATTTGAGGATGCTCAAGTCACTTACAGGAAACGGCACTGGACCTGCACTTACAGGACCAATGTAATGTGAACGCTACGGAGGTTACTGCACAAGACACAGGTCAGGACATGTTCAGGTTCAAGGCAATTAGACTGTTTTCTCCCACACAGCAATCAGTAGTTGGTGGGACCCATGGTCACAGAGGGCCACCAGACAGGTACCACTCCACACCGTCATTTCAAAGTCTTGGCTAGGCCAGGCGTGGTGGCGCTTGCCTTTAATCCCAGCACTTGGGAGGCAAAGGTAGGAGGATCACTGAGAGTTCGAGACCACCCTGGGCCTACATGATGGATTCCAGGTCAGCCTGGGCTAGAGTGAGACCCTACCTCAGAACTCCTCATCCCCCACCCCCAAAAGAAAAGAAGATAAAGACTTTGTTGGTGGGGCAGGGGATGGGTGTTAAGTTTCACAGGTGACTCCAGCAAGGACTCAGGACACCACATCTGCTAGACAGGTCTCTCTAAGTCAGCTCTGCATAGGAATCGCCAGGTCCAGCCCATGCACCTAGCAAGCAGTTCCTAATTGTTCTTGGCACAAACCAGCCATGACATGTCAGCTGATTTTATTAATTACAATATTTACAGTGGTGAATAACTCACAGGAGACGGTTACAGGCATATCACATAACTGAGCTGTCACCATTAAAACACAGAACAAGGGCTGGAAGGAGAGCTTAGCGGTTAAGACATTTACCTGCAAAACCAATTCCCCAGGACCCACGTTAGCCAGATGCACAAGATGGCGCAAGCATCTGGAGTTTGTTTGCAGTGGCCAGAGGCCCTGGCGTGCCCGTTCTCTCCCTTCTGTCTCTCTCCTCTCTGTCAAATAAATAAAACAGAACAAGGCAGGATGTGGTGGCGCACGCCTTTAATCCCAGCACTCAGGAGGCAGAAGTAGGAGGATCATCATGAGTTTGAGGCCACCCTGAGACTACATAGTGAATTCCAGGGTCAGCCTGAGCTACAGTAAGACCCTGCCTCAAATAATGGGCTGGAAGGATGGCTTAGCAGTTAAGGCGCTTGCCTGCAAAGCCAAAGGACCCAGGTTCAATTTGCCAGGACCCACATAAGCCAGATGTACAAGGGGGCACATGCATCTGGAGCTTGTTTGCAGTGGCTAGAGGCCCTAGCGCGCCCACACTTCCCCCCCCCTAAAAAAAAATAAAGAAATAAAAATAAAATATTTTTAAAAATACAGAACAAGCCACGTCCCACCATGCAGGAGGCAGAGGTAGAAGAACTGTCGTGGGTTTGAGGCCAATGTGAGATTATATAGTGAATTCCCAGTCAGCCTGGGCAAGAGGGAGACCGTGCCTCAAAAACACAAAACAAAAAACAAAACAGAGGCTGGGGTGATGGCTCGGAGGTTAAGGTACTTTCCCTGAAAAGCCAAAAGACCAGAGTTTGATTTCCACAAAGTGGTGCACACATCTGGAGTTCTTTTGCAGCAGCTGGAGGCCCAGGCATACCCCATTCTCTGTCTCTTTCTCCTCTTAGAAATAAATAAATAAGGAAGAAAAAAAAACTTAACACACACACACAGAACAGAGGGTTGGGGGCGTAGCTCGGTGGTAGAACGTGGTAGGACCTGGGTTCGAAATCCAACACCACCGCCAACAAAACAAAACCACAACAAACACACCCACAGGAAGAAGCGGGCACTGTTATTCCCCGGCCTTGCCGAGTTCGCTCTCCATCTCACATCGCTCCCTCGGTTTCCCTCCTCCCCGTGTGAACTTCAGGGAGGCCTCCAGACCTGAGAGAGGCAGGGACAAAGAACCCACAAGATGGCAGCAGCTGGCATCCTTTTTCCTTTTTTTCTTTCCATCCCACTGACACCTGATGAGGCCACTGTACCAGATCACCAGCCCCACCCAACTCCTGCGTCTCGGACTGCCAGAGCCAGAGTGGCTGCCAGCGGGAGGTGCCCGCGAGGGTGGCGCAGAGGGCCGAGGCCCCGCCCAGCGGCCTGCACGGCCTGCCCCGGGCACAGCGCTCACCTGCCCGGCCAGTAGCCGCGCACCTCTCCGGGCCCCACCCCGCAAGGGCCCCAGACGGGCGGGGGTGGGCGGAGCCGGGGAATCTGCATTCTCCCCAGCTTCCTCCACCCTCATCATCACCACCACCCCGAACCTCCTCCCCGGGCGGTCTGGTCCCAGTGGCGCCTCTGCATCTGAAAAACCTCAACAGGTCACTGCAAAAACGGCCAGGCGCAAAATACCCCTGGATCCCCCACACACACACACCGCCCACTCTCCAGGAAAGGGGAACCCACCCACGCCT
This sequence comes from Jaculus jaculus, assembly GCF_020740685.1. Classification (NCBI taxonomy): domain Eukaryota; kingdom Metazoa; phylum Chordata; class Mammalia; order Rodentia; family Dipodidae; genus Jaculus; species Jaculus jaculus. Next base: position 130,791,011 of record NC_059109.1, read on the forward strand.
CTTCCGCGCCCTGGCACCCGGGCGGGGGGCTCCATTGTAGGAAAAAAAAAGGGCACAGCGGGTGTCAAACGCTGCCCGGGGCAGGGGTGGGGGGACCCCTCCGTCCCCCTAAATGGAGCAGGGGGAGGGGAATGGTGTCACCAATCCGCCACCAGGAGCCCCTCCCACAGCCCTGCAGCTGTCGCTCCGGCTGCTCCCAGTGTTGGGGAGGGGGGGCACAGGTGGTGTCGGCGCTGGCTGGGGGGGTGGAGGGGGAAGGAGCGGGTGTCTGGGGATCTGGTGGCCGGGGCCATGACCGTGGCCGTGCCCTCCCCACCCCCACCCCCGGCAGCCCGGGCACACCGGGGCTCCGGTGGCACGATGCACGCGCAGACCGAGGCGAATCCGTGGTTGCAGCCAAGGCGTCACGGAGAAACAATGAAAACGGCTCCAAAAGGCACGGCTCGATGGTCACTGCGCGCGCGCTCGGGTCCCCGGATCCGGGGGTGGGGGACCGCGGCTGCTCGGGGTGTGTGTGTATGGGGGGGTTTCTCCCCAGCCCCAGCCAGGCCCCGGGTGAAGAGGGCGAGCCGCCGGGGACCCTGCGCCCCTCCCCGGCTGGCCCCGCTGCCAGGCCCCGGGGGTGGGGTGGTGGGGGGGGGGACAAAGGAGCGGACGGGGCGCGGCGACTCACCCGGGGCGCGGCCTGCTGTCCACGCGCTTCTTCTGGCGCACGGGCTGCAGCGGGATGTTGTCGGTGGTCATGTCGGCGCCCGGGCCGCCGCCCGCCTTGGCCGCCGCGCCGCCCGGGCCCCCGCCGCCCGCTCCGGCCTCCGCGCCACCGCCTGCCGGCGCCGCGCCGCCCCGGGGGAGGAGGCGACGGCAGCGGGCGGGCCGGGCCCGCAGCGAAGGAGCGAGGTCGCGAGCGCCGGGCCACGCGCGGAGCCGCCCGCGCGGCCCGACCGACGGACACGGCCGCACCATGGGCCCCGGCTCCGCGCCGCGCCGCGCCGGCCGCCGGAGGAGGAGGAGGAGGAGGAGGAGGAGGAGGAGGAGGAGGGGGGACGGGTGGGGGCGGCCGGGCCGAGTCCTCCCCGCCGCCGCCGCCGCCGCAGTGTCCCCGCCCCTGGCCCGCGCCGCGCGCCCCCCTCCTCCCCACGCGCGCCCCCCCGGACACGCGCCCCCCGCCCACGCCTCGCCGTGCACGCGCGCGCTCGGCCGCCGGCCCCCCCCCCCTACACCGCCCATGCACGGTCACACACGCACCTTCCCACACCTCCGGACGTTTTTTCACGAGCTCGCTTTTGTACAGATGCTCATGCCCAGCTGCTCCCGTACCGATCCCACCAAATATTCCATGTGCACAGCTGCACACGCACACTGTGCAAACACGCGTACAGCCTGCCACATTTACCCCACCCACCCACACGCGCGCGCACACACACACACACACACACTACGGGGCATGTTCATGCACGCACCCTGCATCTTACATACGTTGGCACCCCACCTCAAACATCAGTCCCACAGGGACGTGAACCTAGCTGGTTTAACTCTGCAAACCCCTGACCCATCTTCTGGGCCGCACGTCTTGCCCTCTACCCGGATTCCTGGAATTCACAATGACACACACCTGCCTCTTTCATCCGGACACCCTCACACATCAGCAGACCTTTATTCTCACTCTCACTTCCCAGACACCTTTCTGGGCCTGCACAGGTGCCCCACACTTAATCCTCATACAGTCACTTTCGATCATATTCCAACATCTGTCCCTGATACACAATCACAATCACACACACACACCTGAGTCCTTGTACATCCATATGCTCACATTCTCCCTTCCAGTGTCTAGAACTCAAGAATTTTGCAAAGGTCCGATGAACATTATTTTTTTTAATAATATTAACCTGTTTCTTGTACGGGTTGCCCTAAGGGACCTTGCAGACAGTTTTCTGGTGGCTCTTCTATTTCTGATCTCATGTTACTCCCAATCTGCACTCCAGACAGGTAAAGCAGGGTGCTCTTGGGGAAGCCCCAGGGCACAGTGGCCAGGGTTCATGCTGGCCGGGTCATCGGGTCCATCCGCACCTGCAGATTAAAGAGCGTGTGACTGAAGCCCTGTGCAGAGCCAAGTTCAAATTTCCTGGCCGCCCGAAGATCCACATGTCAAAGAAGTGGGGCGTCACCAAGTTCAAGGCAGATGAATTTGAAGATGTGGTAATTGCGAGAAGCGGCTCATCCTTGAAGGCCTTGGGGTCAAATCGATCCCCAATCATGGTTGCCTGGATAAGGGACAAACTCTGCACTCCTGAGCTTCCGTGCTCAGTTTTACCAACCATTCTCATTCAGTAAATCTCGCAATACAACAACAACAAAAAATTATTTACTTATTTGCAAGCAGAGAGAAGAAAGACAGAGAATGGGTGGGCCAGGGCCTCTATCTAGCCACTGCAAAGGAACTCCAGATGCATGCGACACTAGGTACATCTAGCTTTTGGAGGGTACTAAGGAATCAAACCCGGGTTGTCAGGCTCTGCAGGCAAGTGCCTGCTGAGCCATCTCTCCAACCCCCTAATGAACTTTTGAGGATAGAAAAATAAAAAGGATTGGGGGGGGGGCTGGAGAGATGGTTTAGCCATTAAAGGCACTTGTTTTCATAATCCTAAACCAGACTGTGTGGCTCACACCTTTAATCCCAGCACTGGAGAGGCCAAGGTAGGAGAATCACTGTGATTTCAAGGCCACCTCGAGACTACATAGTGAATTCCAGGTCAGCCTGGGCTAGAGTGAGTCCCTACCTCAAAAACAAAAACAGGGCTAAGAGACATGGGTCTCAGTGGTTATGGCACTTGCCCATAAAGCCTAATGACCAGAGTTCCATTCCTCAGTACCCACATAAAGCCAGATGCACAAAGTGGTATGGGCCTACCTTGAAAAAACAGAAGAAAAATAAAATTTAAGGCTGGAGAGATGGCTTAGCAGGTAAGGCACTTGTCAAAACCAAAGGACCCAGGTTTGATTCCCCAGTTAACAACGTAAAGCCAGATGCACAAGGTGGCACATGTGCCTGGCTTTCCTTTGTACTGGCTGAGGCCCTGTGTGGTGGTTTGAATAGAATAGGTGGCCCCCAATATATTTAGTTGTTTGTAGTTTGCATCTGATGGCTACCTGGCTGGAGGCAGTGTCACTGGGTGATTTTAAGGTGTGGTGGTGGGTTTCAGATTTCAATCTAAAGATATGCAAAATGTGCCTAGCTGGAGTTCCTGAAGTGAGCTGTGCTGTGTGGTTTTTGGCTTGTGCTTCTTCTCTCTCTGCTTGGTCCTGTGAAAGCAGGCCAGCTTCTGCCATTTGTGGAACTTCCCCTGGATCTGTAAGCTTCAATAAATCCCTTCCTCCATAACTGTGCCTGGTCTGAAAGTTCATCTCAGTGAACCTGAAGCTGTCTGCTACACCCTGGCATACCTATTCTCCCTTGCCCCTCAGAATAAATAAATCAAAATTAAAAAGAATTTTAAAAATCTTTATGCAGGGCTGGGGAGATGGCTCAGTAGTTAAAGACACTTGCTTGCAAAGCCTGCCAGCCGGGTTCAATTCCCCAGCATCTACGTAAAGCCAGATGCACAAAGTGGTACATGTGTCTGCAGTTCCTTTGCAGCAGGAAGATGTCCTAGTGTACCCATATTCTCTCTCTGTCTCTGCTCTTGCAAATAAATAAACACAGGCCTGGAGAGATGGCCTAATGGTTAAGTCGCTTGCCTGCAAAGCCTAAAGACGCAGGATTGACTTGCCATAACATGAGCCAGATGCACATGGTGGCACATGCATCTGGACTTCATTTGCAGCGGATATGCATAAAGCAACTATAAGATGATGTTACCGGTGGCTCCTAACTCTCAATCCCTTGTGTTTGTAAAAAACAAACAACTAACAAAAAAGCCAAGCATGGTGGTGCATGCCTTTAATTCCAGCACTCGGGAGGCAGAGGTAGGAGGATCACTCTGAATTCAAAGCTACCCTGAGAGACTATATAGTGAATTCCAGGTCAGCCTGGGCTAGGAATGAAACCCTACCTTGACAAACCAAAAATAAATAAATAGAATATTTTTTAAAAATTAATTAAGTACATTTAAAAAAAAAAATCAAGGCCAGGAGTGGTGGTGCACGCCTTTAATCCCAGCACTCGGGAGGCAGAGGTAGGAGGATCACCATGAGTTCAAGGCCACTCTGAGACTACATAGTGAATTCCAGGCCAACCTGGGCTACAGTGAAACTCTACCTTCAAAAACCAAAATAATAATAATATGCAAAGACTGTCAAGATGTAATACCGTAATATGAATATAACCTAATTAGATATGTTGATATTTCATGAGTCACTTTTACTATCCTCAAATGTTTACGTTTATCCAGACTAGAGCCACATAACCCAGATGCACAAGGTAGCACATGAGTCTAGCTTGTTTACAGTGGCTGAAGGCCCAGGCATGCCCATTCTCTTTCTCTCTCTCAAGTAAATAAAATACATCTTATTTTAATAAAAAAGGAAAAAAGAAAGAAACTTGAACCTAGGGACAACCCTTAACACTGGAAACACGCACACAATTCCATGACCAGACCTCCTGGCAATGCTGCCCGCTGAATCTGACTGATGAGCAGACGCAAGGCCATGAGGTCGCCAATTCACTGAGCTGGGCTCCCGGGCCCCTAGTGACAATCGAAACATGGTCCTTTGGGGCACCAGCAAATCCCGGTGCCACATGCACTTCAGCTCTCCTGGGTGGCTGTCCTCATCAGGCCCGGCCCTCTTCTCTAGCATGTGGAAGGCGGAGTTGCTCTGTGAGCTGGGATGCCCGCAGCACCCACGTCACCAGCCAGCCGTGAACGCAGGCAAGTTACGAAGCGCAGGGCCTCAATCTCCTCACCAGCGGGTAGAGCTCAGCACCGCTCTGGCCTTGGAGGAGCGTTGGAAGGAGCGAAGGCTTTAGCCACACGGGCTAGCAGGGCATCGGAGAACTCAGTGAGGAGGAGCGAGGGCAGGAACTTCCGTTCGTTTGTAACAGAAGCTCACTGTGTAGCCCAGGCTGACCTCAAACTCTGGATCCTCCTCCTTTTAGCCTCTCAAGTCCTGGGATTCCAGGCCTGGCCTAGAAGGCATTGTTTGTTTGTTTGTTTTGGCTTTAGTTAATTTTTTAAATTTTTGTTTATTTATTTGCAAGCAGAGAGAGAAGAGAGACAAGAGAATGGGCACGCCAGGGCCCCCAGCCACTGCAAATGAACTCCAGACACATGTGCCACCTTGTGCATCTGGCTTACATGGGTCCTGTGGAATCGAACCTGGGTCCTTTGTCTTCACAGGCAAACGCCTTAACGCTAAACCATCTCTCCAGGCCCTGGTTTTAGTTTTTGTAGGTAGGGTCTCAACCTAGCCCAGGCTATCTGGAATTCACTATACATTCTCGGGCTGCCCTCAAACTCACAGCGATCCTCCCATCTCTGCCCTGAGTGCTGAAATTAAAGTCGTGATGCCACGAGGGGCTATAAAGGCATAGTTTTTAAGATTCTCTTCTAGAAATACAATACCTCAAGATGGGGCTAAGGAGATGGTTCAACTGTTAAAGGACCTTGCTTACAAAGTCTGACAGCCTGAATTTGATTCCCTAGTAGCCACATAAAGGCCAGATGCACAAGTTCATTTACAGTGGCAGAAGGCCCTGGCTTACCCATACTCATTCCACTCTGTCTCTTTCCCTCCCAAATAAATAAATAGCCAGGTGTGGTGGCACATACCTTTAACCCAGTTCTGGGGAAGCAGGTATCGGAGGAATATGTGGAGCTTGAGGCCACCCTGAGATTACATAGTGAATTCCAGGTTAGCCTGCACTAGAGACCCTACCGAGAAAAACTAAAAATAAATAACTAAACAAATAAAATAAAATAAGCACTCTTAGGGCTGGAGAGATGGCTTAGATATTAAGGCACTCACATACAAAGCCTCAATTCCCTAGTACCCACGTAAGCCAGATGCACAAGTTTCTAGAGTTTGTTTGTGGTGGCTAGAGGCCCTCAGGGCACAACCACTCTCTGTTCCTCTCAACTGCCTCTTTTTTTTCTCTGATAAATAAATATTTTTAAAATATTTATTTAGCCAGGTGTGGTGACACACGCCATCCCACTTAGGCCTCTGCAGGAGGATCACTGTGAGTTCAAGGTCATCATAAGACTACATAGTGAATTCCAGGTCAGCTTGGGCTACTGCAAGACCCTACCTCAAAAAAATAATAATAATAATAAAATATTTATTTATGAGAGAATGAGAATGGGTGCGCCAGGGCTTCTGGCCACTGCAAACGAACTCCAGACATATGCACCACCTTGTACATCTGGCTTTACATGGGTAATGGGGAATTGAAAGGTCCTTTGGTTTTGCAGTCAAGTGTCTTAACCGTTAAGCAATTTCTCCAGCCCCTGAATATTTTAATTAATTTTGTTTGTTTGTTTTGTTTCTCGAGGTATGGTCTCACTCTATCCCAGGCTGACCTACAATTCACTATGGAGCCGAACTCACGGCGATCCTCCCACCTCTAACTCCAGAGTGCTGGGATTAAAGGCATGCACCACCACGGCTGGCTAATTTTATTTTCCATAGCCAGGCGTGGTGGTGCACGCTTTTAATCCCAGCACTCGGGAGGCAGGGGTAGGAAGACCGCAGTGAGCTCGAGGCTACCCTGAGACTCCATGGTGAATTCCAGGTCAGCCTGGGATAAAGTGAGACCCTCCCTGGAAAAACAAACAAAAAAAAGGGCTGGAGAAATGGCTTAGTGGTTAAGCACTTGCCTGGAAGCCTAAGGACTCTGGTTCGAGACTCGATTCCCCAGGACCAACGTTAGCCAGATGCACAAGGGTCGCATGTGTCTACAGTTCGTATGCAGTGGCTAGAGGCCCTGGCGTGCCCATTCTGTCTCTCTCTCCCTATCTGCCTCTTTCTGTCTGTTGCTTTCAAGTAAATTAATTTAAAAAAATAAAAAGTGAATTCCAAGTCAGACTGGGCTACAGCGAGACCCCACCTCAAACAAATCTGGCGGCACTGTCAAGTCAGGGGCAGGAGCGCTGATGCCTATCTTCAGCTGCATGAATTCTCTCTGACGGACCCTCCAGGTGTTCCACGCAGTTCTCAGAGTTGGCACTGAATATTTCTTTGCATCACATGGTGCCCGACAGTATTCAGGCGCCAACCTTTTGGCTTCTCTGGACACACCGAAAAAAAGAATTATTGGAATGCCTAAGGGCTGCACAATCACAGCTCAACAGGTTGTAAAAACATACATTTATTTTGCATGACATTGGGACACACAGTGTTGCCATCTACAAAGTTCAATAGCATTACCAAAAAAAAATTTTTTTTTTCTATGTATTTTGAGGTAGGGTCTCACTCTAGCCCAGGCTGACCTGGAATTCACTATGTTGTCCCAGGGTGGCCTCGAACTCACAGCAGTCCTGCTACCTCTGCCTCCTGAGTACTGGAATTAAAGGCGTGTGCCACCACGCCTAGCCATTACCAAAAATTTTTTTTAACTCCTAAATTTTTTTCAAGGTAGGTAGGGTCTTGCTCTATCCCAGGATGGCCTCAAACTCATGGGGATCCTCTCACCTCTGCCTCCCAAATCCTGGGATTAAAGGGTGTGTGCCACCATGCGCAGTTTAATATTTTCAGCGTGTGTGTGCGTACACGCGAACACCAGTCTCCAGCTACTGCAAACAAACAGCAGGCGTAAGACCACCTTGTGTCCAGTTTATGTGGCCTGAGGTCAGCATCTGTCAGGTCTGGGAGCTGGGGAGATGGCTTTGTGGTTAAAGGCACTTGCTTGCAAAGCCTATCAGCCTAGGTTCAGTTCCCCAGTACCCATGTAAGGCCAGAAAAAAAAAAGTGGTACATGTATCTGCCCTCAGCCCATTTAACAGGAGCCTCCCTCTTCTACGGTTTTTTTGAAATTTACTATGTAGTCAGTCTCAGGCTGGCCTCAAACTTCAGTGATCCTACCTCTGCTGGGACTAACCCTCTTCTTCATCAGTTTTTAAGTGCACAGCCTTGCTGAGTGTCTGTGTAGACAGCAGGTCTCTACAGCATATCCTGACTCCAAGGCCTCCCCTCTCAGCTGCAGTCCCGTGAGCAGCAGCCAGAGACAAGCGCACTTACGGCCTCTACTCATTGGCATGAACCCCATTAGGATGAGCGGAATTATGGGTTACACAAGGCAAGCCATCTAGGGCCACCTAGAAAAGTTCCCCGTAACAGACACAAGGAACAGTTTTTTTTATTTATTTATTTATTTATTTATTTATTTGAGAGTGATAGAAAGAGGCAGAGAGAGAGAGAGAATGGGTGCGCCAAGGCCTCCAGCCACTGCAAACGAACTCCAGATGTGTGCGCCCCCCTTTGTGCATCTGGAACAGTTTTATTTTTTATTTATTTATTTATTTTTTTTTTGGTTTTTTCGAGGCAGGGTCTCACTCTGGCTCAGGCTGACCTGGATTTCACTATGTAGTCTCAGGGTGGCCTCGAACTCACGGCGATCCTCCTACCTCTGCCTCCCGAGTGCTGGGATTAAAGGCGTGCGCCACCACACCCGGCTTGAACAGTTTTATTTTTAAACTGAGTTTTTTCTTTTTTAAAATTTATTTATTTGAGAGCGACAGACAGAGAGAGAGAGGGGGAGAGAGAATGGGCATGTCAGGGTCTCCAGCCACTGCAAAGGAACTCCAGAAGCATGCGCCCCCTTGTGCATCTGGCTAATGTGGGTCCTGGGGGAAATCGAGCCTCAAACCAGGGGTCCTTAGGCTTTACAGGCAAGCGCTTCACCACTAAGCCATCTCTCCAGCCCCACCCGGAACAGTTTTATGCCTTGAAGAGAGAATATCAAAGGTGGATCCTGCTAGTGTCTAGGATGGACATAATCATATGTGGACACCAGAAGTGCAAGCAGAACATATCAGAAAAAAACAACAACACATACATGCCTGGTGGAGGAAAAAAACATTCAAAATTTATTTTCTGACAGACAGCATCAGCAGGTAAAACTACAGGGGTGTCTCCACAAGTCACACATTCATTCACAAAGACGCGTTCAGCTCAACGAGAAAGCCACGGCCCGGGGTGTTCTCTGTAACGATACCCACTTCACAGTGTAAACAGGGGAACAGGGGAACAAGCGAGCACACTACTGCGCTCACAATTCCAGAAGGAAAGGCACAATTTGGCAAAATACCATTTTTTTCCCTTGGGGGGGAGGGGGCAGGACGAAGGGGGTCTTAAAGTCAGGTGCCAATAACTAAGGGATAAAACTTTGGTCAAGTTTCTGCACTCCTTTTAGCCACTGTCTTGGATGGAGCAGCAAAGAATTCTCCCTCTAGAAGATGGAGAAAGACGCCTTTGCCCTTCCTCATGAAACCTCTAGAACAATGTAACATCGCCTGCTCAGTATTACCTGTACAGAGGGTGAAGTAGAAGAGACCATGGAGACACCTCGAACACCCGGCTGCTCCCAACACATCAACTCGTGGGTGTTAAGACGAGGCCTGGGAATACTAAAGTGGTCATAAAATAAGAAAATAGAGACTATGGCTACAAAAATTAAAAAAAAAAACTAAATGAGGTAGATAAATTAATAAAAAAAAAAACACACCCTCTAATATCCAGGACTTGCCTGTTCCAACTTTGTAGTCTTCATACAACATTGGGGAGGGGGAGGAATAACCTTCATCATGACTTGGCAAAGTGGTACCAAGGGAGTCTAAAATGTAACAAACAAACAGTTTGCATGTGAACCTGTGTAGGAAGTTTGCTCTCTCGGAAGTTTCTTCCTAGGCATGAACAAGATGGGGAAATCAACTGAGGGTCCCCTGCCCAGGTGCCTACCTCTTCTGGTGTCTGAGAAGAGGGAGATACCTGGGAGATATGAGGAGTACTTGGCACTCTTGGGGCTCCAAATGAACTCTATTTAAATAAACAGCAGTACAACGTGGGGCTCCCTGAAGACTGAGTCCATCTGGGGGGGGGGGGGGCATCTTAGCGAAGATTCCAAGGTTGAAAACCTTTTTGAGGTGGGATCCTCCAAGGTTGGTTTTTTTTTTAATTTTAAAGTACATTCAAACCAAAGATGAATAAGGGATGGGGAAGGGCATAAAAAACAGGTCCCTAAGCAGATGGCAGACCGTGTCTGTTTACCCGCATCATCACCGTGGAAGCACACAGCACCCTCCCCAACCCACTAGCCTACGTGTCTGCTTGTCTCCTCTCTTCCATCGTGGTCCAGTAAGTCCCAACTGTTTCACCTACACACAGGTGATAGTCTTTGGAAATAGCCAGTCTTGCTTGTACAAAACTATGCATCCAGTTTGTTACAAATAACAAAGCTACTTTCCAAAACCCGCTTCTTCCCAAAAAAAAAAATTCTCATTTGTTTTGGTATTTTTTTTTTTTTTTACACAATTTTCCTTTTTTTTTTCCATTTTTTTTTTTGCAAAGCAGCAACATGATTGTAGGACTGCCTGGGAAGGCTGTGGTCACAACCGTAAACATCATTTGCATATCAGGAAGAAAACAAGAACAGGAGGAGATGGGTTAAGAAAACCAAGAAACTGAAAGACAGCAGACTCTCGCTCCTGGGGTGGCATCCCTCCTTCCATGTTAGCTCAGCTGACTGCAATTTTGTTTTCTTCCAGGAAGTGAGGGAACTGGTGCTTGGCCACGCTGTCGGGTACCCCCGGCTTCTCCACTTCACCACTCAGGCCGGACTGCGAGCCGTCCATCTTGGACACAGTGGTGTTGGTCACCACGGAGCTGGCGCCCAGGGACACGGGCAGGGTGGGAATGCCACCACTCTGGATCACGGAGATCTCGTTGGTCTTCATCGCCAAGCCACCGTTGAACATGCTGGTGTACTGACTCCACACCGACGGGTCCACGCGCACCGAGGGGGCCACGATTTCCTTAGGAAACACCTCGGGAGCTCTCTTGCCATCTGCACCCAGCAGCGCCATGGTGTTCTCTATAGCCAACTTCCTCCCCCGGCGGGCAGAGTTATTGCTGGTTCCGTGGGTCATGTAGTGGACCTGTGCGAAGGGAACAGAGAGCATCTCATCTAGCAGAATCCAGGGATGGTTGGCAAGCTCAAGTATATTCCCACACAGGTGTGGCTCCACCCACAGTCCAACATACATGTGTTTAGAAATCACCTGGGGCAGAGGGCAGAGAGATGGCTGGGCGGTTAAGGCATTTGCAGGCAAAGCCGAAGGACCCCAGTTCAATTGCCAGGACCCATGTAAACCAGATGCACAAGGTGGCCCATGTGTCTGGAGTTCTTTTTGCAGTGGCTAGAGGCCCTAGCTAGTCTATTCTTTCTCTCAAATAAATAAAGTAAAAAGTAGAAAATCACCTGAGCTGTATACTGAGACCCTGACTCAAAAAAACTAGAAAAGGGCTGGAGAGATGGCTTGGCGGTTAAGCGCTTGCCTGTGAAGCCTAAGGACCCCGGTTCGAGGCTCGGTTCCCCAGGTCCCATGTTAGCCAGATGCACAAGGGGGCGCAAGTGTCTGGAGTTCGTTTGCAGAGGCTGGAAGCCCTGGCGCACCCATTCTCTCTCTCTCCCTCTATCTGTCTTTCTCTCTGTGTCTGTCGCTCTCAAATAAATAAAAAAGTTTAAAAAAAAAAACTAGAAAAGATGACAGGTGTGGTGGCGCATGCCTTTAATCCCAGCAGAGATAGGAGGATGGTTGTGAGTTGGAGGCTTGCCTGGGCTACAATGAGTGAAATCCCACCCCAAAACATATAAATAAGGGGAGGGTTGGCAAGATGGCTCCATGATTGTAAGGTGCTTGCTTGCAAAAGCTGATTTAAAAACCAAAAACAGAGTATTATCTATGAAGACATCCTACCACCTTCTGGCTTTCAAAGGTTTTGTTTTTCAGACAGGGCCTCATGCATCTCAGGCTGGTCGGTAACTTCTCCAGTAACCAAGGATAACCTTGAACTCCTGATACTTCTGCCTTGTTTTAAAAGTTGGGATTAGTCACGTACCACCGTGCCTGATTTAAGGCTAAATTCTGACATTTTTAAAATTTTTACTGTATTATATTTTTTAGAGAGAGAGAGAGACAGAGCAAATATGGGCATGTCAGGGCTTCCAGACCTGCAAATCAACTCCAGATACATGTACCACCTGGTCCATCTGGCTTACATGGGTCCTTGGGAATCGAACTTGGGTCCTTTGGCTTTGTAGGCAAGCACCTTAACCGCTAGGCCATCTCTCCTGCCCAGTTCTGACTTAATCAAATTAAAGAACTAGCACAGCATGATGGCACACACCTTTAATCCCAGAACTCAGGAGACCAATGCTGGAGGATCGTAGTGAGTTTGAGGTCAGCCTGAGACTACATAGTAAATTCCAGGTCAGCCTGGAATAGAGCTAGACCCTACCTTGAGAAACCAATTAAAAAAAAAAAAAAAGTATAGGGCTCAAGAGATGATCAGTAGCAGTTAAGACACTTGCCTATAATAAAGCCTAATAATGACCCTAGTTGGATTACCCAGTACTCACATAAGCCACAAAGTGGCTAGAGGCCCTGGTGTGCCGATATTCTTTCTCTGCTCGCAAATATTAAGCTGGGCATGGTGGCAAATGCCTTTACTCCCAGTACTCGGGAGGCAGAGACAGGAGGACTGCTGTGAGTTAAGGCCATACTGAGACTACAGAATGAATTCCAAGTCAACATGGGCTAGAGTGAGACCCTACCTCAAAAAACCACCGCCACCACCCCCCACAAAAAGGAAAAAAAAATTATAAAGAACTGGACTTAAAAAAAAAAAAAAAAAAAGAACTGGACTTACTGGGTATGGTAGCACATGCCTTTAATCTCAGCACTTGGCTGAGGTAAGAGGATCATCATGAGTTCAAGGCTACCCTGAAACTAAGGAGTGAATTCTATGTCAGCCTGGGACAAAACAAAACAACTGACTCATGTGCCCATTAGAGGCAGGGAAAAATCAGAAGGGTATACTTACTTCCCTAAAGAGTCATACCCCAACTCCCCACCTGGTCTTAAACCAGGTGTGGTGGCACATGCCTTTAATCTCAGCACATGGGAGGTAGGAGGATCGCTGTGAGTTCGAGGCCAGCCTGAGACTACATAGTGAATTCCAGGTCAGCCTGGGCTAGAACTAGACCCTACCTTGAAAAAAACCAAAAACGTAAAAATAATAATAATAAATAGATGCCACTCACCACCCATCCCCCACAGTTCTACTGGCAGCTTGGTGAAACCCACCTTCAGGTTGCCCTTGGTAGTGAACGCTCGGCCGCAGATGTTGCACACGAATGGTTTCTCTCCGGTGTGGGTCCGCTCGTGGATCTGGAGGGCGCTGGCGGAGGAGAAGTTCTTCCCGCAGCGCGTGCAGCAGTGCTGCTTGGCCTGTCGGCGAGGCTGCGTTGCTAACAAAGGTGTCAAGCCTGGGGATGCACTGGAGGGTCCAACAAAGGCTCCGGGGACCTCAACTTTGACGTAGGTGGGCTGGGCTCGGAGAAATGTTGACGGGAGACTGGTGCGACCTAGTGTGCGAGGGGAAAGGAAATCCAACCTTTTATCACCTGACACCCAATTCTCATTTCAAAGCAAAGAGAAACCTACTTCTTAATTAATTTATTTTTTATGAGAAAGAGAACTGACACACCAGGGCCTCAAGCCACTGCAACAGAACTCCAAACACGTGAACCACCTACTATGCACGTGTGGCCTTGCGAGCTTGCGCCATCCTGCGTGCGGGGTTGGCAGGCAAGTGCCAGTTTAATTAATTGCTAAGCCATCTCTCCAGCCCAAGAAGCCTTTTAAAAATATTTTATTTAAGCCAGGCGTAGTGGCACACGCCTTTAATACCAGCACTAGGCAGGCAGACTTAGGAGGATGGCTGTGAGTTCAAGGCCACCCTGAGAGTACATAATCAATTGCCTGGGCTAGAGTATATATATATTTATTTATTTGCAAGCAGAGACCAGAGAATCCAGGCACTGCAAATGGACTCCAGATCTTTTGTGCATCTGGCTCCATGTGGGTACTAAGGAACTGAACTCTGGTCCTCAGGCTCTGAAGGTAAGCACCTTAAACACTGAGCCATCTCGCCAGTGCAAAAAAGAGATCTTTGATAATAGCTCACTACAAGTGGTGGTGGATGACAGAAAAATGTAAAATTCAAAAGAATCAAAAAGTTCAAAGTCAACTTATGCACACACCTTTTAATCCCAGCACTTGGGAGGCAGAGGTAGGAGGATTGCTGTGAGTTCGAGGCCACCCTGTGAGTAAATAGTGAATTCCAGGTCAGCCTCAACTAGAATGAGACCCTACCTGAAAAAAAAAAAAGGTTAGGGTCTCGAAGTTGTAGCTCAGAGAGTGTGCTTGCCTGGTATGCAACAGACTGTCTATACCGCCAAGGCTCATGGCACATTGCAAAAGAGAGGGTGGAAAGAATGTTAAGAGCCAAAGGATAAGGAAGAGGGCTTTGGAACACTTCCTGGCAAGAGCCATGGTCAGTTTCTGCACACCCACACACAATTGGGCCATCAACACTGCATGACAGCACAAAAAAGAGAAATATACAGAGAATGGGCTGGAGAGATGGTTCTGTGGTTAAGGCGCTTGCCTGCATGGCCTAATGCCCTAAGTTCGATTCCTCAGGACTCACAGAGCCAGAAGCATAAAGTGGCGCATGCATCTGAAGTCTGTTTGCGATGGCTGGAGCCCCTGATGCACCCATTCTGTCTCTTCTCTTTCTGCTTGCAAATAAGTAAATGAAAATAAAATGAAGACATCAAAATAGAAGGGGAGTTGGGTATGGTGACCACACATGCCTAATCCCAGTACTAAGGTCTGAGGTAGCAGGAGCAATGTGAGGTCAAGGACATCCTGGAGCTACAAAGTAAATTTCAGGTCAGCCTTGGCTATAGCAAAATCCTACCTTAGGGGAGGGAAATATATTTTTTTTTTCTAAAAGGAATGTGTTTAATCCCTAGCACCACATACACAAAAAAGTTCCCTTTTAACCATACCCAGAGCTGGGTGTGATGGCTCATGCCTTAATCCCAGTACTAAGGAGGCAGGGTTAGGATTGCTGTGAGTTTGAGGCTGTGCTGATACTACATGGTGAATTCCAGGTCAGCCTGCACTAGAGTGAGGACCCTACCTTGAAAAACCAAAAATAAAAAACATACCCAGATGTTACGTTTCTTCTTCAGTTCTGATGCAACGCTTACCCCATTAAAAACATCAGTGGAGCCCGGCATGGTGGCACACGCCTTTAATCCCAGCACTTGAGAGGCAGAGGTAAGAGGATTGCTGTGAGTTTAAGGCCACCCTGAGACTACATAGTGAACTCCAGGTCAGCATGGGCTAGAGTGAAAACCTACCTTGAAAAAAATAATAATAATAACAACAACAACATCAGTGGGCACCCCTCAAGTGATATATGAATTAGAAACAGGCTAGTTTCTCTCCCCTTTGAGTGACCATTTCAGAACAGGACCTCAGTACAAAGACTATTGCTCATTTCAAGCCCACAGCTCCATCCTTCTTCTATTGGGATATACTTAATATTACCCATAGCGCCATGGGGGTCAAAGACAAAAACAGTAACAAACATTATGCTGCCCATACTTAATGAGCCATAACTCATAAGCCTATGATGTGTCAGGATAAGAGATGGTTCCTAACTCTTCCTAACCCACAAGTACAAATAGAGCTAACTACTAATCGAGGAGCTTGCTTCGGATCATACTCCATGTTTCAAGTTCAACCCAGGCTCCTTTTTGATGACCTTGAGCCCAAAAGGGACATGGAGGTAAATCCCAAGCGCTATGCTATCACCTTCCATCTCGGAGCGGAGGCTCTCGGCGCCCTCGGCCTTGCTCCCCTCGGGAGACCTGGACTTGACGCTTTCGGCTTGGCTATTAGCTGGGGACACTGGCTGGAAGGACAAAGTTTCCACGGCCTCCGGGCTTCGGCTCTGATACTCCGGGTCACCCACGAGTGAAGATGAGTCGTTGGTCAGGCCGTCGCTCTCCACAGAGCCATTGTCACGACTGCTCTGCCGCTGGAGGCTCAAGGGCACAGGACCCCCTTTCCCAGCCGCGTCTAGAGAAGCCATGGCAGCAAAACCCAGGGCGGGCGATACCAGGTGGGGGCTGGGAAGCGGCGTGGAGCCCTTCGAGGGGCCACCGGAGGGGTCCTGGGAGCCGGCCTCGTCTACGTCGATGCTCTCGACCGCACCATCGTGGCAGGCGGTGGCAACGGCGGCACTGCCATTCTCACTGATCACCGCGGGGGGCTCGGGACCTGCAAAGTCACAGGGACTCTCGGGCAGGGGCGTGTTGGGGATCTGGCCGCCCATGTGCATCCGAATGTGCTGCTGCAACATGACGGCGTTGGTGAACTTCTTCTGACAGATAGGGCAGGAATGCTGCGTCTTGACGGACGTGTTGGTGCGGTGAACCCCGAGGTGGGTCTTCAGGTTGCCTTTGGTGGAAAATGCTCGGCCACAGATCTTACACTGGAACGGCCTCTCGCCTGTGTGGGTGCGGTAATGCATCTTGAGAGAGCTCTGGCAGCTGAGCACCCGGTGGCAAATAAGACACTCATTGGGGTCACTGGTGGCCTTGTCGATGTTCTCTACCAACTGCTGTAATTTCAGGGTCTCTGACCCTGACTCGGGGGCACTACTTCCCTGGAAGCCCCCAACCCTTGGGGGATTATGGATTGGCCCCACCCCAGGTAGTGGGGATCCCCCCTCACTTTCTGGAGAAGGCCCTGGCTGTAAGTCAATGGGCAAGGGGCTGCCCATGAGGTCCTTGGGGTTAGTCCCCGAAGAGAGATTCTGAGGGAGCCCTATGGAAGGGGTCCCTGGGAGGATGGGTTTGCTGTCTAAGGGAAGACTCAATTCATCTACGGGGACGGGGACAGAGAGTGCATAGGGGGTGCCAGAGCCTGCAGCCACTTTGTCCCGGAACTCGGCAAACAGCTGGGGGTTTGCCTTCACCTGGGGGTGTCGGTGAAAGTGCACCTTGAGGTTGCCCTTGGTGGTAAAGCGGTGACCGCAGACAGAGCACACGAAGGGTCTCTCTCCGGTGTGGGAGCGGAGGTGGATCTGCAGGGAGCTATCGGTCCCAAAAACCTTGCTACAGTACTTACACGTGTGCTTGCTGGGGACAGCCTCGTCTTTGGGTTTGACCTCCACCGTCGAGATGTTCGGGGGCTTCCCTTTCCCCTTCTTGGATGGGTCCAGCGCCACAGCGGAGAAAGGGCTCTGGAAAAGCACCGAGCCTGGGGTCTGAGGTAGCAGGGCGCCGGGCAGGCGAGACATGACACCGGGAAGCACCCGGGACCCGTCTGGCTTCAAGGCGAAGGGGGCCAGCCCTGCGGACAGGGAGCCGGCTGCGGAGGAGATGTTGGCGTGAGGTAGCTTGGCTTGCTTCAAAGCATCAAGGGACAGAGCCGGGCTTCCGGCTTTCTGGCCGAGCAGAGCTACGGCAGCGGACACCTGCTGCGACATGTGGCTGCTTAAGGTCTTCAGGGTGTCGGCGCCCGCCACCCCCGAGTGCAGGGCGTGTGCAGCCCACATATTCACCTGCACTCGGATCTGCTCCGTGAGCTGGATCTGCTGGAGCTGCTGCTGCTGCAGACACAAGATCTGCTCCAGGACCCACGGGATGCTGCTGGCGACGGGCACCGGGGCCGGAGGGGCATCGGCGCTCCGCTGGTTCACCGCCACCTTGGTGCCGCGGAGGGCCTGCAGAGTGACGTTAGTGTTGGCCACCTTGCCTTTGGGTAAATAGCTTATGTCCTGGGGCGTGGGTGGCAGGCTAGCCTCTGACTTCAAGTACAGGACGGACTCGGGGCCTGGCTTCTCCTTGGCGTCCCCTGAGCTGCCACCACCCTCTTTGTGACTGTCTTTACTGCTTGGGCTGGGCGGCTGGTGGCTCAGTACAGCTCTGGAGAAGTCATCTGAAGGCACTGGCCCCTCACTGTCGTTCATGATGAGGACAGGCGGATTTTTAGTGCAATTTCTCTTGTGCTCCACGAACTCGGAGAGGCTGAAGAACTCGGCACAGCACTTCTCACAGATGTGAGTCTCCTCTCGCCGGGGCCGCTTTCCTGGTGCTCTGTCCCCTGCGGTGGCATCCTCGCCACTGCCTGGGGGGTTCATTGAAGTACCTGGAATAGGAGAGAATGGTCAGAATTCTGCCCCATAAAAGGATGTGTGTGTATGTGTGTGTGTGTGTGGAAGGGGGGTGATCACTTGGGAAGACTGGCAGCCTCTTGTCGTAGACAGGTCTCCAAGTCTCAACTTACACTGAGGGGAAATAATGCCCCCCCAAAAAAGATATAGCCAGGTAATACCCCTACACACACACACACACACACACACACCTGAGCATGTGACCCTCTCTGGATAGGGTCTTTTCTTTAGTTTTTTTTCTTTTTTTCCCCTCTTCAGACAAGGTCTTGCATAGTCCAGGATAGCCTACAACTCACTACGTAGCTGAGACTGACCCAAATCCTCCTGTCTCCTCCTCCCAAGTACTGGGGCTATCCCACAAATGCATGTGGTTCTGGTCCACCAAACTTCTAGCTAACACACTGAAAGTACGCAAAAAGAAAATGAGCACTTTTTGGCCACTTTTTCCTTCTTTAGGTACAAGGATCCAACCAAGGCCTCACACATGCTGAGCAAGCACTCGGCCCCCTAAGCTGGGTTCCAGCAAAATCATGGGGTTTTTCTAAGTTTAGTTTTGTGACAGGGTCTCATCACACGCTAGCAGCCCAGGCTGACCTCAAACTCGCATGGCCTAATAAACTCTCAATGTTTATTAACTTCACACAGAGCAATAGGATGAATGTTTATAAGGTGTGTACCCAGAGAATAGACTAAAGGAACACACAGCAGCACTGAGCAGGTCTGGCCTGACAAGGTAACAGACTTCAAACGTCTATCAAATGCAAATTAGCTGGCACATTAGAGGCAGAGGTAGGAGGATCGCTGTGAGTTCGAGACCAGCCTGAGACTACATAGTGAATTTCAGCTCAGCCTGAGCTAGAGTGAGATCCTACCTCAAAAAAAAAAGGGGGGAGGGCTGGAGAGATGGCTTAGTGGTTAAGCGCTTGCCTGTGAAGCCTAAGGACCCTGGTTCGAGGCTCGGTTCCCCAGGTCCCACGTTAGCCAGATGCACAAGGGGGCGCATGCATCTGGAGTTCGTTTGCAGAGGCTGGAAGCCCTGGCGCGCCCATTCTCTCTCTCTCTCCCTCTATCTGTCCTTCTCTCTGTGTCTGTCGCTCTCAAATAAATAAATTAATTAAAAAAAAAAGTTGGACGTGGTAGCTTTGCCTTTAATCCCAGCACTAGGGAAAGAGAGGTAGGAGGATCACCATGGAGGCCACCCTGAGACTACAGAGTGGATTCCAGATCAGGCTGAACTAGAGTGAGATCCTACATTGAAAAAACAACAAAAAACAAAACACCACCAAAAACAAAATGTCAGGATGTGGCTTAGCATAGTCACTTCTAGAACAGTCCTAATCCAACACTACATTGCTCTGATTCAATTCTACAAGACTCAAGTTAAAAAGGAAAACAGCCGGGGAGATGGCTCAGCAGTTAAAGGCACTTGTTTGCAAAGCTTGCCAGCTTTGGTTTGATTCCCCAGACCCACGTAAAGCCAGATGTACAAAGTGACTGGAGTCTGCAGTGGCAAGAGGCCCCAGGATGCCCATTCTCTCTCTCCCACCCTGCAAATAAAAAAAAAAAAAAAAAAAAGGGAATCCAAACCTGGGCGTAGTGACGCACGCCTTTAATCCCAGCATTCGGGAGGCAGAGGTAGGAGGATCACCATGTGAGCCTCTACAGTGAGTTCCAGGTCAGCCTGGGCTAGAGTGAGACCCTACCTCGAAAAACCAAAACAAAAAAAGGAAATCCACAATTCCCAGATAGATGCCATCTCTATGAACAATGTCCCAGGCTTAAACAGGGTGCATGTGGAGGTGTTCTGCCTAACCTTCCTGGGGAAGCAAGTTGGGCTTTGACGTGTCAAGAACTTTCCAAGTTTCTCTTGGGGGAAAGGCACATTACAAGTAGCCATAAGGAATGCACACAGGCTCTCCAGGGAGCTCCCTCCCTGTCAAAGCAGATTTTCAGTGCATTCTCTTTTGACTTGGCAATTCCTGTGTCTGGGATTTACTTCCTATTTTACAAAGGTATTTCTTCCTTCTCTCTATCTACCACAAACTCACTCCCATCTCAGGCTCCCAGAGTGCTGGCATGGAAGGCGTACATCCATGACCACACAGCATTTCTCCTAACCAACACCACAGGTGGGTTGCCCTGGAGCATCAATAAAATCTCTAGTTTTATCTACAAAAATAAAGTCAATGAGCTGGAGAGACAGATCAGTGGTTAAAGGCGCTTGCTTGCAAAGCCTAACAGCCCAGGTTCAATTCCCCAGAACCCACATTAAGTCAGATGCATAAAGGGGTGCATGCGCATGGAGCTTGTTTGCAGACAGTAAGCTCTGTCATTTTTTTGGTTTGTTTTTCAAGATAGGGTCTCATTCTAGTCCAGGCAGAACTGGAATTCATTATTTAATCTCAGGCTGGCCTCAAACTCACAGCAATCCTCCTACCTTAGCCTCCCAAGTGTTGGAATTAAAGGTGTGCCCCACCACATTTGGTTTGGTGCTTACTCTCATAAATAAATATTTTTTAAAATAAGTAGGAGGGCTTGTAGATAAAGACATAAACAAGTGCATGGGAACTTTGAAGCTGAACGTGGCAGTGCACACACCTTTAATCCCAGCATTCAGGAGACTGAGGTAGAATTGTTACGAGCCTGAGGCCAGTCTGAGACTACGGAGTGAGCTTTAATCCCACTACTTCTATTCTAGGGTGAGGTTAGAGGACCCAGGAAAGCTGGAGGCCAGCATGGGATGTAGAGTGAGACCCTGTCTTTAAAAAAAAAAAAAGAGCCGGGCGTGGTGGCGCACGCCTTTAATCCCAGCACTTGGGAGGCAGAGGTAGGAGGATCGCTGTGAGTTCAAGGCCACCCTGAGACTCCATAGTGAATTCCAGGTCAGCCTGGGCTGGAGTGAGACCCTACCTCGAAAAACCAAAAAAAAAAAAAAAAAAAAAAGGAAGGAAGGAAGGAAGGAAGGAAGGAAAACAATAGTGTTGGATCTCAACACCCAGGAGGCTGAGGTAGGAAGATCACTGTTAGGTTCAAGGCCAGCCTGAGAATACATAGTGAATTCCAGGTCAGCCTGGGCTAAGCAAAACCCGACCTACAAAAAAAAAGAATAATAATTTGGAAAAAAAAAACAGAGGGCTGGAGAGTTGACTTAGTCATTAAAGCACTTGCCGACAAAGCCAAAGGACCAGGTTCGATTCCCCAGGACCCACCTAAAGCCAGATGCATCTGGAGTTTGCAGTGGCTTGAGGCCCTGTTGTGCCTGCCTCGCTGGGCCAGGGGGCGAACACCTTTAATCCCAGCACTCAGGCTGAGGTAGAAGAAGCACTGCTGAATTTAAGGCCAGCCTGGGCTAGAGCAAGACCCCTACCTCGAAAAACCAAAGGAGAGTTGGCTCAGCAATTAAAGGCGGTTCCTTGCAAAGCCTGCCAGCCAGGACTGACTGGTTCCCCAGTACTCACATAAAGCCAGATGCACAAAGTGGGCACAACTGGAGGTCTTGTACACATAAACAAACAAATGAAACCCAGGCTGACCTGGCACTCACTCTGTAGTCCCAGGCTGGTCTCAACTGAGTGCTGGGATTAAACGTGTGCACCACTGTGCCCAACCCCAATTTTTTTTTTTGTCTCCAGGCAAAAAGATTTTTCATCCCTTTAAGTGCCACATCCTCTCAATGACTATGTTCTAAAGCAGTCTTTCCATTTCCTTGTTATCTTTTGTGCTGGCCTTACACATGTTATGCATGAGCCCTACCAATGAACACCTCCCCAGCTTAAAACATGTATTTTGTTTTGTTTTTCCAAGGCAGGGTCTCACTCTAGCCTGGGCTGATCTGGAACTCATTCTCTAGTCCCAGAATGGCCTGGACCTCACAGTGATCCTGCCTCCGCTGGGAATAAGGGTGTGCCCCGCTGCACCTGGCTTTTATGTTTTTGTTTTGGGGGGTGTTGGTATTTTTAAAATACTTATTTGCAAGCAGAGTTAAAAGGCAGTGTATGTGTGAGAATAAACAAACCAGAACCTTCTGCCACTGCACACTTGACTCCGCATGCACGGCACCTTGAGTGCTGGGGAACTGACCCAGGCGGACAGGCTTTACGAGCAAGCACCTTAACCTGCTGGTCTAGATCTCCAGCCCTAAAGTATGTTTTTATTTAATTCAGGGTGCCTTTCTGTAGCCCAGGCTGGCCCCACACTCAAGGCAATCTTCCTGCCTCAGCTTCACCAGGGCTGGGATTATGAACACCTACCACTGTGATTACCTTTAAAGCAGGCAACTCTTGACCAGGGAATCCTTGAAAATGTTTTTTTTTTTTTAAGTTAGCCAGGCGTGGTGGCACACGCCTTTAATCCCAGCACTTGGGAGGCAGAGGTTAGGAGGATCGCCGTGAGTTAGAGGCCACCCTGAGCCTACATAGTGAATTCCAGGTCAGCCTGAACTACAGTAAAACCCTACCTTGAAAAACCAAAAAAAAAAAAAAAAAAAAAAGTCTCTTCATTTTCACTAACTGAACTAAAAATTAACATCTCCTTCCACCAGGGAACATACCACATTGGTATTAGCAGGAACCATGAATATTTTCACAGGACACTACGTATAGCTCTTGTACTTTCTTGAAGACTTGGTGGTGAACTGATAGGACTCAGGGACGTGTTACTGTTTTATTAAGGGGGTAGAGATGCAAGTTACTATATACCGATCAGTTTACAGACACTAAAATCCATGAATACTCCACGGGGGTGGGATCTGTGTAACTAACCAGTACAGTGCAACCTCCTCTGCATTCCCCACCTCCAAGCCCGTCACACTGGAGACTGACTCCAGGGTTTCAGACAAGGAGCCAAATCCTCTACCACCCAACAGTATCTACAATCTCTAAGTGACTCAACACGCTGACGCAATGTAAATACTGGGTAAACATGCAGTTACACCGTACTGCTACGGGAGCCCAGGCAAGGAATAAAGGAACAAATTTACAGGATAAGTGGGGTTTTTTTGTTATTTTTAATAACATTAGTTTTTCTTGCAAGGTAGGGTCTCACTCTAGTCTAAAGCCAACCTCGAACTCAAGGCGATCCTCCCACCTCTGCCTCCTGAGTGCTGGGATTAAAGGCGTGCGCCACCACAGCAGCCCTCTGTAGTCTATTTTCACCATTCTGCTGAGAAGGGATCTATGGCACAAAAAAGGTTAAGCTCTTCTGCTCTGGAAGGATCCACCGGTTGGGAGTGATTTACAGCCCAAATGCCAGCTGCCTTCACTGTATACACAAGCCGCGAAGCGGCCTTTCCCCAGCACCACACATCTCCGCTAGAGGCTCAAACAGCCCAAGCTGTTTGCTTGGTCAGTTAAAAAAAAAAAAAGTCCTGCATCCACACCACCATAGGCAAATACCAAAGCCCTATTTGCCCAGGAGTAAGACGACTTAGGAACAATTGCTGGGCTATGCTTAAGTGAACCCAAGGGGAGGGGGGAAGCAAAGTTCACAGGATTACACAGCAAGGAGTTCTTCCACCCCTCCACCCCGCCCCCACCCCGAATTTTAGGAATGTTATCTCTAGGCATCTAGTTATCCAATAAGTTGGAAGAATGCCGTAAACCCAGCAGGGGTCTTAGATTCAATCACTCCAAATGGATGGAAAATACTCTTGCTATTGTATAGGAAGAAAGTTAATCTTCCAGAGGCAATACTGTTTAAAAAAAAAATAAATCTGTGTATCTTGATAAAAGCATGATTCCAGCTTATCTTTTCTCAGGACTATATTAAAAGAATGGCAATGAACAGGTTATCTAAAGCTGAGGATCTTCAACCCTGCCCTGCCCCCAGGATAAGAGCTTACCAAAAACAAAAAGGAATTATGTCCCTGAAGAGCGTGCCTTTTGCTATTTTAATAATGCTTAAAAGGTGAGTGTTCAAATCAACCTGGTAGTCTGTTAGACTCCAAATTAAGTTTCTAGATGATCTCTAGACTCAACTGGGGCCATATTTCAGATAAACTTACAAGCCCCTCATATGGGAAGGACTTTTGGTTCCCTCCTGTAAAGCCCCCAGAACAAGGCAGATAGGGTGGGGGACAGTGTATGGATTCCAAGGGTTTTTTAATGTTTAGGTGTTTTAGAAGTACAAATTAGAAAGATAATTCCTTGAACTCTCTTGCCTTCCTTTTGTGAGACAGGGTCTCATTCTATCCCAGGTTGGCTCAGAACTTGTGGCAAACCTACCACCGCCTCCCTAGTGCTGGGATTGTGAGCCACCACACCTGGCCTATCTCTTGAGGGCAATGCAACAGAGAAATGCACCCAACAAACACTACTTCCTACTGACTCCCCCAGGTCTCTCCCAACATGCCTCTTAACTCCAGCACTCTCAAGGGAAAGACAGCAAATTCCAGGCCAGCCTGAACTATAATAGAGACCTCTGTAAAAAAAAAAAAAAAAAAAAAAGTGTGTGGGGGGGGGGTCCTTGCTAAAGGGTGGAGAGGTGGTTGAGATCACCAAACCCAACTGGCTTCAAGCTCTAACCATGGCTGCCACATCTCCCAAACAAGAAGCAAGTCCCATTCCACCATCAACCTCTACTAAGACCTTTGGATTCACTGCTAGGCTGGACAAGGAACCCGGGGCCTCCATTCCCTGTCCCCCAGGGGCTGCAATTTACTCTCACTTTGGATGTGAGAACTGAAGGTTCCAGGCCTGCAGTCTGGCACAGAGCAGGCGATTGTTTCTACAGAAGTTATTTCTAAGAGCAGTAGTAAAAACATTTTGTCATTCGGAACAGAATTAATTACCGATCACATTCCAGATCTACAATATGTTGAAATCACGTAGTTGAGGTGCAGAAAAGAAAGCTGGGAGGCAGAGGGGAAAAAAATCAAGCTGCAAAGTTACACAACAGAATACTCCGACAAGGCAGATCCTTGCTCTCACCAACTTCCCTCCTCAGGTGCCCACTGGACACTTCACATTTAAAAGGAGGCGTCCCCAACCATCCTGTTACCTCCTTTTCAAGATGGTGCCCCAGCCCCCTACCTAGGAGGAAGTTTGCTAACCGCCAATGTATCATCTAGTGGCACATGCAGGCCAAGCTCTTTCTTTGGCTGAGGGAATGCATTTTACATGCAATTTAGCTTTAATGAATAAAGGGGGGCAGTGGGCAAATGGCGCCCCCCCTCCCCTTCCTTTACGGGAACTCAGGCAAGTTGGCCAGAGGAGATGCAAACTAATGCCACAGCAGGCACGTCAATTGAGGCTAGAAACTGGAGCTAAATTACTAGAAACTTGGGAATCTTAATCGCTGTAGGTTGTAATCCAGTTTAGCACAAAGGGCATTTGAAACCCTTTTGAGAAAATGCTAATTTTCCTTTAAGTACTGTTAGTCCCCCACCCCGACCACCTGCAGATTTTTTGATCTGCTAATTATGACCCGGATTTCATTTTCTTCGCTCAAAAGCTGCGTTTTCAAATGGAGTGGGATCCAATCTTAACTTTGAAGACTTATACCTATCATAGATAGGCTGAGGCTAAAACCCGGAATACAGCCCTTGAAAAGTTCTTTTTACAACGCTGCTAGGGAGGAGAAACGACCTTCGCTCCCAAGTCAGCTCTCCAACCCGGGGGCTCAATGATTCTAGTCGAGAAAAATTCTTTTCTAAGGATTCCAAAAACCTGGCAAGGGTGCGGGTCCCGGCCCGGCGCATCCCCTCTGCACGCGAGCCGGGCCGCCCCACTCACCAGGTGTGAGCCCGCATCTGCGCGGGGACCCGCCTCCAGGGGGCGCCCGCGCGCAGCCCGGCCGAGCTGCTGGGCGCCGACCCTTCCCAAATCCTGGAGGGAGCGCCCAGCCCGGGCCCCGCGCCCAGCCCAGGTTATCTCCAACTCCAGCCAGCGTCCATTTCCGAGGCCCCATCCTAACCAGCCTTCCCCTTCCTTCCCCAGGTGCCAGCTACCACCCCAAAGTTCCACTAGTGCGCGCCCACCCAAAATGATGGGGGATGGGGAGGTCAGCGCAGGCCCAGGGGAGGGGTCAGGGACAGGAGCTCGCCCCTCCTCTCGGGAGGAAGCAAGCAGGCGGAGGGTTAACCCTTCTGTTCCAGGTGGATCCGTCGATCGGACCACTCCACGATCTATTCCCCCCCCCCCCGCCACACACACACATCAACATTCAGCCAAGGCACAAAGAGTGCATCCAGGCAGCTGGGACGTCTCATGTGTGGGGAGGACCTCAGCCACAAAACGCACAGCTGCCCCCTGCCTCGGGCAAGACAGTAGCTTTCATTTGCCCTGGAGGGGGAAATAATGGAGATAAGGGTCGTTGAAGTATGATACATTTGGGGAGGTACACTCCCCTCTTCTGTAAAATGGTGAAAAAAGTATTGGAATTAAGTAGCCACAGACTGCATGGGAAAGCCGAGGCAACCGGAGTGGCCAGGCACAGGCCATCCAATGCTGGGAATTAGAAAGCAGGCGGGGAGGACGGAGGAGGGACGGTGGAGGATGCAGGAGGCGAGAACGTGTCCCCTCCCCCCGCGCGTGCGTTCCAAATTTATCAGGCGACAATTTGGCGGGCCGGGAGGAGATAGTGGGAAATCGCCTTACATCTAAACCTCAAGAAAAAGGGGAGTTTGCACACACACACACACCCCTCCCTGGCTACCAGCCTCACCGCTCCAAAGTCCCGAACTCCCCTCGGCCCGGGGAGGCGCGCGGAAGCGTGGGCCGGGTCAGCCCCGGGAGCTCGCCCTGCCCGCGACCGCCCAGCCCCGGCCCGACCTCTCCCCTTTCACCTCCCGGGCGCGCATTGCCAAAGCCGCGCTCCCCAGAAAAAGCATGCAAGAAAAAAAAAAGGAAGAAAAAGAAAAGCAAGACAAGGCGATTGCATTTCGGAGGGGTGGTGTTGCGCCTTACTATCCGGGACCCCGGGAGCTGGCACCACCCCCCTCTCGGGCTGGCCGCAGTTATTTTTAGGAAGTCGGAAATCAAAGATGGCTGGAGGTCAGGCCCCGAAAGGTTAGGGCGAAGATCGGCAGGCGAGGTAGCCCGAGGGGCTGGGGGGGCGGAGGAGCGGGGGAGAAGGAAGGAGCAATGCAAAAAGAGAAGGGAAAAAAGGGGGGGAAATGGAGAAGAGTGCCCTTCACCAGCTCTTTGGGTGCTCCTAGCCCGCGCCACCGCGCGGGTGGCCGGCACCCCAGCCCTGGGGGTGGGGAGAGGTCGCGTCCCCTCCCCCCACTTGGCCTGGGAGGGGCGCGTGCAACAGATCTCCCTCCTGGGGGGGGCTCTTACAGGGGTGCGTCCCTCCTCCAGCCCTCTAGAAAAAAAAAAGCCCAAGGGGTGGTGGAGAGGGTCAGAAGCCTTGGGGGTCTCTTTTCTTTTTAAAAGAGGCGCCAGAGGGTGTGGGGGGGGGGGAGCCCAAGTTACCAGGGGAGTGGGGAAGGGGGAAGGATTTGGCTATGGAGGGGAGTGGAATCAATTAAGGGACTGAGGACGAGAAGATTGAAGGAGGGGGATCGCAGGGCTAGAGGGGGGGGGGTCAACTTTACAATAAGAGGGGGGCGCTGGGGTGAAACTTCCACGGGGCATGGGGGGGAGGAGGAGGAGGGAGGCTGCCTCTGGTCCCCGGAACGGAGTCCCGGACCTCGGCTCCGCGCCGCGAGCACCCCTTTTTTCCCCCAAACCCTCGAGGGACGCGCGGCCGTCCAGGAAGCTCTGTGCGTCCCGCGCCCCGGCCCCGGCTCCGGCTCCGTCCGCCGCACTCACCCGGCTCCCCCGGCGCCGGCGCCGCGTCTGCGAAGCCCGGGCTCGGCTGCTGCAGCTGCGGCGGCCTCTCGCCCTGGTCCTCCTCGGAGTTGATGTGCTGCGGTTTCGCCTGCTTGCGCCTCGACATGGTGCGAGCATCGGGGCGCCGGGACAGCCGCGCTGATCCGCCCCTGTCCGCCGCCACAAATTCCTGGAGTTTGGAAATTTACCCCCCTCCGGCCCGAACGCGCATGTCCCCAGTAATTATTATTATCAATAATGCATTGCGATTTATCATGAGCCCTGACAGCTGATTGGCCTGGGTCCAAGACCTCAGAGATCATTTAAATAAGCTCTCATTGATCAGGGAGGGGCGAGGCATGCTGGGCTTTGTAGTCCGGCTCGGCATGTGACAAAGGCGTGTGCATCGCACCGGGGCAGCGGAGCTAATTAGCATCCCGGCGCAGATTGGCTGCGGCGGGCACGGAACCCGAGGGGCACCATCCTCGCCTCCGCGGTCCCAGTCCTGCCGCTGCACCGGGAAAAGCGGGCGCTTCACGGGGAGCCTTTGCTGAAAAAGACCTAAGGGAGGTTCTTCCAAGTTGGGGCACTGGTGGTGTTCCGGTAGCGCGCTCCAGAAATTACTCTAATAATCCTGAGGTTGATGCCCTCCAGCTGAGGAAGGTCTTGCTTCTCAAACCCGTGCAATACTTTGGTTCAATTTTTTACATCTTTAAAATAAACCATACCTGACAGGAGACCCGGGATCTCTTTCCTCCATCTGATTTTTTTAAATATTATTATTACTGTGTTGTTGAAATGTGAGTTTTCGGACTTCATCACAACTCTTAAAGTTGGAGCTCGAATTTACCAAGTTTTACATTTTGAAATGCTGAATGATGGCACCCAGGATTCCTAATCACACGGATGAGGGTTCATTACAATGTCGACTTTGATTTTTTTTTTTAATTTTTTTGAATGCTTTTAAAGCACTCGGCTACTAAGTATAGAAAAGGCAGATTAAACAAATGTGGCAGAGATAATATTAAAACAGCAAGGAATTGCATTTTGCCCCCATGAGCCATGAGTGTCTGATAGCATCATATTTTATTACTGACAACGCTCTCCTGTCCACAGTGGGCCTTGAGAAAGTGACTAGGTGCTCCCTGGCATGACTGGGACATTTTGCAATCCAGGATTTACGAACAAAAATAGGAATACAGTTCAAGTGATTGTTATCATCCTGACATGGGGATGCCTGGAATTTCCCAAAGGGGTGTGTGTACATATATACATTTACACCGTAAATCTACATAAATTTAATTTGGGTAACCGCCTCCGCACAGTGTAAATCCTCTAAACGTTGAATGAGTGGGGAAATGCCTTTCTGTTTCCAAGATTACTCCGAGCTGGGCGTGGTGGCACAAGCCTTTAATCCCAGCACTCAGGAGGCAGAGGTAGGAGGATCTCTATGAGCCTTGAGTTGGAGGCCACAATTCCAGGTCAGCCTGGACTAGAGTGAAACCCTACCTCAAAAAAAAAAAAAAACAACTAAGCCTGCAAAAAATTCTAGCTGTGCTTAAAAGGAGCCTGTGTGCTCCTCTCAGGGTGGCCATTTTGTATGAATGGTTGACCCCCGCATTCTGGCTGATTCTGCAGAATAAACTCTTTGCTTTTGCATTAAAAAAAAAAAAAAAATTACTCGGGATATATGGATCTTTATTTGACATGGCTTCATTTTCAGAACCGTGTGACCATAAACCTTTCCCTCCAAGTTTGTGGTTTTCATTTTTCTTGATTAGTTAGTTGTCAAATTCCCAGCTTTTAAGCATATCTGACAGGCAAGCAAAACAGCCTCGTGAATATGTTCACCTGGGCGTGTGGACAACCCAAAGCAGAAAAATAGATCAGCTGGACCACATTTTTTATGTAGGTGCCTATCAATAAGCCTTCACTGAAGAAAGCTAACTTAACAATTGTTCGGCTATAGCTGGACGCTATTGTTTCCTAAGGCCTTCGGTCTAAAAGCAGGAAAACATTTGTCCTGCTGGAAATGGTGGAATTGGAAGGTGAGAATTTGTCTCAATGGAACACAGAAGCATGGTAGAATGCTGATGCTGGCTGACACACCCAATGAACACCTGCCTCGAGTCTAATCTGCTGCGATTCCCTACACCTTTTCTACAGCTAGCTAGTGTGGACACTGTAACTTCAAACCTGGGGGAGGCCTGCCCTGAACATATGTGGGCAGTCTAAGGCAAACTTTAGACTAAAGTTGTTTTATTTATTTGTCCTGTTAATGATCGTTAAACCATGGTAGTTATTTCCATCTTAGAACATGGTGGCACAATTGAGCTGTTTGAGTCTCCAAGTGATGATAATAATAACCCTTCTTAGGAAACTGAGGCAGGGGATCTTGAGCTCCAGGCAAGCATCAGCTGTATCAAGTCCCTGTCTCAAAAGGTTGGGGGAGGTGAGGAGACAGAACAGAAAGAAGAGGTGACGCAGCATAGCACTTCTTATTTTGTTTTTTAATATTTAAAAAAAAATTATTTTATTTATTTGCAAGAGAGACAGAGAGAGAGAATGGGCATGCCAGGACCTCTAGCCACTGCAAACAAACTCCAGATGAATGTACCACTTTGTGCATCTGGGGAATCAAACTAGGACCTTTAGGCAAGCACCTTAACCACTGAGCAACCTGTCCAGCCCTTTATTTGGGTTTTAATTAGCTATTTGCTCCTGCTGCTACAGACGAATGCCCCTGGGCCAAAGGGTTTTGCAAACAAATGTCTTTAACCTCTATCTCTTCCCAACCTTTTCTTGAAACAGGGTCTCATAGAGTCCAGGCTGGCCTCCAACTCACTGTGTAGCCGTGGTTGATGTTGAACTTCTGATCCTCCTCCCTCAAACTCCCTGATTCTAGGATCAGGTGAGCACTTATCAACCAATGTATCCAATGTATGATGGGTTCTGTGTTCAAGAACTTTAGTGTATGGATCTGTGCTGGGCTCTGTCTCTGCTCTTCTCTCTTTTTTTTCTGATTTGTTTATGTTTTAGAAGGACAGAGAGAGAGAGAGAATGGGCATGCCAGGGCCTCTAGCCACTGCAAACGAACTCCAGATGCATGCACCCCCCCTTCTGGCTTACATGGGAGCTGGAGAATCGAACCTGGGTCCTTATGCTTCAACAGGCAAGTGCCTTAACTGCTAAGCCATTTCTCCAGTCCATCTGTTCTTCTCTCTAAGAACCTTCTTCCTTTCACTCCTTCCTGCTCTTCGCTCAACACGCTCTTTTTTTTTTTTTTTTTTTTTCAATTTTGGGGTTTTTGAAGTAAGGTCTCACTGTAGCCCAGGCTGACCTGGAACTCTCACTCTGTAGTCCAGGCTAGCCTCCAACTCAGGACAATTCTCCCACCTCAGCCTTCTTTACCCAGTCCGTTCCCAACCCCCTGTCTCAACGTGTCCCTGCCTAAAACCGGCCTTCTGTTTTCTCCCTCTCACTTCCTTCTTCCAAATGAGGTGTCACATATTCGCGTGCAGCTTCTAGAAGCCACTTCTTTCCTTTCAAAGCACTCACTATAGTTCCAGATTCTTCACAGATTGAACTGTGTATGGATGGCTCCTGGTTTATAATCCCATGTGTGATTTTACTGCTTTGTAATGGCAAAAAAAAAGTGATAGGCCCTCAGGAGAAACCATACTTGGAAATTTTGCATTTTGATTTTTTTTTTCAGAGGCTGGCCATTAGTCATCCAATGTTCTTATGAGGTGCTGGGATAGAGCAAGACATAGTTATTGATCAGACTCAAGACCATGACTGGCAGAGTGAACAACACATATGGTGTAGCCAATGTTTTTAGTGGATATTTTATTTTGTTTTTGTTCTGATAGCTCACAAGATCTACAAAACACCCATTTGTGGTTTTTTTTGTCCATTTGTGTTTTCTGCTTCTGATAAAATAAATGTTTTTTTTTTTTGAAAAAAATCTCATATAGACAGGATCTCATTATGTAGCTGAAGATGACCTTGAACTTTTTTTTCTTTTTTTTTTTTTTTTTAACGTAGGGTCTCACTCTAGCCCAGGCTGGCCTAGAAATCAAAGTGATCCTCCTACCTCAGCCTTCCCAGTGCTGAGATTAAAGGCAGGTACCAAGCCCAGTTTGTTTGTATTTCTTAAATTTATTTATTTATTTATTTATTTATTTGCAAGCAGAGAGAGAGAAGAGAGTAGAGAATGGCTGTGCCAAGGCCTCCAGCCACTATTAACAAATTCCAGATGTGTGCGCTACATTATGCATCTGGCTTTATGTGGGTACTGGGGAATCAAACCTGAGTCATTAGGCTTTACAAGCAAGTGACTTAACCTCTTAGTCATCGCTCCAGCCCCCCGCCCCCCCCCCTTTTTTTTAAGGTAGGGTTTCACTCTAGCTCATGCTGATCTGGAATTCACTATGTAGTCTCAGGGTGGCCTTCAACACATGCTGATCCTCCTACCTCTGCCTCCCAAGTGCTGGGATTAAAGGCGTGTGCCACCACACCCGGCCCCTGTTTGTATTTTTTTTTATTTTTTGTATTTTTTGTTTGTTTGTTTTTTTGAGATAGGGTCTCACTCTAGCCCAGGCTGACCTGGAACTCACTATGTCATCTCAGAGTGGTCTTGAACTCATGGCGATCCTCCTACCTCTGCCTCCCAAGTGCTGGGATTAAAGGTATGAGCCACCATGCCCGGCCCTGTTTGTATTTTTAAAAGATAGTTTTATTTGCAAGCAGAGAAAGAGAAAGAAGAGAGACTGACAGAGAGAATGGGCATGCCAGACCCTTTAGCTGCTGCATATGAACCCCAGGTGCCTGAACCACCTTGTGCATCTGCCTTACATGAGTCCTGGGGAATTGAACCAGGGTCCTTTGGCTTTTTAAGCAAGAGCCTTAATTACGAAGCCATCTTGCCAGCCCTGTTTTGGTTTTGTTGTTTGTTTGTTTTGGAGGTTGGACATTCTAGCTCAGGCTGACCTGGAATTAACTGACCTCAAACTCACAGTGATCTGGATCCTCTTAGATCCTCCTCCTCCTACCTCTGCCTCCCCAGTGCTGGGATTAAAGGCATGTGCCACCACACCCAGCTTTTTGTTGATAACTTCTATAATTATAGACAATAAACCATGATAATCCCCTCCCCTCCTCCACTTTCCCCTTCACATATCCACCCCCATCATATCCCTTACCCCCACTCAATTAGTCTCTTTGATTTTTTTTTTAATTTTTATTTATTTATTTATTTGAGAGCGACAGACACAGAGAGAAAGACAGATAGAGGGAGAGAGAGAGAATGGGCGCGCCAGGGCTTCCAGCCTCTGCAAATGAACTCCAGACGCGTGCGCCCCCTTGTGCATCTGGCTAACATGGGACCTGGGGAACCGAGCCTCGAACCGGGGTCCTTAGGCTTCATAGGCAAGCGCTTAACCGCTAAGCCATCTCTCCAGCCCTGTTGTTGATTTTTTTGAGGTAGGGTTTCACTCTAGTCCAGGCTGACCTGGAATTCACTATGGAGTCTCAGGGTGCCCTTGAACTTACAATGAACCTACTACCTCTGCCTCCAGAGTGCTGAGATTAAAGGTGTGCACCCCCACTCCCAGCTTGACTTATTTTCTTTATTATTATTATTGTTGTTGTTGCTGTTTGTTTGTTTGTTTCTTCAAGGTAGAGTCTCACTCTAGACCAGGCTGACCTGGAATTTACTATGTGGTCTCAGGGTGGCCTTGAATTTTTAGTGATCTTCCTACCTCTGCCTCCAGAGTGCTGGGATTAAAGGCATGCACTGTCATTCCCCATTTTGTTTTTGGTTTTTGGTTTTTCAAGGTAGGGTCTCACTCTAGCTGACCTAGTATTTACGATGGAATCTCAGGGTGGCTTTGAATTTATGGTGATCCTCCTCCCTCTGCTTTCCAAGTGCTGGTTTAAAGATGTACCGTAGCTAGGCGTGTTGGCGCATGCCTTTAACCCCAGCACTCTGGAGGCAGAGGTAGGAGGATTGCCGTGAGTTTGAGGCCACCCTGAGACTCCATAGTGAATTCCAGGTCAGCCTGGGCTCGAGTGAGACCCTACCTTGAAAAACAAAAACAAAAAAAATAAAGATGTGTACCCTGTTCCCAGCTTTTTAAAAAATATTTATTTATTTATTTACGGGCTGGAGAGATGGCTTAGTGGTTAAGCACTTGCCTGTGAAGCCTAAGGACCCCGGTTCGAGGCTCGGTTCCCCAGGTCCCACGTTAGCCAGATGCACAAGGGGGCGCACGCGTCTGGAGTTCGTTTGAAGAGGCTGGAAGCCCTGGCGCGCCTATTCTCTCTCTCTCCTTCTATCTGTCTCTGTGTCTGTCGCTCTCAAATAAATAAAATAAAATTAAATTAAAAAAAAATATTTATTTATTTATTTATTTATTTACTTGAGAGAGAGAGAACGGTGCGCCAGGACTTCCAGCCACACTGCAACAAACTCCAGATGCTCGCGCCACCTTGTGCATCTGGCTTACGTGGGTACTGGGGAATTGAATCTTGGTCCTTGGACTTCACAGGCAAGCCCCTTAACCACTAAATAAATCATCTTTTCAGGCCACCATGCCCCATTTTATATGGTGCTGGGCATCACTGCCAGGGCTTCAGTGCATAGACAAGAGTTCCCCCAACTGAGCTCCAGTCCCAGCCCTACAGAATTGTTTTCAGGAAGGCTGCTAAAAGTCAGGTGTGGGAGCCTGGCATGGTGGCACAGGCCTTTAATGCCAGCACTCAAGAGGCAGAGGTAGGAGGATCACTGTGCGTTCAAGGCCACCCTGAGACTCCATAGTGAATTCCAGGTCAGCCTGGACTAGAGTGAGACCCTACCTCGAAACACCAAAACAACAACAACAAAAAGTCAGGCGTGGTGATCGTCAACTGTCATCCCAGCATTTGGAGACAGAAACAGTGGGATTGCTCCAAGTTTGAAGCCAGCCTGGTCTACCTATAGTGAGTTCCAGGCTAACCAGGGCCACATAGCAAGACCCTATCTGAAAAGACTGATACCAGGTTGGGGAGATGGCTCAGTGGTTAAAGGCCTTGCTTGCAAAGCCTGCCATTTCCCAGCACAAAGTGCCAGAAACATCTGGAGTTTGTTGGCAGTGTCTGGAGGCCCTAGCGCACCCATTCTCTCTCCTTCTCTCTGCTCATAAATAGTTTTTCTTTTTAAAAGACTGATAGAAGAAGAACATGGGGGACCGGAGAGATGGCTTAGTGGTTAGGTCACTTACTGGCCTGCGAAGCCTAAGGACTCATGTTTGACTCTCCAGATCCCATGTAAGTCAGACACACAGCGACACAAGTGTGCTAGGCTGCACATGTGCACAAGGGGGCTCATGCATTTGGAGTTTGATTGCAGTTGCTAGAGGCCCTTGCACACCAATTCTCTCTCTCACTCTTGCATTAAAGAGAAGAAAATGCAGTCAGTTAGGCTTGCCTCAGAAAAAGGAAGAGGGGGAGAAGAAGAAAAAGAAGAAGATGGGTAAGAAGAGGAGGAGACGGTAATTAAAGCCAGGTATAGTGAGGCACACCAAGGGAGGTTGAGGCAGGCAGAAAGATGGCTGTGAGTTCCAGGCCAACCTGGGCTACCCAGCAAGACCCTGTCTCAAATAGCCAAAAGAGTGCTAAAGAGATGGCTCGGCAGTTAAGGTGCTTTCCTACAAAGGCTAACAACCCAAAAGCTATGCTGCATGCAGCTCCATGGAAGAGAGAGAAGTCATCACTGGAGCTAAACAACAGTGGACACTGCAAGCTTTAAGTTGGGGCAGCCAGGCCAAATAAGGCAAAGGGTGCAATAGTGACATGTCTGTTATGGGGGAAACCAACCACCCTCTAATTGGACTGGAGGCCCTGTCCATGGGAGGGAATATATGCCTGATACTGAAAACCTATGATGGGAAGTCATGAGTCCTAAGGATGTAACACCTGCTCATATCTGGCTAAATGCATATATTATGCTCACCAAACTGCCTAGTAAGAACTTCTCTTAATGTTCATACATATATATATATATATATATATATATATATATATATATATATATAAATTAATTAATTAATTTATTTATTTGAGAGCAACAGACACAGAGAGAAAGACAGATAGAGGGAGAGAGAATGGGCGTGCCAGGGCTTCCAGCCTCTGCAAACGAACTCCAGACGCGTGCGCCCCCTTGTGCATCTGGCTAACGTGGGACCTGGGGAACCAAGCCTCGAACCAGGGTCCTTAGGCTTCACAGGCAAGTGCTTAACCGCTAAGCCATCTCTCCAGCCCCATACCCATATATTAATGTTACTCTCACTTTTGGTTAGAGAACCTTCTCTTTTCAGATGGTGGTGACCTCTGGGATGACTCAAAAGGCACCATCGTGCTGAGAAGAAGTGACAGAGGAGTGCTCAGCCCTGAAACATCTCTGTCACAAGGCTCAGGGTCCATCATAGAAGATGCAAAAGGAAAAATGTAAAAGCCAAAGGAAGGGTAGGACTGCTTACAATGTGCTCCCCCAGACATAAAATGGCCTGGATATCCATGGCCTCACAGTGCCTGACACTACCTATACAAGACCAGTATAATAGGAGGAAAAGATGATGTCATCAAAATAAAAGAGAGACTGATTGAGAAGGGGAGGGGATATGATGGAGAGTGGAAGCCAGGTATGGTGGTGGCACACACCTTTAATCCCAGCACTAGGGAGGCAGAGGTAGGAGGATTGCTGTGAGTTTGAGACCAGCCTGAGATCACAGTAAATTCCAGGTGAGCCTAGCTAGAGTGAGACTCTACCTCAAAAAACCCAAAATAAATAAAATAAAATAAAAAATTGGAAAGAAAAAAATAATGGAGAGTGGAGTTGTGAAGAGGAAAGTGAGAGAAGGAGAAGGGAATTATCATGGTTTATTGTTTATCATTATGGAAGTTGTTAATAATTTTGATTCCCAAGTATATACAAAATGGCACATACATCTGCAATCTGTTTGCAGGGGCTGGAGGCCCTGGCATGCCTACTCTTCCTCTCGGAGTCTCTCTCTTCTTTCTATCTCTCTCAGCTTGCAAATAAATAAAGAGAAGTAATTTGAAAAAGTAGAGGCCTGGAGAGATGGCTTGGCAGTTAAGCGCTTGCCTGTAAAGCCTAAGGACCCAGCTTCAAGGCTTGATTCCCCAGGACCCGCGTAAACCAGATGCACAAATTGGCGCATGCCTCTGGAGTCCATTTGCAGTGTCTGGAGACCATGAATGCGCCCATTTTCTCTCTCTCTGTCACTGTCAAATAAATAAATAAAAATTTTAAAAAATTAAAAAAAAATTAAGCCTGGCGTGGTGGCGCACACCTTTAATCCCAGCACTCGGGAGGCAGAGGTAGGAGGATTGCCATGAGTTCGAAGCCACCCTGAGACTATGGAGTAGCTAGAGTGAAACCCTACCTCGACAAAACAAAGAACAAAACAAAACAACAAAAAAAAGAAAAAACAAAAAGAAAGCAGCTGAATACTTGGCTAAGGTAACTGAAAGGACTTTAAACATGTGTGAGTGCGTGTGTGTGAGGGGTGTGTGTGAGTGCGTGTGTAGGCTTGCGTGTGTGTGTGTGTGTGTGTGTGTGTGTGTGTGTGTGTTCTCACATGGAATTCACAGTAGCTGCAGCTGCAAATGACAGTCTTGAAGTTGGCCCTTTGAAGTATGACCTGTGGCCATGAGCACGGGGCCACTTTGTGTCTGTACCTATTCATGCCAGGAAGCACATTCAACTGATTTGACAACTGTGGCTGCTCTAATTTGGGAAATGCGAGGCTTGGGCTCGGAAGTACAGAGTGGCTGTTTTCTCTAGATGGACCCACTTCTAAGGAGATCGCGAAGGAACCTTCATCGATTCGCTATCAGCCAGCTTCCGTTAGAGGCACTCCTTCAGCTAAAATCTTCAGAGAGATTTAGCAACTGAGCCAATATTGCCTTAGAACTGGGGGCTGTGATTTAATGCCATTGCTTTTCTGAGTGTCCTGGCCCAGGGTCCTCGTGTTGGGATGATTTAGGGCTGCAGCGTTGGCTAATTGCAGTTGTCACCCCTCCCTGGTGACCCCTCGCTTGGATCTCTGTGCTCGGGGCTGGTTCATCACTTCTGGTCTGTGCGGAATAGTTTCTCACTCCCATTAGTCTTCCTCACAGCAGGTGTGGTGAGGTCCAGCGCCGTGGGCTCCAACAAAATAGAGAGTCCAGCCAGTGCAGCCTGTTATCCCAGCACTCAGGAGGCTGAGACAGGACACTGAGTTCGAGGCCAGAGTGAGATAGCTTCCTGGGTAGAGTGTTTCTCACACAAGCATGAGGACCTGAGTTTGGATCCTCAGGACCCATAAAAGCCTGGTCACAAACCTGTCATCTCAGCACTCGGGAGGCTGAGACCAGAGGAGCCCTGGGTCTTGCTGGCCAGCTAGTCCAGCCAGACAAGTGAGATCCAGTGAGAGATTCTCAAAAAGTAAGGTGGAAGCCGGGCGTGGTGGCGCACGCCTTTAATCCCAGCACTCGGGAGGCAGAGGTAGGACGATCGCTGAGAGTTCAAGGCCACCCTGAGACTACATAGAGAATTCCAGGTCAGCCTGAGCTAGAGTGAGAAGCTACCTCAAAAAAAGGTGGATCTGAAGCAACAGAACAAGTTCCAGGTCAGCTGGGGCTAGATGAAACGCTACCTTGAAAAAGAAAGAGGAAGATGGAGAGGGGCTGGGAAGATGGCTCAGTCATTAAAGACATTTACTTGTGCTAGGCCTGGTGACTCAGGCCTTTGATCCCTGTCCTGGAAAGAAGGCAGAGGTAAGAGGATCATCTTGAGTTCAAGGCCACCCTGAGACTACATAGTGAATTCCAGATCAGCCTGGGCTAGAGTGAGACCCTAACTCAGAAAACAACAACAACAAAAAAGAATAAATAAAAAAGCCAGGAGTCAGGCATGGTGGCTCACGCCTTTAATCCCAGTGCACTTGGGAGAAAGACGTAGGAGGCTCCGGGCATTAGTTCCAGGCACCCTGACACTCCATAGGGAATTCCAGGTCAGCCTGGGCTAATCTGAGACCCTACCACAAAAAAAAAAAAAAAAAAAAAAGCCAGGCATGGTGGCACACGTCTTTAATCTCAGCCCTCAGGAAGTTGAGGTAGGAGGTTCACTGTGAGTTAGAGGCCAGCCTGGGCTAGAGTGAGACCCTACTTCAAAAATAAACAAACAAAAAATAGTAAAAGAACTTGCTACTAAAATGCTTAGCATTAAATTACAACCAAGTCTTCTTATCTTTTTCTTTAATTCTTATTTATTTTTGGTAGCATACAAAGTACTGGCTTTCATTATGGCATTTTTATTTTTATTGATTTATTTTCGTTTTGTGAGGTAGACTTTCATTCTAGTCCAGACTGGCCTGGAATTCACTATGTAGCTTCAGAGTGGCCTCGAACTCATGGTGGTCCTCCTACCCCTGCCTCCCGGGTGCTGGGACACGCCTGGCCGTGCGTTTTTATTTTTGTTGTTGTTGTTTGGATTTTCAAGGGAGGGTCTTACTCTAGCCCAGGCTGACCTGGAATTCACTATGTAGTCTCAGGGTGGCCTCAAACTCATGGAGAGCCTCCTACCTTTGCTTCCCAAGTGCTGGGGTTAAAGGCAACTGAAACTTTTTTGCACGCGTGTGTGTATGTGTGTATGCATGTGAGAGTGTGCATGAGCATGCGTGCAAGTGCCTGTGGAGGCCGGAGGTCGATGTCAGGAGTCTTCCTTTCCACTTTATTTCTGAGACAGGGTCTCTCACTGAACCTAATGCGCACCCATTTGGCGAGACTAGCAGCCAGTGAACAGGAGGAAGCCTCTTATGTTTGCCTTTCCAACACTGGCATTACAGGAGTGCCCTGCCACACCAGGAATTTAGTTTTAAATATTTATTTATTGATGATAGAGATAGGTAGGTGACAGATAGATGATAGATAGATAGATAGCGAGATAGATAGCTAGCTAGCTAGCTAGCTAGCTAGCTAGATAGATAGATAGATGGCTGGCTGGGCATGGTGGTGCACGCCTTTCATCCCAGCAGTGGTAGGAGGATCACTGTGAGTTCGAGGCCACCCTGAGACTATATAGTGAATTCCAGGTCAGCCTGAGCCAGAGTGACACCCTACCTCAAAAATTAAAAAAAAAAAAAATCAAAAAAGATACTTGGATAGATACATGATAAACAGGGCAGGGCAAGAGAATGGGCATACCAGTGCCTCTTGCCTCTGCAATTGAACTCCAGATGCATGTGCCTTCTTGCACATCTCACAGTGATCCTCCTACCTCTGCTTCCCAAGTGCCAGAATTAAAAGTGTGAGCCACCATGCCAGGTGTCCAAAGATTTGATTTAATACAAAGAGAAAAGCTGATTATATCCTGGACACAGGAATAAGAAAAATTCCAAAATGTTACCTCTTTCTAATGTGCAGGTTCCATGGACGGGTGCATTGTCCAAAGCGTCTCGCTCATGAGAGAAGAGAGTCTGCGCAGTCTTGTGGGAGATGGGAAGCTGCAGTTTCACTCAGCCTGCAGGGAGAGAGGGTCCCCGAGAGGAAAAGAAGGTTCCTAAGGGGCTGCAGACGTGACTCCATCAGTAGCATGCTCAGTGAGCGTGAGGACCTCAAGTCAGACCCCCAGTATCCAGGAAAAATACCTGGGGTGGGGGCAGGAGAGAAGGCTCAGTGGCTAAAGGTGGCTTGCTTGCAAAGCCTGATGGCCCAGCTTCCATTCCCCAGTACAGATATAAAATAAAAAAGTGGTAGAGCTGCCACCATATGTAGTGATGAATGCCTTTTAATCCCAACACTCAGGAGTCAGAGGAAGGAGGATCACTGTGAGTTCAAGGCCAACATGATACTACATAGTGAATTTTAGGTCAGCCTAGGCTAGAGCAAAACCCTACTTTGAAAAACCAAAATCAAAACCAAACAACAACAAAAAACAAAAGTTGGGGGGCTGGAGAGATAAAATAGCAGTTAAGGCACTTGCCTGTGAAGTTCAACAACACAGGTTCAATTCCTCAATACCCATGTAAGCCAGATGCACATAGTGATGCCTGTGTCTGAAGTTCATTTGCAAAGGCTGAAGGCCTTGGTGTACCCATTCTCTCTCCCTTTCCTATCTGCCTTTGTCTCTAAAAAGTAAATAAATAAAATACTTTTTAAAACCAGGCATGGTGGCGCACACCTTTAAACCCAACTGTTAAGAGGCAAAGGTAGGAGGATCACCGTGAGTTCAAGGCCAGCCTGAGACTACATAGTGAATTCCTGGTCAGCTTGGGCCACAGTGAGACCCTACCTCAACCCCCTCCACCAGTTATTTATTTTTTTGTTGACAACTTCCATAATTGTAGACAATAACCCATGGTAATTGAACCCCTCTCTGCCACTTTTCCTTTTGAAACTCCACTCTCCATCATATCCCCCCCCTCAACCAGTCTCTCTCTCTTTTTGTTATAAAGATTTTTTTTTAATTTGTTTACTTTTATTTATTTTAGAGTGACAGAGAGAGAAAGAGACACAGAGAGAGAATGGGCACACCAGGGCCTTCAGCCACTGAAAATGAATTCCAGATGCATGCACCACCCTGTGCATCTGGCTTACGTGGGTACTAGGGAATTGAACCTCAAACCAGGGTCCTTAGACTTCACAAGCAAGCACTTAACCTCTAAGCCATTTCTCTAGCCCCTCTCTTTTATTTGGATATCATCATCTTTTCCTCCTATTATGAAGGTCTTATGTAGGTAGCGTCAGGCACTGTGAGGTCACGGATAGCCATACCATTTTCTGTCTAGAGGAGCATGTAGTAAGGAGTCCTACCCTTCCTTTGGCTCTTACATTCTTTCTGCCACCTCTTGCACAATGGACCCTGAGCCATGGAAGAAGTGACAGAGATATTTCAGTACTGAGTACTCCTCTGTCACTTCTTAGCACCATGGTGCCTTCTGAGTCATCTCAAGGTCACTGCCACCTGAAAAGAGAAGGTTCTCTACCAAAAGTGAGAGTAGCATTAATATATGGGTATGAACATTGAGAAAAGTGCTTACTATGCAGTTTGGTGAGCATAGTATCCACATTTAGCCAGATATCAGCAGACGTTACACCCAGAGGGCTCATGACTACCCCTGTCGTAGGTTTTCAGTATCAGGGAGGTATTCCCTCAAATGGAGCAGGCCTCTAGTTCAATTTAAGAGGAGTTGTTTTCCCCTAGAACAGACATGCTACTATTGCACCTGTTGGCTCATTTGGCCTGGCTGGCCAAATGTAAGGCTTGCAGCGTCCATTGTGGAGTATCTTCACTGGTGATTTCTCTCTCTCCCATTGAACTGCGTGCAGTGTGACTTTTTCCAGCTTTCTGTCAGCTGGTCTACATGGAGGAGGTTATCAGCTCAGTTCCAGCAAGATTTCTCAGTGACCTTGCAGCCCAAGTATGTGGAATCTTCAGCAATAAGGTCTTACCATGTATTTCTGGTGGAAAACCAAGGGCCCTGGGGATGGCCTATAATGTTCTGGGGACATCAGGGACCTCCCTGGCCAACAACTCACTGGAAGGTATCCCATCCCTGGCACTGAAAATTTTCTAGTTATAATCTATGGCTCCTGTGTGTTCCATTGTCCAAAAAAGTAGGTTTTCATATGACTTATTTATATCCCCTTAGATTTTGATTATCCCT
Source organism: Jaculus jaculus (assembly GCF_020740685.1). Taxonomy (NCBI): domain Eukaryota; kingdom Metazoa; phylum Chordata; class Mammalia; order Rodentia; family Dipodidae; genus Jaculus; species Jaculus jaculus. Next base: position 130,833,729 of record NC_059109.1, read on the forward strand.
CCCTCCACCTTTCCTTTACTCAATTTATTCCCCTGACCTCACTTAGGCCTTTCAACCCCCAGTAATCTGTTCTTCTACTTACATATACACAATACCTCCCTCCCCCTCTCTTTCTATTCCCTTTATATCCTTATTTGTTTTATTTATTTGAGAGAGAATGAGCATGCCAGGGCCTTTAACTGCTGCCAAAAAAAAAAAAAAAAAAAAAAAAATGTTCATCTGCCTTATGTATACTGGGGAATCAAACCTGAGTCCTTTGGCTTTGTAGGCAAGCACATTAACAAGCCATATCTCCAACTCTGATTTTTTTAAAAAAAAATTATTTATTTGAGAGTGACAGAGAGAAAGAGGGCAGATATATTTATATGGAGAGAGAGAGAGAGAGAGAATGGACGTGCCCCCTTGTGCATCTGACTAACGTGGGTCCTGGGGTATCAAGCCTTGAACCAGGGTCCTTAGGCTTCACAGGCAAGCATTTAACTGCTATCCATCTCTCCATCCCTCCAACTCTGACTTTTATTTTTCTGTTTTGTTTCTAAACAAATCTTTGCAATGTGTTTCATAATCAAATTGTTTTCCTATCTGGATGAACTTTTTTTTTCTTTTTTAAGGTAGGATTTCACTCTAGCCCAGGCTGACCTGGAATTCACTATGTAGTCTCAGGGTGGCCTTGAACTCACAGCGATCCTCCTACCTCTGCCCCCTAAATGTTGCGATTGAAGGCGTGCGCCTCCACGCCCGGCTGGGTCAATCTGTGGTTTACTGAAGCAGTCTTTGTTGAAGACATGAGCTTCTTGTGCTCATTGTAGACGTGATGTCAATGAACATCTTGGATCCTACAGCTCAGTTTCAGTATTACATTTCTCTTCTCTTTGCTTTTTCTTTCTTTTTTCAATGTTGCATTTCTTAAGTGTAATTGCTTGAGTCTTTCTGAAATGAATGTATTTCACAAGTTTGCCACCTTGCAAAGTCTATTCTCAAATACTGCCTATTTCCTTTGTGGAGTCTTGTGCAAGAGCAGACTCCAGCACCAGGTACTGTCCCCAACACATGCTTATCAGGATTGTGTAACTGGCCAAGAGAAACATATAGATTTTCAAAAACAAGTCAAAGGTTCGATTGATCGAACAATTGTTTTTTTCAAGGTAGGGTCTTGCTCTAGCCCAGTCTGACCTGGAATTAACTATGTACTCTCAGGGTGGCCTCGAACTCACAGTGATCCTCCTACCTCTGCCTCCTGAGTGCTGGGATTAAAGGGGTGCGCTACCACGCTTGGCTTTATCAAACAATTTTTGTGATTAAAAAGACAGCTTCTATTTTACTCCCTTTGGGAAAAGTTCTGAGTCTTTCTTCAATATTGTTGGAAGTGGCATCCAAAGTCTTTCATAAAATTTTCTTTTACTTATTACTTATTATCAGCCAGGTACAAATGCTGTCTCCACACCCCAACAAAGTACACACTGTAAACTTTATCTTAAAAAAAATACCATGGAGAAGACTTCTGGGAATTTGTCTCATTTTCTTTATGATAATACAACTTGAAGAGACAAAATAAAGAAATAACCCAGCCACCCAGCATACTTGAGAGTTTACTATCGTAAGTATCCATTTATCTTTACAATGTAAATTATAATCAAAAATAAACTTTTCAGAGAGCTCTATCCAACACACAAAAAGTGAGAGGGTTAGAGTCAGGCAATTAAGAATGTTAATTGGTTCCCAGAGAAAAGCAGAGGAGGCCATTGTTAAGATAACTTGTCCATAAACACCCAAGTGGACCTTGTGCCTGGGAAGAGGGGACCATCTCTAACCATGAAAGGGAATATAAAATGTCCTCTCCTTTGTTTTGATGTGTGGAGAGATTTTAACCCCCTCACCCCCACCTCAGACTCAAGTAAACAAATGACTTGGCTCTTGTCTGGGGACAGTAACAAAGGGAGGGAGAGGGGCACCCACGTGGGGAGAAGGAGCCTAGCCCAGCAGGCAGGCTGCGGGCAGAGGAGGCTAAAGGGGGAAGGTAGATACTGGAGTCAGAGAACAGAGAGGGAGAGAAAGGGAGGGAGGAGCAAATCCCAGGAAGGAGCATCCTGGACAGAACACGGTTAAACAGAGAACAGCAAGAAAGTCCTTCTCACTGTCTCTTTTGCCACAGGTGACTGGAAAGGGAATTTCTATTTCCTTCTTTCTTTTCTTTCTTTCTTTCTTTTTTTTTTTTTTTTTTTTTTTGAGATAAGGTCTCAGTAGCCCAAGTTGACTTGGAATTCACTGTGTAGTCTCTTGCTGGCCTTGAACTAACCTCGATCCTCCTACCTAGGCTTCCCAAATGATGCTGGGATCAAATGTGTGTACCACCATGCCCAGCCTGGTTTTCTTTTCTTCTTTTACTTTTTTATATGTTTCTTTTTTTTCTGATTTTTTTTTTTTTTTTAAGAGACAGAGAGAAGGGCAAAGAGAGAGTGTGTGTGAGAATGGGCGTTCCAGGACCTCCAGCCACTGCAAACGAACTCCAGATGCATGTGCCCCCTTGTGTGGCTGGCTTGCGTGGGACTTGGAGAATTGAACCTGGAGAATTGAACCAGGCTCCACAGGCAAGTACCTTAATTGCCAAGCCATCTCTCCAGCCTTATTATTATTATTATTATTATCTAGAGGTAGAGTCTCACTTAGCCCAGGCTGACCTGGAATTCACTCAGGGTGGCTTTGAACTATGGTGATCCTCCTACCTCAACATCCCAAGTGCTGGGATTAAAGGCGTGTGCCACTGTGCCTGGTGGCTTTCTTTTCTTTTTCCTTTAAATATTTTATTTTATTTATTTACTTGAGAGGGAATGAGAATGGGAAAGAGCGAGCGAGCACACCAGGGCTTTGAACTCCAGATGCATGTGTCACCTAATGTATTTGGCTTTATGGGGGTACTGGGGATTGAACCTGGGTCCTTTGTCTTTGCAGACAAGTGCCTTAACTGTTTAGACATCTCTCCAGCCCTGCCCCCCCCTTTTTTTGGAGGTAGGTTCTCACTGTAGCCCAGGCTGACCTGGAATTCTGTAGTCTCTGGTTGGCCTCTCAGAGATCCTCCTACCTCTGTCTCCCAAATCCCAGGATTAAAGGCATGCACCACCACGCCCATGTCTTCTTTTCAATAAAAATATATATATACATATATATATATTTTATTTACTTATTTTAGAGAAACACACACACACACACACACACACACAGAGGCCTAGAGAGAGTATGGGCAAGCCAGGGCCTCCTGACTCTGCAAAGCAACTTCAGACACATGCACCACTTTGCACATCTGGCTTCACATAGGTACTGGGGAATGGAACCCAGGCCATAAGGCTCTGCAAGCAAGTGCCTTTAACTGGGATAGAATGAGACTCTGCCTCTAGCCCCTCTTTTCAATTTTTTTCTGGACAAGGTGTCATTTAGCCAAGGCTGGCCTGGAACTCACTATGTAGCCAAGGATGATTTTGAACTCTTCATCCTTCTGTGTCCACTTAAATGCTGAGATTGGAAGTGAAAGCTGGGCTGGAGAGATGGCTTAGCGGTTAAGCGCTTGCCTGTGAAGCCTAAGGACCCCAGTTCGAGGCTCGATTCCCCAGGACCCACATAAGCCAGGTGCACAAGGGGGTGCATGCATCTAGAGTTTGTTTGCAGTGGCTGGAGGCCCTGGCATGCCCATTCTCTATCTGCCTCTTTCTCTGTCACTCTCAAATAAATAAATAAACAAACAAACAAACAAAGTGAAAGCTAAACCAGGCATGGTGGCGTACGCCTTTACTCCCAGCACTCGGGAGGCAGAGGTAGAAGGATTGCTGTGAGTTCAAGGCCACCCTGAGACTCCAAAGTGAATTCCAGGTCAGACCGAGCTAGAGTGAAACCCTACCTCAAAAAATCAAAAAGTGAGAGCTACTACACCCGCCGTCCTTGGTTCAGGCTGACCTGGAATTCACCATGGAGTCTCAGGGTGGTCTCAAACTCTTGGCAATCCTCCTACCTCTGCCTCCCAAGTGCTGGGATTAAGGTGCGCGCCACCACACCTGGCCCCACCTTCCTTTTTAACCCTATTTGTTTATTTGAGGCAGGGTCTCACACGAGGCCCAGCTGACCTGGCACATGCTCTGTAGCTCAGGCTGAGTCTCCCCGCCTCCTCCGAATTGTAGCCATTATAGATGTGAGCCACCACCATTCCTGGCTGTCTTTTTCTTCCATCTTTCTTTCTTTCCTCCTTTCTTATTTTGTAAATTTGTGTTTTTGAGACAACATCTCAAACCTGTAATTCTCCTGCCTCAACCTCCCAGGTACTGGAATTTCAGATTTGTGCCACCATGGCCAGCTAAACAGTAAATTTCTTTGTTTGTCTTTGTTCTGCTTTTTAGGTAGGGTCTTGCTCTGGCCCAGGCTGACCAGGAATTAATTTACTGTGTAGTCTCAGGATGGCCCCAAACTCACGGTAATCCTCCTACGTCTGCTTCCTGGGATTAAAGGCTTGTACTCTACCTCGAAAAACCAAAACTATAAATAAATAATAAATTAATAAAAAGTGAGAGCTACCATACCCCCAGCCTTTCTTTTTAATTCTATTTGCACCACCAAACCTGGCTAAAAATTAATTTAATTTAATTTATTTATTTATTTATTTTTTTGTTTTTTTCAAGGTAGGATCTCCTTCTAGCCCAGGCTGACCTGGAATTCACTATATAGTCTCAGGGTGGCTTTGAACTCACAGCAATCCTACTACCTCTGTCTCCCAAGTGCTGGGATTAAAGGCGTGCACCACCACGCCCAGCAAAATTGATTTCTTAAAGGAATCAAGGTGGACACAGGAACCAAGATGATTTGGTAATGCCTCTCCCTGGACAGCTTCCACCTGAGCTGCATAGCTTCCCCCCAGGGTCTCAGGCCTTTTGCAGTGAAGAGAGGCTGTTGTGTGTTGCTATGTAGAAAAGGGTCTGTGTGAGGCTTGGGGCCTGCGGGGGTTGTCCCAGCCCTCCTTATTTTTATTTTTTCATGTTTTGAGGTAGGGTTTCACTCTAGCCCAGGCTGACCTGGAATTCACTATGTAGTCTCAGGGTGGCCTCGAACTTACAGCGATCCTCCTGCCTCTGCCTCCCGAGCCCTGGTGTGTGCCACCAAGCCCGGCTAGCCCAGGATGACATGGAAATCACTCTGTAACCCAGATCCACCTTGAATAAATGAATGGCAATCCTCCTACGTCAGCTTCCAGAGTGCTGAGATTAAAGGTATGCCCAGATGCATGTGTCGCTTTGTGGATCGGGCTTTACGCCGGGTACTGGGAAATTGAACCTGGGTCATTAGGCTTTGCAGGCAAACACTTTAAACGCTGAGCCATCTCTCCAGCCCCTACTTTTATTTTTATTTATTTGCAAGGGGAGAGAGACAGAGAGATACACAGCAAATATGAATGGGTGCCCCAGGGCTTCCTGCCACTGCAAAGGAACTCTAGACCCATGCATCACTTTGTACATCTGGCTTTACATGGATATTGGGGAATCAAACCTGGGGCATCACGGTTTGCAATCAAGCGCCTTTAACTGGGTCACCTTTCTAGTCCTGTATGTTAATTTTTTTTTTTTTTTTTTCCTGAGATAGAGTTTCGCTGTAGTCCAGGCGGACCTGGAATTCACTATGTAGTCCCAGGCTTGCCTTGAACTCAGGGTGATCCTCCTACCTCTGCCTCCCGAGTGCCTAGTTCTGTGTGTGAATTTTTAACAACAACAACAAAAAGAGCCAAAAAACAATCTCATAGAATAAAGAAAAGAAAGAAAGCCAGAAGCTGGCGAGGTTGCTTGTCCAGCACACAGGAAAAGCCCTTGGTTTGTTCCATAGCATCTAATATATCAGGCATGGTGGTGCACGCCTCTGATCCCAGGACTTGGAAGGTAGAGTCAAGAGAATTGAGTGATGTGAGTCATCCTCTGTTACACAGGGGGTTTGAGAGCAGCCTGAGCTACATGAGATCCTACCTCAAACAAAAATATGTATTTTGGGGCTGGAGAGATGGCTTAGCGGTTAAGCACTTGCCTGTGAAGCCTAAGGACCCCGGTTTGAGGCTCGATTCTCCAGGACCCACGTTAGCCAGATGCACAAGGGGGCGCATGCGTCTGGAGTTCGGTTTGCAGTGGCTGGAGGCCCTGGCGAGCCCATTCTCTCTCTCTCTATCTGCCTCTTTCTCTCTCAATCTCTGTTGCTCTCAAATAAGTAAAAATAAGCAAAAAAAAAAACCAAACATATATATATATATATATATATATATATATATATATATATATATATATATATGTATGTATGTATGTATTTTGGAGCGGGGCGTGGTGGCGCACGCCTTTAATCCCAGCACTGGGGAGGCAGAGGTAGGAGGACTGCCATGAGTTCAAGGCCACCCTGAGACTACATAGTGAATTCCAGGTCAGCATAAGCTAGAGAGAGACCCTGTCTCAAAAAACAAAAACAAAATGACAACAACAATAATAATCAGTCTACTCCAATAACCTCATGTTCTGTTGATTACTGATATAAAGATCCTAGTTCTGAATTTCTGAGATCTTAAGGCCATGGTTTCAACATTGTTTTGATGGTCACAACTCAACACAGTCTAACAGGTGTGCACTTCCTTATTTATTTTGCAGTACTGAGGATGGATCAGAGCCTTACACTTGCTAGGTGTCCTATCTCTGAGCTCTGAGCTACATCTCCAGCCCTTTAAAAAAAAAAAAAGATTTATTTTTTATTTATTAGAGAGAGAGAAAGAGAGAGAGAGAGAAAGGTCATGTCAGGGCCTTTAGCCACTGCACGTGAACTCCGGACACATGTACCACCATGTGCATCTGACTTATGTGGGTACTAGGGAATTGAACCTGGGTCCTTAGGCTTTGCAGGCAAGCACCTTAACCACTAAGCCATCTCTCCAACCCCTCTATCTGTCTTGTTTGAGCTAAGCTCTCTTACTGAACACAGTTTGTGACACTTTTTGACAAGCTCCAGCAATTCTTGGGTCTCTGCTCCTCCATGCATCTGGGTTTACAGACCTGGGAGGCTGTTTATGTGGGTTCGTGGTCTCTGAGGCCTCCTCGGGCCCTTATGCTTGCACAGGAAGTGCTCTTAAGCCCCTTTCAACTCCTTTTATAGTTTTTCATTTTATTTTTTTCCATTTTTATTTATTTATTTATTTTCTCAATTTTTGTTAACATTTTCCATGATCATTTTATTATTTTTGAGGTCAGATTTCACTTTAGCCCATGCTGACCTGAAACTCCCTATGTAGTCTCAGACTAACCTTGAATTCACAGCAATCCTCCTACCTCTAGGCAGTGCTGGGATTAAGGTGTGCACCACCACGCCCAACTTAAGTATTTTAAAAAATTATTTATTTATTTATTAGAGAAAGAGAGACAGAAAATAAGCGCTCCAGGGCCTCTAGCCACTGCAAGCAAACTCCGGATCCATGTGCTACTTTGTACATCAGGTATATGTGGATCCTGGGGAATTGAACTTGAGTCATTTGGCTTTGCAGGCAAACACCTTAACCATTAAGTCATATCTGCAAACCTCTGTTCAGTTTTTTTTTAAAAATATATTTATTTAGGTTTTCTCTTTTTTCTTTTCTTTCTTTCTTTTTTTTTTTTCTTTTGAGGTGGATTCTCACTCCAGACTGACTTGGAATTCACTATGGAGTCTCAGGGTGGCCTCAAACTCAGGGTGATCCTCTTACCTCTGCCTCCCAAGTGCTGGGATTGAAGATGTGCGCCACCACGCCCGACCTTGTATTTTCTTCTTTTTTTTATTAACGACTTCCATGATTGTAAACAATATCCCATGGTAATGCCCTCCCTCCTCCACTTCCCCCTTTGTCTCTTAAAAGATTTTATTTGAGAGAAAGAGGCAGATACAGAGAATGTGTACCCATCCACTGCAAACAAACTCCAAATGCATGCACCAACTGATGCATCTGGTTTATGTGGGTACTGGAGAATCAAACCTGAGTACTTAAAATTCGCAGACAAACACCTTAACCACTAAACTAGCTCTCCAGACCCCCTTTCAACCCTTTTTTTAAAAAAATAAATTTTTACTTTTTAAATATTTTATTTATTTTTATTTATTTATTTGACAGAGAAAGAGGGAGACAGAGAATGAGTGTGCCAGGCCCTACAGCCACTGCAAACAAACTCCAGATGCATGCACCCCCTTGCGCATCTGGATAACATGGGTCCTGGGGAATTGAACCAGGGTCCTTTGGATTTGCAAGCAAACACCTTAACCGCTAAGCCATCTCTCCATCCTTTTTTAAAATATATTTTACTTTTATTTATTTATTTTTGAGGTAGGGTCTCTCTCTGGTCCAGGCAGACCTGGAATTCACTATGTAGTCTCAGGGTGGCCTCCAACACAATGATCCTCTTACCTCTGCCTCCCGAGTGCTTGGATTAAAGGTGTGCACCACGATGCCTGGCAGAGATACAGAAATAGGCAATTGAGAGAGAGAGAGAGAGAGAGAGAGAGAGAGAGAGAGAGAGAGAGAGAGAGAATGTGTGTGCCAGGGCCTCCAGCCCCTGCTAATGAACTCCAGATATGTGCGCCCTCTTGTGCATGGGTCCTGGGGAGTCGAACCTGGATCCTTTGGCTTTCCAGGCAAGCACTAAACCATCTCTCCAAGCCCCCTTTTCAACTCTTCATTACATCATTTATGTTATCCTCACAGCACAGGGGTGTCCAACCTTTGACACTGAGACATGATGCTGTCATCTACAGCTGCGTTGGGCCCCATTCAAAGCTATCCTGGGACACAGCAGCCCCTGACCTGCAGGTTGGACATGCTGTCGGAGCACTCTGGGCCCTCAAGGGTGATCATGTTTATGTCCTTATTAATGGCTTGCTTCTGCCATCAGGGTTTGATTTATCTGATAACCAAGGGCTCCAAGTTCTCTGCTCAGAACCCCGGGCTTAGGAAGGTGCCTGGCTCAGGCAGCATGTGGTACATCTGCGCGGGTTGCGACGCGGTGGGGGCATAAATACAAAAGACCATGTGCTTTTCATCTCTGCCTTCCTCCATCTATCTACCCGGGCTAAACCAGCAGCTGCGGAGCGAGCCCGAATGTCAAAATCATGTCCACATTCTAGCTTTGGAACAGCGGCTAGGGGCTGGGTGAGAAGTGAGAGCTCCTTGTAGGGTGGCTCCTTCCTGTGGAAGCGTGGGTGGGCTGGGGGTAACAGAGCCCTACGGGGTGGGGGGCATCTCGAGGTGTCAATAAAAAAAAAAAAAAAGTGACCACTGCTTTCTATCTGCAGCTACTCCGGGGGAAACAAAGCCGTTTGCTTATAAGGAATTTCCATAAACATCTCTGGGGATGTGTATTAGAGGTAATCTCGGGCTGCGCATTAAACTAAACACAGCGTAGTGTAAACACAGGGAGACCGGCTGAGAGAGGAAGAATAAATGGGCCAGCTTTGCCCTGCAAAAAGCCTGGGCTTTGGGGCTGTTTCAAGGTAGCAGACAAAGAGATGCTTGAACAGCCTCAGGAACTGAGCCTGGTGTTTCTGCGGATCTGGTCGCTACCTATTCCCCTAGTCACCTCTGTTGAAATACGGGGTGACGGTGCCGTGCGTCTGGCCCCGTGGAGCAGGCTGATTGTCCCAGCTTGGGATGCTGAGGCAGGAAAACCATAAGCTCAGGGCAGCCTGAGCAAAATCTACAGGCACAGACAGACCGAGGAGACACTTGTGTGTGCCAGGAACCTGTATATGGTCTCATTTCATCTGTATGGTATGGCTGCCAGGAAGAGAACTTAACAAAAAAATTATTTATTTTTAAAAAAAATTTTTCGGGCTGGAGAGATGGCTTAGCGGTTAAGCGCTTGCCTGTGAAGCCTAAGGACCCCGGTTCGAGGCTCGGTTCCCCAGGTCCCACGTTAGCCAGATGCACAAGGGGGCGCACGCGTCTGGAGTTCGTTTGCAGAGGCTGAAAGCCCTGGCGCACCCATTCTCTCTCTCTCCCTCTATCTGTCTTTCTCTCTGTGTCTGTCGCTCTCAAATAAATAAATAAAAAATTAAAAAAAAATTTTTAAAAATATTTTCTTTATTTTGAGAGACAGAAAGAGGCAGAGAGAAAATGGGTATACTGGGGCCTTCAGCCACTGCAAACAAACGCCATATGCATGTGCCACCTTGTGCATATGGTTTACATGGGTACTGGGGAATCAAACCTGGGTCCTAAGTCTTCACAGGCAAGTGCCTTAACTGCTAAGCCATCTCTTCAGCCTTTTTTCTTTTCCAAGTAGGGTCTCGCTCTCACCAAACTGACCTGGAATTCAGTATTTACTTTCAAGGTGGCCTTGAACTCACAGCAGTCCTCCTACCTCTGCCTCCCAAGAGTGCTGGGATTAAAAGCATGAGCTACCATGCTCTATACTATTTTTTTTTCAACTTTTTTTTTATTATTAACAACTTCCATGATTATAAAAAATATCCTATGGTAATACCTTCCCTCCCCCCACTTTCCCCTTTGAAACTTCATTCTCCATCATATCCCCTCCCCCTTTCAATCAGTCTCTCTTATTTTGATATCATGATCATTTCCTCTTATTATGATGGTCTTGCCTACACTATTTTTTTTATTTATAGGGTTTTTTTTTTTTTTTTGTTTTGTTTTGTTTGATGTAGGGTCTGGATCTATCCCAGGCTGACCTGGAATTTGCTCTGTAGTCTCAGCCTAGCCTTGAACTCACAGTGATCTTCCTGCGTTTGCCTCCCAAATGCTGGGATTAAAGGCGTGAGCCACTATGCCTGGCCACAAGATTCTTTTACATCCTTTCCATTTATGTTAACATTCTACAGAATCATATTATAATGTTCAAAACCAGGAAAATTGCCAGGCATGGTAGCCCATATATTTAAATTTTTTGTGTGTGTTTTTATTTTTATTTATTTATTTGGGAGCAACAGAGGAAAAAAGAGGCAGATAGAGACAGAGAGAAAATGGTCCTGCCAGGGCCTCTAGCCACTGCAAATGAACTCCAGATGCATGTGCCACCTTGTGCATCTGGCTTATGAGGGTCCTGGGGAATGGAGCCTCAAACTGGAGTCCTTAGGCTTCATAGGCAAGCGCTTAACCACTAAACCATCTCTCTAGCCCAGTAGCCTATATTTTAATCCCAGTTTTCCTGGGGCAGAGGTAGGAGGATCATTGTGAGTTTGAGGCCACCCTGAGACTACATAGTGAATTCCAGGTCAGCTTCAGCTACAGCGAGACCCTGACAGCTGGAGTCCAATTCCCCAGTGTCCAGGTGGCACCGATGCCCACAATGTTGCATGCATCTGGAGTGTCTTTGGAACAGCTAGGGTGTGGCCCTGGTGTGCCCATTCTCTCTATCTTTCTCTCTCCTTGCAAATAAATAAAGCCAGATGCACAAAGTGCATCTGGAGTTTTTTTTTCCCCCAGAGGGAAGAGCCTCTGTCATGCCCATATTCTCTCTCTAATAAATAAATAAATAAACAAATAGATAAGTGAATGAATAAAGAGCTGGGGAGATGGCTTAGTAGTTAAGGTGCTTGCCTGTTGAAGCCTGAGGACCCAGGTTTAATTCTCCAGTACCCAGGTAAGCCAAATGCACATGGTGGCACACGCATCTGGAATTCATTTGCAGTGGCCCTGGCACACTCATTCTCTCTCCTTTCTCTCTCTCTTTCTTTCCCTCTCTCTCAAACAAAAACAACATAAAATAAAATATTAAAAATAAGTAGATAAATAAAATACAGTTTAATTCCAGCATAGTGGCATGGTGTCTCTAATCCCAGTGCTCAGGAGTTAGCCTGTGACAGGAGGACCACAGCAGGTTTGAGTCCTGCTCTACACAGCAGCATTCTATCTCACACACACACACAAATGAAAACAGCAGTAGTTCCAGAACAATTAGTATTTCCAGCAGTGTTATTTCACATTGTTCGACTGCATTTCTATGTAAATATAGAAAGGAATGGAAAAAAAGAATGGTCCATTGTGGGCTAAGAACTAACTCCCTCCTGAGGCCAGGCACCTGAATTTTTACTTTCTTTTTTCTTTTAATTTTATTTATTTATTTGAGAAAGAGAGGTAAATAGAGGAAGAGAATGAGCATACCAGGGACTCCATCCACTGCAAATGAACTCCAGATGCATGCGCCCCATTGTGCATCTGACTTTATGAGGGTACTTTTTTTTTTTTTTTTTTTCATTTTTCAAGGCAGGGTCGCACTCTAGCCCAGGCTGGCCTAGAATTCACTATGTAGTCTCAGGGTGGCCTCAAACTCAAGGCGATCCTCCTACCTCTGCCTCCCGAGTGCGGGGGATTAAAGGCGTGCGCCACTATGCTTGGATCTTTAATTTTTAAAAATATTTTATATTCACTTATTTGACAGAGAAAGAGGGGGAGAGACAGGGAGAGAATGGGTGTGCTAGGGCCTTCAGCCACTGCAAATGAACTCCAGATGCATGCGCCCCCTTGTGCATCTGGCTAATGTGGGTCCTGGGGAATTGAACCTGGGTCCTTCGGCTTTGCAGGCAAAGGCTTTAACCATTAAGCCATCCCTCCCGCCCTTTAATTATTTTCTCAATTTTTATTAACATTTTCCATGATTATAAAAAATATCCCATGGTACTACCCTCCCCCTCCCCCGCTTTCCCCTTGGAAATTCCATTTTCCATCAAATTACCTCCCCATCTCAATCATTCTACTTCCATATATACAATACCAACCTATTAAGTACCCTCCTCCCTTCCTTTCTCTTCCCTTTATGTCTCCTGTTTAACTTACTAGCCTCTGCTACTGAGTTTTTTTTTTTTCCTTCTCATGCAGAAGCCCAATCATCTGTAGCTAGGATCCACATATGAGGAAGAACATGTGGTGCTTGGCTTTCTGGGCCTGGGTTACCTCACTTAGTATAATCCTTTCCAGATCCATCCATTTTTCTGCAAATTTCATAACTTCTTTTTTGTTTTTTACTGCTGAGTATAACTCCATTGTATAAATGTGCCATATGTTCATTATCCATTCATCAGTTGAGGGACATCTAGGCTGGTTACACTTCCCAGCTATTATGAATTAAGCAGCAATAAACATGGTTGAGCACATACTTCTAAGGAAATGAGATGAGTCCTTAGGATATATGCCTAGGAGTGCTATAGCTGGGTCATATGGTAGATCAATCTTTAACTTTTTTAGGAACCTCCACACTGATTTCCACAATGGCTAGACCAGCCCTATAATTTTTTAAAAAAGATTTATTTTTATTTATTTATTAGAGACAGAGGAAGAGAGAGAGAGAGTGAGTGAGAATGGGTGCTGTAGGGCTTCCAGCCACTGCAAACCACTCCAGACACAGGCACCACCATGTGCATCTGGCTTACATGGGACCTGGAGAACCAAACCTGAATCATTAGACTTCGCAAGCATACACCTTAACCACTAAGCCATCTCTCCAGCCTAATGGGTTGGCAGCCCCAGGAAGAGTGCTGATGCAGGAAGGGACAGCCCACAGGCACTAAATTTGGGTAGAGAGCAAGAACTTCCTGTTTTGGATGGTGTGGCGGCACACGCCTTTAATCGGGAGGCAGAGGTAGGAGGATTGTTGTGAGTTCGAGGCCACCTTGAGACTTCATAGTGAATTCTAGGTCAGCCCAGGGTAGGGTGAAACCCTACCTTGAAAAGCCAAAAAATAAAATAAAATAAAATAAAATAAAATAAAATAAAATAAAATAAAATAAAATAAAATAAAATAAAATAAAATAAAAAATTTAAAAAGAAAAACAAAAGAAAGAAAATGTCTTGATCCGGGAGTGGTGGTACACACCTTTAATCCCAGCACTCGGGAGGCACAGGTAGGAGGATTGCCCTGAGTTTGAAGCCACCCTGAGAATACAGAGTGAATTCCAGGTCAGCCTGGGCTAGAGTGAAACCCTACCTCAAAAACCAAAAAAATAAAAATTAATAAAAAAGAAAATGTCTTAATGAAACCCATTATTGTTGTTGGTTTTCAAGGTAGGGTCTGTAGCCCAGGCTGACCTCAAATTCACTGTGCAGTTCCAGGGTGGCCCCAAACTCACGGCAACCCTCCTAACTCTGTCTGATTCCTGAGTCCTGAAACTAAAAGCTTGTGCCACCATGGCTGTGTGAAAACCCGCTATTTTATATGCTAACTAAAATTTTTATTTTAAGCCAGGCGTGGCGGTGCACACCTTTAATCTGAGCACTTGGAGGCAGAGGCAGGATCACCATGAGTTTGAGGCCACCCTGAGAAAACAGTGAATTCCAGGTCAGCCTGGGCTAGAGCAAGAACCTATCTCAAAAAAAAAAAAAAAAAAAAAAGTTTAAGTAAGAACAGTGTTTATTTTATTTTATTTTATTTATTTGAGAGAGAGAGAGAGAGAAAAGAATGGGCATGCCAGGTCCACCAGCCAGTATAAAGGAATTCCAGACTCATGCTCATGCGTCACCAGTGCATCTGGCTTACATGGGTCCTGGGGACTAGAACCGGGGTCCTTTGGCTTCACAAGCAAACGCCTTAACTGCTAAGCCATCTGTAGAAAGAAAATGTGTACATAGGATGTTGCAGAGAGAGGGCTGGGGTACAGTTGGTAGAGTGTTTGCCTAGCATGCACAAGGTCCAGAGTTAGAATTTTTAAAAAAATTTTATTTTATTCCCTCCTTCTACAGAAAATACTCGCAAAACTCGAGCCATAAATGTATGCTGATTTCCTACAAACTGTAACTGTGTATTTCTTACTTAATTTTTTTTTTTTTTTTTTTTGAGATAGGGTCTCACTCTAGTCCATGCTGACCTGGAATTCACTGTGTAGTCTCAGGATGGCCTTGAACTCATGGTGATCCTCCTACCTCCGCCTCCTGAGTGCTAAGATTAAAGGCGTGTGCCACCATACCTGGCTTAAATATTTTTATTATTTGAAAGAGACAGAGAGATAAAGAGGCAGATAGAGACAGAATGGGTGCACCAGGGCCTCCAGCCACTGTAAACGAACTCCAGATGCATGTGCCACCTTGTGCATCTGGCCTACGTGGCTCCTGGGAGTGAAACCTGGGTTCTCTGGCTTTGTAGGCAAATGCCTTAACCGCTAAACCAGCTCTCCAGCCCCAAAATCAATGACTTTTTTTTTTTTGGTTTTTCGAGGTAGGCCTTCACTCTGGCCCAGGCTGACCTGGAATTCACTATGGAGTCTCAGGATGGCCTCGAACTCATGGTGATCCTCCTACCTCTGCATCCCAAGTGCTGGGATTAAAGGCGTGCGCCACCACGCCCCGCACAATGAATTTTTATTTAAGGGATTTCCCATGTATCCTTCATTGTCCATGGACATCACCTTAGTTCTGCTGAAGCTTAAGGTAGTCCTTGCACCGGAGTTAAGAGTTTCAGCACTGCGCAGCCCAGGGGTGGTGGTGAACGCCTGCAATCCCAGCACACTTGAGGCCGGAAGATCAGGAGTTCAAGGTTAGAGGTCGGCCTAGGCAACATGAGACCCAATCTCTAAAAAAGAAAAAAAAAAATCCTGTTATTAGACCAATCAGAGCATATTCTCTCCCCTCCCTTATTTTCTGCTCCCTTCCCTCTCCCTGCCTCTCTCTCCATTGTCTGCCATGACCTCTCTCACAGTCCTGGTACTTATTATACATTCAGGTAAGAACTGGTTAGAAGACTAGTTGGAAATAAGGGATTCAAAAAATAAAAATGAAAAAAATATTAAATACTAAAAAAAAAAAAAATAAAAGGATCCGGATGTGGTGGTGCACGCCTTTAATACCAGCACTCAGGAGACAGAGGTAGGAGGATCAACCTGAGTTCGAGGCCACCCTGAGAACTACATAGGTAATGAATTCCAGGTCAGCCTGAGCCAGAGAGACCCTACCTCCACAAACCAAAAAAAAACAAAAAAAAAAAAGGAGCTGGTCTGAGTGTGGTGGTACACACCTTTAATCCCAGCATTTAGGGAGGCTGAGGTAGGAGGATCACTGTGAGTTAAGGCCAGCCTGGGAATACAGAGTCAGTTCTGGGTCAGAGATCCTACCTCATTAAAAAAAAAAAAAAAAAAAAAAAATCCATTCAGGAAATGCAAATTAAAACTAGATTGAGCTTCCATCTCACCCCTTCAGAATGGCTAGCATCAAGAAAATAAATGACAATAAATGCTCGTGAAGATGCAGAAAAAGAGGAACCCTTCTACACTGCTGGTGGGAATGTACTCTGGTCCAGCCATGGTGGAAATCAGTGTGGAGGTTCCTGAGACAACTAAACTCAGATTTACCATATGACCCAGCGACAGCACTCCTAGGCATATATCCTAAGGTCTTATCTCTTATCACTTCCTTAGAGGTGCTTGCTCAACCATGTTTATTGCTGCTCTATTCACAATATCTAGGAAATGGAACCAGCCTAGATGTCCCTCAACTGATGAGTGGATAATGAAGATGTGGCACATTGGTACAACAGAGTTCTACTCATGGGTAAAGAAAAATGAAGTTATGAAATTTGCAGGAAAATGGATGGATCTGGAAAGGATAATACTAAGTAAGGTAACCCAGGCCCAGAAAGCCAAATGTCACATGTTCTTGCTCATATGTGGATCCTAGCTACAAAATTTAGACTTTTATATGAGTTGGGGTAAAAATGGGTATCAGAGTCCACTAAACTAGAAAGGGGCTTTAAGGGAAGGAGGAGAGGGTAAGACTTAAAGGGATGGTATTGCATATATGTAAATAGAAAAACAGATTACTAGGGGTGGAATGGCCTAAGTGAGGTCAGGGGAAGAGATTGAGGAAAGGTGAGGAAAGGAAGGGTGGGGAGGGTTATCAAAATTTATATTATGAATAAGCCACATGGAAACCTACTTTTTTGATATTTAATGTCTTTTTTTTCGAGGTAGGGTCTTGCTCTAGCCCAGCCTGGATATTTAATCTTTTAAAAATATATTTTATTATTTATTTATTTGAGAAAGAGAAAGAGGCAGAGAGAGAGAGAGGCAGAGAGAGAGAGAGAGAGAGAGAGAGAGAGAGAGAGAGAGGGAGAGAATGAGTGCACCAGGGCCTTCAGCCATTGCAAAGGAACTCCAAATGCATGCACCTCCTTGTGCATCTGGTGGGTCATGGAGAATTGAACCAGGATGGTTTGGTTTTATAGGCAAATGCTTTAACTGCTAAGCCATCTTTCCAGCCCCTGATCTTTTTAAATTTTTTTGTTTTTTGTTTTGTTTTTGTGAGGTAGGGTCTCATTCTTGCTCTAGTTCAGGCTGACCTGGAATTCAATCTGTAATCAGGGTGGCCTTGAACTCATGGCAATCCCCCTATGTCTGCCTCCCAAATTCTGGGATTAAAGGCGTGTGCCACCATGTCTGACATCTTAAAAAAAAATTTTTTTTTTTTTCTTTTTGGTTTTTTGAGGTAGGGTCTCATTCTAGCCCAGGCTGACCTGGAATTCACTATGGAGTCTCAGGGTGGCCTTGAACTCACGGCGATCCTCCTACTTCTGCCTCTCACGTGCTGGGATTAAAGGCGTGCGCCACCACGCCTGGCTTAAAATTTTTTTAATTTAATTTTATTTATTTGAGAGACAGAAAGAGGGAGAGAGAGAGTAAATGGACATGCCTGGGCCTTCAGCCAATGTAAATGAACTCCAGACATATATGCCGCCTTGTGCAACTGGTTTACGTGGGGCCTGAGGAATTGAACCTGGGTCCTTTGGCTTTGCAGGCAAATCTCTTAACCACTATGCCATCTCTCCAGCCCAAAATCTACTTTTTTTGGACAATGGAACACCTAGAAGCTATAGATTATTATTAGTAAAGTTTCAATGCCAGAGATGGGATACCTTTCAGTGAGTTGGTGGCCAGGGAGGTCCCTGATGCCCCCAAAATGTTACAAGCCATTGAAAAGGCTCTTGGTTTCCTACCAGGAATAGATGGTAAGACCTTATTGCTGAACATTTCACATGCTTGTGTTGCAAGGTCACTGAGGAATCAAGTCGGGGCTGAGCTGAAAACTTCCTCCCTGTAGACAGGCTGATAGAAAGCTGGAAAAAGCTACACTGCATGCAGCTCTATGGGAGAGAGAAGTCATCAGTGGAGATAAACAACCGTGGACGTTATAAGCCTTAAGTTTGGCCAGTTAGGCCAAAAGAGGCAACAGGTGCAATAGTGACATATCTGTTATGGGGGGAATGAGCTGCTCTCTAACTGGACGAGAGGCCCACTCCATGGGACAGAATATATGCCTGGTACTGAAAACCTATGACAGGGGAAGTTATAAACCCCTGTCTGCTGGTGTCTGGCTAAATGCAAATATTATGCACACCAAACTTCCCCACCTCTTTTAGTATTCTCTTAATACCGATATATTAGTGCTACTCTTACTTTTGCTTAGAGAAGCTTCTGTTTTCAGATGGCAGTGACCCTGGGATGACTCAAAAGGCACCATGGTGCTGAGAAGATGTGACAGAGGAGCGCTCAGCGTTGAAACATCTCTATCACACCCTCCAAGGCTCAGGGTCCATTGCAGAAGAGGTGGCAGAAAGAATGTAAGGACCAAAGGAAGGTTGGGACTGCTTAAAATGGATTCTTCCAGGCACAAACAGGCCTGGATATCCATGACCTCTCATGACCTCCTGGTTGCCTGTACTATCTACACAGGAGCCTCATAACAGGAGGAAACGATGATGACATAAAGATAAAAGGGAGACTAATTAACAATGGAAGTGGATTTCTGAAGGGGAAGTGGGGAGGGGAGGGAATTATCGTGGTTTACTGTCTATAGTTATGGAGTTATCAAAAAATGTTTTTTAAATATTATTAAACATTTTATTTATTTATGAAAGAGAGAGAGAGAGGGAGAGAATGGGCATGCCAGGACCTCTAGCCATTGCAAATGAACTTGAGATGCATATGCCACCTTGTGCATCCAGCTTACATGGGTCCTGGGGATTTGAACCTGTATTCTTAGGTTTCTCAGGCAAATGTCATAACCACTAAGCCATCTCTCCAGCTCCCAAAAAATATTTTTTCAAAACAAACAAACAACAAACAAAAAAATACAAAACAGCATCCTTGGGACAAGTGCTCCACGCCTGGTAAATAGTATTAAATATAATTACAACCTAAAAAAAGAAAGAAAAGAAAATATGCCATATTAATTTTTTTATTTGTTTATTTAAATTTATTTATTTGAGAGTGACAGAGAGAAAGAGAAAGAGGTAGAGAGAGAGAGAGAGAGAGAGAGAATGGGCGCGCCAGGGCCTCCAGCCGCTGCAAACAAACTCCAGACGCGTGCGCCCCCTTGTACATTTGGCTAATGTGGGTCCTGGGGAATTGAGCCTTGAACTGGGGTCCTTCGCCTTCACAGGCAAGCACTTAACCGCTAAGCCATCTCTCCAGCCCCGAAATATGCCATATTAAAAAATAATACTATTTACTCCGGACATATTGGTGGCACACGCCTTTAATCCCAGCACTTGGGAGGCAGAAGTAGGACTGCTGTGAGTTCGAAGCCACCCTGAGACTACATAGTGAATTCTAGGTTAGCCTGGGCTAGAGTGAGACCCTACCTTAAAACACCAAAAAAAAAAAAAAAGGATTCGGTGGAGGGGGTGGATTCAGGAGTGAGAAAAGAGAGGGTGCTGAGCTGAGACGGAGGGGATCTTGATTATGGCATATTGTTGACATTTATGAAGTTGTCAATAAAAATTGTTTTTAGTTTTACAGATCTGCTTGGCGAGCTCACCTGAAGGAGCAGGAGGAAGCCTCTGTCTCCCTCAAGTGAGGACGTCAGTGGACAACTGAGCTGGAGTAGAGCGCAGCTCACAGATGAGGTGTGGGTCCCCACGCCCCCAGCCCGCACCGCTGCAAGCCCTGTGATGACCGCACTCCCCTCTGCCCTCTCTCAGGCTAGGGACGGCCTTCAGGTCTGTTCACGGGAGGGTGGACACAGTGGTCCTCCTTTTTTTTTTTTTTTTTTTTTTAAATATGTTACTTTAAGGTCTGGAGAGATGGCTTAGCAATTAAGGCACATGCCTGCGAAGCTTAAGGACCCAGGTTCAATTATCCATGTCCCAGGTAAGCCAGATGCACATGGTGGCACATGCATCTGGAGTTTGTTTGCAGTGGCTAGAGGTCCTGGCATGCGCCTTCTCTGTCTCTAATAAATAAATAAAAATAAATAAAATCTTTAACAAATGTATATTTATTTAAGAGAAAGTGAGAGAGAAAGAGGGTCCTGGGGAATTGAACGAGGGTCCTTAGGTCTCACAGGTAAATGCCTTAACCGCTATGCCATTTCCCCAGTCCCTTTTTATTTATATTTTTTATTTATTTATTTTGGGTTTTTTGAGGTAGGGTCTTACTCTGGCCCAGACTGACCTGGAATTCACTATGGAGTCTCAGGGTGGCCTCAAACTCATGCTGATTCTCCTACCTATGCCTCCCGAGGGCTGGGATTTAAGGGTGTGCTCCACCATGCCTGGCTCCCCTTTTTAAAAATATATTTTTATTTAAGAGAGAGTGAGAAAGAGTCAGAAAGAGAGAGAGGTGGGGTGAGGGAGAGAGACTGGATGTGCCAGGGCCTCCAGCCACTGTAAACAAACTCCAGACACACATGCCACCTTGTGCATCTGGCTTATGTGGGTACTGGAGGATTGAACCTGCATCCTTTGGCTTTGCAGGCAAGTGCCTTAACTACTAAGCTATCTCTCCAGCCCTTTTTGTTTTGTTTTGTGTTTCAAAGTAGGGTTTCACTCTAGCTCAGGCTGACCTGGAATTAACTATGGAGTCCCACAGTGGCCCTGAGCTCACTGCGATCCTACTATATCTGCCTCCTGATTGCTGGGATTAAAGGCATGTGCCACCCTGCCTGGCTCATTTATTTATCAGTCATCAATCAATACTTGATGGGAATTGGATTCTGGACCCTCCTGTGAACCAAAACCTGAAGGTACCCTAATTTCTTCGATACAATGGTGGTGTATTTGCTTAGGACCTATGCACAACCTTCAACACACTGATTTTTGCTTTATTTTATTTTTTGAGGTAGGGTTTTACTCTAGACTAGGTTGATCTGGAATTCACTCTGTATTTTCACGTCTTTAAGGCCAGCACTCAGGAGGCAGAGGTAGGAGGATCAGTGTGAGTTTGAGGATAGCCTGCGACTTACAGAGCGAGTTCCAGGTCAGCCTGGGCTACAGTGAGACCCTATCTTAAAAACAAACAAACAAAAACTCCTCCCCCACCGAAAGGAGCCCGGCATGGTGGCGCACGCCTTTAACCTCAGGACTTGGGAGGCAGAAGTAGGAGGATGGCTGTGAGTTCGAGGTCACCCTGAGAATACATAGTAAATTCCAGGTCAGCCTGAGCTACAGTGAGACCCTACCTCGAAGAAAAACAACAACACAAAAGTATGTTTGTGTGTGTGGGGGGAAACAACAAAAAAACTTCCCCACTAAAAATATGACCAAAGGTCCTCAGGGTGTGGGAATTGACGATGTTAGGGACAGCCACAGTGGAACCTGACAGCCTTGGGAAAGGGTGGCGAACGCTGAGCACATGGAGATGGACGATGGTCGCAATGGCTGCAAGGGTGAAGTGACCGGCATCTGCGCAAGGTGTTACTGTTGTGTAAACAGCAGTGTATCCGTCCATATGCGGTTATATAGGCGCAACAGAGCAATGGATGTTTTATAAAACATAAACAAAATGGGTTCCCGTGGCTGTGGTCACCACGTCCTCCTCACACAAAACATAAAGTCACGGTTGACTGCGCGCGTGAAGGGGACAAATGGGTGCCCAGAGGTGGCCACCATTTGTTAGAGTTGGTGATTATCTGACCCACTTGGGTGTGTCCTAAACCTTACTAAGACAAATGAAACAAAACAAACAAACATGCCCGGGTCCTCTTGAGGCCTCTGAGAATCCTGACACTGGACTTACATCTGGGGAAGTCATTGTGGACCCAGGGACTCAGGGTCTGCGTTTCCCATGAAAAGGAAAGGGACATTCCTGTCCTGAAGGGACGCACAGCTCCCAGCTATTCCTTGGTTGCTCTTTTTATAAGGCAATCCTTTCCCCCCCCTTTAAATGTCCCACCACTTTTCTCTAAAGACAGAACCATCGTTTATAATATTTTAAAATTTGGCCTTTAAGGCCATCTTTCATCATTTATTATTGTTTCTTGTTTTGTTTTTGTTTTCCAAGATTAGGTCTCATTCTAGCCCAGGCTGACCTGGAATTCACTCTGTAGTCCCAGGCTGGCCTCCAACTCATGGAGATAGATACTCCTACCTTGGCCTCCAGAGTGCTGGGATGAAAGACATGTGCCACCATACCTGGCTATCACTGATTTTTTTTTTTAATTGGTTTTTCCAGGTAACGTCTCACTGTAGCTCAAGCTGACCTGGAATTCACTATGTAGTCTCAGGGTGGCCTCAAACTCACAGTGATCCTCCTACCTCTGCCTCCCTAGTGCTGAGATTGAAGGCATGCGCCACCACGCCCAGCGATTTTTTTTTTTTTTTTAATTTAGGTAGGGTCTCACTCTAGCCCAGGCTGGCCTAGAATTCACTATGTTGTTCCAGGGTGACCTCGAATTTATAGCAATCCTCCTACCTCTGCCTCTTTTTTTTTTTTGGTTTTTCAAGGTAGGGTCTCACTCTAGTCTAGGCTGACCTGGAATTCAATGTGTTGTCTTAGGGTGGCTTCGAACTCACAGCGATCCTCCTACCTCTGCATCCCAAGTGCCGGGATTAAAGGTGTGTGCCACCACTCCTGGCTGGGTTTATAGTTTTGAGACAGGGTCTCATGTAGCCCAGGCTGTCCTCAAACCCCTGATCCTCCCACGTCTACCTCTAAAGTGATGCTATCACAGGTGTGCACCATTACACCAGGTCTTCTTTTGTCCCTATTGGTTATTGAAATAAGACAAAATAAGGAAAGTGGGCAGAATTGGGGCACATGAGGGCAAAGAGGTTAACATTAGAATAGCTCATGCCATCTCTAAGGCTGCAGGAAGAACAGGTCTTGGTAGTATGCGTTCTCAATGCCAGTGGAAAACAATTTTCCAAAAAGATCTGAAATTGGTATATGCTTATTATTTAAAAAAAAAAAAAAGGAAAGGAAAGTGATGGTTTACAAAGTGTGGAAAGCCAAAATTCCTTGTTAGTCATCTGTCTTTCTCTTGCTTCCCTGAGACCCAAATTATGCCTTTAAAAAAAATGATAGGAAAGAAAACATGGTAGAAAATAAGGCTTGCTTAGGTAAACACAGGATAAAGAAGGCTTCTAAGGAGGTAAATCTGGGTTCACAGAGGGAGTCGCAAACAAGGGTTCTTTGTGGGAGGGGGGGATTAGCCTCGGCCCAGTAATTTAGCATACAATGGGCAGTTTAATGAAGGAGAGATGTGAGAGGCACCCTAAGGAGAGAGAGACAGACTGACAGACAAGAGGTTCCCAGCTACCTTCCTAGGTGACAACCATGAATACACAAAAGTTGCTGTCAAACCCGGGCATAGTACTGGCACGCCTTTAATCCCAGCACTTGGGGGGCAGAGGTAGGGGGATCACCAAGAGTTGGAGGCCAGCCTGAGACTACATAGTGAATTCCAGGTCAGCCTGGGCTAGAGCAAGACCATTCTCCCTCGCTCTATTTCTCTCTGTCTCTTTCTCTCAAATAAAGGAATTATTTAAAATTTGTAAATAACAAAAAAGCCAGCAAACAAACAAACAAAAGAGGTTCACTCTCCTTGGGGCATTTGGAAAAAGGAAATAAAATATAAGCTAGCGGAGACAACTCAGTGGGGAAGAGACCTTGCCGCAAGCAAGGGATCCTGAGTTCAATCCCTCAGACCCGGTAAACAGCTGGATCTGGCCACGCGCTTGCACGCGCACGCGCGCGCGCGCGCGCGCGCGCACACACACACACACACACACACACACGGAACTAACAGTGGCTCGCGTCCTTGGGCCCAGCGCTTCCTCCTCCAGAAAAGATGCCTCACACCCTGGAAGGACGCACTCGGTGGCCGGCGACACGCGCACGGGGAGGCAAGCCGCTGTGCTCACCTGTGGAGGCTGCTCAGTTACGCTCACCTGTCCAGTGCTGCGGTCCTGCCGCTGGACACCGCTGGGCCTGTCTGAACTGGACTTTTCCGTGACCTGCAGAAAGAGCTGCGCACGAGGCTGGTGAGATGACGGAAGTCCAACATTGGGACAGTGCAATATTGACGGTGCATATCGCATCGTAGGCAGCCCTGGGTCACCGAAGGTCATCGCCATGCAAGTGTGCATTTCATGTGCAGGAATGCCCGCCCCTCATTCTTCCCTCTCCTTTCTCCTTCCCCTTCTCATTAGCCCCCTTGTTACCCTAAACAGTTTTGCTTCTATTTCATGTGCTGTATACATGCATTATTATTATTATTTTTTTTTCCAGGTTAGATCTCACTCTAGCCCAGGCTGACCTGGAATTCACTATGTAGTCTCAGGGTGGCCTCCAACTCACGGTGATTCTCCTACCTTGGCCTTCCCAGTGCTGGGATTAAAGGTTTGCACTGGCTGGAGGTCCTGGTATTCCCCTTCTCTCTCTCTCTCTCTGTCAGTCTGCCTCTCTCTCAGGTAAATATATATATAATATATTTAATTATAATATATATGTATCTGTATATGTATACATACACATATATATGTATATATGCATATATATACATATATACATATATATGGTTGGAGAGATGGCTTAGCAGTTAAGCCCTTGCTTGTGAAGCTTAAGGACCCCAGTTCAAGGCTCAATTCCCCAGTACCCATGTTAGCCACATGCACAAGGTGGCACATGCATCTGGAGTTCATTTGCAATGGCTGGAAGCCCTCGTGTGCCCATTCTCTCTGTCTCTCTACCTCTGTCTCTGTCTGTTGCTCTCAAATAAATAAATTAAAATAAAAAAAAAAGAAATTTTTGGCTGGAGAGATGGCTTAGCGGTTAAGCGCTTGCCTGTGAAGCCTAAGGACCCCGGTTCGAGGCTCGGTTCCCCAGGTCCCACGTTAGCCAGATGCACAAGGGGGCGCACGCGTCTGGAGTTCGTTTGCAGAGGCTGGAAGCCCTGGCGCGCCCATTCTCTCTCTTTCCCTCTATCTGTCTTTCTCTATGTGTCTGTCGCTCTCAAATAAATAAAATAAAAATTAAAAAAAAAACAATAATGTTAAAAAAAAAAAAAGAAATTTTATTAAAGAAAACAACAACCTAAGGACCTATGTTCAATTCCCCATTACCCACATAAGCCAGATGCACCAGGTGGTGAGTGAGTCTGGAGTTGGTTTGAAGTAGCTGGAGGTCCTGATGTGCCCATTCTCTCCCCCACCCCCCATCTGCCTCTTTCTTTCTCCTTAATAAATAAAGAGAAAATGGGCGTGCCAGGGCCTCCAGCCATTGCAAATGAACTCCAGATGTGTGAGCCACCTTGTGCATCTGGCTAACATGGGTCCTGGAGAATTGAACTGAGGTCCTTTGCCTTTGCAGGTGAGTGTCTTAATCGCTAAATCATTTTTCTCTAGTCTTGGTTTGTTTCCTTTTTTTTTTTTTTTTGAGATAGGGTCTCCCTGTAGCCCAGGCTGGCCTGTAATTCGCTACATAGTCTCAGGCTGGCCTCCGGCTCTCAGCGATCCTGTCTCCTTTGCCTCCCGAGTGCTGGGATTAAAAGCCTGTTGTCACCATGCCTGGCTGCCATTCAATTTTTTATTTATTATTTATTTTTTTATTTCAAAATTTTTTAACAACTTCCATGATTAAAAAAAAAAAATCCCACGGTAATACCCTCCTTCCCCCCAACTTTCTCCTTTGAAACTTCATTCTCCATCATATCCCCTCCCCTTCTCAATCAGTCTCTCTTTTATTTTGATGTCATGGTCTTTTCCTCCTTTTATGATGGTCTTGTGTAGGGAGTGTCAGGCACTGTGAGGTCATGGATGTCCAGGCCATTTTGTGTCGGGGGGGAGCATGTTGTAAGGAGTCCTACCCTTCCATTGGCTCTTACATGCCACTCAATTTTTAAGATTACCCTTTCATTCTAGAGGTTTGGGGACTTACTGCCATCTCTGGATTGTGCTGGTATAGCTGTACTTAACATGTCTATGGCCCTGGCTTAGATCCCCAGCACCTCTCCCACTCCCCAACGCTAATCAAAATATCATAGGAAAACAACAACAACAACAAAAAATCATAAGAGGGAGATTCCCCCAAGTAGCACTAGCCTCAGAGGCTGACGAGCCAGTGCTTGCCAACATTTGATCTTGAGTCAACCCTTGGCTCTGTGCTTTCTAAGACAGTGCTTTACCAGCGAGCCACCTCGCCAGTCCATGGAGCTTCCTTGTTTGTTTGTTTTTCCAAACTATGATCTCACTCTAGCCCAGGCTGTCCTGGAACTCACTTTGTAGTCCTAGGCTGGCCTTGAACTCACAGCACTCCTCCTACCTCTGCCTCTCAAGTGTTGGGATCAAAGGCATGTGTTACCACATCTGGCCAGTCCTTGGGTTTTGAGACAGGGTCTCGCTCTGTAGCCCAGGCTGGCCCCCAACTTGTGATCATCCAGCCTATGCCTCTTTAGTGCTGGGATCACTCAACACCCTTTCTACTTTCTGAGATCTGAACCTCCCACTTGGAGAGGGCAGTCCTGATCCATCAGACATGTGTGATTGAGGAATAGGGGCCAGAAGAAAAATAAATAAATAAATAAATAAATAAGCAAGTTGCTGGGCGTGGTGACACATGCCTTTAATCCCAGTACTTGGGAGGCAGAGATAGGATCGCCATGAGTTTGAGGCCACCCGTGATACTACACAGTGAATTCCAGCTCAGCCTGAGCTAGAGTGAGACCCTACCTAGAAAAATAAACAAATAAAATAAAAGGAATAGGGCCAGTGGGCAGCC
This sequence comes from Jaculus jaculus, assembly GCF_020740685.1. Lineage (NCBI taxonomy): Eukaryota > Metazoa > Chordata > Mammalia > Rodentia > Dipodidae > Jaculus > Jaculus jaculus. The sequence goes on from NC_059109.1 coordinate 130,860,681, forward strand.
TTGTGCCCTGCACATCTCATACTGCAAAAATGACCGGTGTTTCTGGCTGTGAATAGAGGGAACAGAGTCTGCCGTTGACTTTCAGAGGCACTAAAGAAACAGCTTACCCCGACACTCCCTAGACGCAGAGCAAAAAGACTGGGGATTCCAGGGTAGCCTGGGCTATGCGGGAAAAAAAGCGTCTGGCTCTGGCTATCTCAATTTCACCCAGGAACCATCAAACCAGACTTTGGCCAACAAACCAGTCATGATGTATCCCCAGCTCAAGGATTCTCCACCCATACCTCTTGGTGTAATGGACCCACTGTGACAGCTTGGTCACAAAGTCTCCCCACCATCCAAGTCCCCTGTCGTCCAGGAGCGCTCTGGGGATGGACCAGAACTCTTGCTGTGGTATATGACTGCTATGCAACCTGCCGACACAGAATACATTTTAACAGCCTGGAGAGGAGAGGTGGCATCGTCATGGGGTAGAGGAAAAGGAAAAGGATGATTTCGGATGAACCCTGGAGGAATTTTATTACCCAGCCAAGTGGTAAATCAAGCCCTCTGTAAATGCAGTGAAACAATTGTTTAGTCTGCGTGATTCATACCACAAACCTTAGGATTCTGGGTTCTCATCTTATGGCTGCAATAAACTGTCTAGACAGCAATTAACACAGACTGCTTTTCCTTCAGATGTTCCGAGGGAATCTGCACTCACACACACAGGGGTTTCTTCCTGGCTCCCAAGTAATGATGGGTTGGGACCAGTGGGAAGAGCCCGGAATCTGGCCAGGAGACACTGACCAAAAACCTAAATATACAAATTTTTCTTAAACCCCGTCTTGTTCTGCTGAAGTGTCACTTTACAGAGAGGTGACCAAAATGCACTGTGTTTGTTTTCGCAGGGCCGGGGATGGAACCCAGAGCCTCATGCTAGGCAAGTTCTCTGCCCTTGCTCACCCTCCGCAGCCCCAGGGTTAACTCTTCAAAGTGGGCAGCGCGAAAGAAGTCCTTATGACTCCAGCCTTTCATCAGGGGCTGACGTAGGAGGAGCCCTGTGAGCTTGACGCCAGCCTGGGCTACAGAGTGAGCTCCAGGTCAGCCTGGGCTACAGTGAGACCCTACCTCAAAAAAAAAAAAAAAAAAAAAAATATATATATATATATATCAAAGAAAAGGCGGCATGAATAATTTGAGCTCATTGTCAGCCAACTGACAAAAATGCTCCAGGACCTTCCATGGGAAAAGTGGGGATGGGATGGGAGGAAGCAACTTTTTTTAAAACTACTTTTTTCTTTTTTTGGTTTTTCAAGGTAGGGTCTCACTGTAGTCCAGGGTGACCTGGAATTCAATATGTAGTCTCAGGGTGGCCTCAAACTCATGGCAATCTTCCTCCCTCTGCCTCCTGAGTCCTGGGATTACAAGCTACATTTTTTAATTTTTTTCTGTTTATTTTTATTTATTATTTATTTGAGAGCGACAGATAGGCAGAGAGACAGAGAAAGAGACTGGGCACGCCAGGGCCTCCAGCCATTGCAAATGAACTCTAGATGCATGTGTCCCTTTGTGCATCTGGCTTACATGGGTCCTGGGGAATCAAGCTTCAAACTGGGGTCCTTAGGCTTCACAGGCAAGTACTTAACTGCTAAGCCATCTCTCCAGCTCCAAAGCTACATTTAAATTTTTTTCTTTCTTTATTTGACAGAGAAATAGGGAGAAAGAGAAAGAGAATGGGCATGCCAGGGCCTCCAGCCACTGCAAACGAACTCCAGACATGTGCGCCCCCTTGTGCATCTGGTTAAGGTGGGTCCTGGGGAATCGAACCTGCGTCCTTTAGTTTTGCAGGCAAATGCCTTAACTGCTAAGCCATACCTCTGGCTCCCAAAGCTACATTTGAACAGAGCAGTCTGTGTGGATGAAATGCTCCCTCTAGGGCAGGTGCCTGATACTCTGAGAGCAAGTCTCTGATGCCTATGATGGCCCTGCCAGAAATGTAGCTATGGGTGCCAGAGCTCCCAAGGGGAAGGTATTTTGCCTAAGGTTTCCTATATAGAGCAAGAGGTCGGGATTCCCGTTCTGTGTGTTTATTTATTTACTTTGGTTATTCGAGGAAGGGTCTCACTCTAGCCCAGGCTGACCTGGAATTCACTATGTAGTCTCAGGGTGGCCTCGAACTCACAGTGATCCTCCTACCTCTGCCTTCCAAGTGCTGGGATTAAAGGTGTGCATGATCACGCCCAGCTCCTTTATTTATTTATATATTTATATTTATTTGGGGGGGAACAGAAAGAAAGAATGGGTGTGCCAAGGCCTCCAGCTACTGAAAATAAACTCCAGGTGCATGTGTTACCTTGTGCATCTGGCTTACGTGGGTCCTGGGGAATTGAACCTGGGTCCTTTGGCTTTGCACACAAGTACTTTAACTGCTAAGCCATCTCTCCAGCCCTATTCTTTTTTTTTTTTTTTAAATTTATTTATTTGAGAGCGACAGACACAGAGAGAAAGACAGATAGAGGGAGAGAGAGAGAATGGGTGTGCCAGGGCTTCCAGCCTCTGCAAATGAACTCCAGACGCGTGCGCCCCCTTGTGCATCTGGCTAACGTGGGACCTGGGGAACCGAGCCTCGAACCGGGGTCCTTAGGCTTCACAGGCAAGCGCTTAACCGCTAAGCCATCTCTCCAGCCCCCCCCCCTTTTTTTTTATAGGTAGGGTCTCACTCTAGCTCAGGTTGACCTGGAATTCACTCTGTAGTCTCAGGGTGCCCTTGAACTCATGGCGATCCTCCTACCTCTGCCTCCCAAGAGGTGGGATTAAAGGCATGTGCCACCATGCACAGCTCTCTAGCCGTATTATTATTTTTTTATTTTAATTTTTATTAGCATTTTCCATGATTATAAAAAATCCCATGATAATTCCCTCCCCCACACACTTTCCCTTTGAAATTCCATTCTTCATCATATTATCTCCCCATCTCAATCATTGTACTTACATATATACAATATCAACCTATTAAGTACCCTCCTCCCTTCCTTTCTCTTCCCTTTATATCTCCTTTTTAACTTACTGGTCTCTGCTACTAAGTATTTTCCTTCTCACACAGGAGCCCAATCATCTGTAGCTAGGATCCACATATGAGGGAGAACATGTGGCACTTGGCTTTCTGGGCCTGGGTTACCTCACTTAGTATAATACTTTCCAGGTCCATCCATTTTTCTGCAAATTTCATAACCTAATTTTTCTTTACTACTGAGTAGAACTCCATTGTATAAATGTGCCACATCTTCATTATCCACTCATCAGTTGAGGGACATCTAGGCTGGTTCCCTTTCCCAGCTATTATGAATTGAGCAGCAATAAACATGGTTGAGCACATACTTCTAAGGAAATGTGATGAGTCCTTCAGATATATGCCTAGGAGTGCTATAGCTGGGTCATATGGAAGATCAATCTTTAGCTGTTTTAGGAACCTCCATACTGATTTCCACAATGTCTAACCGTATTATTTTAAAGCCCAATTTAGTCCAAAGATTTAGATTCAAATCATTTTTTTAAAATTTTTATTTTCAAGGAGAGAGAGAGAAAATATGGGCACATATGCACCACTTTGTGCATCTGGCTTTATGTGGGTGCTGAGGACTCAAACCCCAGTGGTTAGGGTCGGCAGGCAAGTGCCTTAATTGCTGAGCCATCTCTCCAGGGCCCCCATTTTTTGGCATGTGTTTATGGTGTGCGTATGTGGTCAAGCATGTTGGATGTGTTTTTTAATCACTGTCCACCTTACCTCTTTTAAAAAAGTATATCTTATTTTTATTTATTTGAGAGAAAGAGAGAAAGACCCAGATAAATGAAAGATAGAGAATGGATATGCCAGGGCTTTGAGCTACGGCAGACAAACTGCAGACACAGGCGTCACCTTGTGCATCCGGCTTATGTGGGTCCTGGGGAATTGAACCTTAGCTGCTAAGCCCTATCTTATTTTTTTGAGACAGGCCTCTCAGTAAACCTGGAATTCAGCAGCTGGTCTAGGACTGGCAAGCCCCGAAATCCTACAACTGTCTCCACCACCTCCCCAGGGCTAGGTCTACAGACTCTCACCACCGTTCTAGGCTGCATACGCAGGTACTGGGGATCAGAACCGAGGTCCTCGTTTTTGCAGGATGAGAACTTTACCTACTGAGTTGGTCTGCTCTATTCTGCAGCTCTCCCTTCCTACCAGGTCATGGAGTTGAAAAAGGTGGAGAACACATGACTCAGACCCTGTGAGCACCCGGCTTTGGGTCATTCCTGCATCATGTACTTGGCTGATGAAAACCCTGAAGATGAAGCCAAACGTGGTGGCGCACGCCTTTGATCCCAGCACCCGGGAGACAGAGGTAGGAGGATCGCGGTGAGTTCGAGGCCACCCTGAGACGACACAGGTCAGTCAGAGCTAGAGTGAGACCCTACCTCGAAAAACAAAACAACAAAACCTGAATATGACATAAATGGCCCCGGTGCTTGGAGCTGGGGATGTGGTGGTTGTATTCACAGTGACAGGGGAAGATGGAAAGCCACTTCAACGTCCATCAGTACAAACTGGGCAAGAGGAGGAACCCCCTCACCCACCAACTCCAGCAAGCTTGTGTAGCAGTAAGGGAGAGAGATGGGTCTCAATGACCTGAGTGACTAGACCTTGGATATGCCACACACAGCTGAGTGACCAGAGGGTCAGAAGAAAAAGGAAATGTGGGCAGTGCTGAGCTCCCTCCAATGTGCTGATGGCAGACGCACTGGAGAGTGTTTGGAGACAGGCATCCTGGGGGAGGGGAGGATAAAGTGGGTCCTCAAAGGGTCTGTAGCTTTGTTCCTTGTATATACATTTTTCTTGAGATACAATCTTGCTCTAGCCAAGACTCACAAGCTAGCCTTTCTTTCTTTTTTTTTTTTCTTTGCAAGGTATTTGTATATTATTAGTGAATTAAAAAGTAAGTCCTGGCCGGGCGTGGTGGCGCATGCCTTTAATCCCAGCACTCAGGAGGCAGAGGTAGGAGGATCGCTGTGAGTTCGAAGCCACCCTGAGACTACATAGTGAATTCCAGGTCAGCCTGAGCCAGAGTGAGACCCTACCTCAAAAAACAAAAAACAAACAAACAAAAAAAAGTAAGGCCTGGAGCCGGTTATGGTGGCGCACGCCTTTGATCCCAGCACTTGGGATGCAGAGGTAGGAGGATCTCGCTCAGTGTGAGGCCACCCTGAGACTACAGAGTGAATTCCAGGTCAGTCTGGGCTAAAGTGAGACCCTACCTTTAAGAAAATAATCAGAGGGCTGGAGGGATGGCTTAGTGGTTAAGGCATTTGCCTGCAAAGCCAAAGGACCCAGGTTTGATTCCCCAGGATCCACATTAGCCAGATGCTCAAGGGGGTGCACATGTCTGGAGTTCATTTGTAGTGGCTGGAGGCCCTGGCACACCCATTCTCTTTCTCTCTCTCCCTCTTTTTATGTCAAATAAATAAATAAATAAATTTTAAAAATCAGAAAAAAAAAAATGGCTGTAGATCTGGCTTAATGGTTAAGGCACTTGCCAGCAAAGCCTAAGGACCCAGGTTCGATTCTCCAGACCCCATATAAGCCAGATGCACATGATGGCACATGTGTCTGGAGTTCATTTGCAGTGGCTAGAGGCCCTGGTGTGCCCATTCTCTCTTTCTTTCTCTCTCCTTCTCTCTAATAAATAATAATAATAAAGTAAGGCCTGGGCTAGAGCAAGACCCTACCTCAAAAAAAATCATAAATAAATAAAGATTAAATTAAATTAAAAAAAAAAAGTAAAGGGCTAGGGAGATGGCTCTGTGGATAAAGTGCTTACCACACAAGCATTAGGACCTGTTTGGATCCTCAGCACCCATTTAAAAAAGTTTAATGGGATGGGTGTGCCTGTCATCCCAGCTCTGGGGAGGTAGAGACAGGTGGATCCCCAAGGCTGGCTGGCTAGTTTGTATATTTGAACTGGTGAGCTCCAGGTTCAGTGTGACACGGTCTCAAAAAATAAAGTGGAAGCTGGTGGGGTGGCACACACTTTTAATCCAAGCAGTTGGGAGGAAGAGGTAAGAGGAACTCTGTGAGTTTGAGGCTGGCCTGAGACTACATAGTGAATTCAGGTCAGCCTGGGCTACTAGAGGGAGATGTTACCTTGAAAAACCAAAAAAAAAAAAAAAAAAAAAAAAAAAACCCAAAACAACAACAACAAAAAAGGCTGGAGAGATGGCTTAGTGGTTAAGGCGTTTCCCTACAAAGCCAAAGGACCTTGGTTTGATTCCCCAGGACCCTTGTAGGCAATATGCACAAAGTGGGCGCACGTGTCTGGAGTTGCAGTGGCTGGAGGCTCTGGAGCACCCATTCTCTCTCTCTTTCTCTCTCTCTCTGTCTGCTTCTCTCGTTCTCTCAAGTAAATAAAAGAATAATAATAATAATAATAATAATAATAATAATAATAAAAAGCAAAATAAAATAGGGAGGCTAGAGAGATGGCTTAGTGGTTAAAGGCACTTGCTTCCCTAGTACCCACGCAAAGCCAGATGCACAAGTGGCACATGTGTCTGGAGTTCCTTTGCAGTGAAAGGAGGCCTTGGTGTGGCCATTTCTCTGTCTCAACTAAAATAACTAAATAAGCTTTTTTTAAAAAAAATTTTGTTTATTTTTATTTATTTACTTGAGATCGACAGACAGACAGAAAAAGAGGCAGATAGAGAGAATGGGCGTGGCACGGCCTCCAGCCACTGTAAATGAACTCCAGACACATGCGCCACCTTGCTCATCTGGCTTATGCGGGTCCTAGGGAATTGAGCCTCGAACCAGGGTCCTTAGGCTTCACAGGCAAGTGCTTAACCGCTAAGCCATTTTTTTTAAAGGAAAGGAAGAGCAAGAGGGCTGGCTATGGTAGCAATGTTTGCTGACTAGTGGTCTAGGGAAGAAGTTGACCCTCTGTTCTCTGCAAAGCAAACTGCCCATGCTCTGGTAAATAACCTCCACCCATGTCCATGCAGGGCCTAACACTAATTAAACAAGGAAGGAGACAGACCCATATGAACACACCCATACCCACCACCCACCCACAGTCATATACCCACACGCACCCCTACACCCACTCATACCCCCCCACCCCCGCACAACATGAAAGTAAAAGGAGAGGGGCTGGGCTGTAAGTGCATTTTCATCTTTTTTTTTTTTTTTAAATTTTTTTTTGTACATTATTTATTTATTTATTTGAGAGCAACAGACAGAGCAAGAAAGGCAGGTAGAGAGAGAGAATGGGCGCGCCAGGGCTTCCAGCCTCTGCAAACGAACTCCAGACGCGTGCGCCCCTTTGTGCATCCGGCTAACGTGGGACCTGGGGAACCGAGCCTCGAACCGGGGTCCTTAGGCTTCAGAGGCAAGTGCTTAACCGCTAAGCCATCTCTCTAGCCCTAAAATGTTTTTTCTTTATGAGCAGAGAGAGAGAGAGAGAGAATGGGCACACTAGGACCTCTTGCCCCTCAGCCCTCCCACAGTTTTTTGTTTTTTTTTTTTTCTGGTCTCACTCTAGCCCAGGCTGACTTGGAATTCACTAATTCACTATTAGTCCCAGGGTGGCCTTGAACTAATGTCCATCTTCCTATCTCTCACCACACCCTGCTACCCCTCACGCATTTTTTTTTTTTTTTTGAGGGAGGGTCTCACTGTAGCCCAGGCTGACCTCTAACTCAAGGAAATTCTGCATGCTGGAGTTTATAGGTGTGTATCATCATGCCTGGCCTATTTAAATTAAAAGTATATTTTGTAGGTGTGTGTGTTATGTGTATGTATGTTAATATGCCTTGGGCACACATGGGCACATGTGTGTAGAAGCCAGAGGCTGATGTCAGGAATCTTTCACAGTCACTCTATTTTTTTTTTTTTTTTTTTTGTTTTTTCAAGGTAGGGTCTCACTCTGGTCCAGGCTGACCTGTAATTCACTATGTAATTTCAGGGTGGCCTTGAACTCACGGCGATCCTCCTGCATCTGCCTCCCGAGTGCTGGGATTAAAGGCATGCGCCACCACGCCCGGCTCTCACAGTCACTCTTCACTTATATTATTATTATTATTATTATTATTTGTTTTTTTGAGGTAGGGTTTCACTCTGGCCCAGGCTGACCTGGAATTAACTCTGTAGTCTCAGGGTGGCCTCAAACGAACTCATAGTGATCCTCCTACCTCTGCCTCCCGAGTGCTGGCATTAAAGGCGTGCGCCACCATGCCTGGCTCGACTTTATATTATTTAAAATATTATTTATTTATTTATTTGCAAGGAGAGAGAGACCGAGTGAAGAGAGCCAGACCGAGAATGAGAATGAGCACGTCAGGTCCCTAGCCCTACAAACAAATGAACTCCAGATGGGTGCTGAGGAACTGATCTGAGGTTTTTAGGCTTTGCAGGCAAATGACTCAAACACTGAGACATCTCCCTGGCCCCTACTTTATCTTTTAAAACATTTGTTTACCAGAGAGAAAAAGAGAGAGTGGGTGAGTATAGGTGGGCCAGGACCTCCGGTCACTGCCAACAAACTCTAGACACATGCACAATTTTTCACAACTGGCTTTACATGGGTTCTGGGAATCAAATCCAGACCAGTATGTTTTGCAAACAAGGTGTTGTTTTCTTTTTCTTTTTCTTTCTTTCTTTCTTTTTTTTTTTTTTTTTGTTGTTGTTTTGTTTTGTTTTTTTTGGTAGGGTTTCACTCTAGATCAGGGTGACCTGGAATTCATTATGTAGTCTCAGGGCAGCCTTGAACTCATGGCAATCCTCCTACCTCTGCCTCCTGAGTGCTGGAATTAAAGGTGTACACCACCATGCCCAGCTCAAACAAGCTGTTTTAACCACTGAACCATCATTCCATCTCTTCCACCTTATTTTAAAAATATTTTATTTTATTTTTTATTTTTTTTTAATTTTTATTAGCATTTTCCATGATTATAAAACAAAATCCCATGGTAATTCCCTCCCTCCCCCCCCCACACTTTCCCCTTTGAAATTCCATTCTCCATCATATTACCTCCCCATCTCAATCATTGTACTTACATATATACAATATCAACTAAAAATATTTTAATTAAGCTGGGCATGATGGCTCATGCCTTTAATCCCAGCACTCAGCCTAAGTTAGAGTAAGACCCTACCTTAAAAAACTAAAAAAAAAAAAATAAATAAACAAGTAAATAAAAATAAATAAAAGGCCTCTAGCCACTGCAAAGGAGCTTCAAATGCATGTGCCACCTTGTGCATCTATCTGGTCTTATATGGGTACTGGGGAATTGAACCTGGATCCTTAGGCTTCACAGGCCTTAGCCATCTCTCCAGCCCATCCACCTTATTTTTTGAGACAGGCTCTCTCACTGGAGCTGGAGCTCATCAATTGGACTAGACAAGCTGGCGAGCGAGCTCCAGTCTCTGCCTCCCTTGTACAATGTCCATTTTCCCTGGGTACTGAGTATTGAACTCAGGTCCTCATGCTTATGCAGCTAACACTCTAGTGACTGAGCCATTTCTCCATCATAAGAAGAAATTTTATTTATTTATTTATTTATTTTGGAGGTAGGGTCTCACTTTAGCCCAGGCTGACCTGGAATTTACTATGTAGTCTCAGGCTGGCTTTGAACTCATGGTGATCCTCCTACCTCTGTCTCCTGAGTGCTGGGATTAAAGGCGTGCACTATCACACCTGGCTCTAACTTTTATTTATTTATTTATTTGACAGAGAAAGAGGGAGGGAAAGAGAGAATGAAAGAGAGAATGGGTGCCCCAGGGCTTCCAGCCACTGCTAACGAACTCCAGACGCATGCGCCCCCTTGTGCATTTGTCTAATGTGGGTCCTGGGGAATTGAACCTGGGTCTTTTGGTCTTGCAGGCAAACACTTTAACCGCTAAACCATCCCTCTAGCCCTCTAATTTTTATTTATTTATTTATTTATTTTTTGGTTTTTCAAGGTAGGGTCTCACTCTGGTCCAGGCTGACCTGGAATTAACTCTGTAGTCTCAGGGTGGCCTTGAACTCATGGCGATCCTCCTACCTCTGCCTCCCGAGTGCTGGGATTAAAGTCTGTGCCACCACGCCCGGCTTCTAGCCCTCTAATTTTTTAAAAATATTTATTGATGATGGGAGTGGTGGCACAAGCCTTTAATCCCAGCACTCGGGAAGCAGAGGTAGGAGGATTGAGGCTACATGGTGAATTCCAGGTCAGTCTAGGCTACAGCGAGAACCTACCTTGAAAACCAAAATGAAAATTATTTATTTGAGAGAGGGAGAGAGAGAGAGAGAGAGAGAGAGAGAGGGCGGGTGTGTGTAGGGAGGAGGCAGATAGAGAGAACAGGTGTGCAATGCCTCTAGCCATGGCAAATGAACTCCAGATGTATGTGCCACCTTGTGCATCTGGCTTTATTTGGGTACTGGGGAATCGAACTTGGGCCCTTAGGCTTTGCAGACAAGTGCCTTAACTGCTGAGCCATCTCTCCAGTCCTGCAGAAGAAATTTTGAAACATGGGACAGGGATCCGGTTTTCTTTCTGTCCTGGTGGTTAATTCATTATCTTGCCCACCGAATGAAGAGTTCTGATTCTCTGTAGACCTTTGCCTCTGGGGGACCGTCCTGGGCACTTGACGTTGCGTCTCCTCTCCGCTCCCGTCCCCCGTTCTACACCGTCTCTGACTAGTTTCACCGAAAGGCCTGAGCGCTCGCTGCGGAAGGTCCTGTCGCCTTCTTCGACTTTGGCATCTCTTGGCCATCTGCTGTGCCATAAAAGCTTTAGAATAGGCTTGTTAAATTCCTTACAAACTGGGATTCCAGGGTTAAGCTCATTTTGGCAAACTGCATTTTTTTTTCTCCTATGAATTAATCCGTTTAAATTAACCCTTCACATGGACTGCCAGAGATTAGTTGGTGATGTTCTTGCACGTGACGCCATGGTGTTATGATAGTCTGGCCAGCTTCTTGTCTTGATATTTTTTTTTTTAAATTTTTATTTATTTATTTATTTATTTATTTGAGAGCGACAGACACAGAGAGAAAGACAGGTAGAGGGAGAGAGAGAGAATGGGCGCACCAGGGCTTCCAGCCTCTGCAAACGAACTCCAGACGCGTGCGCCCCCTTGTGCATCTGGCTAACGTGGGACCTGGGGAACCGAGCCTCGAACCGGGGTCCTTAGGCTTCACAGGCAAGCGCTTAACCACTAAGCCATCTCTCCAGTCCTTGATATTTTATTTTACCTGGACGTTTGACATTTGTCTTTTTCATTAGACTTCAAAGAACTCACTCTTTTATTTCCCCCCCAAGATAGGGTCTCACTCTAGCCCAGGCTGACCTGGAATTCACTCTGTAGTCTCAGGGTGACCTCAAACTCATGGCGATCCTCCTACCTCTGCCTCCCAAGTGCTGGTATTAAAGGCGTATGCCCCCACGTCTGGCCATTTTTCTTTTTCTTCTTCTTCTTATTTACTTACTTACTTGAGAGAGAGAGAGAAAGAGAGAAAGAGGCAGATAGAGAGAGAGGGAAGGCACACCAGGACCTCTAGCCACTGCAAATGAGCTCCAGATGCATGCTCCACCTTGTGCATCTGGCTTACATGGGTCCTGGGGAATCAAACCTAAGTCCTTAGGCTTTGAAAAAAAATTTATTTATTTATTTATTTATTTAAGAGGGGGGCCTAAGATGGCTGGAGTTCCCATCCCCAGACTCTACATAAACAGCTGGGTGTGGCCACGCATGCTTATAAACCCAGTTCTGCTAAGGGGAGCAGAACCCAGGGGACTGAAGGCCTGGGCTCATGAAGAATGGCTGGCTCGGGTCTCCGCAAGAGGCTCAAACCAGAGCTGGCAGAAGAGCAGTGAAGCAGGACAGCAGACTCGACTCTGGCCACTGCAGGGAAGTGCCCTTCCCCCAGCCCTGCTGTGGGGGTGAGTGCACAAGGCTTTGCGGGGGCACTTATACATGCACACACACCACACACGCACACTATATACACACAACCAAATTAAAAAATAAACAATAATAATTAATTGAAAATAATTAAGTGTGCACCGGGCGTGGTGGCGCGTGCCTTTAATCCCAGCACTTGGGAGGCAGAGAGGTAGGAGGATTGCAATAAGTTCGAGGCCACCCTGAGACTACATAGTGAATTCCAGGTCAGCTTAAGCCTGGGTGAGATACTACCTAAAAAAAAAAAATAATAAATTGCAATTTAGTTCATTCTAACATTCAAGTTTTCTCATGACCTTCACAGGAATAGGAAGTAAATGAGGTTCTGGTGAACTAGACTGGTCCTAACCTGGAAACAGCCTGTAGCTGGGATATAAAGAGAAGCAGTCCAAGAGCAGAAGGCCATGGTCGGAAATGTTCCCTCTGCAATGCGGGGATCTGGGACGGCCAGAATGCAGAATGGCCTTCACAAGGATATAGTCTATGATCAGCCTCTTTGTTAGTTTAACGTCGTATAGCCTGTATGATAGTCACCTGTCACATGTGGGAATTTAAGTTATTTAAAACTAATGGGGCTGGAGAGATAGCTTAGTGGTTAAGGTACTTGTCTGTGAAGCCTAACGACCCAGGTTCAATTACTCAGTACCCACGTAATCCAGATGCACAACGCGGCATATGTATCTGGATTTGTTTACTGTGGCTGAGGCCCTGGTGTGTGCCCATTCTATCTGCCTCTCTCTCTCAAATAAATAACTAAAATAATAATTTTTTCAATTAATTAATTTATTTATTTGAGAGCGACAGACAGAGAGAGAAAGACAGATAGAGGAAGAGAGAGAGAATGGGCGCGCCAGGGCTTCCAGCCTCTGCAAATGAACTCCAGACGCGTGCGCCCCCTTGTGCATCTGGCTAACGTGGGACCTGGGGAACCGAGCCTCGAACCAGGGTCCTTAGGCTTCACAGGCAAGCGCTTAACCGCTAAGCCATCTCTCCAGCCCAAATAATAATTTTTAAAAAGCTAATGTAGGCTGAGGAAGATCAGAAGTTTGAGGCCAACGTGGACACCATAATGAGATCCGGCCTCAACAAAAGGGGGGGAAGTGGGGGACGGCTGGAGAGCCGCCACTCATGGCTGGTGGCTCTGGTCCTGGGCAGTGTACATTATGGGATGTCTATATCAACATGGAAATTTGTGCAGCACAGAAATGGCTTGAAAATGCTATGTGGACAAGGTTCCCTTCATCGTGTTGTGATGGGGTTGCTACCACCGGCAGGCATGTAAGTCCTCAGAGCATCCAGGAAGGGATCAGTGGTCAGTTCTGATGCCTAGAATGGGAGCATAGAGTTCTGAGCACATCTTCCCACTCCTTCAAGACATCCCAGTAGCTGGCATGAAGGCTCCTGGCTATAATACCAGCATTTAAGAGCTTGAGGCAGGGGCTGGAGGGATGGCTTGGAGGTTAAGGCACTTGCCTGCAAAGCCAAAGGACCTCGGTTCGATTCCCCAGGACCCACGTAAGCCAGATGTAGAACGTGGCACATGCATCTGGAGTTCGTTTGAAGTGGCTAAAGGCCCTGGCGTGCCCATTCTCTCTCTCAAATAACTAAAATCAATTAAAAAAAAAGAAAAAAGAGCCAGGTATGGTGGCGCACCCCTTTAATCCTAGCACTTGGGAGGCAGAGGTAGGAGGACTACGTAGTTAATTCCAGGTCAGCCTGGACCAGAGTGAGACCCTACCTTAAAAAACCTAAATAAACAAATAAATAAATAAAGAGGCTGAAACAGGAGGATCACTAGGAGTTCAAGGCCAGCCTGCGCTGTGGAGTGAGACCCTGCCTCAAAAACAAAAACAAGAAAAAGCAGACATCCCACTGGGTCCTATTAGGAAAGCGTTCTCTGCAGAGTCCCGTCTGCAGGCGGGCCAGCCTTGTCTTTGTGTGGCCCTAACAAGGTTATTTATGGGCGCTGTACACTGTGCTGGGCAGGATGAAAGGTTCAGCTGTAAAGGAAGGCAGACGCCCAGAAGAGCAGGTTTCTCCTTCTAGCAGATAGGATAAATCACCGGGGACTATTAAGCCTTCAGGGAGAGTGCTCGTAAACGTCCCTTGGAACTCACAAAGTGTGCTCTCTCCCCAGTGCCCATGTGGTGAGGGGCTGACCACCTCTCCCCGGCCACCAGCTCCACACAGTGTAACTCTGCTGGGGCCCCTTCCTAGATGCTGGACCAGAAAGTCACTTCCAAAGCTGTGGACTGTTGGCCTAGGATTGAAGGTGTCATGGGATACATACGAGATCGGGAGTGCCCATGAGGACCACTAAGGTCATTAGGATCACAGTTGCCTCTCTGTGTTTTGGAGACAAGTGATGTTTGGGATGAGTAGAGCTATAAAACTGTTTCCTTGTATTTTGTACTTTTTATGGAGACCTACTATGTGCCAGGTGTTGGGCAAAGATAGCTTTGTTTCTTCATTTTATGTATATACATATATGTGTATATATATATATATTTTTTTTTCTTTTCTTTTCTTTGTGATACTAGAGGATTAAACCTAGGATCTTGTACATGCTAGGCAAGCATTCTACCCCACTGAACCACATCCTCAGGCCTGGGATGGGAATTTGGAGTGTTTCCGGTTGGGTGCCGTGCTCTGAACTTGGAAACCCCCTGGCTTTGTGGGGAGTTACTACTGTGATCTGTGTCTAGTGCTCCTGAGTGACCAGGCTAGCAGGTGGCAATCCTGCTTGCCTGGTCACCTGAGAGTACAAGCCAAAATTGTCTCAGATTCCAGACCAGAAGGTTTCTGTCCTTCTCCCCAGCCACAGTTAATGAATCACTTTTACTGAAGGCTTACTATGTGCCAGGGACACTGGCTTTCACAGCTAACTGCGAAGTAGATAAGATTGCATCTCCCTCCCGCTGGCAGAGGAGGAAACTGAGGTGTGGAAGACACTTAGCCAGAGCTAACTCAGTCTCCAGGACACAGCTGACGATGAAGGCGGCATCTGGAGTTGTCACAAAGTGAAGGTGCTACTGGCATGGAGCAGTGCGGAGGCCAGGATTCTCCACAACTTTATATCCTGCACAGAAATGCGCCCCTATGAACGGACCATCTCAACCTGAACGGCAATAGCGCTGAGGCTAAGAAATTCTGAGCTAGACCAAGAATGGGCTCTCCCTCCCTCGGGGAGCCCCTCACCCTAGGGCTTCAGAATTCACACGCCTAGCAGAGGACCGAGTGACAACTGGACCCCACAGGCTTTGGTTTCCTGTGTATGTTAGAGAACATTCCAGAAAGGTGGGTTCAGGAGGTGAGGGCTTCGCTGGGTATGTGTGATCACCTGAGTTCAGATCCCGGGATGCCGTCGTTTGCATCTGTAATCCACGGATTCTGTAATCCAGGGTTCCTAGAGTGAGATGGGAGGTGGGGACAGGGAGCTCACGGGCCAGCTAGCCCTGCGCACGCAGCAGTGGACAACCAAGCCCCTGTCTCAAACCAGAAGGTAGGAAGACCTGAGGCTGTCTTCTGACCTCCACAGCGTGGCGTGCTCACGCCCATGAAGTCCATGTGGACACGGCGGAGCACACCTGTGATCCCAGCACCACAGTGGGAAGCCAGCCTGGTTTCTTTCATAGCTCATTCCTGGGTGGCCAGGGTTACACAGGGAACTGTACCACAAAAGCCACACCACAGCACACAAATCCATTTGGTCCTGGAAGACGGCACAGGGGACATTACATAGATGGCTTCAGGGACAGCTGCTATGCTGTGTTGAAATAAGGGTCTGAATAATTCCTTCAAAGTTGCCGGGCGAGGTGGCGCACGCCTTTAATCCCAGCACTTGGGAGGCAGAGGTAGGTGGGAGGATCGCCGTGAGTTCGAGGCCACCCTGAGACTACATAGTGAATTCCAGGTCAGCCTGGACCAGAGTGAGACCCTACCTTGAAAAACAAAAACAAAAACAAAACAAAACAAAATTTACTTCAAAGTTGGTTAAACATTGCATATTGTGCCCCCCAGAAACTAAAGGCAGCTTCACCAGAAGAAGAGGTGGTCTCCTACAGGGGGCCCAGCCTTGCCTGCGCAGGGTCCCTATCAATGAGGGTATTTTAATGAGGGAGCCCAGACTATAGGCTCCCATTGTATTTCCATTTTATGACACCTTTTATATTCCACAGGAAAGGGGGCTGAATAAAAAAGCTGGATTTTAGGGCTGCAATTTTTTTTATTATTAACATTTGGTAAAAAAAAAAAAAAAAATCCCTAATGAGGTGTTAAGAGTCATTCTGCCCCCTATTGTGGAGGAGGCCTGGGAGCTCTTAAAGTCCCCAAAAGCCACCGGGCAATTTATAATTCCTGATGACACCCCTTCCGGACACACCACTTCCTCCCTCCTCAGCATCTTTAGTTTTCACCCTTTCTGCCATTTACATGTAGAGCTGCTTTGAGCCATCTGAACCAAACTTTTTTTTGGGGGCGTTGAGGTAGGGTCTCACTCTAGCTCAGGCTGACCTGGAATTAACTATGTAGTCTCAGGGTGGCCTCGAACTAACGGCGATCCTCTTACCTCTGCCTCCTGAGTGCTGGGATTAAAGGTGTGAGTCACCATACCCAGCTCCCCAGTTTTTTTAAAAATTAATTTTTTAAAACATTTTTGTGTGTATTTTTATTTATTTATTTGAAAGTGACAGACAGAGAAAGGGGCAGAGAGAGAGGGAGAGAATGGGCGCATCAGGGCCTCCAGCCACTGCAAAAGAACTCCAGATGCATGTGCCCCATTGTGCTTCTGGCTAATGTGGGTCCTGGGGAATTGAGCCTTGAACCAGGTTCCTTAGGCATCACAGGCAAGCGCTTAACCACTAAGCCATCTCTCCAGCCCCCAAATTAATTTTTATTTAGTTGCAAGCAGAAAGAGAGGCAGAGAATGGGTGCACCAGGGCCTCCAGCCACTGCAAACGATCACCAGATGCGAGTGCCACCTTGTGCACCTGGCTTATGCGGGTACTGGGGAATCGAAGCTGGGCAGTTATGCTTTGCAGGCAATTGCCTTGACTGCTGAGCCATCTCTCCAGCCCTGAATCAAACTTTATTAAAGGTTGGCATGAAATTTCCTTCACCAAAATTCTCTCTTGAGAGCTTCAGCTAGCCGGTGCACCTCCAAGCCATTTCCTTGTTTGCCTTTCTCTGCTGACTGGTGAGGACTGGAACCATGCAAGTCAAGCCAACCAAAGCTAAACAAAAGCCCAAGCAGGGCTGAAGAGATGGCCTAGCGGTTAAGGTGCTTGCCTGCAAAGCCAAAGAACCCAAGTTCGACTCCCCATGTAAGCCAGATGTACAATGTGGCACATGCTGGAAGTCCTGGCGTGCCTATTCTCTTTCTCTCTCTCAAATAAATAAAAATGAAATAATAATTAAAAAAAAAGTCTAAGCACTCTGGCTTCTCAGCAGGGAGGTGTAGGCTTTCTGGACAAATACTGTGGTATTTTGTGACCAGTCAATATCCCTTCTGAAATTGACTCCAGTGAAGTTGGGGGACTTGGCCCAGCTCCCTGAAAGGTGGCTACACCAGCAGAATTGAAACTCATTCTGATTTATTATTTTTTTTTTAAAAATTTATTTGTAGGCAGAGAACGAGAGAGAGAGAGAGAGAGAGAGAGAGGGAATAAATGCGCCAGGGCCTCCTGCCACTGCAAATGAACTTCAGATGCATGCACCGTTTTGTGCATCTGGCTTTACGTCAGTACTGAGGATTCGAACCTGGGTTGCCAGGCTTTTGGTTTTTTTGAGGTAGGGTCTCACTCTGGTCCAGGCTGACCTGGTATTAACTATATAGTCTCAGGGTGGTCTCGAACTCACTGCAATCCTCCTGCCTCTCTGCCTCCTGAGTGCTGGGATTGAAGGCATGCTCTAAAGCAAGCTTTTTTTTTTTTTTTTTTTTTTTTTTTTTTTTTTTTTTTGCATTAAAAGGGAATGTTGAGGAACCGTGTAGCTGCTCAGTCCATGGGGCTAGATGCCTCACCTGTCCCAATCTGGCACTGGAGGCCTTGAGGCTTCCTGGAGAGATGCTGCTCTTCTGTCCACGCTGGTCTTCAGTCCATGCTGGAAAGCATCAAACAGCACTGGCAGCCAGGTGGGGAGAGGAGAATTTGCAAGCATTTTTAACCATTGAGCTATTTCTCCAGCCCCATATTGTTTTGAGGTGAAGTCTCACTGTAGCCCAGGCTGGCCTCAGGGCAAAGCTCTTCTACCTCATCCTTCTGAGTACGGTGCTGGGATTACAGGCGTGAGCCACCACCCACACCTTCAGCAATGAAACCCAAATGCTATCTGGTCCCACTCATATCATGTATCCAAAACAGTCCAACTCACTGGATCTAAGTGTGGTAGACAGGGCCTGGGAGAGGGAAGTGGGAGGCCGCTAAGAAGCCAATTAAGGGACTCAGAGCTTCATTTGGGCAAGACGAGGGTGCACCAGGCTGGGCACTGCCCACTGGCCCTTCAGACAGCAAGACTCGGCTGCACCATTCAAAGGTGTGGAGAAGGTGTCTGTCAAACAGGAATGAGCTGTGGACCCCTGGGCTAGGGACAAGAGCCTGAGGTCTGATCTTAAAATCTGCAGTTGGAGGAAAAATGAAACAATTTATCCCTTCATTTCTTCTTTTGGCTACCCCTTCATCTCTGCCTCCCTTTAATTAATTAATTTAATTTTTTTGCTTTTTCTAGGTAGGGTCTCGCTCTAGCCCAGGCTGACCTGGTACTCACTCTGTAGTCCCAAGCTGGCCTCAAACTCCCAGCAATTCTCTTACCTCTGCCTCCCCAGTGCTGGAATTAAATACCACACCCAGGTATTTTTTAATATATTTTATTTATTTATTTGAGGGAGGGAGATATATATATATATATATATATATATATATATATATATATAGAGAGAGAGAGAGAGAGAGAGAGAGAGAGAGAGAGAGAGAGAGAGAGAGAGCGCGCCAGGGCCTCCAGCCACTGCAAATGTGCCAATGAATTCCCAATATATCTGGCTTACATGGGCCCTGGAGAATCAAACTTGGGTCCTTTGGCTTTGCAGGTAACAAACCCAGGTATTTTACTGCCATTAAAATTTTAATTAGGTAGAAGCCAGGCATGGTGGCACACGCCTTTAATCCCAGCACTTGGGAGGTAGGAGGATCGCTGTGAGTTTGAGGCCAGCCTGAGACTACCTAGTGAATTCCTGGTCAGCCTGAGCTAGAGTGAGACCCTACCTCAAGAAAACAAAAAGACAACAACAAAAAAATTTAATCAGGTAGAGCTGGGCGTAGTGGCATATGCCTTGGGAGGCAGAGGTAGGAGGATCTCCATGAGTTCGAGGCCACCCTGAGACTACATAGTGAATTCCAGGTCAGCCTGAGCTAGAGTGAGAGCTTACCTGGAAACACCAAATAAATAAATAAATAATAACAATTAGGTAAAAATGTGAGCCAAGTTTAGTGACTACATTATGTCACTTATGAAATAACCTACAAAGTGGGGTTATGTGCTAACATTCACTTAACCCTCAGAGAGGTTAAGCGGCTTTGTGTGGTGAGATCACCTGCAAATGGCAGAATAGGGATTTGAACCGGGGGATCACTGTAGTGTAAATCCTCAGCTTGCAGTGGCTTCCAGGATGGTGCGAGCGAGGCTGGCAGTAAGCTAGCTCTAAAAACCCAGGGACAAAGGATATGGCTAGGACATCACAAAATTCTAAGCAGAAAAAGGCCCTGGGAATCAGCAGCTAAACAACCTGATGTTCAAGAGCCAAGCTGAGGCTGAGGCAGAGGCCTGAGCCATTAACTAGGAAGGGCGTTCAGATGAGAAGAGTGTGTACTCAATGGTCGGGCTCGGGCTCAGGAACCAGAGGTTTGGACTCCCATCTGGGCTCTGCCCTTCAAGCGGTGGATCCTGGGCAGGGAACATAAACTCTATACCTTAGTTTCTGACCATGAAGTGGAATGGGTGAGAGTGATTACAGAAGGAGTAAATGAGCTTAAAACACGTGAAATGGGCTGGAGAGATGGCTTAGCAGTTAAGCGCTTGCCTGTGAAGCCTAAGGACCCCGGTTCGAGGCTCGGTTCCCCAGGTCCCACGTTAGCCAGATGCACAAGGGGGCGCACGCATCTGGAGTTCGTTTGCAGAGGCTGGAAGCCCTGGCACGCCCATTCTCTCTCTCCCTCTATCTGTCTTTCTCTCTGTGTCTGTCGCTCTCAAATAAATAAATAAATAAATAAATAAATAAATAAATAAAAATTAAAAAAAAAAAAAACAACAACACGTGAAATGCTTAACAGTGCCAGACACACAGTAACCTATAAAGGGATGCCGGTTCTGACGGCTAACATTCCTTAAAGGGATACAAGCTAGTTGAACATCCAGAGAAGTCCATGGGTGCCCTTTCATCCTTATCTCCTGCAAACAGTTAGTGAAGAAAGAAACGAATACACGTTTCTTTCTCCTTCAGTTTTTCTTCCCATTCTCTTTATTCTTTTCTTTCATTTCCTTCTTCCCTTTTCTTTCTTAGACATGGTCTCTAGATATACCTCAACTTAACATTAAACTTGTGATCCTCTTGCCTCAGCCTCCCAAGTGCTGCGATTACAGGTGTGCACTACTGTTCCTAGACAAGATATATTTCTCTCTCTTCCTTCCTTCCTTCCTTCCTTCCTTCCTTCCTTCCTTCCTTCCTTCCTTCCTTCCTTCCTTCCTTCCTCCCTCCCTCCCTCTCTCTCTCTCTCTGTTTTTGTCTCTCTCTTTCTTTCTTTTTCAGGTAGGGTTTCACTCTAGCCCAGGCTGACCTGGATTCGTTATGTAGTCTCAGGTTG
This sequence comes from Jaculus jaculus, assembly GCF_020740685.1. Lineage (NCBI taxonomy): Eukaryota > Metazoa > Chordata > Mammalia > Rodentia > Dipodidae > Jaculus > Jaculus jaculus. The sequence continues at coordinate 130,881,486 of NC_059109.1, forward strand.
GCCTTGAATTCACATTGATCCTCCTACCTCTGCTGGGATTAAAGGTGTGTACCACCGCACCTGGCCAATTTTTCTTTCTTTTCTTTTCTTTCTTTCTTTCTTTTGTTTGTTTTTCAAGTTAAGGTCTCACTCTAGGCCAGGCTGACCAGGAATTGACTATTGTAGTCTCAGGGTGGCCTCAAACTCATGGTGATCCTCCTACCTCTGCCTTCCAAATGCTGGGATTAAGGGTGTGTGTCACCATGCCCAGCTTTTTCTTTCTTTCTTTCAAAAAGATAGATTTTTCACATAAACTAGGCTGTACTCAAACTTGCTGTATAGCCAAGGATGACCTGTGAACATCTGATTCGCCTACCTCCTCCTCCTAAGCGCTGGGGTTACTGGCATGCACCATCACAGACCTTTAAAGATTAAAATATATAAAATTAGAATTAAAAAAGAAGAATAGATCCAGACTTGGTGGCGCACGCCTTTAATCCCAGCACTCGGGAGGCAGAGGTAGGAGGATTGCTGTGAATTTGAGGCCAGCTGGAGACTCCATAGTGAAATTCCTGGTCAGTCTGGACTAGAGTGAGGCCCTACCTCTAAAGCCAATAAATAAATAGACAAATAATAAAATAAATGAATAATAAATAAATAAAACGAGCAACATAGCTATCTTTCCTAGCCAAACTGCATTCTCCTCGCCCCCACCTCCCCTACCCACGACCACCACCAGCTGAACCACGGTCAGCAAATAAAAGCAAAGACCTAAGTAAATTTGCTCCAAGGCAATTATTTTTGTGAGGTCATGGAGTTAAGCATTAAAGGAGTATCCCCACCGAGGGGCGTGTTCAGTCACTGATAGAAAGATCCAAGGACCCCTTCCCACCGCCGCCTTTTCCTTTCAGACTCCCAGAAATCACTGGCCACCCGCGTCATTTTCTACATTCCTCCGAGAAGCATCTTTCTTGTGCATGGCTCCCCGCCCCACCCCGGGGAGAGCGCTTGCTTAGCATGTGTGAGGCCCTGGGTTTGGCCCCCAGCACCACAAAAACCAGATGTGGGGCACAGGCCTGTCATCCCAGCACCTGAGAGGTGGAGGCAGGAGGATCAGAAGTTCAGGGTCATAGAGATCCTTAGGTCAGCCCGGGCTTCATGAAACCTTGTCTCCAAAAAGTGAGAGGAGAGGGGAAGCTGGGCGCGGTGGCACACACCTTTAATCCCAGCCCTCAGGAGGCCGAGGTAAGAGGCTTGCCATGAGTTCGAGGCCACCCTGAGACTGCATAGTGAATTGCAGGCCCTACTTGGCCGGGGGGGGGGGGGGTGTTGGAGGTCGGTCGGTCATGGGTGGGTGCTGGAGAGATGACTCTACCGTTAAAGACACTTGCTTGCAAAGCCTGACAGCCAGGGTTCAGTGCCTCAGTACTCAATCCAGATGCTCAAAGTATCACATGTATACAGAGTTGCTTTGCAGTGTCAAGAGACTCTGGTGTGCCCGCTTTCTTTGTCTCCTGGCAAATAAGTAAATAAATAAACAAACATAACAGAAAAGCCGGGTGTGGTGGCGTACGCCTTTAATTCCAACACTGAGAGGCAAAGTTAGGGGAATCACTATGATTTCATCAGTTCAAGACCAGCCTGGGCTTCAGAGAGTGAGACTATGTCTCAAAAACAATAAAGATAAAAAAGACTGGGCTGGAGAGATGGCTTAGTGGTTAAGCGCTTGCCTGTGAAGCCTAAGGACCCCGGTTCAAGGCTCCGTTCCCCAGGTCCCACGTTAGCCAGATGCACAAGGGGGCGCACGCATCTGGAGTTCGTTTGCAGAGGCTGGAAGCCCTGGTGCGCCCATTCTCTCTCTCTCCCTCTATCTGTCTTTCTCTCTATGTCTGTCGCTCTCAAATAAATAAAATAAAAAATGAACAAAAAAAATTAAAAAAAAAAAAAAAAAAGACTGAGGACCTTTCAGGTCGCCAGCCAGCTTGTAGGTTTTCAGTGGAAGTTGGGTGTGGCTGGGAGTTTGGACAGTTGCAGATCGCTTAAAGCAGCCTTATGTGGCCGTGATGCTCAAAGTGGCAGATCAGTCTGGTCAAATAAAGAACAAATTCATTTAAATGACAATTCCATAACTTCAGAATTTCTACAGACAGTTCAACGAACTTGCTGCTGTGATGGAAACTGTGTGATAACTGATTATTTGGTCAATATTTTGCTATCATCATTATAAAATAATAGATGCTACCTTCTGCAAAAGAATGTATATGGGCTGGAGAGATGGCTTAGCGGTTAAGCGCTTGCCTGTGAAGCCTAAGGACCCCGGTTTGAGGCTCGGTTCCCCAGGTCCCACGTTAGCCAGATGCACAAGGGGGCGCATGCGTCTGGAGTTCGTTTGCAGTGGCTGGAAACCCTGGTGCGCCCATTCTCTCTCTCTCCCTCTATCTGTCTTTCTCTCTATGTCTGTCGCTCTCAAATAAATAAATAAAAAATGAACAAAAGAAAATAAAAAAAAAAGAATGTATATGGATCATATGATATTTACTGAATAATATTGCACTTTGATTTTTCTGGTCTTTTAAAGAATAAAATGAGGTAAATGGCATAAAAAAAAGACAGAGGAGGGAAGAGGAAAGTCCTAGAACAGCATATCTTCTCACAATTATGTCCCTCGGCCTCAGCATAATGACTAGTCTAGGATTGCTGTGTGGGAGACAGAGCAGAATTTAGTATCCAGATTTAAATAGGGTCTTTGTTGGGACTAACACATGCCCATAGTTCCAAAATTTCAAAAGGCCAGGCGTGGTGGTGCACGCCTTTAATCCTAGCACTCGGGAGGCAGAGGTAGGAGGATCGCCGTGAGTTCGAGGCCACCCTGAGACTCCATAGTGAATTCCAGGTTAGTCTGAGCTAGACCTTGGCTAGAGTGAGACCCTGCCTCAAAAAAAAAAAAAAAAAAAAAGAAAAAAAGAAAAAAAATTCAAAAGAACATTCAAAATGTATAGAAAAGTGGTCAGTCGATCTTTTCTTTTTAAAATATATTTTATTCTTTGCTTTTTGGAGATAGGGTCTCACTCTAGCCCAGGCTTACCTGGAATTTACTATGTAGTCTCAGGGTGGCCTCGAACTCACAACCATCATACTACCTCTTGCCTCCCAAGTGCTGGGGTTAAAGGTGAGTGTCATCATACCTGGAAAGAACCATGGCTTTTTAATAAATGAATACAACAGAATTCCAATAAATGTCTTACAGCAAAGGGGGAGCACTTAGGTCAGGCAGCTACTAGAAGGATCTGTTTGGGTCATTCTAACAGAAGACAGAGATTTGCCAACTCTATGGTTGGTTGGTGTTGTTTTGAGGCAGTGTGTCACTCTAACCCAGGCTGACCTAGAACTCACTCTGTAGCTCAGGCTGGCCTTGAATTTATGGTAATCCTCCTACCTCAGCCTCCTGAGGCTGGGATTATAGACATTAGCCAGCTGGTTTAGATTTTCCAACTTTTTATATATATATTTGCAAGTAGAGAGCTAGAGAGTTGGCTCAGCAGTATGGCACTTACCTGCAAAGCCTGATGACCAGACCTGCAAAGCCTGATGACCAGGGTTCAATTCCCCAATACCTTCATAAAGCCAGATGCACACAAAGTGGTACATATATCTGCAGTTTATCTGCAGTAGCTGGAGGCCCTGGTGCACCCATTCTCTCTCTCTCTTTCTCTCTCTCTCTGCTTACAAACAAACAAACAAACAAACAATAAAATATTTGCAGTGAGAGAGAGACAGAGAAAGAGAATGGGCGTGCCAGGGCCTCCAGCTGCTGCAAATGAGCTCCAGATGCATGCACCACTTTGTGCACTTGGCTTTAAGTGGGTACTTAGGAATCAAGCCTGGGTCCTTTAGCTTTCCAGGTAAGCACCTTAACATCTAAGCCACCTCACCAACCCAGAATGTAGTCTTTTTTTGAAGCTTGACCCTTGGAAAGCGGGGCTGGTGGACCTGAGGAGTGAAAAGTGTACACCCACAAGACCTGCTGAAAATAAGACTCACACCAGGTAAGCGACTTCCCCGGAGCCTGGATGCATGCCTTTCCAAAGCCAGCCGGAGTGCAATGATAGTCTCTTTCTTTTTAAAATTTAATTTAATTTATTTTATTAGTATTTGTTTTTACAAGGCAGGGTCTCATTCACTATGTAGTCTCAGGGTGGCCTTGAACTCACAGCGATCCTCAAAGGCGTGCATCACCATGCCTGGCTTAATTTATTTTATTATTTGAGAGAGACAGGCAGAGAGAGAGAGAGAGAGAGAGAGAGAGAGAGAGAGAGAGAGAGAGAGAGAGAGAGAGGGAGAGAGAAAGAAAGAATGGGCATGCCAGGGCCTCTAGCCAACTACAAACAAACTCCAGCTGCATGTGTCATTTTGTTCATCTGGCTTACATGGGTCCTGGGGAATTGAACCTGGGTCCTTTGGCTTTGCAGGCAAGTGTTTTATCCACTAAACCATCTCTTCAGCACCTCCTGCCATCTTTCTTTGTTTGTTGGTTGGTTTTTGTTTTTCAAGATAGGGCCTCACCCTGGTGCACCTATTGTCTCTCCCTCTGTCTTTCCTTACCTCTTTCTCGCTCTCTCTCAAATAAATAAAAACTAAATTTAAAAAAGAATGCCATCAGATATCTGATATTTACAATAGAAATTTTCCCACTTTACTATAACCCACCTACATAGATCCAATGTATTTGGAAAATGTCTTAATTTAGAACTTTTTTTTGTTCTATAAAACCTTCATGAAATCACTTCCCTGTTTGAACATGGTATTTGGGGCAACCTGTATCCATGTTCCTGGACCATGGTCACTCATGTTTGACTCACAAATAAACCATGTCTTTTTGTTGTTGTTGTCACTGTCTCTTAAAGCTCTTTATATTTTTTATTAAATTATGAACTTTATGAAAAAAAAAAAAGATAGGGCCTCACTCTGGCTCAGGTTGACCTGGAATTAACTATGTCACCTCAGGGTGGCCTTGAACTCACGGTGATCCTCGTACCTCTGCCTCATGAGTGCTGGGATTAAAGGCGTGTTCCACCATGCCTGGCTTCCCTTTTTTTTTTTTTTTAAATATGGAATGCTTCACAAATTTGTGTTTCATCCTTGTGCAGGGGTCTTGCTAATCTTCTCTGTATTGTTCCAATTTTTATGTGTACTGCTGAAGTGAGCAATACTCTTTTTTTTAAAAAAAAAACAACAAAACACCTCTTTTTTTTTTTAGGCAAGACCAACAGACTGCCCTTTTTTTATGAGAGGGAGGGAGAGAGAGAGGATTGGCACCAGGACCTCCAATCACTGTAATCAAACTGCAGACACGTGTGCCACCCTGTGCACATGTGCGACCTTGCGTCACGTTGTGTGTTTGGCTTACGTGGGGCCTGGAGAGTTGAACATGGGTCCTCAGCCTTTGCAGGCAAGTGCCTTAACCACTAAGCCATCTCTTCAGCCCAAGGTATACTCTTAAACTGATGGCTGTAAGCAGATTACAGCAAAAATGAAAGATGGGCTCGGGGGCAGGGAGCGGAGGGCAAAACCCAGTTGCAGAATTCCAGAGAGGTGGACATTACCCTGTGAGTTATGCGGGGAATTTCAGCAGCCACCGGGCTCTGTTTTATCAGACGTTGCATTTGAAATTTAAATATGTTCTGGGGACAATGCCTCTCATAGCATAGCTCGGGGCTGGCCCAATAGGAGCATAGCGAATTTATTAACCACGGACACATGGAAGATAGCCAGTGGAGAGCTCTTTTCCTTTTATAGCTGCACTGAAAAGACTGTGGAATTCCATCCTTCTTACAACACACCCCTTTGCAATTTCATTTGTAATTAGCGACTACTCATTGTAAAGTCCCTTTTCAGTTTTCAACATGTTTGCCTATGGTGCTTTTTTTTTTTTTTTTTTTAAGTTAGAGACACAGTGCATTTTACTCGTAAATTTCTATGTACTTGTGTATGTGTGTATGGGAGGGGGGTGAATTCCAGATGCATGTGCCACTTTTGTGCATCCCTGTACTGGAGAAATGACATAAAAATCATCCACACGTGACTGGCGCATGCCTGTAGCCCGAGCACCTGGGAGGCTGAGACTTGGGGCTCACCAAGAGGTCCAGACACTCTGGGCTACGGATTGGAAACCCTGCGGAAAAGCCAAAACAAAACCCATGAAATTGGAAGATCACGTGATTGGAAATCTTCCTAGATGCATAAACAGTTGAAACCTAGTGCTCGGTGTGTTATAAAGCTTTCTAGAGGCTTCTTTGACTTCTACAATCCTTCCAATGTACTCCATAGTGGTCAAGCAGGCAGAATCCAGAACACAGTTGCTTGGAACTAGATTGAGACCATCTCCTCCTTGGTCTACACTGAGTGGGCTTTTCCCCCTTAGGTTAAAAAATTATGATTGGGGGCTGGAGAGATGGCTTAGCGGTTAAGTGCTTGCCTGTGAAGCCTAAGGACCCCGGTTTGAGGCTCGGTTCCCCAGGTCCCACGTTAGCCAGATGCACAAGGGGGCACACGTATCTGGAGTTCGTTTGCAGAGGCTGGAAGCCCTGGCACGCCCATTCTCTCTCTCCCTCTGTCCTTCTCTCTGTGTCTGTCGCTCTCAAATAAATAAATAAATAAATAAATAAATAAATAAAATTATGATTGAAGGCTGGGCATAGTGGCAAACTCCTTTAATCCCAGCATTTGGGAGGCAGAGGTAGGAGGATTGCTGTGAGTTCGAGGCCACCCTGAGACTACAAAGTGAATTCCAGGTCAGCCTGGACCAGAGTGAGGCTCTAACTCAGGGGAAAAAAAAAAATTATTATTGGACTGGAGAGATGGCTGAGTAGTTAAGGTGTTTGCCTGCAAAAGCTGGAGGACCCAGGTTCAACTCTCCAAGACCCACGTAAGCCATATGTACAAGGGGGCGCATGCGCCTGGAGTTTGTTTGCAGTGGCTGGAGGCCCAGAGGTGCCCCTTCTCTATCTGTCTCTTTCTCTCTCTCCTCTCTCTCAAACAAATAGAAAAAATAAAAAAGGGTATTATTTAAAAAATATTATCCAGGCATATATATACATACATACTTATTGTACATATATAAAAATAATTAATTATGTATATATGCATATATATAAATAAGTTATTATTTATTTTGTGTGCGTGCGTGCGTGTGTGTGTGTGTGTGTGTGTGTGTGTGTAGGCACACCAGTGTCTTGCTACTGCAAACAAATATCCATCTGGCTTTGTGTGGGTGGCTGGGGAATTGAATGTAGGCTAGCTGGCTTTGCAAACAAGCATCTTTAACCACTGAGTCATCTTCCCAACCCCTTTTGTCCTTAATTTAAAAAAGAAAAAATTGACTGGGCATGGTAGTGCACACCTTTAATCCCAGCACTCTGGAGGCAGAGGTAGGAGGATTGCCGTGAGTTTGAGGCCAGGTGAATTCCAGGTCAGCCTGGGCTAGAGTGAGACCCTACCTCAAAAAACCAAAAAAGAAAAAATTGGGCTTAAGAGATGGCTTAGTGATTAAGGTGTCTGCCTGTGAAGCCTAAAGACCCAGGTTCAATTCCCCAGTACCCACATAAACCAGCTGAACAAAGTGGCACTTGTGTCTAATGTTCGTTTGTAGTAGCTGGAGACCCTGGTATGTCCATTCTGTCTCTCAAAAAAAAAATCAATAAATAAATTTATAAGCGTGGTGACACACACATACCTCTAATCCCAGCCCTCAGGAGGCAGAGGTAGAAGGATCACTGTGAATTCGAGGCCACCCTGAGATTACATACTGAATTCCAGGTCAGCCTGCACTAGAGTGAGACCCTTCCTCAAAAAACAAACAAACAAAAAAAAGCAAATAAAATTTTGTGTGTGTGTGTGTGTGTGTGTGTGTGTGTGTGTGAGAGAGAGAGAGAGAGAGAGAGAGAGAGAGAGAGAATTGGTGCACTAGGGCCTATAGCCACTGCAATTGAACTCCAGATATGTGAGCTACTTAGTGCATCTGGCTTTATATGTGCACTGGGAAAGTGAACCCCAGCTGGTGGGCTTTGCAAGCAAATACCTTTGACCACTGAGCCATCTCCCCAGGCCCCCCTGTCCCTCTTTTTTTTTTTTTTTTTCAAGGTAGGGTCTCACTCTAGCCCAGGCTGACCTGAAATTCACTCTGTAGTCTCAGGGTAGCCTTGAACTCACGGCGATTCTCCTACCTCTGTCTCCCGGGTGCTGGGATTAAAGGCATGCACCACCATGCCTGGCTTGTCCCTCTTGGTTCTTGGGGACAGCACACTTGATGTCTCTCCCTAAAGACTCCATGAAGTCATCCCTGGCTCAGCACCAACGGAGCTGGAGAGTCACTTCCTCTGTGGGGCTTGCGCAGCACCCAGGCTGCAGTGGCAGGTGCTGTCCATCTGAGCTGCGACAGTAGGAAAGGTCGCAGTGTTGACTCACTGACCCCCATTTCCTCACTTGTCAGGGAGGCTGCAGCACGAGAGGCCCCTGTGGGGAAGACTCACCTGCGATTTCGCAATCCCCGGTCCCCTGAGGGCCACTTCCTGCCCTCAGTCCTAGAGCCATCGCCTCCAGCGCTGTCCCTGCTTCCAGTGTTCCTTGGTCACTATGTAACAAATTACCGGAGCCCAGCATCTTCACAAGGTGACCACCTGCTGTCTCGGAGTTTCTATGGGGCAGGAATTTGGGAGGGGCTGAGTCAGGTGAATCTTGACTGAGCCAGTGTCTTAAGTGGCAGTCTGGCTGACGCCAGCTGCTGTCACCTGAATCCTCACTGGGATAGGAGCAGCCACTTAGAGAATGTCTGTCGGGTGCCCTCATAGAGAGAGCATGCCTCAATCCCAGCACTTGGGAGACAGAGGTAGGAGGATCGCCGTGAGTGAGTTCAAGGCCACCCTGAGACTACAGAGTGAATTCCAGGTCAGCCTGGGCTAGAGTGAGACATTACCTTGATAAAAAAACAAACAAACCAAAAGAAAGAAAAAAGCAGAGGTAGAAGGATCGCCATGAATTTAAGGCTACTCTGAGACTGAATTCCAGGTCAGCCTTGGCTAGAGTGAAACCCCACTTTGAAAACAGCAACAATAATTATCTATCTATCTATCTATCTATCTATCTATCTATCAATCTATCTATCATCTATCTGTTTATCTATCATCTAATCATGTGGGTATGTATGTTTATTTATTGATTTGAGAGACAGGGAGATTAACTTGTTATGCCAGAGATCTCCTACTGCTGTAAATGAACTCCAGACACATGTGCCACTTCTTGCAACTGGCTTTACCTGAGTACTGGTAAATTGAACCCAGGCTGTCAGGCTTTGCAAGCAAGCAACTTTAACACTGGGCCATCTCTCCAGCTCTGTATTTGTTGTTGTTTTGTATATTCGCAAGGTGCGGCAGTCCTTTTCAACACTAATATTTGACTCTGGATCCTGTGTCTTTATGATTGGCTCTTGGAAGTCACACTCTTGCTATGTCTGGGTGATGAGCAGGACAGTCCTACTCAGTGCAGGAAGAGAAACCATCAGGACCACTGTGGACCCCGTTGCCACAGTGCCCATGGGATCTTGAATGAGGAATGGGACACTGTTTAAACCTGGTCTTGGGTTGGAGAGATGGCTTAGCGGTTAAGTGCTTGCCTGTGAAGCCTAAGGACCCCGGTTCGAGGCTCGCTTCCCCAGGTCCCACGTTAGCCAGATGCACGATGGGGCGCACGCGTCTGGAGTTCGTTTGCAGAGGCTGGAAGCCCTGGCGCACCCATTCTCTCTCTCTCCCTCTATCTGTCTTTCTCTCTGTGTCTGTCGCTCTCAAATAAATAAATAAATAAAATTTTAAATAAACCTGGTCTCACTCTGTAGCCAGACTGGCCAGGAAATCGCTACTTAGCTCAGGCAGGCCTCTAATTTATAGCACTCTTTCTGCCTTAGTCTCCTGAGGGCTGGGATTACAGGGAAGCAGTATCACTCTTGAGATCATATTTCTTTTTTCTTCTTTTTAATTTAATGTGGATTAGAATTTAATGAAAACAGCCAGCAGGAAGCAGGTTCAAGGCCAGCTTGGGACTATAGAGTGAGTTCCATCCAGGTCAGCTGGGGCTAGAATGAGACTCTACCTTGAAAAAAAAATGTTTAAGAAAAATAAAAATAAAATGAAGACCAGAATACAATATAGATAGATGTTCTACTTTCTGTGTGAGGAAGGCTATTTTTCTTTTAGAGTGACCATTTTTCCTTTTTATTGGGGGCAGGGGGCGTGGTGTTTGACCTTGAACTCACAGCTATCCTCCTACCTTAGGCTCCCACGTTCTGGGTTTAAAGGTGTGCACCACCATTCCAGACCATCTTTCTTAACCTTTTTGGACTATCTGAGCCTCCTTGAAACATCAGATCTTCCAGAACATCACACTTACTAGATTCTCCTCTGGGTTCATAGGGGTGCGGCATGCTTTGGGCTGCAGCTCAGAAGCCAGATCATGTGATGGTTCTCCCCTCTGTTCCCATTCGTTTGGTTCATGGTGCATCCAGCACCCGTGTATGTATGTATGTGTGTATGTATGTATGAGCCACCTTATGGATCTGGTTTACATGGTTCCTGGCTTTGCAGGCAAGTGCTTTAATTGCTAAGCCATCTCACCCCCATTAAGACACTTTTGGCCTGATGTGGTGGTGCACACCTTTAATCCCATCACTTGGGAGGCAGAGGTAGGAGGATCACCATGAATTCAAGGCTACCCTGAGACTACATAGCGAATTCCAGGTCAGCCTGAACTAGAGTGAAACCCTACCTCAAAACAAAACAAAAAAAAAAAGACATTTAACAGATTTAAAAATTTGTGTTAAAGCCCGTATGGTGGTACACACCTTTAATCCCAGCACTAAGGAGGCTGAGGTAGGAGGACCACTGTGAGTTCAAGGTCAGCCTGGGACTACATAACAAATCCTTTTTCTCGCCATGTAGGCCAGGCTGTCTCCAACTCGTGATCCTTTTGTCTTAGCCTCTTGAGCATTGGGGTTATAGAAGCATGATTACACCCACGCTTGTTAATTCATTCATTCATTAATTTATCTGTTTGTGTGAAGTGTGTGTGTGTGTGAAGGTCAGATGAGACTGGGTTTCTTACCGCTGGGAATACCAGTTTAACTGGCCCAGAAACCTTGGATTCTCCTAGCTCTGCTCTGCCTCACACTGTCACGGGTCAGTAGAGATCACCATTACCTCGAGTCCGGCTTTACACAGGTGCTGGGAAATTGAACGTTGGCGGGCAGGCTTTATAAGCAAGTGCCTTTAACCACTGAGCCATCTCCCAAGCCCCTTATTCTTTGGGGGACCTGGGATGTAGCGCAGGGGAAAAAGAACATCTGCCTAACATGTATATGGTCCTGGATTTGATTCTGCCCAAGCACTGAAAAAAAAAAAAAAACACATATATGATCACTCCACATTTGTATACACCTCTTGACACAGCATGCTGGATCCTGCCTCCAGGAGGCATTAATTCCCAAATCTCCATCAGCTGGGAACCTAGCATTCAGAACACCTGAGTTTATGGGAGACACCTGGTGGTTTGATTGTTGGGAGCGGACTTAGGGATGTTATAGCCAGTGTCCCCTTGCCAATGTTTGACACACTCTCCTGTTGCTATTGCCCACCTTATGTTGGCCAGGGGTTGATGTCCACCCTCTGCTCATGCCATTGCTTTCCCCTGCCATTGTGGAGCTTCCCCCCTTGAGCCTGTAAGCCAAAATAAATCTGTTTTTCCCCAGAAGCTGCTCTTGGTTGGGTGATTTCTTTTTTTTTTTTTTTACATTTATTTATTTATTTTTTTAATTTTTATTAACATTTTCCATGATTATAAAATATATCCCATGGTAATTTCCTCCCTTGGTTGGGTGATTTCTACCAGCAATGCGAACCTGACTGCAACACCTATCATCCTTGCATAAAGGGGGCTAAGGCAGGGGTATTGTGAGTTTGAGGCCAGCATAGGCTACATATTAAAACCTTTCTTTAAAAAATAATTATTTATTTGCAGGCAGTGATGGGGGGGGGGGGCTAGAGAATAGGTATACCAGGGCGTCTAGTCGCTGCAAATGAACGCCACATTCACGCAATACTTTGTGCATCTAGCATTACATGGATGCTGGGGAATCAAAACCAGGCCATCAGGTTTTGCAAGCACCTTTAACTGCTGAACCATCTCTCCAGCCTCAAGTGAAACCTTTCTTTTGAAAAAAAATTTAAAATATTTTATTTATTTATTTGAGAGAGAGAACGAGACACAGAAAGAGAGAGAATGGGCACACCAGAGCTTCTAGCCACTGCAAATGAATTCCAGATGCATGTGCCACCTTGTGCACCTGGCTTATGTGAGTCTTTGAGAGTTGAACCCGGATCCTTTGGCTTTGCAGGCAAGTAAGTTCTTTAACTGCTAAGCCATCTCTCCAGCCTCTTAAATATTATTATTATTTTATTTATTTATTTATTTATTTTTTGTTTGTTTTTTGAGGTAGGGTCTCGCTCTAGCCCAGGCTGACCTGGAACTCACTATGTAGTCTCAGGGTGGCCTTGAACTCATGGCGATCCTCCTACCTCTGCCTCCTGAGGGCTGGGATGCTGGGGCACGGGGATAACACGGGAGCTTTGCTAGTGGACTGGCCAGAGGACTTCACAGAACCAACGGGGAACCAAGAGTCATGTGTTTGCACTTAATTTGTGCCTCGCATGAGAAAGGGAGGTGACTTTTTTTTCTTTCTTCTTCTTTCTTTTCCTTTTTTTTTTTTTTTTTTTTTTTTTTTTGAGGTAGGGTCTCACTCTAGCTCAGGCTGACCTGGAATTCACTATGTAGTCTCAGGGTGGCCTTGAACTCACGGCGATCCACCTACCTCTGCCTCCTAAATGCTGGGATTAAAGGCGTGCGCCACCATGCCCAGCTACATTTTTTTCTTTTTGAAGAGACTTTTTCTTGCTGTCTTTTTTTTGGGTTAGGGTTCTGCTTTAGTCCAGGCTGACCTGGAATTTACTTTGTAGTCTCAGGCTGGCCTTGAACTCAAGGCGATCCTCCTACGTCTGCCTCCCGAGTGCTGGGATTAAAGGTGCGCGCCACCAAACCTGGGTTTGAGGGGACTTTTATTTTGGAAAAGGTTTCATTCTATAACCCAGGCTGGCCCCAAACTTGAGAAGACAGTGGGCTACCACACATGGTCTATAAAGGTGGTTTTATTTAATGAATGAATGAATGTAGTTACTATGTATTGTTTCTGCATTTGGGGAGCTAGGCAGTAGCACATGCTGATCTCAAACTCTTAATAGCTGAGTGTGATCTTGAACTCCTGATTCTGTCTTCACCTCCCAAGAGCTGGCATTAACAGAGTGCACCACCATGCTTAGCTCATGAGTGGGACTTTATTTACTTTCAGGGTGACTTTAATTTTTTTTTTTTTTTTTGAGGTAGGGTCTCACTCTGCCCCAGGCTGACCTGGTTTTCACTATGTAGTCTCAGGGTGGCCTCAAACTAACAGTGATCCTCCTACCTCTGCCTCTTGAGTGCTGGGATTAAAAGCATATTCCGCCGTGCCTGGCTCAGGGTAATTTTAAATGCCCAGGAGGAATGGAGAGATTGCTTAGCAGTTAAGGTGATTGACTGCAAAGCCAAAGGACCCAGGTTCAATTTCCCGGGACCCATGTAAACCAGATGCAGAAAGTGATGCATACATCTGTAGTTTGTTTGCAGTGGCTAGAGGCCCTGGCATGCCCATTCTCTCTCTCTATCTCAAATAAATAAATAAAATATAAGTGCATAGGACTATTTTGAGGAAAAAGGTATCCCAGGACAGCTATCTTTTTTTTCTCATTTTTCAGTTCTATGCTCCCTGTCAGTGTTTGAAGGTAATGTCAAAAGTCCACATTTCAGGGGCTGGACAGATGGATCAGCAGTTTAGGCATTTGCCTGCAAAAACTAAGGACCTGGGTAGGATTCCCCAGTACCCAAGTGGCACATGCATCTGGAGTTCATTTACAGTGGCCAGAGGCCTTGGAGTGCCTATTCTCCCTCCCCCCCCCCCCGATTGCAACTAAATTAAAAAAAATTAAGTCCATATTTCAGTAGGGCATAATGGCACACACGTTTAATCCCAGCACTTGCGAGGCAGAGGTAAGAGGACCGTTGTGAGTTCAAGGCCAGCCTGTGACTACATGATGAATTCCAGGTCAGCCTGGGATAGAGCAAGACCCTACTTTGGAAAAAAAAAACCCTTAATTAATTAATAAAAACTCCACATTTCAGAAGACAGGTCGAATGGCTTTCCTGAGATGGGCCACTGCTATTGTCCTTTTTTTTCCCTCATTTTTATCCTCACTGGACACGGGTATTACAACAACCCCTGGACCCACGCAACTTCTCAGAAATCCTTTGTTAGTTTTCCAAAGTGGGAGAGGGGCGGGTGGAGATAAGGGAAGGAGTAGATTAACCAGCTAAACCATTAAGGGATCCAATTTCACTGTATTGTCTGTGACGTGAAGCCTTAACTTTCCAGGTGGGTCTTCCATAAAGGAGATGAGTTACTAGAATAAAAGCTGAACCCTGGGCTTGGAATGTGGCCCGGCTGATAGGTTCTGTGGCATGCAGGAAGGCCTGGGTGATGTCTCCAGCAGCATATAGACCGGGCATGGTGGTGCGTGACTATAGTCCCGGCACCTAGGAGGATGAGGCAGGAGTTCAAGGTCACCCTTGGCTACATAGTGAGTTTGATGCCAACCAAAACAAATTAAAATAAAATGACACCAGCCTTTGTTCTACACTTTCTGAAACTTGGAAGGCAACAGTGGCCGTAAATGTGTGTCACTGAGCAGACTCTGGATGGAGTTCATTTTTGATAAGGAGATTTTGGAAGGGTCAAAGTCCATGGATGTAACCCTTTACCAGGCTGCTAAACAGAGTCAAACATCACAGTTTATCACTCAGTACTGGGACTCACAGTTATCTAGAACTGATGCAGATGGCACAATGCAAATTCTGTATCTTAAAGCAGAAAAAAAAAAAAAAAAAAATTCGACAGCCGGGTGTGGTGGTCCACGCTTTAATCCCAGCACTCCAAAGGCAGAGGTAGGAGGATCGCCATGAGTTCGAGGCCACACTGAGAATAGAGTGTATTCCAGGTCAACCTGGGCTAGAGTGAGATCCTACCTTGAAAAACACACACACACACACACACACATACACACACACACACAAAAAAAAAAAGGGCTGGAGAGATGGCTCTGTGGTTAAGCTGCTTGCCTGCCTTAACCACATTAAGCCAGATACACAAGGTGGTGCGGGCATGTAGAGTTTGTTAGTAACAGGTGGAGGCCCTGGCATATCCACTCTCTCTCTCTATCTCTCTCTTTTTGCTTATATCTGATTACAAACAAATAAATTATTTTAAACAAAAAACCTAAACCCAGCATAGTTGTGCATATCTTTAATCCCTGCACTTAGGAGGTAGAGGTAGGATGATCCCTGTGAGTTCTAGGCTACCCTAAGACTACATAGTGAATTCCAGGTCAGCCTGGGCTAGTGCAAGACTCTACCTTAAAAAAAAAAAAAAAAAAGAAGCTGGGTGTGGTGGCGCATGCCTTTAATCCCAGCACTCAGGAGGCAGACATAGGAGGATCGCCATGAGTTCGAGGCCACCCTGAGACTACATAGTGAATTCCAGGAGAGCCTGAGCTAGAGTGAAACCTTACCTCAAAAAAAAAAAAAAAAAACAACAACCACAAAAAAAACTAAAAGAAATATTTTGGTACAGTATACTTTAAAAGATGGATTAAAAAGTTGATATTAGGCGTTAGGAAGATGACCTAGTGGTTAAAGTTTCTTGCAAAGCCTGTTCTGTCAGGTTCTGTTTCCCAATACCTGCCTAAAGCCAGACACATGAAATAGAGAATGTGTCTGAAGTTCATTTGTAGTGGCAAGAGGCTCTGGCACCATTCTCTCTCTCTCTCCCCCCCAAATAAATAAATAAGTGAAAATAATTTGAAAAAATAAATAAAAGTTGATAATAGTGATTACTTAACTGTCTTATTTATTTATCCACAGTGCTGAAGATAGAACCCCACTGAGCTGCCCCCAAGCCCTCCAGTGTCCCGTTAATTACAAACACAGCGAATAGCCTGGCGATAGACCGCGGGGAGCCTGTGTCTGGTGATGGCTGTCGCTGTTTTGCTGCTCCGCGTTGTGCTTGTTCAAGCCTCATCTAGTCTCATTCCGTGTTCTTTAACAACATAAAATCTGGGTCATTTTACTACTGTATTTAAAAGATATATATTTCATTTGTTTGAGAGAGAGAGAGAGAAGAGAGGGAGAGAGAGAATAGGCATGCCAGAGCATCTAGCCACTGCAAAGGAAGTCCAGAGGCATGTGCCACTTTGTGCATCTGGCTTTACGTGAGTCCTGGGTCCTTTGGCTTTGCCAGCAAGCGTGGGAACAAAGATGCCACTAAGTCATCTCTCCAGCCCTGGATAATTTTTAAAAACTTTTTATTGACAGCTTCCATAAGTATAGACAATAAACCATGATTCATTCCTATCCCATCCCATTCTTCCCCTTTCAAATCCACCCTCCATTGAATCCCTTCTTTTTTCCAATCTGTCTCTTTTCTGTTTTGATGTCATAATCTTTTCCTCCTATTATGAGGGTGGTGTAGGTAGTAACAGGCATTGTGGGGTCATGAATCCCAAGGCCATTTTGTGTCTGGAAGATTGCACTGTGATCAGTTCTACCCTTCCTTTGGCTCTTACATTCTTTTTGCCATCTCGTCCACAAAGGACCCTGAGTTTTTGGAGGAAATAACAGAGTTGTCTCAGTGCTGAACACTCCACTGTCATTTCTCAGCACTATGGTGACTTTTGAGTCACCTCAGTTTACAACTGCATTTTTAAAAGTTTATTTATTAGAGACAGAAAGGGAGAGAGAGAGAGTGAGAATGGGCACGCTTTGGCTTCCAGCCACTGCAAATAAACTCCAGATGCAGGCACCACCATGTGCATCTGGCTTTCGTGGGACCTGGCGAATCAAACCTGGATCCTTAGGCTTCACAGGCATGTGCTTTAACCGCTAAGCCATCTCTCCAGCCCTGAATTTTTTTTTTTTTAAATGTAGATGCCAGGGATTGAACTTAAGCATCAAGAATTCCTACCCACTGGACCATCTCCCGAGCTCGACCATGATTGTGTCAGAGCACATCAAGGCACCTAGCATAATTCTTTAGACCTTTCCTAGTTTGATCAGAGTTACAACTGCTTTTCTGCAATGTCACCCAAACGCATCCATAAGGTTATCATCTTTAATGAAAAAAAATGTCTGCTGCAGGACACCAGGCCATTTGGTCCCCTCCTGTCACAGGAGGAGAAAGACCAATATTGAGCAAGGCTGCCGGGGGATTTTTATTATCACATCGTAAAGAAGCAAATGGCATCTGTCAATACAAAGATAGTCAGAGGGCCTGTGGAAAAGGAAGCCGCTCTGAGGGAGGCTGGGGAGTGACAAAATGGATTTTTATTAACCCGTGGCCCAACATCTTTTTGTATTTTATTTTCTCTCATTCAGTCTGCAGAATAATAATGCTATAAAAACACCCAAACAGGAAGCAGGTAACCATGAAAGGCCCAGGGCCACCCTGTTACTCAGCTGCACTAAAATGTTTGCACAGAGAGTGGTCTTTAGGGTTTTAGCTTTTTCATGTTTTTAAAATATTTATTTATATTTATTTATTAGAGACAGAAAGAAGGAGAGAGAGTGAGAATGGGCAAGCCAGGGCCTCTTGCCACTGCAAATGAACTACAGACACATGCGCCACTTTGTGCACGTGGCTTACATGGGACATGGAGACCGGGGTCCTTAGGCTTTGCAGGCAAGCGCCTTAACCACTAAGCCACCTCTCCAGCCCTCATTAGGATTTTAAACATACATGTACCACTACCTACATTTGCACGCACAGGCCTGCCTGTTGCGGGCAGGCTTAGAAGTTCCTCTCCAAGAATAACACAGCCTGCTTGCCTGACTGTTAATTCTCCCAAAGTTTTCATATTTGGGTCATAAACATCTTTTAGATGCTGGCGAAATGGCCAAGGTGTTTATGGATTTTGAGAAATGTTTATACCAAACGCATATGCGTGCAGAAACGGAGCAGTTCCCAACCGCCCTGGAATGAGCCTCCCCGAGTGGGGGAGGAGGAGCCAGATTTCCCACCACTCACCACCGCCCCCCCCCCCCCCCCCCCCCCCCCCCAATAATTTTGCTGGAAGTTGTTAAGGTGTATGTCTCATAAAAATGTTTAGTAAATGTTAACAGCGGTTCAGGCCTAGGCAGGTGTGGGAGCAAACACCAGAGGGTTTGGGGGTGGGGCGGGAGGAGGGGTGTGGGCCACAGGGAGCCTGTCTGCTGAGAGGGGAACAGGTCCTCCTGGTTATGCCCCAGGAAGAGCTGGAGCCGTTCAGGCGCAGCCAGCCTGGAGTGTCAAGGTCCAAATACCTCACAGCCATGATTCTCAAAGGCAATCAAAGCCTGACTTGGCTGGGTGAAGTGGCACACATGCCTTTAGTCCCAGCACTCAGGAGGCAGAGGCAGGAGGATTGGATTGCTGTGAGTTCGAGGCCAGCCTGTGCTACAGTGAGACCCTGCCTGGAGAAACAAAACAAAACAAACAAACACAAAAAAACCCCACAAAGCTTCCTTGGATCCTTAGGAAGCCACAGTGACCCCCATGGAGGCATCCCTGAGATGGGTTGTCTAGATTCCCTCCCATGTGGAAAGATGACTGTTGAGCTGCTGAGATTGCTCAGTGGTTAAAGGCACTTGCTTGCAGGGCCTGCTGGCCAGGGTTCGATTCCCCAGCAGCCACACAAAGCCAGACACAAAATGTCTTGCATGCATCTGGAGTTTGTTGACACCTGTAAGAGGCCCTGGAGCACTCATGCGCACACAAGCACACGTGTGTCAATAAATAAACAAACCTATGTAGTGAATGAGTGTGTGTGTGTATGCGTGTGTGTGTGTGTGTGTGTGTGTGTGTGTGTGTGTGAAGTGCAGGCACGTGTGTGCCATGCCATTGGTTGAATTGGGAGGTGGGAAAAAAGAGTCCTGAGCCCGCTGAGCTGAGCTCCCAGGTGTAATTGAATGTCATGAGAAGCCCGGCGCAGACACACATGCCAACATTCAAGTAAAACTTTTATCGGCGCATGCTGAGACTTAATTTCCATAGGATTCCTACATGTTATAGGTTATTTTCCATTTTTTTCCAACATTTTTAATAATGCACATTAAAAAAACTTACAAATTGTTCTGCTATCTAAATATACAACAGCGTGTAAAACAACATTTAGAAAACAAAAGCCAATGTAAAAAGAGAGATTAATACAACTAGAACAGTACAGGTTGTATATGGCTCAGGTTTTACAGTTTTCTTACTGCATCATCAATGTCAGAAATTTGTTCCTTCAGCTGGCTCCACTGCTCCGGACTTAAAGCAATACCTTTTCTTCCTGGTTTCATTTCACCATCCTGATTCATCCAGTATTCGCTAATATCAATTAGAACATTCCTTTTAAATTCTCGAACGCTGACGTACTTCGTTTTCCCAATCTGAAACATGTTGTCATCGCTGCTGCTGCTGCTTTGCTTGGGGGAAGCCAGAGCTCTGGAAGTTTCATCAGTCTTCTGCTTCTTTACAGGTTTTTCAGGAGCAACTTGCTTTTTCCTTTTTAACTTCTTTTCAACTTCACTGTCAGAATAGCTGCCCGAAGAGCTTGAAGAAACAAGCTCCTTTGATTTCGGCATTCCTCCGCCCCTACAATCTAACAGTCTCCAGCACGCTCGCTCACTCTAGACTTCTAATTTTTTTTTTAAAGATTTTATTTTTATTTATTTATTACAGTCAGAGGGGGAGAGAGAGAGAGTGTGTGTGTGTGAGAATGGGCGCGCCAGGGCTTCTAGCCACTGCAAACGAACTCCAGACACATGCGCTACTATGTGCATCTGGCTTACGTGGGACCTGGAGAATCGAACCTGGGTGCTTAGGCTTTGCAAGCATATGCCTTAACCTCTAAGCCATCTCTCCAGCCCCCTTTCCAGGGTTTTTTTTTTTTTTTTTTTTTTTTTTGGTCTTTACTTACTCAGAAATGTAAAAGGCAGGCTGGAGAGATGACTCAGTGATGAGGGCTTGCCTGAAAAGCCTAAGGACCCTGGTTTGATTCCCCAGTACCCACATAAACCCACATGTCCAAGATGGTGCATAGGACTGCACTGGCTAGAGGTC
The DNA here is from genome assembly GCF_020740685.1 of Jaculus jaculus. Classification (NCBI taxonomy): domain Eukaryota; kingdom Metazoa; phylum Chordata; class Mammalia; order Rodentia; family Dipodidae; genus Jaculus; species Jaculus jaculus. The sequence goes on from NC_059109.1 coordinate 130,901,785, forward strand.
CTGCCACGCCCCTTCTCTCTCTCAGTCTCTCTCAAACAAGATCTGTCTTGACAAATGTCAAGGCACTCTTAGCTCATGGCTGAGCAATCAGGCTCAGGTCTGCTCACATCTCACCACCCTGCTCCGTGGTCCCAAGCCACCTGGGCAAGCCAGAAGCAAAAAGTGGCCTGAGAGACTTTTGGCTTTGCAAGCAGCATCTTTTACCACTGAGCCATCTTCCCAGCCCTTAGGGTTTTTAAAATTAAAAATTAATTAAACTAGGCGTGGTGGCACACACCTTTAATCCCAGCATTTGGGAGGCAGAGGTAGGATTGCCGTGAGTTCCAGGCCACCCTGAGAATACATAGTGAATTCCAGGTCAGCCTGGGCTAGAGTGAGATCCTACCTCGAAAAACCAAAAAATAAATAAAATAAAATTACAATAAATAAATAAAAATGTGTTTGTTTATTTATTTGAGAGACACGGAAAAAAAAAAGGCAGAGAGGGAGAAAGAGAGAGAATGGGTATGACAGGGCCTCTAGGCACTGCAAAGGAACTCCAGATGCATGCACCACCTTGTACATCTGACTTATGTGGGTTCTGGAGAATTGAACCTAGGTCCTTTGGCTTTACAGGTAAGTGCTTTAACCACTAAGCAATCTCTCCCTGTTTTCTTTTTCTTATTTAGTCCAGACTGACCTAGAATTCACTATGTAGCTGAGGATGACTTTGAACTACTGATCTATCAGCTTTCATCTCCCAAGTGTTGGAATCACTGGCCTGTACCACCACACTGGGCTAAAGCTACTAGAATTTATTTATTTGTTTGTTTATTTATTTTGACATAGGTTTCACTCTAGTCCAGGCTGACCTGGAATTCACTATGTAATCTCAGGGTGGCATCAAATTCATGACGATCCTCCTACCTCTGCCTCCCGAGTGCTGGGACTGAAGGCATGCATCATCACTCCTGGTAAAGATCTAGTTTTTTTTTTTTTCTAGGCAGGGTTTTATATATATAAACAACCTAATGGGCTGAGGCTGTGGCTCAGTGGCATAGAGCTTGCCCAAGATACAACAGGCCCTGGGTTCAATCCCCAGTACAAAAATAAATTCTAAAGCCGGGCATGGTGGCATACACCTTTAATCCCAGCACTTGTGAGGCAGAGGTAGGAAGATTGCCATGAGTTTGAGGCCATCCTGAGACTACATAGTGAATTCCAGGTCAGTCTGGGCTAGAGTGAGACCCTACCTCGAAAAAAGAAAGTATTCTATTTTATTCATTTGCAAGCAAAGAAAGAGAGAGATAGAGAGAGACTGGGCTGTCAGGGCCTCTAGCCACTGCAAACGAACTCCAGACACATGTGCCCTCTTGTGCATCTGGCTTACATGGGTACTGGGGAGTCAAACCTGGGTCCTTTGGCTTTCGCAGACAAGTGCCTTAACCACTAAGCCATCTCTGCAGCCCTATTTCAAAAAATTAAATAAATAAATAAATAAATAAATAAATAAATAAATATACATATATATTATATATATATATAATTTTGTTGTTGTTGTTGTTTTGAGGTAGGGTCTCCCTCTAGCTCAGGCTGACTTGGAATTCACTATGTAGTCTCAGGGTGGCCTCGAACTCTCGGCGGTCCTCCTACCTCTGCCTCCTGACTGCTAGGATTAAAGGCGTGTGCCACCACACCTGGCTCTTATAAAAATAAGTTTAAAAGATATAAAGAAAGTTTTCCAAAATAATAGCTTAGGAAAGTGTTACAAAATTGAGATAAATTGATTTACACCTGGAGCTTTAGAAAGCACTGTGCTCTGGTTTCCCACAGAACCAATAAAAGCAGGATCTGGAGCCAGCGTGGATCTGGGCCGGGGATGTGCGTGTCTCCCGGTGGCCCACTCCTGGGGGGCTGAACACCAGGACACCAGAGTTCCTTAGAGGTTCCTGTTAGGGTAATTTTCCAAAATCTGTAATTTCCTGTTTCTGAAAAAAAAAAAAAAAAAAAAAAAAAAACTCCCTCAAGGAATCATCTTCTAGCTACTGAGCGAGCGAAGCAGAGAAATATACTTTGTTATAAAAGAACAAATAGACTTTCTTTTTCTTTCTTTTTGTTTGTTTTTTAAAGTAAGGTCTTATTCTAGCCCAGGCTGACCCGAAACTTACTCTATAGGCCCAGGCTGGCCTCGAACTCACTCACAGTGATCCTCCTATCTCTGCCTTTCCAGTTCTAGGACTAAAGGCGTGGGCCACCACACCCAAGTTCTTCTTTCCTTTTCCTTTTCTTTCCTGAGATAAGGATTTGCTAGATCGCCCTGGCCATACTGGAACATGCATGGTAGACAAGTTTGGCTTCAAACTCATGGCAAACTTCCTGCCTCCACCTCCAGAGTGGTCCAATTACAGGGAGGCGCCACCATGCTTGCCTGTAAATACCGTCATCTTGAGCAGATGCATACATCTGAGTTGTAGAACACAGATGGCAATGCATATTTAGAATTTAATAATTTTGGGCTGGAGAGATGGCTTAGCGGTTAGGCACTTGCCTGTGAAGCCTGAGGACCCCAGTTCGAGGCTCGATTCCCCAGGACCCACGTAAGCCAGATGCACAAGGTGGCGTATGCATCTGGAGTTTGTTTGCAGTGGCTGGCGGGCCCATTCTTCTCTCTATATCTCCCTCTTTCTCTCTCTGTCTGTCGCTCTCAAATAAATAAAAACAAACAAAATTTAAAAAAAGAATTTAATAATTTGGATTGCTTTACTATTTTTCTTAAATTTTTTTTTTTTGAGGTAGTGTCTCACTCTAGCCCAGGCTGACCCAGAATTCACTCTGTATTCTCAGGATGGCCTTTATCATAGTGATCCTCCTACCTCTGCCTCCTGAGTGCTGGGATTAAAGGTGTGTGCCACCATGCCTGGCTTTTTTAAATTAATTTATTCATTTGAGAAAGAGGCAGCTAGAACAAGCATGCCAGGACCTCCAGCCATTGCAAACGAACTCCAGATGCGTGGGCCACCTTATGCATCTGGCTTACGTGGGTACTGGGGTGTTGAACCTGGGTTGTTAGGCTTTGCCTTAACTGCTAAGCCATCTCTCCAGCACCTCCCCACCTTTTTTTTTTTTTTTTTTGAGAGAGGGTCTCATGTAGCTGAGAATGACCTTGAACTTCTGTTCTTGCCTCTGCCTCCTGAGTGCTGGGATTGCAGGCTTCAGTCTCTATGCTGGGCTTCTTGGCCTACTGCTTTGAATGAAGCTGCCTGTCCTTACCCTCTCCCTCACTCCCTCTTTTTCTCTGTAATGAATAAATAAAGTTAATCTTGCTGGATGTGGTGGCAGAAACCTTTAATCCCAGCACCCAGGAGGCAGAGGTAAGAGGATCTTTGTGAGTTCTAGGCCAGCCTGACACTACATAGTAAATCCCATGTCAGCCTGGGCTAGAGTGAGACCTTAGCTTGAAAAATCAAAACTAACAACAACAACAAGTTGATCTTTCTTCAGTAGCTTGAGAGGGACCCAGCAGCTCACACTGTGGTTTGTCTGTATCTGTGCAGATTTGAAATTTTCCATTATGTAATACAGTGTTTTTTTTAGTTTGCTTTTTAAAAAGGAGCCAGAAGTCAAGAAGCACACACTTGTGTAACATCAGCCCATAGCCTCTGAGGGTAACCCACATGAGGTCCACTCAGTAGAAGAGAACTCATATCTGGTACTGGAAACCAAGACAAAATTCTGATGGTCTGGAAACTCGGACTTCCGAAAGCAGCCTCTACTGCTCTTTGGAGAAGAAGAGTGGGCTTGTACACCAAAATAAATAAATAAATAAATAAATAAATAAATAAATAAATAAATAAATAAAATAAGGAAAGAAAAGAAAAGAAAAAAAAGAAAACCTCTTGAATAACTTTTAATACCCCTTTAGCCCAAGCTGCCCTCACTTTCATTTGTAGAACCTGCTTTATTTTACAGATGGCAGAGAAAATGGAGAACTGAGATTCATCAATAAGACAAGAAGATAGCTGGCTGCCCACCAGATGTGCCACCTCTACCACATCTGCCAGGGCCCAGGAGAAATTGCAGAGCAAGTGGCAACATGAATACTGCTCTTACTGCTAGCCTGACAACCAGCTCCAGGGTGATTGTGACAGACACAGTGATCAATCAAAACCCATCAAAGGTAGGCCTGACATGACGGCCTGTGCCTTTAATCCCAGCACTCAGGAGGCAGAGGAAGGAAGATAGCCATGAGTTCAAGGCCACCCTGAGGCTACATAGTGAATTCCAGGTCAGCCAGGGCTGGAGCAAGACTCTACCTTGAAAAACAAAACTAAAACAAAAGTATAACATGCTATAATTTATATAAAATAAAATTAAAACTTAAAACAAAAAGTAAAAAAGGAGCCAGGAGGTATGGCGGCTTACAGTTTTAATCCCAGCACTCAGGAGGCTGAGGTAGGAGGATCACTGTGAGCCTAAGGTCAGCCTGGGTTAGAGTGAGATCCTGCCTTGACAGAGAGAAAGAGCCATGTGTGGTGGCACACTCCTTTAATCTCAGCACTTGGGAGGCAGAGGCAGGAGGATCGCCATGAGTTTGAAGCCACCCTGAGACTACATAGTGAATTCTAGTTTAGCCTGGGCCAGAGTGAGACCCTATGCCAAAAAAAAAAAAAAAAGAAAAAAAAAAAAAAAAAAAGGAGAGAGTGGCCTGAAGAAATGGCTTAGCGGTTAAGGTGCTTGTCTGCAAAGCCAAAGAACCCTGCTTCAATTCCTCAGGACCCACATAAGCCAGATTAACAAGGTGGCACATGTGTCTGGAGTTCATTTGCAGAGTGGCTGGAAGCCCTGGCATGCCCACTCTCTCTCTCTCTTTTATAAAAATTATACACACACACACACACACACACACACACACACAGAGAGAGAGAGAGAGAGAGAGAGAGAAAGTGGGCTGGAGAGATGGTCCTGCAGTTAAAGGCACTTACTTGAAAGCCTGGTGGCTTGGTTCAATTCCCCAGTACTCGCATGGATCCAGATGCCCAAAGTGACGCATGCATGTAGAGTTCTTTTGCAGGAGCTGGACGCCCTGGTCCACCTATTCTCATTCTCTCTTTCTTTGCAAATAAATGATAACTTTTTTTTTTTTTAAAGAAAGACAGCAGTTGTAACATGAAAATATTACAAGACTCCTTTGGAAAAATGAGGACTATATATTTTTTTAAATATGCTTTTTAAAATTTTCTTTTACAAAGTTGACTTGATGCTACAACAAGTTGACTGTAAAGGTAGGATGTCTGCTATGGTAGCCTAGAACTACGTCAGGAAAATTGGCCCACTCCACAGGAAAAGAACCAATAATACTTTCTTTCTTTTTTTTTTTGTATTTTTTTTTTAATTTTTTATTTATTTATTTGAGAGCGACAGACACAGAGAGAAAGACAGATAGAGGGAGAGAGAGAGAATGGGCGCGCCAGGGCTTCCAGCCTCTGCAAATGAACTCCAGACGCGTGCACCCCCTTGTGCATCTGGCTAACATGGGACCTGGGGAACCGAGCCTTGAACCGGGGTCCTTAGGCTTCACAGGCAAGCGCTTAACCGCTAAGCCATCTCTCCAGCCCTGTATTTTTTTTTAATATTCACAACAATAATACTTTCCTTATCCCTGCTTAACAATGCTTTCAGAAGAATTGGTGCAGAGCTATCATTATGACCTCTGTTTCTGTTTGGGTAAAAGCCACATAAAAGTAATTTTTTTTTTCAAGGTAGGGTCTCGCTCTAGCCCAGGCTAACCTGGAATTCACTATGCAGTCTCAGGGTGCCCTTGAACTTGAGGCAATCTTCCTAACTCTGCTGGGATTAAAGGTGTGTGCCACCACAACTGGGGAATGAAATCTGGGGTGATAGGCTTTGCAAGCAAGTACTTTTAACCATTGAGCCATCTATCCAACCTATAAGCTTATTATTTTTATTTTTTTCAAGGTAGGGTCTCGCTCTAGCCCAGGCTGGTCTGGAATTCACTATGTATTCCCCGGGTGGCCTCAAACTCACGGCATTCCTCCTATTTCTGCTTTCTAAGTGCTGGGATTAAAAGCATGTATCACCTTGCCCTGCTTTTTAATACTATTTATTTATTTATTTGAAAGCAGATATGGTGAAGAGAGACATACAGGGGGTGGGAGTGGGGGGGAGAGAATGGGCACTCCAGGGCCTCAAGCCACTGCAAACAAACTCCAGATACATGAGCCACTGGATCTGGCTTTATGTGCACACTGGGAGTCTAACCCGGGTCATTAGGCTTTGCAGGCAAGTGTCTTAACCACTAAGCCATGTCTATTGCCCTAAAATGTTTTAATTAATTAATTATTTATTTGTAAGCAGAGAGAGATAAGGAGAAGAGAGATAGAAAGAGGGGGAAAAAAGAGAGAGAATGGTCACACCGGGGCCTCTAGCAGTTGTAAATGAACTTCAGCTGCATGCACCATTGTGCATGTGGCTTGACATGGGCACTGGGGAATTGAACCACTGTCATTAGGCTTTGCAAGCAAATGCCTTAACTGCTGAGCCATCTCTCCAGCCCTGTACGTTTATTTTGTAAGTTTTATTTATTTTTATTTTATTATATTTATTTGTTTATTTATTTATTTATTTTGGTTTTTCGAGTTAGGATTTCACTCTAGCTCAGGCTGACCTGGAATTCACTATGCAGTCTCAGGGTGGCCTCGAACTCATGGTGATCCACCTACCTCTGCCTTCTAAGTGCTGGAATTAAAGGCGTGCGCCCCCATGCCTGGCTCTATTTTTACTTTCAGATAAACCCTCAGTGAAACATTGCCTCTCCCCACATATTGTAAAATTTTAATCACTATTCAAAGTGTATTCATATGAATAATTTTTCTCCAGAAACAAGATAGGGATCTGTGTTTTTTTTTTTTTTTAAAGTATTAGCAACCAAACTCCACAACTTTTGGTGTGTCGTTCTTTTTGATCCAGAAGTTGATAAAGCTGGACTGTTGGTGGGACCTTTTAGAAAACCCTCCTGCAGCGGCGTGGGATGGGGTGGGGCTCTGGGCTGAACTCCGGGCCTTTTCTTTCCGTGGTATGTGTTTCATTTTGAGGGTCCAAAAGTAACAATTTCAACGAAGTCAACTCCTGTATTTCCCACTCATTCTCTTTCTATTGACCCGACAAACATAACCCAATGCGCCGATGGCTAAAGGCCAGCGGACTGGGAGGCTGGAAGCCTTGACAGGATTTCCTCCTTGCACAATCTTTATCTGCCAAATGAACCTCCCTTCGGCCTGTCAATCATTGACATCTCACCGTAGATGCCAAATCATCTTCCTCCGCCCCACCCCTCCCCTCCACCTATGTCCCCCGCAGCCAACTTTGCGCTGGGAAAGTAAGTGACAACCTAATGTATGGCAAGCAAGGCTTTGGTGCATCCCTTCATGACCAGTTTTTGCTTTGGTCTCAGCAAGGCTGCTTCAACGAGAGCTCCTTGTCCCTTTCACAAGCGAAGAATAGAAAACTGAGTCAGCTCCGAGCCCCGCGCTGGGTAGCTTGTGAAGGGCGGGGCACGCTCTCAGTTTCAGAGATGGTGGGTGAGTAGGTTCAATGTCCCAGGAAGTCGTGGAACAGTGATTTCACTGTGTCTGGATTCTGGCTCCTTAACATATCGGAGACCCACCAGAGAGGCTCCATTCAGAACAAAGAGACCAGCCGAGTAAGAATCACACCTGCCAGAGCCAATAGGCTCATCACTACCTATTTATGGGACACTTCTTCTCATAGCCAAAGGGTGTAACAAGGGTGCCCATTCCACTGATGAGCCAAGGCCCAGAGGAGGAGAATGGCTTCTTCAAGAAGGCTTACAGTTTACTAGTCAAGTCTAAGTTATTTTACAGACCTTTTCCTTCTCTTCTCTTTCTTCTTTTATTTATTTGTTTATTTAAAAAAAAAAAATTTTGAACAAGGCATGGTGGCGCACACCTTTAACCCCAGCACTCCGGAGGCAGAGACCAAGCTGAGACTACAGAGAGAGTTCCAGGTCAGCATGGGCTAGAGTGAGACCCTACCTCAAAAACTAAATTGATGGGGGCTGGAGAGATGCCTCAGTGGTTAAAAGCACTTGCTTGCAAAGCCTGGTGGCCCAGGTTTGATTCCCCAGTAACCCATGTAAAGCCAGATGGATGTGCAAAGCAGTGCATGTGTTTGGGGCTCATGTGTATGGGCAAGAGGCCCTGGCCCACCCGTTCTTTGTCTCTCATAAATAAATAAAAAAAATACATTAAGAAGAACCGAGACAGGGTCTTCAGGGTGTTGCTTGTAGCCCGTGCTGGCCTTTAATTTGTTGTGTAGCACAGGCTCATCTTAGCCACGTAGTGATGCTCTTCCTGCTTCTGCTTCAGGGCTGGGATTACAGACATCACAACCACCACCAGCTTGATTTTTTTTTTTTTTGAGGTAGAGTCTCACTCTAGCCCAGGCTGACCTGGAACTCACTATGTAGTCTCAGGGTGGCCTCAAACTCATGGCAATCCTCCTACCTCTGCCTCCCGAGTGCTGGGATTAAAGGCGTGTGCCACCACACCCGGCTTCATTGAAACGTATTTTTATTTACTAGAGAGAGGGAGAAGCAGATAGATAGAGGGGGAGGGAGGGAAAGAGAATGGGCGCACCAATGCCTCTACTCACTGCAACCAAACTCAGAGCATGTGCCGTCATGGGCATCTGGCTTATCTGGGTACTGGGGAAATGATCCTGGGTCCTTAGGCTTCACAGTCAATCCCCTTAGCCTCTAAGCCATCTCTCTGGTGCTTAAAACTTTTTAAAAATTTGGGCTGGAGAGATGGCTTAGTGGTTAAGTGCTTGCCTGTGTAGCCTAAGGACCCCGGTTCGAGGCTTGTTTCCTCAGGACCCACGTTAGCCAGATGCACAAGGGGGCGCACCCATCTGGAGTTCGTCTGCAGTGGCTGGAGGCCCTGGCGCGCCCATTCTCTCTCTCTCTCTCTCTATCTGCCTCTTTCTCTCTCTGTCACTTTCAAATAAATAAATAAATAAAAATAATTTAAAATAAATAAATAAATAAATTGGGCATGGGGCATGTACCTGTAATCCAAGCACTTAACTGATAGAGACACACCAGACTAGGTTACGTAGTAAGCCCTGTCTCAAACACCTAGAAACCATCCTACCAACCAACCAAACAGTTGTTCTTTCTCTTCTCTCCCATGAAAATCCTTCCCTGGTGCTTTAAACTGTCTAAACATTCTGCATGTATTTGATTCCATAGTTACAGCCACTAAATTATAAACTATTACATACTTTCTAAAACATTTTTATTTATTTATTTGAGAGAGAGAGAGGCAGATAGAGAAAAAGAGAATGGGTGCATCAGGGCTTCTAGCCACTGCAAACCAACTCCAGGCACATGTGCCACCTTGTGCATCTGGCTTATGTGCGTTCTGGGGAATTGAACCCAGGTCCTTTGACCTTGCAGGCAAGCGCCTTAACTGCTAAGCCATCTCTGTACTGCAGACCTTCCTTCCTTCCTCCCTCCCTTCCCCCGTTCTTCCTTCCTTCTTTTTTCTTTCTTTCTTTTGAATATTTTTATTTATTTGCAAACAGAGATACAGACAGAAAGAGACACAGAGAGAGAAAGAGCATGGGTATTCCAGGGCCTCCAGCCACTGCAAATAAACTGCAGACACATGCACCACTTTGTACATCTGGCTTGCGTGGATCCTAGCCAGGCATCGTGGCACACACCTTTAATCCCTGCACTCCGGAAGCAGAGGTAGGAAGATTGCCACGAGTTCAAGGCCATCCTAAGACTACATAGTGAGTTCCAGGTCAGCCCAGGCTAGTGTGAAACCCTGCCTCAAAAAACCAAAAAAAAAGAAAAGAAAGAAAAGAAAACAACAACAAAACCTGGGTCCTTAGGCTTTTCAGGCAAGCGCCTTAACCTCCAGCCATCTCACTAACTCTGCATACTTTCTTCATATCAATGAGACTATCTGCTGATCAGTTCCCAGAAATGAAATAGCTGGGTCAGAGAGCAAATAGGCATGAATAATTCTTGCCAAGTGTTGTAAATTTGCTTGCCCATCAGTAGGAAACTGGTCAAAGAAATGACGGTACATCCATGCTGCTGTGGCTTAGGTCCAGAGTGTACCCAAAGGCCCATGTGCTGAAGGCGTAGTCTCTGTGTGGGAGGGGAGGGGAGGAGGTGGTGCCCAGTGAGAAGGAGTTAAAGCATTGGCGATACATCTCTGGAAGAGATATTGGGATCTATGCCCCTTCCTGTTTTTCTTTTTTTTTTTTTAATATATATATTTTTAATTAATTATTTATTTATTTGAGAGTGACAGACACAGAGAGAAAGACAGATAGAGGGAGAGAGAGAGAATGGGCGCGCCAGGGCTTCCAGCCTCTGTAAACGAACTCCAGACGCGTGCGCCCCCTTGTGCATCTGGCTAACGTGGGACCTGGGGAACCGAGCCTCGAACCGGGGTCCTTAGGCTTCACAGGCAAGCGCTAAGCCATCTCTCCAGCCCTGTTTTTCTTTTTAATTTTATTTATTTATTTGAGAGAGAGAGAGAGAGAGAGAGGGAAAGAGGCAGACACACACAGAGAAAAAGAGAGAGAGAGGGAATGGGCACACCAGGGCCTCCAGCCACTGCAAATGAACTCCAGACGCATGCGCCCCCTTGAGCATCCCAGGGCTACTTGAGACTCCGCCTCAAATGAAATCAAAGGAAACCCAGCTAAGGGCCTGGAAGATGGCTCAGCAGGTAACTGTGCTTGGCTGCCCAGCCTGCTGATCTGTCATTTCCCCAGCACCCATGTAAAGCCAGATGCACACAGTCATGCATTTGGAGTTTGTAGACTCTGGCTTTCTCTCACCAATAAATAAATAAAGTATTGAAAACAAAAACACGAGCCAGGTGTGGTGGTGCAAGCCTTTAATCCCAATACTTTGGAAGCAGAGGAAGATGGAGCACTGTGAGTTCAAGGCCAGCCTGAGACTACAGAGTGAATTTCAGGTCAGCCTGGGCTAGAGAGTGAGACCCTACCTTGAAAAACAAAACAAAACAAAACATAGGTAAAAAAGAAATCATTTCAGTCAGGCTTTTTTTTTTTTTTTTTTTTTTTTGAGTTAGAGTCTCACTCTAGCCCAGGCTGACCTGGAATTCACCCTGTAGTCCCAGGCTGGCCTCGAACTCACAGTGATCCTCCTACCATTGCCTCCTGAGTGATGCAATTAAAGGTGTGTGTCAGCACACCTGGCAGTCATTAAATTTTTAAAAAATTTTGTTTATTTATTTATTTATTCGAGAAAGGGAAAAAGGCAGACACACACCACACAGTGGGAAGATGGGAGGGAGAGAGAGCGAGAGAGAATGGACATGTCAGGGCCCTTAGCCACTGCAAATGAACTCCAGACGCATGTGCCACCTTGTGCATCTGGCTTACATGGGTCTTAGGGAATCCAACCTGGGTTCTTTGGCTTTTGCAGGCAAACATTTTAACTGCTAAGCCATCTCTCTAGCCCCATAGTCATTTTTTTAGTTGACAACAAAACTGAGTTTAAGAACCCAAGAGCAGATGGAGTAGCTTAGGCCACTTTTTGTATCTGGTTTATTTGGTTGCAGGGGATTGAACCTGGGGCCAGCAGACTTTGTAAGCAAGCAAGTGCTTTTGACCACTGAGCCATCTCTCCAGCCCCAAACAAATGTTTTTCAGGGCAATCAAGAAATTAAATCAGGGGCTGGAGGGATGGCTTAGCAGCTAAAGCATTTGCCTGCAAAGCCAAAGGACCCAGGTTTGATTCCCCAGGACCCAGGTTAGCCGGATGCACAAGGGGGTGCAAGAATCTGGAGTTCGTTTGCAGTGGCTGGAGGCCCTGACATGCTCATTCTTTCTCTCCCTCTTTCTCTGTCAAATAAGTAAATAAAAGTAAAAAAGAAATTAAATCAAATACTGGCCAGGTCGTGGCACATGCCTTTAATCTCAGCACTCGGGAGGCAGAGGTAGGAGGATCATCATGAATTCGAGGCCATCCTGAGACTACATAGTGAATTCCAGGTCAGCCTGAGACAGAGTGAGACCCTACCTCAAAAAAGAAAGAAAGAAAAGAAATTAAGTCAAATGTAGTAAATACATAAGAAGAGAGGAAGACCACCTCACAAAAGTACACATGAATAGGTGTTGATTGTGTCATGGTTTCTAACTGTGCATAGGTGATAGAAATCTACATGGCAGGCTGGAGAGATGGCTTAGCGGTTAAGCACTTGCCTGTGAAGCCTAAGGCCCCTGGTTCGAGGCTCCATTCCCCAGGACCCATGTTAGCCAGATGCACAAGGGCGCGCATGCATCTGGAGTTCATTTGCAATGGCTGGAGGCCCTGGCGTGCCCATTTTCTCTCTCTCTGTCTCTCTCTATGCCTCTTTCTCTCTGTCTGTTACTCTCAAATAAATCAATAAAAATAAACAAAAATTAAAAAAAAAATCTACATGGCTTTCAGGAGGGATGTGTTCTCATACACTTTATGTCCCCAGTGGGAAAGAATCCGCATAAATCAAAAAGAATGGGGCAGGCCTGGAGGGATGGCTTAGTAGTTAAGGTGCTTGCCTACAAAGCCAAAGGACTAATGCTCAATTCCCATGACTCATGTAAGTCAGATGCACAAGGTGGCATATGCATATGGAATTTGTTTGCAGCAGCTGAAGGCCCTGGTGTGCTCATTCTCTCTCCCTCTCTCCATATATATCTGTCTTTCAATTAAAAACTTGTTTTCTTTACTTAAAAAAATAATAATGGGATAGCCTGGTGTGGAATGCCTTTAATCCCAGCACTCAAGAGGTAGAGGTAGGAGGATCACCCTGAATTCAAAGCCAGCCTGAGAGTACATACCATATTCCAAGTCAGCCTGAGCTAAAACTGAGACCCTACCTCAGGGGAAGAAAGAGGGGGGACAGATTTCTGCACCAAAATGGCAAGATTGGCAGGTGGAATTGCTATGGGAGAGAAAGAAAGAAAATATGCTATTTTCTTTTCCTTTCCTTTCTTTTCTTTTTTTCTTCTCTTCTCTTTTCTTTTCAAGATAGAGTGTCTCTCTAGCCCAGGCTGACCTGGAAGTTACTATGTAGTCCCAGGCTGGCCTCGAACTCATGTAGGTCCTCCTACCTCTGCCTCCCAAGTGCTGAGATTAAAGACGTGAGCCACTACACCAGATGCACACTCTGTTTTGACAACATTAATTAAAAACAAAACAATACAAAAACTCCAGCAACATACAAATGCTGAATGTCGATATATACATCTATTCACTTAAAACCCTGCAAGGGAGGCTTGGCTCAGGTTGGCAGGAGTGAAAAAAGCCATGAAGGGGACTTGTAGAATTCCTTTGCAAAGGACAACAGGTCTGGATTTACAATTATGAGTGTCTTCTGTTATTAAGTATATTTTCAACCCCAGAGGAAGTGTGTACGCATTGAGGGCCATTGAGATAGGATGCTTTCAGAAGAAAACTATTCCATTCACTCTTGTAAAAATCATCTTTGGTAATTCAGAATTTCCCCTGAATCGGAGCAGCTCGCCCACTCGGGGCACATTCATTTCCCCCAGAATAAACCCAGCGGGATGTAAATGCTTGCATCTGGAGAAGGGACGTTTACCTCAGATCTGCCTTTTCAGCTTTCTAAAATGTGGACCCTACCAATTTCTTTGACCTCTTTCCACTCCCCTCCCCCCCCCCCCCCCCCCCCCGACTTCCATCCCAATGCATGGTGGGGACAAGGCATTGAATTTCCAGTTTGTCACTAACGCCACAGGCTTTCTTATTCCTTTGAACAGAAGCTGGGCTTGAAAAGAAGTTTTTCTTAATAAGCAGCTGTCCATCCTTTGATATGCACATCTGGATCGTGGTCTTATCTTCGGCAAGCTAATACTGCTTCCTGTGGGTCATGATAAAAGAGCAACTCAAAATAACAAAAAAGGAATAAAATGCGCCAGATGCTTTAAAAATAAGAACAATGCAAGTAAAAGCAACTGGCCACAACTATTGGAGAAAGAAGCTATGACAATTATCATTTTACTGGCCAATTGATGCAAGAATTTTTTTTTAAGGGATTAGGAAGAAAAAAAAAGCAAACATCAGATGACGACCGCTGTCCCATTCTGTTGGAAATTCAGAGCGAAATAAAGCTAAATGTAATAGAATCACGTTGGGAGTTAATTTTGTTTCTGTCCTGTTGTTACTTTTTTTTTTTTTAACTCTTTTTTCTGTGTTTGGCTGTGTTTAAAACATTGGAAGTCTGAGGCCATATGGAACGATATTAATTTACCATTCTTTCAGGAATTACAAGCTATTTCACACATACAGAAAAATAAGAAGAAAAGCCACCAACCATCAGGGTGTGAGTACCTTCCCTCTTTTTCCCATGTTCATTTTAAAGAATGCATTTTCTTCATTCAGATTCCTTCGAAATGGGACTTTTCTTTTTCTGTTTTCTTAAGTCTTCTTTGTTCATTGGAAGAAAGTGTTCTTATAAAAATATTATGATTTTCTCAGTTTGGGGATTTTTCAAAGGAACCCCCTCCTACTGTGTAAAGTGGGTGTCTGATGTTTTCAAAGTTAGGATGAAAGGGTGATATTGGCTTGGGTAGCCTACAAATATGATTCTAGATATTATAAGTGATTTCTTTAGTCTAAGTCACCTTTGTTCTTTTCAAAAGAATCAACGGTCAGCCCCCTCTATAAACCCCGTCTGGGAACTTGGGTAGCTCTGTGGCTGATTGTAACTGATATGTTAATAGACAGGCAAATAAACCTGCTTTACATAAATGGCTCCTTAACCTGGGAGCTGAGGTTTGCGGAGGGGGGAGGAGACGGCCACAGCAGGCTCCCGGTTTTTCCAGCACAGGCCCAGATTGTGGTTTAGGTCCTGTCTACGCCTAAGCAGATAACATTCACGCACGATGCCGCGTTAACATGCAGGCGGCATGGGAAAATAATAAACTCCTACTCCGCTGTCATGGCAACTGAAAAAGTGGCTGCTTTGTTGGGGGGGGGGGTGAGGGCCCCAGGAGAAGAAAAGCAAGGGCCTGTCTCTTTCTTCTGTTTGACATCTGTTGTTTAACATACAAAATTGTATTATCATGATGCAGGCGAGGCTGGGGCTGCCTGGCTCCAGCCCGCCCGGCATACAGCCTCCGCTCCCCGCTCCCCTCTCTAAACAGCGGGGCTGTATAAACCAATCCCTACATTCCCACTGAGGACTGGAAGTTCCTTTTCATCCCGGGTAGAGAAAGTGTGCCTCCCTAATGAATATACTCCGGATGGAGCTTCTTATCAATTACCAAGCAAAAGTACTCTTTTATTTCTATTTTTACTTTTGTAAATTACCCATGCTTCTTCCCCACCTCCCCAATCTGCCTTTTAGAAAATTTGTGTTTTGGAGGTAGGGTCTCCCTCTAGCCCATGCTGACCTGGAATTCCCTGTGTAATTCCAGGCTGGCCTCGAACTCACAGTGATCCTCCTATCTGTGCCCCCAAGTCAGGTTAAAATGCATCTTTTAAAAAATATATATTTTAATTAATTAATTAATTTAAGAGAAAGAGAGAAGGATAGAGAAAGAGGCACATAGTGAATGGGCATTCAGGGCCTCCTGCCAGCACAAAGGAACTCCAGATGCGCCCCCTTGTGCATCTGGCTTATGTGGGTCCTGGGGAGTCGAACCTCAGTCCTTTGGCTTTGCAGGCAAGCGCCTTAACCGCTAAGCCATCTCTCCAGCCCCTAAAATGCTCCTCGAGAGAGTATGGCAATGTTGGCAGAATGTGAGCAGAGAGAATACAAGTGTGGATGATAAACACAGGTCCCCAGGGAAGGTTTGAAACGGTCACCTCAGGCACTGAGGAGAAGTGGAAGGATGCACACTCGGTGGTCCTCGCCCACCCAGGCCCTTGTGCACCCTAGACAGGGACCCTACCACTGAGCATTCCCAGCCAAGGTGTCTCCCCCCATGTAGGTGTGGAGTCTGCGCGCATGTGTAAACGTACCAGCATTTGCTTGTGTGTGGGCACACGTGGGGGGAGGGGGGGAGGCCAGAGGTTAATATCAGGTGTCGGCCTTGATCCCTGTGCACTTTTTATTTATTGAGGCAGGGTTCGCCTGAACCCAGAGCTCACTCATTGAGCTAGTCCAGCTAGCCTGCTCGCCCTGGGGAGCCCTTCTTGTCACCCTTGGGAGTGAGTGCTGGGGTCACAGGCACACCCTGGTATTTCCACGGGTGTGGAGAATCTGAACTCAGATCCTGAACCTTGCACAACCATCTCCCCAGCCCCCAAGTGGTCTTTACTTCCTTCGATGGCCCATCCCCAAATCGTTACAGAACCACCAGAAAAATATCCAAGGGGCTTGGAGTAATCCACAACTTAAGAGTTTGGCACTAGTAAAAAAAAACATTATTATTTATTTCTTTTGGTTTTTTTGAGGTAGGGTCTCACTCTAGCTCAGGCTAACCTAGTCTCAGGGTGGCCTCGAACTCATGACGATCCTTCTACCTCTGACTCCTGAGTGTTGGAATTAAAGGCATGAGCCACCAAGCTTGGCAAAAAAAAATCTATTATATGTGTGTGTGTGTCCTAAAGGAGAGATCCTTGGCTCCCTCCTACAGTTTTTTTTTTTTTGCTTTGTTTTGTTTTTAATTTTTTTTTATTTATTTGAGAGAGATATAGAAAATTGTTTTTAAGTCAATAAATTTAAATGTAGTGACTTTCAAGCTCCTCACAGATAGACAAACAGAACAGACCTGGCACAATTTTGGATTGTTTTCCCAGCACTACCTCGAAACAGCTGTTCAAGATTGGGACCATCCCCAGCAGCAGAGGCTGAAATTTCCAGTAACAAGGAGATTAAGCCCCCTCGATAGGAGAGAGATCAGATAAGCGCCAACAAAGGCCATTTATATAATTGACATCAGTCATTAGCAAAGTTAACATTTTAAGGTGGGGAAGGAGAAAAAAAAAAAACCCAACTTTTAGTCCCAACCCAATGCCACCCGAACAAATGCAGCAGGAGCCAAAGAAATCGAAAAGGTCAGAATCGCTTTGTTTGTTTTTCCAAATTGTGGAGTAAAGTTACAATAAGCCACCTGGACGAGTCCCTTGGCTGAATACCCAGGTAAAGTACGCAGTCACCACAGGATTTCTCAGATGGGCTGGGGACACTGGAGGTGGAATTTACTTTGGGGGAGGGAATAAGACCCAAAGGGGTTAAACCAAGACTCAGCCAGAGGACTAGCTCAAGCCGGCTAGGAAGGGACGAGTTAGTGTGCCCTGGATCGTACTGGTGGGGGGCGTGGCCGGCGTGACCGCGGGCTGCTGACTTCACGCTAGTCCAGTATCCCCTCATTTCTGTTTGTTTTCATGGTAGACTTTCATCAGCATAGCCTTTGTCAGAGGTCCGGGAAATCTGACATTTGCAATTCTAGATTTTTCTATTCTACCGGGTTTCCGGCAGCCCACAACTCTGCTCTCTCTCTCTCTCTCTTTTTTAAACATATTTGCTGCATATCAAATGGCCAACGCCTCGAAGTGGTCCCTCCATGTCTCCTGGGGATGGGGTGAGATTTCTCTCTTTGCAGTTGAAGATTTTTAAAGGCATAAATTTGTGAGGGGAGAGAGTTCTCCCAGGGAGCCTTTTTCAATTCAAATCACGCTCACACACACCCCCTCCCTCACTCTGAGTTTGCTTCCTGACAATCCTCTAATAATGATATTGGGCCCAAACCTAGCCATGGATCCAAAGCACCTGAGGACTTGTTGCTCTAGCTCTGAAGATGGAGAAATCAGACACGATTTTAAAAGTGCCTCACTTTTTTCTCAAAGGCTAGAGAGGACTAGGAACACACAGAAATATGTCTGCATGTATGGGCTGGGGAGATGGCTCAGTGGTCAAAGTGCTTGCCCCCAAACGTGAGGGCCTGGGTTCAGATCCCTAGAACTCCTGTAAATGCAGAGCAGTGTGATAAGAGACAAATGATCTCAGGTAGCCAGGTGTCTTCCCAAAGCTACCTTCTAGCATTGAAAAATAAACAAGTTGCTACCCTGCAATCCTTGCACACAGGAGGAATGCTATGAGTTCCGGGCCAGTTTAGGGTACATGGTGAAACCTTGCTTTAAAAAAAAAAAGGAAAAATGAGCTAATATGTAACTTAGGAGACCAGTAAGAAGCACACAGGGTAAAGACAAGATGAATAAGATGAAAATGTAAAGAAAACTTCATCTGAGCTGGTGATGCAAGCCTTCCATTCCAGCACTAGGGAGGCAGAGGGAGGAGGACGGCTGTGAGTTCGAGGCCACTCTGAGACGACAGAGTGAATTCCAGGTCAGCCTGGGCTAGAGCGAGACCCTACCTCGGAAAAACCAAAACACAAACAAAACCAAAACTTCATTTGGGCTAGGGGAATGGCTTAGCGGTTAAGGCACTTGCCTGCGAAGCCTAAGGACCCAGGTTGGATTCTCCAGGACCTACGTAAGCCAGGTGCACGAGGTGGCACATAGGTCTGGAGTTTCTTTGTAGTGGCTAGAGACCCTGGTGTGAACATTCTCTCAAATAATAAATAAAATAGTTTTTAAAACTTTATTTGAATTTTTTTTCGTAGAGTATTTATTTGTACGTGCGCACATCTGGATGCGCCAGGGCCTCTCTCATTGCTGCAAATGAAAGCCAGGTGATTGTGCCACTTTTTGCGTCTGGCTTATGTGGGTGGCTTGGGAATTGAACCCAGGCCAGGAGGCTTTGCAAACACATGCTTTTTTTTTTTTAAGGTAGGGTCTCACTGTAGCCCAGCCTGACCTGGAATTCACTAAGGGTGGCCTCGAACTCACGGCAATCCTCCTACCTCTGCCTCTCGAGTGCTGGGATTAAAAGTGTGTGCCAAGGGGGCACACGCATCTGGGAGTTTGTTTGCAGAGGCTGGAAGCCCTGGCGCACCCATTCTCTCTCTCTCCCTCTATCTGTCTTTCTCTCTGTGTCTGTCGCTCTCAAATAAATAAATAAAAAATTAAAAAAATTAAAAATAAAAAAATAAAAGTGTGTGCCACCATGCCCGGTTTAACACATGCTTTTAACTGTTGAGACATCTTCCCAGCCCCTATTGGGAAAAAAAAAAAAAATTGTTTATTTGCCAGGCATGGTAATGCACACCTTTAATCCCAATACTCAGGAGGTAGAGGTAGGAGGATCGCTGTGAGTTTGAGGCCACTCTGAGACTATATAGTGAATTCTAGGTCAGCCTGGGCTAGAGTGAGACTTTGCCTCAAAAAACTAAAAGATGAATAAATAAATAAACAAATTATAGTTATTTACCCATCTGTGATGTGTTACGTGTGATATGATATGTGGTATGTTTGGTCCATAGGTCTAGAATGCACATGTGTTTGCAGATATGTGGAGGCCAGAGAACAATGGATTTCCTAGTTTTTGCTCATTCTAATGTTTCCTTGAGGTGGAATCATTCATTGAAACCAGAGCTTCCGTTTCTCCATTACACTGGAGGAGCCAGCCCCAGCAATTCTCCTGCCTCTGCTCCCCTGGGACTGAGGCTACAGATGTGCATGGCCACGCCCAGCTGTGTACCCCAGCGCTGGGGAACTGAGCTGGAAGAGGCAGAGCAAGGCCCTCTTAGGACCTCCTGCTTTTGCCACACATGCTCTCAGCCGCAGGAGCAACCGCCCCCGCTTCTCCTCTGAAAAGAATTTTCAGTAGATGTCATTAAAAAATTTTTTTGTTGTTGTTGTTGCTGTTATTTATCTATTTATTTGAGAGAGAGACAGAGGGGGAGAGAGACAGAATGCTCGCACCAGGGCCTCTAGCCACTGCAAATGAGCTCCAGACACATGAGCCACCTTGTGCATCTGGCTTTAAGTGGGTTCTGGGGAACCGAACCCAGCTTTGCAGGCAAGTGTCTTAACCGCTGAACTCTGCACCCTCAGAGGAAAGCAGAGGTGACCCTGGGGACCTGCTCTGCCTGACTTTGCTCCTCTCAGGGTTGCCCCTCCATGGCAGGCATCTACCGCTTTTGTCTGTCTGTCCTGTGACAAAAGCAGCTTCTGCAGAAGCAGTGGGCTGGATTCGGAGCCCCCTGCCCTCAGAAGGCCGCCAAAGTGCTTCTCTGCTTCCTGGAGTGGGGAAAACGGGTACCTTCCACCTATTTTGTTAGGGCTGTCCAGCTTCCTGTTTTCTAGTCCCATAACCGGGAAAACCTATTCTGAAATCTGTCTTCACTTCTAGTTTCTCTCTCTCTCTCTGTGTGCATGTGTGTGTATACACGTGCGCGTGCATGTGTGTGTATACACGTGCGCGTGCATGCGCTGGGAACAGAACCCAGAGCCCTGCCCGTGCTAGGCAAGCGGTCTGCCACCGAGCCACAGCCCAGCTACAAAAGTGTGTGTGTGTGTGTGTGTACATATATTTGCAAGCAGAGGAGGAGGATTGCTGTGAGTTCGAGGCCACCCTGAGACTACATAGTGAATTCCAGGTCAGCCTGGGCTAGAGTGAGACCCGACCTCAAAAAATCAAAAAAAGAAAGAATCTTAGCAGTAATAGGTTAGCGCCACTGCTGGGCCGCATTCCTCCTTGTTTGGCTTATCTCGGAGCTGGCGGTCCTGCAGCGGCTCCCCAAGGGTGCTCCAGCTCTGGCCAGCTGTGCCAAACTCCTCTTGCGAGGATGGTGCGTGACCAGTGGTAAAACTGCCTTGAATCTTTTCTGAAGGGACTTCCCACCCTGGAGTGCTGTGGTTGAGCTGAGGATGGGAGAGCGAACGTTCCTTAGGCACTTACTGCGTGCTGGGCGCTAAACCAGGGAGGGACCTTGTACGTAACTACTTTGGTATTTATTTATTTTATTATTATTGTTGTTGGTTGGTTGGTTGGTTTTCTGAGGTAGGGTCTCGCTCTAGCCCAGGCTGACCTGGAATTCACCATATCATCTCAGGATGGCCTCGAACTCAGCACGATCCACCAAGTGCTGGGATGTAACTACTTAAAAAAAAAAAAAAAGTTTGGGCTGGAGAGATGGCTTAGCGGTTAAGCGCTTGCCTGTGAAGCCTAAGGACCCCGGTTCAAGGCTCGGTTCCCCAGGACCCACGTTAGCCAGATGCACAAGGGGGCGCACGCGTCTGGAGTTCGTTTGCAGCGGCTGGAAGCCCTGGCGCGCCCATTCTCTCTCTCTCCCTTTATCTGTCTTTCTCTCTATGTCTGTCACTCTCAAATGAATAAATTAATAAATAAAATAAATAAAATATTTAAAAAAAAAGTTTATTTATTTGCAAGCTGGGGTGGGGGAGCAGGGGCAGAGAGAATGGGCACTCCAGGGCCTCCAGCTGCTGCAAATGAACTCCAGATGTGTGGGCTACTCTGTGCATCTGGTTTTATGTGGGTACTGGGGGATCTAACTTGGGTGGTTAGGCTTTGCAGGCAAGTGCCTTAACAGTGCCCTAACCACTAAGCAATCTCTTCAGCCCTTTAGAAAAATTATTATTATTATTATGATTTTACAGAGACAGAGAGAGGTGGGGAGAGAGAATTGGTCTCAGGGTCTCAGCCACCAAATCGAACTCCAGATGTTTGCACCTCCTAGTGGGCATGTGCGACCTTGTGCTTGCCTCATCTTTGTGTGTCTGGCTAATGTGGGATCTGGAGAGTCAAACATTTTTTTTTTTTTTTTGAGGCAGGGTCTCATTTTACTTACTTTGTAGCCCAAACTGGACTTGAACTTGTGATCCTTCTAATCAGCCTCTTAAGTGGTGGCATTATAGTTGTCTATCACCATGCCCAGCAAGGTCTTATGTATATGAATGATTTTTTTGGGAGGGGTGTTTGAGGTAGGGTCTCACTCTAGACCAGGCTAACCTGGAATTCACTATGTAGTCTCAGGATGGCCTTGAACACTCGACGATCCTCCTATCTCTGCCTCCCGAGTGTTGGGATTAAAGGCGTGAGCCAACACGGCCAGCTGATGTATTTTTTTAAAGATAGATTTTATTATTTATTTATTTATTTATTTATTTATTTGAGAGAGAGAAAGAGACAGAGAGAGAGAGAGAATGTGCCAGGGCCTCCAGACACTGCAAACAAATTCCAGATGCATGTGCCTCTTGTGCATCTGGCTTACGTGGGTCCTGGGGAATCAAGCTGGGACCCTTTGGCTTTGTAGGCAAGTGCCTTAACCCCTAAGCCATCTCTCTAGCCCATGAATGATGTATTTAATCATCAGGGAGAACCCAGCAGTTTTGGCACACTTACAGCGTATTTAACCTGCTTGAAGTCTCTTACCTGTGTAGGGAAAGGAGAGAGGGGGAAAGAGAGGAAGACTGCACAGGCTGGTGCACTCTTGCAGGGTCGCAGGTGAGGCAGACGCGCACGCATGTGCTGGCAGGAGGCGTCCTCACGTCACCCAGTTTAGCGAGGACGCTCAAAGGTTATTTGTGTGGGGGCGTGCGTGTGCGTGTGCGTGTGCGCACGTGGAGGGCAGAGGTCCTCCTGGAGTTTCTTCTCACTCTCCACGTTATTCTTGGAGACAGGGTCTCCTGCTGAACCTGGAGCTTGCTGAGTTGGTTCAACCAACTCAGCAAGCCCCAAGGACTCTCTGTCTCCGCCTCCCTAGTGACGGGTTTAGATGCATGTAACACTATGCTTTGCATCTTACATGGGTTCTGGGGATCCAAATCAAGGTCCTAGCATGATGAACACTTGACTCACTGAGCCATCTCCGCCACAGTCTTTTGCTACTGCAAAGGAATGCCCATCCAGCTTTACGTGAGTACTAGGGAATTGAATCTGGACTGGCAGGCTTTGCAAGGAAGCACCTTTAACTGCTGAGCCATCTTCCGAGCCCCTCAAAGGTTTTTTGTTTGTTTCAAGGTAGGATCTCTTCACTACGTAGTCGCAGATTGGCTTTCAACTCATGGCGATCCTCCTGTCTCTGCCTCCCGAGTGCTGGGATTAAAGGCACATACCACTAAGCCTAGTGCCAAGGTTATTTTATAAATTTTAGTTATTTATTTATTTGAGAGAGGCAGAGAGAGAGAGAGAGAAAAAATGAATGAATCAATGAATAGGCATGCCAGGACATTGCAAAGGAACTCCAGACACATGTACCACCTTGTGCATCTGGCTTATGTGGGTCCTGGGGAATTGAACCTGAGTCCTTAGACCTTGCAGGCAAATGTCTTACCACTAAGCCATCTCTCCAGCCCTCAAAGGTCATTTTTTTCTGCTTTATAGAAGATTTATTTGAATAAACATTACAACATATAAAAACTACATAAAGGAGCTGGAGAAGTGACTTAGCAGTTAAGGCGCTTGCCTGTGAAGCCCAAGGACCCAGGTTCTATTCTCCAGCTCCCATGTAAGCCAAATGCACGAGGGGGCGCATTCGTCTGGAGTTCGTTTGCAGTGGCTAGAGGTCCTGGCGCACCTATTCTCTGTCTCTTTGCAAATAAATTAAAAAAACAAAAACAAACTACATAAAGTCTTAATTTCTTCTTGTACAGTGGCAGATTTGATACAGCCCACAATAGAAAACACTGACAATACAGAATGCACAGGATGGAACAGCCTGATCACTTATTT
The DNA here is from genome assembly GCF_020740685.1 of Jaculus jaculus. Lineage (NCBI taxonomy): Eukaryota > Metazoa > Chordata > Mammalia > Rodentia > Dipodidae > Jaculus > Jaculus jaculus. The sequence goes on from NC_059109.1 coordinate 130,925,403, forward strand.
TTTTCCTCCAGGCACTGGTTTTTTAACTAATACCTTGAAAAAAAGGTTTCGAGGGCTGGATAGCGTCTACGGTGGAGCCTCGCGCTGCAGAGGCAGACTCAGCCCCATGGGGGACCAGACTCTGCTCCTCTCACACAGCCTAAGCCTCGTCCCCCACTTTGTTTGCTCTTGCATCACAGAGCTCTGCACCCCGGATGACCTGGGATGTAGATGGTCTCCTCCAAAGAGCAGAGGCAGGAGGATGGCTATGAGTTCAAGGCCAGCCTGAGACTACATAGTAAATTACAGGTTAGTCTGGTATAGAGCAAGACCCTACTTTAAAAAAGAAAGAAAGAGGGCTGGAGAGATGGCTTAGCGGTTAATCGCTTGCCTGTGAAGCCTAAGGACCCCGGTTCGAGGCTTGGTTCCCCAGGTCCCACGTTAGCCAGATGCACAAGGGGGCGCACGCGTCTGGAGTTCGTTTGCAGTGGCGGGAGGCCCTGGTGCGCCCGTTCTCTCTCTCTCTCTGCCACTCTCAAATAAATAAAAGAAAAAAGAAAGAAAGAAAGAGAAAAAAGAAGAGAGGAAACTAAGAAAAAGGGGTAGCAGTGACTAAGGAAGTCCCGGATGTTGACCTCTGAACTGCCTACTTACACACATGCACATACACGAAACATACATAAACACATAGAGAAATTCAGGTTCACCCTTGGCTGCACAGTGAGAAGGAGGTTAGAGGATAACCTCGTTTGAGGTAGGGTCTCCCATTGTTCGCCACTGTGTGCGCCAGGCCACCTGGACCCTGAGCTCCTGGGCTTCTCCTGTCTCCGATCTCACTGGGTGCACTGGGCTGGCCTTATGCCGGTTCTGGGGTTCTGAATGCAGGAACCCATGCTTGTAGGGCCAGTGCTTACCTGCCCAGCCATCTTCCCAGTTCTCTCTCCGTCACTCGCTCTGTTTCTCTCTCTTGCTCTCTATCGTCTTGCGATTGAACCTAGGACCTTGTTCGTGGTAGGTAAGTGCTGTTACTCAGCCTTCTGTTCACTTTTATTTATTTTATTTTATTTGGTGTTTTTGAGGTAGGGTCTCACTCTAGCCCAGACTGACCTGGAATTCACTATGGGGTCTCATGGTGGCCTCGAACTCATGGCAATCCTCCGACCTCTGCCTCCCAAGTGCTGGGATTAAAGTCGTGTGCCACCATTCCTGGCTCTTTTCACTTTTTTTTAAAATAAAATATTTGACTTATTTCTTTATGAGAGAGAATGAAGCAGAGAGGGAGGGAGGGAGAGAGAGGAAAAATGGGTGCCAGGGACCCCAGCTGCTGACTCCTGGGCTTGGGTTCCTCGAGGTAACTAAAGCAGAGGGAAAGTACGGCATCGGTCTTCATTTGGTGTCTGCACTTTCGCTGCAGGCACAGAGATGAGTCCCCTTCCTTCCTCTTCCTCCTCTTCTTTTCTGAAGTACGGGTCTCACTCCTCACTCTAGTCCAGGCTAAGCTGGATGGAATTCACTGTGTAGTCTCAGGGTGGCCTTGAACTCACCGCAATCCACCTACCGCTGCCTCCCAAGGGCTGGGATTAAAGGCGTGCGCCACCACGCCGGACTGAAGTGAATCATCATAACGCACAGCAGTCACTTTAGATTCCAGGAAGAGCAAAACCTTGCAGGACAGACCAGCCCCCAGATGAAGACAATCATCATAGAGACTGAGGCTATATACCCTTGAGCATAAATGATTATCTAGGGACCAGACTGGTCCCCTGAAGCGCGTGACAGTGATAAGGTACCACCTTGCAGGACAGGAGCCGAGATATCAATCAAGGAGACCACACCTAAACCAGGACTCAAGTGTGCATGCCTCTTGTCCCTTGTCCCAGTTCTTCCTGTATTTAAACCTATAGTTCATGTCATTACTCCGGAGATGGACGTGGGGCGACTGGACCTCTTTATTTGTCCTCCCTTTCAGTCCTCCACACTTGGGAGGCATGGATAGGTGGACTGCTGTGAGTTCAAGGCCACCCTGAAATTACATAGTGAATTCCAGGCCAGCCTGGACTAGAGTGAAACCCTACCTGGAAACCCCCCCCCCCAAAAAAATGCTGGTAACAAGGCTGGGGAGACTGCTTAGTGGTTCAAGGCCCTTGCTTGCAAAGCTTGACAGCCTGGGTTTGATTCCCCAGTACCCACATTAGCCAAATGCACAAAGTGGCACATGCATCTTGAGTTCGTTTGTAGTGGCAAGAGGCCATGGTGCACCCATTTCCTCTCCTCTCTTAAGTATTTCTGTAAAAACAGAGGGCTGCCAGGCATGGTGGCACACAGCATTAATCCCAGCACTAAGTGGGCAGAGGTAGGAGGATTACTGTGAATTTGAGGTTGGCATGGAACTACAGAGTGAGTTCCAGGTCAGCCTGGGCTAGAGTGAGATCCTACCTCAAAAACAAACAAACAAAACAACCAGAGGGCTGGAGAAATGGTTCAGTGGTTAAAGGTGCTTGCTTGCAAAGCCTAATGGGCTTGATTCCTCAGTACTCTTGTAAAGCCAGATGTTGCACAAAGTGGCGCATGCATCTGGAGTTTGTGTGCAGCAGCTAGAGGCCATGTGTGCCCACTCTCTCTCTCTCTTTCTCTGTCTCTGCTTGCAAAGAAATAAATAAAAATGTATTTTTAAAAATTGGGCTGGAGAAATGGCTTAGCGGTTAATGATTAGTCTGCAAAGCCTAAAGATCCAGGTTTGATTCCCCAGTTCCCATGTAAGCCAGATGCGTAAGGTGACACATGTGTCTGGAGTTTGTTTGCAGTGGCTGGAGGACCTGGCACTCCCATTCTCCCTATATGTCTGCCTCCCCCATTCTCTAATAATTTTTTTTAGAAATTTATGTAAAAGAAGGTTTCTTTTAAAAAAAAAAGTGCTGCTGGACTGGAGAGATGGCTTAGTGGTTAAGGCACTTGCCTGAGAAGGCTAAGAACTCATGTTCAAATCTCCAGGTCCCATGTAGCCAGATGCAGTGATGTACGTATGAGATGTCGCACATGGGTCACAAGGGGGTGCACCCACCTTGGAGTTTGTTTGTCGTGGCTGAAGGCCCTGGGGCACCCATTCTCTCAGTTTCTCTCTTAAAAAAAAAAACAGTGCTGATGACACCCAGGGTAATGTCAAAGGAAGGAGGGTGTCTACCTGTCCTTGAGGGGGAGCAATCATGTTTTGGGGGGAGGAAAACCTTTCTGAAAGTTGCCTAGTAGATTTTGCCTCCTATCTTTGTGACCAGAAGTGGGGCTACATTCTGGCTTGGAGCACAATCTCTGGTGAAAGGGTTTTAGAATCAGGGAGGGTTGGGGGTGGTGGGAGGTTATTTCCTTGAGCACCCACTTCCAGACACCGGAACAAAAATCAGAGCTGATAAGCCAGGATGAAAGGAGACATGAAGCTGGGAAAGTGAGTAAGAATGCTGACCGCAGTGTGTTTTACAAATACCTGTCATTTTAGCTCAGCTCCAAGTCCTAAGTGCGTCCTCACAGTTCAGACCTTCAACCACCTGGTGGCTGTCAGTGAGATAAGCGAGATGCTTACCTGTGAGGTGTGATTCGTCTGGAAGAACAATCCTGCTGGTGTGAGAAGCCTCCGGGATTTGGTTTCAGACAGTTGCATTAGCAAGATCGGCAGGATACAAGATTGGCAGGGTGAAGGCTTCGCTTAGGGTGAGGGCTAAGGCCAGGGCTATAGCAGGGTACATTTCAATTAATAACCAGGTGAAACTGAGCAGTCTTAAACCTGCCAAAGAAAAGAGCCAGAAATTGATCTGTATGCAAATCGCTCCCACTTAGAACCTTATAGAAGGTAGCAATTGTGCCATACAGTTTCTGCTGGGACAAAATTCTTCCTGAGATCTTCTTAGCTTAAAAGACTCTAAACACAGACTCACCAGGCGTGCAGTGTCTCATGACAACAACAAATCTTCCATCTTGTCTTCCTGGTGCTCGGAGAAGGACAAGGAATGGGCAGAATAAGCTCTGCCTTCATTGGCTGGCCTTCTAATGGGGTTGGCTCGGGGGCAGTTCTTTGATGGCCTCACCCAGCTCCTGCAATAGGAACGTCACATGGAGAAGTGAATTGCGGGAGTTTCTCTAGTTCATAGCTTTGTTTTGTATTTTTTTGTTTGTTTGTTTGTTTTTGAGGTAGGGTCTCACTCTAGCCCAAGCTGACCTGGAATTCACTATGTAGTTTCAGGGTGGCCTCGAACTCATGGCAATCTTCCTACCTCTGCCTTCCGAGTAGTGGGATTAAAGGCGTGCGCCACCACGCCTGGCTTGTTTCCATATATATATATATATATATATACACACACATATATATATATATATATATATATATTTTTGGTTTTTCGAGGTATGGTCTCACTCTAGCCCAGGCTGACCTGGAATTAACTGTGGAGTCTCAGGGTGGCCTCAAACTCACAGCGATCCTCCTACCTCTGCCTCCCAAGTGCTGGGATTAAAGATGTGCGCCACCACGCCCGGCTTGTTTTATATTTTTTTAAAAATACTTTCATTATTTGTTTATTTGCAATCACAGAGAGGGAGAGAGAGAAAGCAAGAGAGCGAGCGAGCGAGAGAGAGAGAATGGATGCATCAGGGCCTCCAGCTACTGCATGAGCCACCTTGTGCATCTGGCTTTACGTGGGTACTGGGGAATCCAAACTGGGTCATTAGGCTTTGTAGGCAAGTGCCTTTACCACTGGGCAATCTCTCCAGCTCTGCTTTTTAAAAAATTATTTATTTATTTATTTATTTATTTGAGGGAGAGAGAGAGAGAAAGAGGCAGAGAGAGAGATAGAGAATAAGAATAGGCACAACAGGGCGTTCAGCTGCTGCAAATGAACTTCAGACACATGTGACACCTTGTGCATCTGGCTTACATGGACCCTGGGGAATCGAAACTGGGTCATTTGGCTTTGCTGGCAAGTGTCTTAACCACTAAGTAATCTCTCCAGCCCAGCCTTGTTTATTTATTTATTTGTTTGTTTGTTTGAAAGAGAGAAAGACAGAATGGGTGCACCACGGCCTCTAGCCACTGCAAACAACATCCAGACACATGTGCCACCATGTGCATTTGGCTTATGTGGGTACTGAGGAATCAAACCTGGGTCTTCAGCCTTCATAGGCAAGTGACTTAACAGCTTTGGCATCTCTCCAACTCAACCCTGTTTGTTTGTTTGTTTGTTTTTTGTCATAGCTTTATTTATTTATTTATTTATTAGCAAGGAAAGACAGAGAAAGAGAAATGGGTACGCCAGGGCCTTTTGCTACTGCAAACAAACTGCAGATGCATGCACTACTTTGTGCATCTGGCTTTATGTAGGTGCTGGAGAATCGAACTCAGGTTATCAGGTTTTACAGTCAAGTGCCTTTAACCACTGAGCCATTTCTCTAGCCCCTGCTTTGTGCTTTCTTGAGACAGAGGCTCACCATGTAGCCCAGGTTGGCCTGGAACTCAAGATCCTTCTGCCTCTGGCCTCCAAGTACGGGGATTCTAAGCCTACACCTGGCCACAGTTTTGCATCTTGAGATCTTTCCCTTGGGATATCATTATCTTTTATGTAATTGCTGATGAGAACTTAGGATCATCAAATGGGTGGTGATTCCAATGATGGTAATAGCTAACGTTGACAGGGCAAAGCATTGTGTAAAACTCTCATTGCAGTTGGGCATGGAGCTACGCTTGGCAGGCAGAGGCAGGGATGGCAAAAGTTCAAGATCAGCCTGAACTAGGGAGTTCTAGGCTAGCCTAGGCTATGAGAGATCCTGTCTCAAAAATCATTTCACCAGGTGTGGTCGCAGGCCTTTCATTCTTGCATTGATAGTCATGAGTTTGAAGCCAGCCTGGGCTACAGAGTGAGCTCTAGGTTAGTCTTGGCTAGAGTGAAACAATTCCTAAAATAAAACACATTAATTCAAGGCCACCTGAGATTAAGTAGTGAATTCCAGGTCAGGCTGGGCTAGAGCAAGATGCTACCTCAAAAAATAAAATTAAAAAAAAAAAGGGCTGGAGAGATGGCTTAGCAGTTAAGGTGCATGCCTGTGAAGCCTAAGGACCCAGGTTCGATTCTCCAGGTCTCACGTAAGCCAGATGCACATGGTGGTGCATGCATCTGCAGTTCATTTGCAGTGGCTAGAGGCCCTGGCATGCCCATTCTCACTCTCTATCTCTCTTTCCCTAATAAATAAATAAATAATGATTTTTTTTTAAATCTTTAAAATAAAAGGGCCAGGCGTAATGGCTCATGCCTTTAATTCCAGCAGTTGGGAGGCCAAGGTAGGATTGCCATGAGTTCAAGGCCACCCTGAGACTATATAGTGAATTCCAGGTTGGCCTGGGCCAGAGTGAGACCCTACCTCAAAAAAAAAAAAAAATCAAAACATAAATAAAAATGAAAGCTGGGTGTGGTGGTGCATGCCTTTAATACCAGTAATTGGGAGGCAGAGGTAGGAGGATCACCTTGAGTTTGAGGCTACCCTGAGAATACAGAGTGAACTCCAGGTCAGCCTGGGCTAGAGTGAGACCCTATCTCAAAAAAACAAAAACAAAACAAAAGTAAAATAAAATAAAATAAAATAAAAATAAAAACGCCAAATTCACAATAATAACAACAACGAAGTAGGTTATGAATGCCAACACACTCTGAGGTAGAGACCTCTGTCAAGCCCATTTTACAGGTTCAGAAATTGAAAGTTGGTGAGGCTAAGTTAACCATCAAGAGTCAGAAAACCTGGAGCTTCCCATAGCTGTCACCCATAAACTCCGTAAGTGAGGCAGAGTGAACTGTCAAGGTCTTGACACCCCCCACACCTCCCAGCACGGCCTTAGTTGGAACAAGGGTCTCAGCATGGGATAAAGGACCAGACCTTGGGATGCGATCAGCCTGGGTTAATGGAGCAGATCCCAAAGCAGCGATAAGCGTCCTCACGGCGGAAGAGCCCATCGAGGCAGCCAGGTCCAAGGATGCCTGGAGGCAGCAGGAGCTGCAAGAGGCAGGAAGGATTTTTGCTCAAAGCTTCGGGGCAGGCATGGCTCTGCTGTCGCCTCCACCGCCGGCTTTTGTCCTCTAAACCCGTGAGGATGACTCACTGCTGTTTTAGGCCGTCCTGTGTGGCCTAAGAGGAACCTCGGTGCTGTGGCCTCCTCTGGCCGGGGTGGCCAGTTCGACAGCGGCGGGGCGACTGTGATGGCACGGTGACTATATGCAAGGGGCGAGTTCACCGGAAGGGTCCGATTGGAGCATCTGTACTCCCCAGAGAACCTCTTGGCAAGGTTTGGAGACCTTTCGGGCCTCCGCGGCTGGATGGAAAGGGACTTTGGCTTTGCCCCTGCTTGTCTAGGGGGTAGATGCAGCACTCAGGGGCCAGTGAGCTGGGCTGGGGCTGAAGGGCCCGGCGGATGCTGGGCTGGAGTACACACCCGTAATCCCAGCACCCAGAAGACAGAAGCAGGTGGATCTCTGAGTTCAAGGCCAGCCTAGGGAAGAAGAAATTACAGGGCCTCTTCCAATGCTTCTTGCAAATCACTGGAACTTCCCAGGAAAACGGGCTGCAAATAGAGAATTTCTGACTTTTTATTGAAGAGCTGCATCTCCCCACACCATCATTTCACCTAAGAACAGCTAAGAAGGGGGGTGGGTGCCGGGGATGTAGCTCAGTCAGTACTTGTTTGCCTAGCCTGCAAAAATAAAAGAACAGGGGCTGGAGAGATGGCTCAGCGGTTAAGGCACTTGCCTGCAAAGCCTAAGGAGCCAGACTTGATCCCCAGTACGCACGTGAGGACTGACGCATAAAGCCGCGCTTGTATCTGGGGTTCGTTCACAGTGGCTAGAGGCTCTGGTGGGCCCATTCCCCCTTGCTGTCTTTCTCTACTTGCAGGTAAATAAATAATTTTTAAAAACCGGGGGTGGGGTGGGGTTAGAGAGATGGCTTAATAGTTAAGGTAATTGCCTGTGAAACCTAAGCACCCAGGTTCAATTCCCCAGGACCCACGTAAGCCAGATGTACGAGGTGGCACATGTGTCTGGAGTTCATTTGCTGCGGCTGGAGGCCCTGGTGCACCCATTCTGTCTATCTGACTCTCTCCCTCCAATAGATAAATAAATAAATAAAATATTTAAACAAAAATAAATAAAACATCAAAAAGGTTCTTTCTACAGGAAAACAAAACAAAACCAAACAAATACTCCCTAACTCTCCACAGCTACCTTCCTGGGAAAGTATTGTTCATAACACTTTTCCAGTGTCCCCACAGAAGTGGGAGGCGGTAGAGGTGAGCTGGGAGGTGAGCTAGCTTCCTTCCTTTCTCTCTCCTTCCTTGCTGCTTTCTCCAGTCATGTTGAAGTGTGATGGGCACTGCCATCCATTTTATAGATAAGAAACTTAGGAGCCGGGTGTGGTGTTACACACTACCTAAAAAAAAAAAAAAAAGAAGAAGAAGAAAAGAAGAAAGAGAAACGACACTCAGGTACCTTCCGTGCACTGCCTGAAGTCCTGATGAAGGCAGGATTGAAATCTGAACCATTTTCTTCCAGAGGTCAGGCTTTTCGTCAGGATCTCTCTACATTGCCCAGGCTAGCTTTGACCACACTCAGTAGCCTAGGCTGGTCTTGAACTTGTGATCCTTTAGTCTGTCTCCCAAGTAGATTTTTTTTTTTTTTTTTTGGTAGGGTCTCCCTCTAGCCCAGATTGACCTGGAATTCACTATGTGGTCTCAGGGTGGGCTCGAACTCATGGCGATCCTCCTACCTCTGCCTCCCAAGTGCTGGGATTAAAGGCGTGCACCACCACACCCGGCTTCCAAGTAGTTTTGATGACAGGTGAGCAAAACCAATCTGTTTAGCTGTTACATTAGTGGTTGCAAAGACTCAAAAGTAGACATCTTATTTATTTATTTATTTATTCATTTATTTTTGTTCCTCTGAGGCAGGGTCTTGTTCTAGCCCAGGCTGACCTCCAACTTCAGCCTTTCACATGTTGGGACTAAAGTGTGTGCCACCTTCTCCTGGCTGAAAAGGAGAGTATTTTATAGCACATGAAAATTGTATAAAATTTACATTTCAAGCCAGGCATGGTGGTGCATGCCTTTAATCCCAGCACTTGGGAGGCAGAGGTAGGAGGATCGCCCTGAGTTCAAGGTCACCCTGAGGCTACATAGTGAATTCCAGGTCAGCCTGGACTAGAGGGAGACCCTACCTCTAAAAACAAACAAACAAAAAAATTACATTTCAGTGGCCACAAATGAAGTCTTAGGCTCTTAGCCATACCCATGGCTCTCTATCTCACTTTGGACTGCTTTCTGTTAAAAACCCAGTTGAGTGATTGCCACATAGACCTCATGGCCCTGAAAGCCTAAAATATTTACTCCCATCCAACAGAGCTTGTTGACCTCTGGGTTACATGACCAACATGAAGTCTGTGCCAGGAGTCAACAACCATTATGATAAAAAGCAACAGAGAGGTCCGAGGATGTAGCTCTGAGGGGAGAGCGCTTGCCCAGCATGCATGAGCTCCCGAATTCTGTTCCCCACATTGGAATAAGCCAGATGTTGTGGCACACATCTGTCATCCCAACACTTGGACAGGAGTTGGAAGCAGGGGAATCAGAAATTCAAGGTCAGGGCTGGAGAGACGGCTCAGCAGTTAAGGCACTTGGTTGCAAAGCCTAATGACCTAGGTTCAGTTCCCCAGTACCCACGTAAAGCCAGATGCACAAAGTGGTGCATGCATCTGGAGCCCATTTACAGTGGCTGGAGACCCTGGCATGTCCATTCTCTCTGTCTCTCCACTCTTTCTCTGCTTGCAAATGAATATATATACATATACATATATATATATATATATATATATATTTTTTTTTTTTTTTTTTTCTCGAGGTAGGGTCTCATTCTAGCCCAGGCTGACCTGGAATTAGTCTCAGGGTGGCCTTGAACTCACCGCGATTCTCCTATCTCTGCCTCCCAAGTCTGGGATTAAAGGCGTGCGCCACCACACCTGGCAATAAAATATTTAAAAAAAAAAAAAAAAAAAAGTTCAAGGTCAGAGCCAGGTGTGGTGGTACATGCCTTTAATCACAGCACTCAGTAGGCCAAGGTAGGAGGTTTTCTGTGGCTGGATGCCCTGGCATGCCCATTCTTTCTCTCTATCTGCCTTTCTCTCTCAAATAAATAAAAAGACAGTATAAGAATGAGCTAAAAATAAATAAGTCTATGGAGGTGGCTCAATGGTTAAAGGTGTTTGCTTACAAAACTTGCCTGCCCAGGTTCAGTTCCCTAGCGCCCATGTAAAGCCAGGCACAAAAAGTGGTGCATGTGTCTGGTGTCTATGTGCAGTGGCAGGAGACCCCGGTGCATGTGTGTGTGTAGAAAATACAGGTGCTAGGGTGGAGCTCAGTGACAGAGCACTTATTTCTTTTCTTTTTTAAAAAAAATTTCTGAGCCGGGCGTGGTGGCGCACGCCTTTAATCCCAGCACTCGGGAGGCAGAGGTAGGAGGAGGATCGCTGTGAGTTCGAGGCCACCCTGGGACTAGAGGGTGAATTCCAGGTCAGCCTGGGCTATAGCGAGACCCTGTCTCGGGAAGAAAAAAAATCACTGAGTGTGTCCAAAAGAACAAATAAGTCTGTGTTTAAGGACAGAATAGTGCTTCGTAACTCACCCTTGTTTAGTGCAGAATATCACGTCTATCCACGCTTACGGAGTTCGCTCGCCACCTCACTTGTATGAGTTTTGGGTTCCTTTCATATCTGCTTTGGATGGGACTTTTAGTGCTGAGTTCACTGTGTGTGAAAATTCTCTCTTTCAGTTTTAGAGACAACGAATGTGTCTTCCCCCCTCCCTGGCCAATGAGATTAAGCAAGTGTTTAGGTCTCGTGTGTGTGGTCTCCCCAACATTTCCAACTCTGTCTCTACTCCCACTTGGTTAAGAACACAGCTTTGTCTCCTCTCAATCACTGGAAGATGTCTAGGTTATAATTTTGCAGCTTTGTAAATTACATCACCAACAGTAAAAATATGCAAATGGCCTTATTTCCTTCCTCTGCCTAGAAACACAGAAACTAATGAAAGCAAGACTCCCGTCTCCATTCAGTCCCTGGAGGAAAGGGACAGATGAAATGACACGAGACTGGCCAGCTAGCATGCTCTGCACTTTCTGACCATCCAGTGACCAATATGTCATGTGAAAAAAATCATCCCTTGTTTACAGTCACAATAACGCATTGCGTGGACTAACACACAGGGAGTACATAGGACCCGGTTTCCAGAAACAAGAGACATCAGTGGCTTCTGCAGCATACTCCACTAACAGGGGGCTGCTGTGCTGCATTGGGGGGCTGGGAGATGCTTGCCGATTGTGTGTGGAAATTAAGCGGAAGCCAGCTTAATTTTTACTACATGCTAAGAAAGTGTATTGCATATATTCAGAGGAACACAGAATCCATGCTCTCTAAATAGCGCCTTTCTAGGATCAAAGTTTATTTTCATTTGATTAAAAACTATGTAGGTGGTCCAAGGCTGCTGGGGTCGTCCTTGGACCCCGGCCTCTCTCCTGGGCTCTGCTTTGCAGACGTAATTCATCTCATGGCCCAGGATGCATTCGAGCTAAGCAGATGGAAGAAGGGAGAAGGAAGGAAGAGGGTACAGGGTACCCACCTAAGACGCTTCTGTTTCCATCCTGCTGACAGCAGCTTGGTCACATGACCTCACCTAAACTGCCAGGAAGGCTTGGGAATGGAAGCTCCTCTTCCTTGTTGTAAATGTGCCGGGCTAGAGATTCTAGTAGGTGGGAGGGAGAGAGAGAGAGAGAGATTGAGGATCTTTTGTTTGTTTGTTTGTTTGTTTTGTTTTATTTTGTTTTCCAAGGTAGGGTCTCACTCTAGCTCAGGCTGTCCTGTAATTCACTATGTATTCTCAGGGTGGCCTCGAACTCACGGTGATCCTCCTATCTCTGCCTCCCGAGTGCTGGCATTAAAGGCGTGCGCCACCGCTTCTTTTTTGGTTGAGAGGGGGGATCTTGAGAGGCACTACAACAGCATGGCCTTTCTCCAGCTGACCTAGTTTCATGTGGGAAAAGACAACATTCATTCATTCACTTAATTCAACAAATGCTTGTCTGGGCTATGAGGGAGAGCTCACTGTTTAGATTCAAATCCCGCCTTCACCAGGACTTCAGGCAGTCCATGATCACAACATGTCTGTGAGGGTCCAAAGCTGGTGGGCCAGCTAGTCTCATGTGCCTTTGTACAGGGCAGTTGTTTGCAGCAGCAGGGGCCCCTCTCTCAAAGACTGCGGAGCATGCGCCACCTCATCTGGCTTCCTTTCCCTTTCTTTATTTCCCCTCTCTCCCTTCTTCCCTCCCTACTGACTTGAAACTCACGTGGCTCTGACTCCTAGAACTCTCCTTAGCCCTTCTGCCTCAGACTCCTGCATGCTGGGGTGACAGGCACGTGTCATCAGACATTGTTATGTGTCCCGGCAGGTGGAAGCCGGAAGCAAAAACTACACCTGGTGGGCTGGAGAGTTGGCTCAGCCTTTAAGGCGCTTTATGTGGGTTCAGTTCCCCAGGACCCATGTCAAACCAGATGCACAGGATGGCGCATGCATCTGGAGCTTGTTTGCAGCGGCTAGAGACGCTGGCACACCCATTCTCTCTCTCTCTCTCTTTCTCTTTTTCTCTCCCCTTGTAAAGAAATAAAAATGTGTGTGTGTGTGTGTGTGTGTGTGTGTGTTTAATGCATCTGGTAGCCAAGCCTGATGGCACATGCCTATTTTAGAACTTGGGAGACAGAGTCAGGAGGATTACAAGTTCAAGGCCAATTTGAGCTACAGAGGACGCGCCTGTTTCAAAATATAAAATAAAACAAAATAAAATTCTAGCACAATCAACATTTGCTGTGAAGGCTGCCGTATGGGAAATAATGTTAAATAGCAATAAATCATGCTAAAGGCCTAAACCTCTATGACCTTCTAGCATGACCTTATTTCTAAAAGCTTGATAGCACATGCCTTTAATTCTAAACCGAGGCAGAGATTGGGGGGTTGCTGTGAGTTCAAGGTCAGCCTGAGACTACAGAGTGAATTCTAGGTCAGCCTGGGCTACAGTAAGACCCTATGGGGGTGGGGGAGGGGGATGCCTACAGCATTGGAGGCGGGGCCAGGAGAATCTAGAAGCTTGTGGGTCAACAAGACTGGGCATACCAGGATCTCTTGCCATTGCAAATACACATCAGACACATGTGCCACTTTTTGTGTATGGCTTTATATGGATGCTGAGGAGCTGAATCCAGGCTGGCAGTTTTTGCAAGCAAGTGCCTTAAAGCACGGAGCCATCTCCCCAGCTCCATAACACTTCCTAGAGCACATAGTAAAATATATGCTTATAACACCAGGCGTGGTGGCACACGCCTTTAATCCCAGAACTTGGAAGGCAGAAGTAGGAGGATCACCATGAATTTGAGACCACCGTGAGACTACAAGTGAATTCCAGGTCAGCCTAGACTAGAGTGAGACCCTACCTCAAAAAAACAAACAAACAAAATACACACACATATATGCTTGTATTTATATAATTGCACAAATATGTAACATAGATATGCAATATATTATATATGTATTTAAATATAACATTATTTTATTAATGTGACTACTATATGTTTATAAATATATACACAATTAAATATAATACAATAGTAATACAGTTATAAATGAAACCAGAGGCACATATAAATATTTATATAGAACATATATACACACACATAGGAAACATTTATCTGTCTGTCTATCTGGAAAGCATTGATGAAAATGTCCAAAACTTAAAAAAAAAATCAAAAAGTCATGTATATGAAAGGGAAAACTTAAGTAAACAGAAGGCAATTTGAAATCCAAGCAACAGTGATGAGGTTTCTAATTTCCACCCAAGTGAAATGTGGACCAGATGGGGGTCCGGGATGAGTCTGCTCCAGAGAGGAATGCAGTCTGCTTTGGGGAAAGCAAGGTGGTGTGTGTGTGTGTGTGTGTGTGTGTGTGTGTGTGTGTGTGCTGTGGAAGGAGGAGGGGTGGCCGAAGTCACCTTTGGCCTCCTGGTACCAACGTACATTGGCCTATTAGGAAACTATGTGGGAGGAAGGCCACCCCTGCAGGTGTGCAATCTGCATTCAGTTAGAATACATCCGTCTTCTCCCCTTCACCCACCTGTGCAGGAAGCACTGGACACGGGTGTCACCGGGAGCTAAACCATGGCTTGCAGCCAGCCTTCCCCTCTTGGTTTCTCTTCTGTGCTTCCATGTTAGGGACAGAGCCTGGCTCCCCGCGGAAAGGCTGCTTGGCAGGTGAAGCGAGGGTGAACCTGAGGAAGGCATTGCAGGGGCTGGAGAGATGGCTTAGCAGTTAAGGCAGTTGCCTGCGAAGCCTAAGAACCCAGGTTCGATTCCCCAGAACACACGTAAGCCAGATGCACATGGCACACGCATCTGGAGTCCTTTGCAATGGCTAGAGGCCCTGGTACACACATTCCCTCTCTCTCAAATAACAAAAATAAAAGAATGCATCGCTGTACTTGCTGAAGACCGGACACTGGAGGAGAGCCATGGTGACAGCTGGCAGGCACTCACTGTTATCATGTGCCACATCCTGGCATGAGCATGACACAATTGGCACCTTTTGTCCTCAGAGAAAGTTCTGGAAGCTAGGTCTGGTGGCACGTGTCTGTAGCCCCGGCACTAAGGTTGGTGAGTTCCTGGCCAGCCTGGGCCACATCGCTGCATCTTGGCTCGTGAGCAGGCAAGTAAACCATCAATGCAAACACCAGGAAGAAGACATGGCTGTGCCAATCTGATAGATGAGGGGATGAAGCCACAGGTGCCCCAGCTGGCAGGAGTCACAGCTGGGGTGAGCCCAGGTAAGCTATTCCAGAGTCCAAGCTTTACCAGTGGCTCTCAGGGGTAGAGGGTATATGGGAGGCATTTTGAATCCCAAGGCACACCTGATGATGTTTGGGGACATTTTTGGTTGTCATAGTAGCAGGGTGTGACTGGAATGCAGTAGGCAGAAGCCTGGCATGTTTCTAAAGGCCCTATAATGCACAGGAAACCCTTCCACCAGGAACAGATGGGAAGACCCTACTACTGAAGACTCCACATGCTTGGGTGGCAAGATCACTGAGAAATCCTGCTGGAGCTGAGCTTAAAACCTCCTCCATGTAGACCAGCTGACAGAAAGCTGGAAAAAGCTACGCTGCATGCAGCTCCATGGGAGAGAGAGAAGTGATCAGTGGAGATAAACAGTGGACACTGCAAGCCTTAAGTTGGGGCAGCCAGGCCAAATGAGCCAACAGGTGCAATAGTGGCATGTCTGTTATAGGGGAAGCCAGTTGCTCTCTTATTGGACTGGAGGCCCGCTCCTCAGGAGGGAGCATATCCTTGACACTGAAAACCTATAACAGGGGTAGTCATGACCAAACACCTGCTGCTGTCTGGCTAAATGCATATACTATGCTCACCAAACTGCCCAGTAAGCACTTCTCTTAATGTTCATACCCATATATTAATGCTACTCTCACTTTTGGTTAGAGAAGCTTCTCTTTTCAGATGGTGGTGACCTCTGGGATGACTCAGAAGGCACCATAGCGCTGAGAAGAAGTGACAGAGGAGTGCTCAGCACTGAAATGTCTCTATCACACCTTCCAAAGCTCAGGGTCCATTGCAAAAGAGGTGGCAAAAAGAACTTTTTACCACTGAGCCATTTCCTCAGCTCCCCGCTTCCTTCTATTTATTTTGAGGCAGGGTCCCGTCCTAGCCCAGGCTGACCTGCAGCTCACTCTGTAGCCTAGCCTGGCCTTGAACTAATGATGATCCTCCTACCTCAGTCCCCTGAGTGTTGGGATTATAGCTATAAGCCACCATGGCTAACATAGCATGTTTATAGTATGATTGAAAGAAGTTATTTACTGGCTTTCCTTTAATAATATTCAGTTTTTTCAGATGGTCTTTAAGTAATTGCCAAGTCGATGATTGGAGTAGTGTGGGCTGTTGTCCACCTACTTTGGCTCCTGGAGACATCAGACACTTGTGTTTTGCTTTCATTTATGGAGAGATCCCTGGGCTTTTATTCAAATTCCATTTTCCAACAGGGGGAATGTTTCAGGGAGTAATTAGAGATTGTTTAATACAGGGATCCTGGAAGGCGGGAAGACCCTGTAGGTCAGCACCATTACCAGGGAAAGCAATGACAAGTCAAACATTAGCAACTAGCATAAATAGTCAAATTTGACCTCCAAAGGTCAGCAGAGAACTAAATAATTTGGTCCCAGCACTGAGTGATTTAAGTCCATGCAATCCCAGCTGCCTTTCCGCGGGTGGGCCTTGGGAGCATCGTGGCCCAGCACTCTCAGGGTGCCTGAGGCGAGGCCCGGTGACTTAACGTCACTGGGCACGTGGGTAGCTTCAAGAGGAAAGACAGCCAGGAGCAAGCATCCCAGGAGCTAAGTGAAATCATATGAACCGAATCCCTTCTTGTCATCTTAGGGCTTTGTTTCTCTAAGAATGATTTATGACTGTGACACCCAAATACATAATTTACTGTGGAGGCATTTTGGATGTCACATGCCCCACATTTTATTTTTCTTCCTCAGAAGGCTTCTGAGATTTAAAATTATGGTTTTATCTTATAAAGCTCAAAATTGGGGTGATTTTTCAGTGGCAGAGCACTTGCCTTGTATGCGAAAGGCCTGGAGTTCAATCCGTAGTGGCACAAAAAGAAAGAAAGAAAGAAAGAAAGAAAGAAAGAAAGAAAGAAAGAAAGAAAGAAAGAAAGAAAGAAAGAAAGAAAGAGGCAAAGAAACAAAGAAAAGAAAATAAAAAGAAAGAAAGAAGGAAGGAAGGAAGGAAAAGAAAAATTGACACTAATAAAAATTTTTTTAGAAGTAGGGTCTCACTCTAGCCCAGGCTGACCTGGAATTCACTATGTAGTCACAGGGTGGCCTCGAACTCACAGTGATCCTCCTACCTCTGCCTCCCAAATGCTGGGATTAAAAGCATGTGCCACCACATCCAGCCAAAAAACTAAACATTTTGAGTCAATATCTGTAATTGTTTGTGAACAATGACTGCCTGAATTCTTGTACATTTCCATCACAATATATATTTTTAATAACTGAATGATCCATCCCTCTCCAGTGTATCTTGCCTTTTAGTTATGATTTATTATTTTCCATATATCTTCACTTTTGTTTGCACATTTTCATATGGATGATGTTCAAATTCATTTTAAAGGTAAGATTTATGTGTCTAGTTTTGGTTAAGAGAAGAATATTTAAAGCAAAAAACCAAAACCAAAACAAACCAAAAAAAACCCCACCTAATTCTTTTGACGATTACAGAGCCAGCCTAGTACCCAGGGGGAACTATCCCTCGGTGACAAAACAAATTTGCCACAAATCGTCACACAAAAGAACAGCAGGATCTGAGCTGAAACGCTGGCCGGCTCCCATTCATCCTTCATTTGTTTTGGAAGCTGCGCCCTCCCCGCCATGTTCAATATCTAATTGGCATTCTGACCCCTCGGATGACTCAACATCTGCGACTCGGACGCATCCTGAGGCCCTTTGTTCCCCTGTCGCAGAGTTCAAGGGGCTCTCCACCACCACACAGGGTTCACACACGCCATTGTGCGCTGCGTCCGGCGCTGGACAGTGGACACGAAACTTTTGCTAGCTGCTATGAGAAACGCCTTCCTCACTTCCATCTTCCCACCAGACCGTGTTCATCAGACTTAAAACTTAGGGCTCAACCCAAAGACTTTCTATTTGAATGCTTGTGCAAAAACATAAGCTGAATCTGCATAAAGGGCAGGTTCTGTCAACTTGATTATACCTGTTGTAAAATGAAGGGAACTGCAAAGTAGAAACCATGGGTTTGCTCAAAAATAGCTATTTAAGGGCTGGAGAGATGGCTTAGCGGTTAAGCGCTTGCCTGTGAAGCCTAAGGACCCCGGTTCGAGGCTCGGTTCCCCAGGTCCCACGTTAGCCAGATGCACAAGGGGGCGCACGCGTCTGGAGTTCGTTTAGCAGAGGCTGGAAGCCCTGGCGCGCCCATTCTCTCTCTCTCCCTCTATCTGTCTTTCTCTCTGTGTCTGTCGCTCTCAAATAAATAAATAAAAAATTTTAAAAAAAAATAGCTATTTAAGATTCATTTATGGTTGTTTGAACATACTAAAAGTATCAATTTCAGATATATATATATATCATGTATGGATGGATGGATTTAATAGTCATTGGTAAAAAGGGCTGGAGAGATGGCTTAATGGCTGAAGTGTTTGCCTACAAAGCCAAAGGACCCAGGTTAGATTCCCCAGAGCCCACATAAACCAGATGCACAAGGTGGCACATGCGTCGAGTTCATTTGCAGAAGCTGAAGGCACTGGTGCGCCCATTCTCTCTCTCTCAAATAAAATTTTTTTTTTAAAGTAAAAAGTTGAGCCAGGTTTGGTGACACATACACCCCTTTAATCCCAGCATTTGGGACACAGAGGTAGGAGGATTGCTGAGAGTTCAAGGCCACCCTGAGACTACATTGTGAATTCCAGATCAGCCTGAGCTAGAGTAAGACCCTATCTTGAAAAACAAAAACAAACAAACAAACAAAAGTATAAAGTTAAAGTATTCCTAAAGAGCATTAAACCATAGCTTTGTAAAACAAAGATTTTTTTTTTTTCATTGAGGGTAGAAATCTCTCTGGAGAGACAGTTTAGCAGTTAAGCATTTGCCTGCAAAGCCAGAGGATCCCAGTTCGACTCTCCAGGACCCACGTAAACCAGATGCACAAGGGGGTAGATGTGTCTGGAGCTAATTTGCAGTGGCTGAAGGCCCTGGTGTGCCCGTTCCCTCTCTCGCTCTCTCTTTCTCTATGTCTGCCTCTTTCTCTCTCTCAGATAAATAAATAAAAATATATTTTTTAAAATTCCTTTGAAGCCGGGCATGGTGGTGCACGCCTTTAATCCCAGCACTTGGCAGGAGGATCGCTATGAGTTCAAGGCCAGCCTGAGACTACATAGTTAATTCCAGGTCAGCCTCGGATAGAGTGAGACCCTACCTTGAAAAACAAAAAACAAAACAAAAATTCCTTTGAAATTATATATGCTGTTAGTTAACTGAAGTATTGTGGATCTTGTGAAATACTTAGCAAACATACCAGCATCCTAAAGTCACCACAATAAATACTCCTACTCCAATATCACATGATCTTCTAATTCTACCTGTCAAAAGTAAACATGGTCACTAAAATAAGATGTTCTAACTAGAATATTGAGACAGTTTATTACTTCTTTCTTTCTTTCTTTCTTTCTTTCTTTCTTTCTTTCTTTCTTTCTTTCTTTCTTCCTTTTTTGAGGGGGGGCAGACAGAGAGACACAGAGCAAATGGGGGCACCAGGGCTTTTCAGCCACTGTGAATGTACTCCGGACGCATGCACCCCTTGGGCATTTGTGCAACATTGCACACTTGCATCACTTTTGTGTCTGGCTACATGGAACCTAGAGATTTGAACAAACGTTCTTAGGTTTTGCAGGCAAGTGCCTTAACCGCTAAGTCATCTCTCCAGCCCTGATGTTCTAACTAGAATATTATTTACAACAGGAATGTTTCTGATACATAGAAGTAAATAAGTACTCATTCACTGCTTAGCAAAAAATGTCCCAGCTGGGTGTGGTGGCACACGCCTTTAATCCCAGCACTCGGGAGGCAGATGTAGGAGGATCACTGAGAGTTCAAGGCCATCCTGAGACTACACAGTAAATTCCAGGTCAGTCTGGACTAGAGTAAAACACTACCTTGAAAATCCAAAAAAAAGGAAGATACATTAGTTGAAGATGACAATATAAAAACCATTTTCCTTGTTAGATTTTTTTAAGGGACTAAAATGGAACTAAATGTCATTTAACAATTTTTTTTGTTGTTTTTTCCAGTTAAGGTCTCGCTCTAGCCCAGGCTGACCTGGAATTCACTCTGTAGTTTTGGGGTGGTTTCAAACATTAAAAAAATTTTTTTAACATGATATATTTTGATCTGATTTTTAAAATATTATTTATTTACTTGAGACACAGAGAGAGAGAGAAAAAATGGGCATGTCAGGGCCTCTAGCCACTGCAAATGAACTCCAGACACATGGGCCACCTTTTGATTCTGGCTTTATGGGGAAC
Organism: Jaculus jaculus; assembly: GCF_020740685.1. Classification (NCBI taxonomy): domain Eukaryota; kingdom Metazoa; phylum Chordata; class Mammalia; order Rodentia; family Dipodidae; genus Jaculus; species Jaculus jaculus. Next base: position 130,945,609 of record NC_059109.1, read on the forward strand.
TGAGCCTGGGTCCTTTGGCTCTGCCAGCCAGCACCTTAGTCCTAAGCCATCTCTCCAGCCCAAGTGTTTATTGTTACAACAATTGATATTGACCTAGTTAATACCAATGCAATTTTCTGAAAATAAGCCATTGTTTATAGAATTTAAAGAGCTCATAAAGTAAAATGCATTTATTTCCAATCCAGCCTGCCAGTGAATGATAACAAAGTTCTACTGCTATTTAGAGCTTTCTGGCCAAATTTTCCATTTCTAACTTAACAGGTTCAGGTTCTTCAGCAATCAAAAGGTGACAGACTCTGTAGGTGCACTGCTTCAATCCCAGCACTCAGGAGGTAGAAGTAGAAGGATTGTTGTGGGTTCAAGGTCAGCCTGAGACGACATAGTAAGTTCCAGGTTAGCCCTACCTTGAAAAACCAAAAAAAAAAAAAAAAAAAAAAAAAAAAAAAAAAAAAAAAAAGATGACAAACTAACTTAAAATGAGTGTGGAGTATGGTGGCGCACACTTTTAATCCCAGCACTCAGGAGGCAGATGTAGGAGGATCGCTGTGAGTTTGAGGCCAGCCTGAGACTCCATAGTGAATTCCAGGTCAGCCTGGGCTAGAGCAAGACCCTCCTTAAAAATAAATAAATACACAGGGCCTGGAGTGATGGCTCAGAGGCTGAGGCATTCGCCTGTGAAGCCTGACAGCATAGGTTTGATTCCCCAGGACCCACATAAACCAGATTCACATGAGGGCACATGTATCTGGGGTTCATCTGCAGTGGTTAGAGGACATGGGGTGCCCATCCTCCACCCCCCACCCTGCCTCTTAATCTCTCTCTCAAATAAATACATTAAATTTTTTAAAAGAAAAATAAATCCATAAAGAAAGAAAAGAAAAATAAACAAATAATGTAAAATAAAAGGAATAGTGATATTTAGTTGTGTGTGTGTATTTAGCAGAATTCTGTGGGTGAGATTGTCAGGCTGCTCCTGTTTCTTGGCTGTGTTCCGTTCAGGGAGTGATGCAGGGTTTGAGTGATAGACAGCCCGTCTTGGCATGTTCTCTCTCTTTCTCTCTCTCTCTTTCTCTATCTAACTTTCTCTTTCACACACAAATAAATAAAGATAAAATATTTTAGAAAGAGTATCAATGGGTCCTGGGGAATCCAACTTGAGTCCTTAGGCCTCGCAGGCAAGCGCCTCAACTGCTAAGCCATCCCTCCAGCCCTGATATTCTTTCTTTTTTATTTTATTTGAGAGTGACAGACAGAGACAGAAAGAGGCAGAGAGAGAATGGGCGCGCCAGGACCTCCAGCCACCGCAAACGAACTCCAGACGCGTGCGCTCCCCCCTTGTGCATCTGGCTAACGTGGGTCCTGGGGAATTGAGCCTTGAACCGGGGTCCTTAGGCTTCACAGGCAAGCACTTAACCGCTAAGCCATCTCTCCAGCCCCCTGATTCTCTTTTATAAAACTTTATTTTGCCTTTGGAACTTAAAAAAACTTATGACCGGGACTGGAGCCAGTCCTTAGCCCAGAGCAATCAACTCTTGAACTCACCTGACCCTGGAGGTAAAGCCTACCACAGTAAAGATTACACACAGATTCTCACCAGGTGATCAAGTCATTTTTCAGATACCTGTTCGTGGGGGCATCCGGTTCCCTCCCGTTCAGTTCCATAATTCCCTGGATAAATGTAATCATTTAATAATTCTCCTTCTCAGTCTTGTTTTATTCCAAGTCATTGGTTAAAAACAGACAGAAAGCTGGGTGTGGAGGCACATCCCTTTAATCCTAGCATTCCAGAGGCAGAGGTAGGAGGATCACCGTGAGTTCGAGGCCATCCTGAGACTACATAGTGAATTCCCGGTCAGCCTGAGCTAGAGTGAGACCCTACCTCAGAAAAACAACAACAACAACAACAAACAAACAGAAAAACAAACAAACAAACAAACAAAAAACCCTCAGGGTTTGGAGTTTAAGGACTCTTCTTGTACTCCAAAAACCCCATGACACTGGTTCATTTTGGAAAACTAAATGGTGGTACACAGTCACAGTGATTTCCTGCCACAAGCAGTGTTCCTTGATGTCTCTAACCCCCAGCCTGTCTCAGGGCACCTTGAAGCATCAGCGTCATCTGGGGTGCTTGAATCCAAACAGGGGCGCTCAGCTGCGGAATGTGAGAACTCCCAACTCCAGCTTCCCCAGTCTCCAAGGGAGAAACACGGACAAAATCCCAACCCATTTTCAAATATGTTTGTCCCAGAGAAGAGTGTGTGTGGGGGAGGGGGTGCATTAGAGGCCCTGGGAGCAGAGAGCAGAAGGGGTGTTGGGAAGGGCCTCAAACCTCCTTTCTGGCCGCAGCCTCCCCTCCAGGTGTCAGACCTCAAACCTCTTCCAGGCATTGTTTACGGCCCGGCCGGGGTCTAATCCCCTGCCCGTCATTGCAGAGATGGTCTGGGGAGAAGGGCCTGCACAGCATCCAATGTCTCGGAGACCCTTTGATACACTTTACCTCCCCTTATCCCTGCAGACACTCCGTGACTCCTCTGCCAATCACGGCCAGGGGCTTTGGAGTTTAAGCCCACGGCCTGACACCACTTGTTTGGACAGGAAACGAGGGAATTTTTTTTTTTTTTTTTTTTGGAGCGATCATTGCTGATCTGATAGGATGTCTGTTAGTAGCTAAAGCAGCTTGGCCTGTTCCTTTTGACTTCAAGGGTCAGAACTTTGAGGTTTGTTTGTTTGTTTGGTAGTTGTGTGGGAGAGGGGCCCAGGGGAAGGGTGGTGCTGGGTGGGAGGGTGGTTCCTGTGAATAGGACTTCCGATCATGGGGGAGTTAGAAATGATCAGTAGCCCCGTGTGGTGGCGCACGCCTTTAATCCCAGCACTCTGGAGGCAGAGGTAGGAAGATCGCTGTGAGTTCGAGGCCACCCTGAGACTACATTGTGAATTCCAGGTCAGCCTGGGCTAGAGGGTGACCCTACCTCAAAAAAAAAATTAATTAATAAAAATTATGATTTATTTATATGTGTATGGGTACACTAGGGTCTCTTGCTCCTGCAAATGAACACCCGTCCAGCTTTACATGGGTGGCTAGAAATTGAACCTAGGCTGGCAGGCTTTGTAAGCAAGCACTTTGAACCTATGAGCCATCTCTCCAGCCCCACGCCTGGCTTTTAACATGGATTTTGGGGATCAAACTCAGGTCTTCATGATTGCACAGCAAGCACTGTTACCTGCTGAGCCATCTCATCAGCCCTCAACTGTAACTTGACTTTGTTGAATTTTTTTAAACTATTAAGATTAAAAAAAAAAATTATTTGAGAGTGACAAACAGAGAAAGAGGCAGAGAGAAAGAGAGAGAGAGAGAGAGAGAGACAGCGAGAGAAGGAGAGAATGAGCACACCAGGGTCTCCAGCCACTGCAAACGAACTCCATATGCATGCATCACCTTGTGCTTCTGGCTTACGTGGGTCCTGAGGAATCGAGCCTTGAACCAGGGTCCTTAGGCTTCATAGGCAAGCGCTTAACCGCTAAGCCATCTCTCCAACCCCTGGTTGAATTTTAAAAATTTGTTTTTATAATGCTTTTTTTACAGCTGTGTGTGATGTCACAGCCTGTGATCCCAGCACATTTTCCGCTACAGAGTGAGTTAGAAGCTAGCCTGGGCTACATGAGATCCTGACTCAAAAGCAAAACAAAAAATGTGCTTTCTTCGATCATAACTCTCTGGGATGCCAACCAAGCACACATTCTTTGTTTTGGCCCCAAAGCCACCACTTTTTGCTGAAAGCGGGTGCAGGGAAAATAACGAAGACTGTTGAAGGCTGTAGGCCGTGTTTAACCTGAGGCTTTGCTCAATCAATGTTTTTTGCTGCTCTCCTCTCAAGAGAAAATGCCTTAATGTCTACGTGGCCTTCTTTTCTGGGGGAACCAGATGTCTGATAACACATGAAAGCGGTCATCCTTGCTGTTTGTTTGCCAAGGGTGTGTGATGCAACTATGACAAATACTAAGGGCTGTCCCTCCAACCTGTGACAAGCCTGGGGCTGATATATTTTATCAATTACTTGAAGATACACACCAAGAAAGAAAATTAAGTAATAAGCTCTTAATGTGTACACAGTTCAAAAAGATAATTTAGATTGAGATGGTCGCTTTTCCTTTGTGCTGCTGAGCCTTCTAAGCAGAACTCCCACACTCCACACACATGCAGAGAGAGATTTTCTTAAAACTATTTTTAAAAATATTTATTTTTATTTATTTGACAGAGAGACAATGGGCGTGGCTGACCTGGAATTCACTATGTAGTCTCAGGCTGCCCTCAGACTCAGAGCGACCTCCCTACTTCTGCCTCTCAAGGGCTGGGACTAAAGCCGTGAGCCACCACACTCAGCATACATGTCTTTATAATCCGAATTATTTCTTGGGTGTACAGTGTACCTGGAGTCTCTTCTAAATATTACACTTTCGCCTGGAGGTAGAATAAGAGGCCAGGATTCCAGGGCTAGTTACAGACTTTGTAGGCTCAATGTAAAGGTATGGCCTCTTGTTACAAAATGGAAAAGAATTTCAAGACAGCCTCAGTAGAGCTGGAACCAATCCTGGATCCTCCTGAGTTGCGCAGCCTGCTGTGACTGTGCAGCTTGCATCCCTTGTTGGCCTTGTCTCTCTGGAGGTCACCCGGCACAGAGCTGAGGTTCTGTCCCTGGAAGATGACTTTTGTGAAAGCCTCTTCCCTTGCCCGTTCACATATGTGTCTTCTCTAGCCTTCTAACTGATTCCAGGACCTGGAAATTCCATCTGACCCCTAAGGGCTGCTCCTAATACAATCAGGGGAACACGAGACCCAGAGTCAGGCCCCAAATCAAAGGCCGGACAAGCCTTGGATAGATTATAGCTGCTATAAAGACGCCTCCTCTCCGTCTTGTTTCCAGCTCCCTCAATGAAGCCAGAGACGTTTGTCGTTGAGAAACCCAGTTGGCGAAGCAAGGCTTTGGGGTGAAGTTGATAACTAGAGGAGGCAAAGAGGGGGACGGGCTTCAGGTTGGAAGTCAAGTCATATTTCTATATATGTGTCGGCATTTAAAAACACACTGTGCGGCTGGAGAGATGGCTCAGCAGTTAACGTGCTCACCTGCGAAGCCAAAGAACCCAGGTTCTATTCCCTAGGACCCATGTAAGCCAGATGCTCAAAGTGGCACATGTGTCTGGAGTATGTTTGCAGTGGTTAGTGGCCCTGGTGCACCCATTTCATTCTCTCTCTCTCTTTCTCTACCTCTTTCTCACTCTCTTTCTCAAATAAATAATAAATTAAAATAAAATGTATTTTTTAATTCACTCAGGAAGGAGCTGGGCTGGCAATTCTCCATTGTCACTGCCAAGCCGTTGCTGTAAGCCCCCATCCAACGCAGTCACCCTGTTTTGTTAACATGAGCAACAGAAGGGGTCAGACAGAAAGGAAAGAGGCAGGCGTTGCTGGGGGAGCATGCTGAGCCCGGTCCCCTTGCGCTCCTGCCGCTGTCCTGAGGCCAGCAGAGACTTGTTCCTGTCCCATGAGGAGAGACAGTAGCGTAACCATCATTATCATGTTCTGCTGACGCCATTCTATTTTGTTATTGTTGCGAACATCATGCTGTGTCTAGCTGAGTTAAACGTTATCACCGGCACGTGCCCATATAGCAAGAGCGTACTGGATTAAAGACATGGTCATATCCGAGTTTCCAGAATCTACTGGGAACCTTGAAACGTGTCCCTGTGGACGGGGCATGGGGATGATTTATATGCTGAAACTTTAAAAAGTCATATTTATCCATGCATGGTGGAGCACGCCCTTAACCGCAGCACGTGAGAGGCAGAGATTGGAGCATCACTGTGAGTTCAAAGCCAGCCTGAGACTATGTGGTGAATTCCAGGCCAATGTGGGCTATCTTGAAAAACCAAGAAAAGAAAACAACTTTTGCTAGTCATGGTAGCTCACACTTATAATCCCAGCTCTTGGGAGGTAGAGGCAAGAGGATCAGGAGTTCAAGGTCAGCCTGGGTTACATGAAAACTTGTCTTAAACAAAATTAAGCAAAACAACAAAAAAATTAAAAAATGGGGCTGGTGAGATGGATTAGTGGTTAAGGCACTTACCTGCAAAGCCAAAGGACCCAGGTTCAATTCCCCAGGACCCATGTAAGCCAGATGCACAAGGGGTGCACGTATCTGGAGTTCATTTGCAGTGGCTGGAGGTCCTGGTGTGCCCTTTCTCTCTCTGTGTCTCTCTGCCTATTTATCTCTCTCAAATAAATAAATATAAATAAAAATACATTTTTAAAAAGGGCCGGAGAAATGGCTTAGTGGTTAAGGCAAATACCTCAAAGCCTAAGGACCCTGGTTCAATTCTCCAGGTCCCACATAAGCCAGATGCACATGGTGGCACATGCGTCTGGAGTTTGTTTGCAGTGGCTAGAGGCCCTGGTGTGCCCATTCTCATTCCCTCTCTCTCTCTCTCTCTCTCTCTCTCTCTCTCTCTCTCCTTCCCTCTCTTTCTCTCTAATAAGTAAATAAATAATCTTTAAAAAAATTAAAAATGGCCGGGCATGGTGGCACAGGCTTTTCATCCCAGCACTCAAAGGGAGGCAGAGGTAGGAGGTTCACTGTGAGTTGGAGGCCAGCCTGAGATTACATGGTGCATTCCAGGACAGCCTGGACTATTTAACTTGAAATCAAGAGAAGGCATCATTTTAGATTTTGCATTCCAGGCGACACTGGTTCTCACTGTTGTTAGCGTTGTGGTAGTGTGTGATGTGTGCACGTGTGTGTGGAGGCCGGAGGAGGATGTCAGGTGTTCTCCTGTGGTGTGCTTCTGCCTTACTTCCTGACAGGTCATGACTTGGAACAAGGCAGCTTCTTCGGATAGGTAGTCAGCTCAGGACGGGCCCACAGAAGCCAGGTCTCGTCCAAGATGGCAGTAGGCCATCAGAGTTTCAGTCTGGCCCAGGCTGACCTGGAATTCACTCTGTCGTCTCAGGGTGGCCTCGAACTCACGGCGATCCTCCTACCTCTGCCTCCGAGTGCTGGGATTAAAGGCGTGCGCCACCATGCCATCCAAAGCAGGATTTTCTTGAACTCTACCCAGACTTAGTGCCCGTGGCTGCCCTTTCCTGAATCAGCGCTCCTCCTGGGGCTGCCAACCCATCAGGTTTTTCCCTGCGCATCTGAGCCTGGTGACTGGACTTGTTTTAGTTGGAGACCAGATTCATAGACTAAATGGACCAGAGCCACATGTGTGAGAGGCTTGTTCCCCAGAAAGAGACTTCTATTCCCCATGTGAGATATTCTCCTGTTTTCTCTTCTCTCCTGTTTTCACCTTATCCTTAATCAGTCCTCATAACTTACTCTTCTCTGTGTCCACGTTTTTCTTCTTGTCTTTTTGTTTTTGTTTTTTGGGGTAGGGTCTCCTTATAGTCCAGGCTGACCTGGAATTCACTATGAAGTCTCAGGGTGGCCTCGAACTCACAGCGAACCTCCTACCTCTGCCTCCTGAGTGCTGGGATTAAAGGCGTGCGCCGCCACGCCTGGCTTCTTTGATAACTTCGACAAGGACTGAAGATGGGGAGTGGTTCGGGAGGCTGGGGGGGTCTTCTGCATCATTATGGAAATCAAATCCCTCCCAGAGTTCCAATACCAACACGGTTGAGTCTCTCTCTGAATCTAGAGCTGTTTCATTTTCCAGTTAGACTGGCTGACCAGAGAGCACCAGTGATCCTCCTGCCTCTGCCTTCTACCCAGCACTGGGGTCCTCCAGCATGCATGGTAAGTGCTTTACTCACTGAGCAATCTCTCCAATCTGATTCTTACTATTTTTATAATTTGCCTTTTTTTAAAAAAAATCATACTTAATTTATTTATTTGAGAGAGAGGGCCTCTACCCACTACAAACTCCAGAACCATTCATCACCTTGTGCATCTGGCTTATGTGGGTTCTGGGGAGTCAAACCTGGGTCCTTAGGCTTCACAGGCAAGTACCTTAACTGCTAAGCCATCTCTCCAGCCCACCTTTAATTTTTTTATTTTTATTTTTAATAACCTCCTTAAAAGCGGAAGCTCGGGACAGATGGAGGGGAAGAAAGACATAGCCTGGCTTTACGCAGGAACTGTGTTTGCCCTCAGCTTGATAAATCATCAGGGCTGGAACCAAAGAAAGAAAAAAAAAAAATCAATCAATCAATCATTCCTTTTTGGATGGTTATTTTAAATATTTAGCTGAAATTGTCCTCACGTGTGTCAGCTGTTTTCCCTGCAAGCTCCCACAAACTCTGTGCTCACACACAATGAGGAGAGGCGGGTCCCAGCTGCGGGACCCCTCTTGTGTTTTCAATTTAAAGCTCTGGGAGATAGCTCACATTAACTAACATGGCAAGAAATATACAACTTGTGAGCCCAAGAAAGCAGAGATTTTACTCATAAAATCCTTTGATAGTTTAGCCATCTGGTCAGAGGGAAGCCTCGCATAAAAAGAGGCCCAAGGAAGGTCAAAGGGCACCCTCTCCTAGGGTCAAGGGGCCCTCACAGAGTTTGCTCCACTGGGCTCCGCTAAAAGGATGCCTGACAAATTATTGCACATTCCATAGCTTTTTGCGTAAGTATTTGATTACAGTGGACAGGAATGTTGTTGATATATCCAAGCTGAGCTGGGGGAGGGGCGGGCTCAGCTCTACCCCCACGTGCTTTCTCTACCAAGGCACTTTAGCAATGCTGTCTGTTCTGCTCTGTTCTCTGGCTTGCTTGGAAGCCCTTTGGCTTGGACAAGTGGGTGAAGAGACATCTTCCTCCCCTCTGAGAGAAAAAGCAATGTCACGTCACCCTGAATGGCCAGGAAAGCCCACCCCTTCCCAGCCCCCACCCCACTGCCTTTTTTTTTTTCTTTTTTCTTGCTGTTTAGTAATAAAATAGAGAGCTCTGCGCTATTTCCGGTGTGAATGTCAACAGAACCAAACATATTTATGGCTTTATTTCTCAGAGGGGATCACAGGCTAAAGGGAATTTGAGGTGATTGTCATCCTTCTTTGAGAGGTCTGAAAGGCTCAGGGAGGAAATCACTTCACTTTATGGGGGTCTTTGATAACATGAATACAGTAACACACGGGCGGTCTTTGAATTGCTGTAGTCAATACGTTGCACTTGTACAAAGTGCCAGGGAGACAGACCCTTCCCTCAAAATCAGGGAGACGGAAGGCAGGCGGTGTCTGTGGATGCCCCGGGGCATCTTCACAGCTCAGTGGTCTCAGCTCTGTGGAAGAAGGGGACTGGCTCATTCTGGGAACAGACAGGGCATCCCTGCCAGCTTGTGGCACTTTTTCCATTACACTTTTTGTTGTTTTTGAGGTAGGGTCCCACTCCAGTTCAGGCTGACCAGAAACTCACTCTGTAGCTCCACACTTGTCTCGAACTCACAGCGATCCTCCTGTCTCAGCCTCCTGAGTGCTAGGATTAAAGGTGTGTGCCGCCATACTCTGCTCCATTAGATTTTTAATTTTTTGTTTCCTTATTTATTTTATTTTAATTAATTAATTATTATTTTTAATTTTTTTTTTTTGTTTTTTTGAGGTAGGGTCTCACTCTAGCCCAGGCTGACCTGGAATTCACTATGCAGTCTCAGGGTGGCCTTGAACTCATGGCAATTCTCCTACCTCTGCCTCCCAAGTGCTGGAATGAAAGGTGTGTGCCACTACACTCTGCTCTGTTACACTTAAAAAATATATTTATTTATTTGAGAGAGAGATAGAAAGAGAGGCAGGCAGAGCGATTGGAATGGGCACACCAGGGCCACTGCAGCAAACGAACTTCAGACCCATATGCCACCTTGTGCATTTGCCTTTATGTGGGTACTGGAGAATCGAATCTGGGTCCTTTGGCTTTGCAGGCAAGTGCCTTAAGTGCTAAGCCATCTCCCCAGCCCGTAGACTTTTTGTTGTTACTGTTGTTTGTAATTTTTCCAGCTTCCAAACCAGTGGGAAACAGGTGCAGGCCAATGCCCCAGTTGGCTCAAGAGAAGGGGAGTCAACAATTGAATTTTCCCCAGCTAATGGTGATTCACTGTGGTGGTGGTGGGGACTCAGGGTGTGGAAACACGTGTTCCTTTAGGAGGGGCTGGGAGATGACTTAGTCTTGCCGTTCGTGTGAGGACTGGAGGTTGGATCCTTAGAGCCATGTAAAATTAGAGTAGGTAGAAGGTCAAAACTGACACCCAGTGTTGTCTTCTGACCTCCACATGTACACTCAGATATACACATACACATATGTACACTCAAATACACACATTACACACACATTACACATATGTACACTCAAATACCCACATTACACACACATTACACACACACTATACACATATCACACACACATACATACGTACTCTCAAATACACACATTGCACAAACACTTCACACAAATGCATTACACACACAGAGGTTAAAATAAAATCTCTGGCCCTTGGATAAAGCCAGGTGTGTTGGCTCACGCCTTTAATCCCAGCATTCTGGAGGCAGAGGCAGGAGGATTGATGTGAGTTCGAGTTCGAGGCCACTCTGAGACTGCAGAGTGAATTCCAGGTCAGCCTGGGCCAGAATGAGATCCTACCTTGAAAAATCAAAAAAAAAAGAAAAAAAAAAAATCCCTGGGCCTTGGGTTGGAGAGATGGCTCAGCAGTTAAGGCACTTGCCTACAAAGCCTAAGGACCAGAGTTCTATTTTCTAGGACCCATATAAAGCCAGATGCATAAGGTGGCACATGTGTTTGGAGTTTTCAGTGGCTGGAGGCCCTGACATGCCCATTCTCTCTTTCTCTCTCTCTCTCTTTCTCTTACTCTCTCAAGTAAATAAATAATAATGAATGAAATATTTTTTAAAAAACCTCTGGTCTTGAGGTGATGGCTCAGTGGACAAGGTGCTTGCTGCGCAAAGCTGAGTTCCTGAGTTTGGCCCCCGGTCCCTGTGGAAATGCTGGGCTTCTGTTGTCCTGTGCACTATGGCGAGAAGTGGAGCAGAGACCAAAGAATTTCCTGGAAGCTCATGAACAGAGGGGTGAGAAAGGTGAGATCGACCCGAAAAGTTGTCCTTTGACCCCTACACACACACACACCCAAAATTAATAAATAAATAAAAACCCATGAAAGTTATCACTTTTCTTTTTTTTTGGGGGGGGGCTGGTATGTAGTTGGTAGAGGGCTTGCCTGCATGCCTGAAGCCCTGGTTTCAATCCCAAGCACACAGAAAGCCAACGTAGTGTTTGCTCTACGCCTAGAATCCCAGCGCTTGAGAAATCGAGGCAGGAAGATCAGGAGTTCGAGGTCATCCTTGGCTATTTGTCAAGTTTGCTGTTATGCTAGGGAGCAAGCACTGTGCTCTGGAGCCACCCTTCAGCACGATCTCACTCTAGCTCAGGCTGGCCCCAAACTCCGATCTCTGCGTCCTGGTTACAGGGGTGAGCCACTGCGCCCAGATAATGGGGCCCTTTTCAAGAGTACAATTTAACAGCATTTTGTACATTCATCATATTGTACAACCAGTCTTGCAGCCTGGGTCCACAGCGTATCTGCCACCCTAACAAAACCTGTGCTCAGCCTGGCGTGGTGGCGCACGCCTTTAATCCCAGCAGTCTGGAGGCAGAGGTAGGAGGATTGCAGAGAGTTCGAGGCCAGCCTGAGACTACGTAGTGAATTCCAAAGACTGAAATGCAAAGACTGAGAGCCTGTGTTCAAATACCCAGTACCCATGTAAAGCCAGATACATAAGGGGGCACATGCGTCTGGAGTTTGTAGTGGCAAAAGTGACACACCCATTCTCTGTCTCTCTCTCCCTTTCTCCTTCCCTCTCTCCCTCTTTATCTCTCTCTCTCTCTCTGTGCTTGCAAATAAATAATAAAGAAAATACTTTTTTTTTTTTTTGTTTCTTTTTGAGGTAGGGTCTCACTCTGCCTCAGGCTGACCTGGAATTCACTATGTAGTCTCAGGGTGGTCTCGAACTCATGGCGATCTGCCTACTACTGCCTCCTGAGTGCTGGGATTAAAGGCGTGTGCCACCATGACTGGCTAATAATTAAAATATTTTAAAATTTAAAAAAGAGAAAGAGAGAGGGGGTGCAATTTGATACATGAAATAAATGACTGGAGAGAGGAAAGGAAGGCAAAATTAATTACAGCATTTTGTACCTGTGTGAAATTTTAGACTCTGGGCCACGCACGGTGGCTCATACCTGCAATCCTAGCACTTGGGTAGCGGAGGCAGGAGGGTTGTGAGTTCGAGACCACTATGGATGACTAATACTCTGGACTACTTAGTGAGACCTTGTCTCAAAATAAAATGAAACAAAACAAACAAACAAACAAACAACAACAACAACAAAAAAAAAACAAACCCCAGCTGGGTGTGGTAGTGCACGCCTTTGATCCCAGCAGGTGGGAGGCCTGAAATTTAGGAGAATATCTATGAGTTCAATGCTAGCATGGAGCTGCCTAGTAAACTCCAGGTTAGCCTGTGCAAGAGTGAAACCCTGCTTCGAAAAAACAAAAACAAAACAAAATTTAAAAATTCCAAAACATAAACAAACAACAACAAAAAGAGTATTAGGGCCAGTTGTGGTGGCGTACACCTTTAATCCCAGAACTCAGGAGGCAGAGGTAGGAGGATCGTAGTGAATTTGAGGCCACCCTGAGCCTACACAGTGAATTCCAGGTCAGCCTGGGCTAGAGGGAGACCCTACCTCAAAAAACCAAACAAATACAGTTATGTTCATTGTCAGGCACAAGAGTCCTTGGTGTGCCCACACACACATATAATTTTATTTATTTATTTTATTTATTTATTTATTTTATTTTATTTATTTTTTTAATTTTTAATTTATTTATTTGAGAGCGACAGACACAGAGAGAAAGACAGATAGAGGGAGAGAGAGAGAATGGGCACACCAGGGCTTCCAGCTGAACTCCAGACGCATGCGCCCCCTTGTGCATCTGGCTAACGTGGGACCTGGGGAACCAAGCCTCAAACCGGGGTCCTTAGGCTTCATAGGCAAGCGCTTAACCGCTAAGCATCTCTCCAGCCCATAACTAAAAATTTTAAAAGAAAGTATGTTCTGGTTGTCTTGAGGATGGTTGAGTGATAATTTTCTCATCGTGGCACTTTAGAGAAAGTTACAATTTGTTGAACATCTTACTGCATAATATACAACTGAAAACATGTCCAGTTCATAAATGCATACACTGTTGAATTTTCACAAACTGAACAGAATTGTCTAGTCAGAATAAAGATCGTGTAGGAGGACCAACCAGTTTCCCTAACCCATCATGCTCATCCTCCAAAAGGTAATCATTAAACTGACTTCTAATAACGCAAAATAAATAACAAATCTGCTTTTGAATTTTGCATGGATGAAGTCATATGTGGTTTATTCTTTTATGTCTGTAACCATTCAGTGAGTATAATGCTTTTGAAACATATTTATACTTTTGCTTGCTAGTAAAACAAACAAACAAACAACAACAACAACAAATAAAAAAACAAAGCCAGGGCTGGAGAGATGGCTTAGAGGTTAAGCGCTTGCCTGTGAAGCCTAAGGACCCCGGTTCGAAGCTCGATTCCCCAGGATCCACGTGAGCCAGATGCACTAGGGGGCGCACACGTCTGGAGTTCATTTGCAATGGCTGGAGGCCCTGGCGTACCCATTCTCTCTCTCTCTGCCTGTCGCTCATAAATAAATAAATAAATAAAATTTAAAAAACAACAACAAAGCCAGGCATGGTGGCGCACGCCTTTAATCCCAGCACGTGGGAGGCAGAGGTAGGAGGATCACTGTGAGTTCGAGGCCACCATGAGACTACCATAGTGAATTCCAGGTCAGCCTGAGCTAGAGTGAGACCCTACCTTGAAAAAAGCAAAACAAAACAAAACGAAAAAAAATGATTAGTATTGATGGTGAGATCTTTCTTTTTCTTTTTTCTTTTTTGGTAGGGTCTCACTCTAGCCCAGGCTGACCTGGAATTCACTGTGTAGTCTTGGATTGGCCTACAACTCATACTGCTGGGATTAAAGGCGTGTGCCACCATACATGGCTGACGTTGTTGAAAACCTATTGCTCCAGTGGCTGGAGCCATGGTACGTGGTAGAGTGTTTGCCTAGTAGGTAGTAGGCTGTGCAAAGCTCCATTCCCAGCACTGCAAAAATAAATGAAAACAAAAATTCACTGCTCTTTCTTTATAAATATTTTATTTTTATTAACTTATTTATGGGAAAGAGAATGGGCACAGCCAGGGTCTCTAGCCACTGCAAATGAACTACAGACATGTGTGCCACCATGTGCATCTGGTTTACATGTATTCTGGGGAATCAAACCTGGGTCCTTAAGCTTCACAGGCAAACGCCTTAACCACTAAGTCATCTCTCCAGCCCTAGCTTTCTTAATGTATCTTTTTTTTTTTTTTTTTCGAGGTAGGGTCTCACTCTGGCCCAGGCTGACCTGGAATTCACTATGGACTCTCAGGGTGGCCTTGAACTCACAGCAATCCTCCTACCTCTGCCTCCCAAATGCTGGGATTAAAGGCATGCGCCACCACGCCCGGCCTTAATGTATCTTTTACCCAGGCATGATCGTATAATGACATATGTTGGTTATGTGAGCAATATTGGAGAACCAAGTTATACAGATCATTCCAATATCAGCACGTTTCATATCAAATATTAAAAATAATCATGTCTGAGAATGTCATGACTGACCTCATTGAACAAGCACGCGGGCACTGCGGAGCTGAAAGCTGAACGCTGGGGCTGGTGAATTGAAATGCTCCCAGGTCCTCTGCAGGGTCTCGCTCTACCCAGGCTGCCCTGGGACTCACTCTGTAACTAGGCTGACATTGAACTCACAGTGATCCTTCGACCTCAGCCTCCCAAGTGTTGGGATTAAAGACTTGTGCCACCACGCCTGGTCTGAAATTGTTGCAGGTACCTTCTTGTTGCTGGGACCAAACACTCAAGAAAAGCAGCTGATGGGAGGAAAGTTTTTTTTATTTGGCTTATTGTCTCAAAAGGAAGCGTCATGGGCCTGGAGAAATGGCTCAGCAGTAAAGGTGATTACCTGTAAAAACTAACAGATTCCCCAGTATCCACATAAAGCCAGATGCACAAAAGGGGCACATGACTCTGGAGTTAGTTTTCAGCAGCTGAAGGCACTGATACACTCATTCTCTCTCTGTCTCTTTCTCTCTCTTTCCCTGTTTGTCCTTTTTACTTGTAAATAAATAAATAAAATATGTAAAAAAATAAATAAGAGCTGGGCATGGTGGCACATGCCTTTAATCCCAGTACTCAGGAGGCAGAGGTAGGAGGATTGTCATGAGTTCCAGACCACCCTGAGACTACATAGTGAATTACAGGTCAGCATGGGCTAGAGCAAGACCCTACCTCGAAAAAAAACCCAAATAAATAAATGGAAGTGTTGTGACGGCAGAGGATAGCATGGTCTGAGCAGAGGCTCGTCACCTCTGCCACAACAGGTGGAAACAGCAGCAAGACAGGGAGCCAGGCCAGGCGTGGTGGCGCACGCCTTTAATCCCAGCATTTGGGAGGCAGAGGTAGGTGGATTGCTGTGAGTTCGAGGCCACCCTGAGAGTACATAATGAATTCCAGGTCAGCCGGGCTAGAGTGAAATACTACCTTAAAAAAAAAAAAAAGAGTGAGCCAAGAGCCAGGCACATGCCCTTCATCCCAGCACTAGAGAGGAAGAGGTAGGAGAATCACTGTGAGTTCAAGGCCAACCTGGGATTACAGAGTTCCAGGTCAGCCTGGACTAGAATGAGACCCTGCCTTGAAAAAAAACCAGTTAGCCAAGTTCTGGCAAAGGGTGCTGACTGTACTACCCCTAAGCCAACCCTAACAACACACCCTCTCCAGCAAGGCTGGGAGCAAACACTCAACACACATGAGCATATGGCATATGGAGACATCTGATCCAAACCACCACACAAATTCCCACAAATCCTATATTTTGCTTTAAAATTCTGTCACTGATAAGAAATGTTATGTTAATTTTCTTGGTTTACTCCATTTTCAAGGGAAAGTCTGCCAAATACTTTTGTTTTATTGACAATTTTTAATCATGTATATAATGTATCTGGACATGTGTAACCTTGCGCTTGCCTCACCTCTGTGTGTCTGGCTTATGTGGGATCTGTAGAGTTGAACATGGGTCCTTAGGCTTCATAGGCAAGCACCTTAACCACTGAGATATTTCTCTAGCCTTCCTTCTTTTTCTTTTTTCTTTTTCTTTTTTTAGGGGGTGGGTAGGGTCTCCTTTTAGTCCAGGATGACCTGAAATTTACTATGTAGTTTCAGGGTGGCCTCCTTCTTCTGCCTCCTGAGTGCTGAGAGCCTATAATGTGTTTTGATTATAATCCCCTCATACACACACACACTAGGCTAGGGAGATGACTTAACGGTCAAGGTACTTGCCTGTGAGGCCTAAGGACCCAGGTTTGATTCCCCAGTATCCACGTAAGCCAGATACACAAGGTGGTGCATGTATATGGAGTTTGTTTGCAGTGGCTAGAGGCCCTGGCGTGCTCATTCTCTCCTTCTCTATGTGACTCCTTTTCTCTCTTTCTCATGCAAATAAATAAACATAAATAAAACTTTTTTTTAAAGTGTGTGTGTGTGTGTTAGAAGAAATAATGCTTAAATCTTAAAAGCAGTTGTTGAGAGAGAGTAACTTTTGTCTCCCACCACTCCTTTTTACACATGTATTTTACATATTTTTGGTCTGTTCCCTTTACTGGTTATTTTAGCTTACAGAGAAGACTTTATAAACGATTTAGAAACCCAAGGTTTTTTTTTTTTTGTTTTTTGTTTTTTCTCAGAGGGTGAACCAGCTAAGAGTCATTTTGTTTTGTTTTCAAAGATTTGGGAGCAAACTTGACTCACGGATGGTCATGTGAACACCCCGGATTTATGGCCAGGGTTTTGATACACTCTGCACCCAGCCCCTCCCCCCACCAGCCATCAAGCCCGCCACTGCACCCCCCCACCCCCGTGGTGCGGTTTGTCACCAGGAATGGCATGTTTGGATAACACACACACCAGTCCTGACCATTTTGTCCAGAGTTCTACATCACCTGTCTGAGTCGGCCTCCGGGGCGGGGCCACTGCGGGGCAGGCCTGGAGCCCGGGACCGGTGGGTTGGAAGAGCTTGGTTCTTCTTGGGCCTTGCAGAAGCTGACAGCTCGTTGATCCAGCTAGCCATTTGTTTCCCAAGACTGCAACAATTTTCAAACCTCCGAAAGGCTTTTTGGAGACAGTGTCTCATACAGATGAGGAGGACCACCTTGAACTCACGCGTCTACTTCCCCGGTGCTGGGGATTCCAGATGTGCACCTCCACACCTGGCTGATGTGGTGCCAGGGATAGAACTTTGCGCAGAGCCTCGTGCAGGTAAGGCAAGCGTTGAGCCACATCTCCAAAGCTTTAAATAGTAACCACGCAAAGTAGCAAAATAAGGGTTTAAGTGTTTTTAAATTTGTATTTGTTTGTGTGTGTTGGGGGGGAGCAGGGAGCGCCAGGGTCTCTTGCGGCTGCAAACCGATGCCAGATGGCTTGAGCACCGGCAAGGCCCTGCTGCCCCCCCTGCCCCCCATCCACCCCCCCCCCCCCCCCGCCTCAGCATCGCACTGCAGTTCCAAGTCTCCAGGCTTGGGAGCAGATCCTTTGCTTTTGCCACCCATGGTCCCCAGTGCTTGGCCCTGGCAGGCCCAGGAGATGCAGGCAGTGAGCTGCCCGGAGCGTGGGACCCGGCCAGGAGCCCGCAGCTCTCCGGGAGCCCCAGCGCCTGCCAGGGCCCAGCAACGCTGAGTTCGTGTCTGAAGAAGGGCTGGTAACACCAGCCGACCAGAAGCTCAGTGCCCACGCTCTGAGGAGCGGTGAGCTCTGCGGAGAAACCAACTGTTGGTTCCCCGAGGCAGGATGAGTAGAGACAGCGGTGGGAAGAGAACACCCGGTCCAGCCATGCCTCTGAGCACTCCATGCCTCAGCTTTCTCATCTTCAAAATGGGACTAAGACTGCTCAGCTCCCCAGGGGAGGGGGCTCCACCAAGAACTTTTTTTTTTTTTTTTTTTTTGGCTTTTTGAGGTAGGGTCTCACTCTAGCTCAGGCTGACTTGGATTTACTATGTAGCCTCAGGATGGCCTATGGGCTGGGATTGCTGAAGGCCGCTACAAGGTCTGACTTTTTGGTGGGTTTGAGGATGAAATGTGGGATCAGGCTTTAGCAGTAAGCATGTTATCCACGGAACCATCGCTCCAGCCCCAGAAAAATACTTTTTATTTTTATTATTTATTTATTTTTGGTTTTTCAAGGTAGGGTCTCACTCTAGTTCAGGCTGACCTGACATCCACTATGTAGTCTCAGGGTGGCCTTGAACCCACAGAGATCCTCCTACCTCTGCCTCCCAAGTGCTGGGATTAAAGGTGTGTGCCACCACACTTGGCTTTTTATTTATATTATTATTATTTTGTTTGTTTTTTGAGGTGGGGTTTCACTCTAGCTCAGGCTGACTTGGATTTCACTATGTAGCCTCAGGGTGGCCTTGAACTCATGGCAATTCTCCTACCTCTGTTTCCGAAGTGCTGCAATTAAAGACATGCACCACCACACCCAGCTCTATTTATTTTTAAGAAAATATTTTTATTTATTTGTTTGAGAGAGACAGAGACCACCCCCACAAAATACTTTTTAATTTTTAAAAAATATTTTATTTAGCTGGGCGTGGTGGCGCATGCCTTTAATCCCAGCACTTGGGAGGCAGAGGTAGGAGGATCACTGTGAGTTCAAGGCCACCCTGAGACTACATAGTGAATTCCAGGTCAGCCTGGGCTAGAGTGAGACCCTACCTCAAAAAACCAAAAAAAAAAAAAAAAATTTATTTATTCACATGAGAGAGCAAGAGAAAGAGAGAGAGAGAGAGAGAGAGAGAGAGATTGAGAGAGAGAACGGGTAAGCCAAGGCCCCTAGCCACTACAAGGAAGTCCAGATGCATATGCCACCATGTGCATCTGGCTTACGTGGGCAGTGAGAAATCCAACCTGGGTCCTTGGGCTTCTCAGGCAAGTGCCTTAACTGCTAAGCCATCTTTCCAGCCCACAAATACTCATTTATTTATTTATTTTTGAGGTAGGGTTTCACTCTGGTCCAGGCTGACCTGGAATTCACTATGTAGTCTCAGGGTGGCCTTGAACTCATGGCGATCCTCCTACCTACCTCTGCCTCCCTAATGCTGGGATTAAAGGCGCGCACCACCACGCCTGGCCACAGATACTTTTTAAACAGGAAGTACAGAACATACGTGGAACATTACCTGCCTAGGGCATGGGGTACTGGACTCCCTTAGTAAGGATATTTATGATCTAATGTAACAGGGTGTTGGTGGGTGGCACTGGGTGCATTTGGTGACTTAGGGTCCTCTTACTCTCTGCTCCCCTTTCTTCAGCTCCTCCTTTCCACCCACTGGCTTGCACCTGCAATCCCTGAACGTGGAGGCTGAAGCGGGAGGGTTGCTGCCAAGTTTGAGGCCAGCCTAGGCTACATAATGAGCTCTTGTGTTAAAAAAAAAAAAAAAAAAACCCTCCACCAAGGCAGAGGTAGAAGGATCGCCAAAAGTTCAAGGCCACCCTGGGACTATATAGTGAACTCCAGGTCAGCCAGAGCTAGAGTGAGACCTTACCTCAGAAAACCAAAAACATTAACATATATATATAAACTCTCCACTATAGCCAGGCATGGTGGCATACACCTTTAATCCCAGCACTGGGGAGGCAGAGGGCAGAGGTGGGAGGCAAAGATAGGAGGATCACCATGAATGTGAGGCCACCCTGAGACTACATAGTGAATTCCAGGTCAGCCTAAGCTAGAGTGAGACCTTACCTCAAAAGCAAAACAAACAAAACAAAACAAAACAAAACCCTCCACTATGGTCTGGAGAGATGGCTCAGTAGTTAAAGATGCTTGCTTGCAAAACCTCCTGGTCTGGGTTTGATTCCCTATATCCAGGTGAAACCAAATGAACAAAGTGGTGCATGCATCTGGAGTTCGTTTGTAGCTACTGAAGGTCCTGGCATATCTATTCTCTCTCTCATAAATAAAGTAAAACATTAAAAAACAAAATGGAGCAGAGCATTATGTTTATGCTATAAATATGTATTTCATGTATTATACTGAGCAAGAAAACTCACTTAGTATCCCTCTATTTAATCTTACATGGTGGTTGGCGCATGCCTTCAATACCAGTAAAGGTAGGAGGATCACTGTTCAAGACCACCCTGAGACTACATAGTAAATTCCAGGTCAGCTTGAGTTAAAGTGAGACCCTACCTCAAAAAAAGAAGCAAAAGGGCTGGAGAGATGGCTTAGTGGTTAAGCACGTGCCTGTAAAGCCCAGGGACCCCGGTTCAAGCTCGATTCCCCAGGACCCACGTTAGCCAGATGCACAAGGGGCGGATGAATCTGGAGTTCATTTGCAATGGCTGGAGGCCCTGGCGTGCCCATTCTCTCTCTCTCTCTGCCTCTCTCTCTCTCTGTTGCTCTCAAATAAATAAATAAAAATAAAAAAAATTTAAAAAAGGAACAAAAAAAAGTTGCTGAAACCATTTCCTTTATATAGACTTTCTCTGCAAAGTAGTTACTTTTTAAAAAAATTTTTTTTCTAACTCAGTGTGGTGGTGCACGCCTTTAATCCCAGAGGTAGGAGGATCACCATGAGTTCAAGGCTACCCTGAGACTACATAGTGAATTCCAGGTCAGCCTGAGCTAGAGTGAGACCTTACCTCAAAAAAAATTTTTTTTTGTCTAAAATTTGATGCCACATTTAATTATCAAATCATACCATATTTAAAAAATCTCCAGAG
This sequence comes from Jaculus jaculus, assembly GCF_020740685.1. Classification (NCBI taxonomy): domain Eukaryota; kingdom Metazoa; phylum Chordata; class Mammalia; order Rodentia; family Dipodidae; genus Jaculus; species Jaculus jaculus. The sequence goes on from NC_059109.1 coordinate 130,966,523, forward strand.
GACTGGAGACATGGCTTAGCAGTTAAGGCATTTGCCTGCAAACCCAAAGGACCCAGGTTTGATTCCCCAGGATCCATGTAAGCCAGATGCACAAGGTGGTGCATGTGTCTGGAGTTCCTTTGCAGTGTCTGAAGGCCCTGACACACCCATTCTCTCTGTATCTCCCTGTTTCTATCTCTCTCAAATAAATAAGATTAAAAAAATTAAAAAAAAAAAGAACCACCATGATGTGATATAATTATTTTTAAAAAAGTTTAAAACTATCTCCAGAGAACTAAACTTCCTGAGTTCTCAGTGTTAGAAAAGTGAAACATCATGACCCCACTACGGTCAGGGTAGTGGCTAGAATGTCCAGGCCCACCGGGGAGACTCCCAGGTACACGGGGAGTCTCTGGGGGCATGGTGGCCTCCTCAGATTTCCCAGCTAATTAGTTTAGAGAGTGTAAACCCTTCATAGTCTCAAATTCCGTTTTCAAAGAAGCAGAGGCTTAAGTCGCCACAGATGGGAGTGACGTCACTAAGAGGGACCTCAGGAGCTGTAGGCGGAAGTCATCTGCAGCTGGTCAAGCCAGACCCAGCTTCTGCACCGGCCATCTAGCCGCCCGCCCGTGGAGCAGGCAGCGCCCCCTGCGTCCCCGCTCCTCATCAGTGCGGAGGAGCCTGGGCCTTGAGCCTTTGCAGGTTGGACTTAAGGCAAAATAAATAAAAAGTTGAGGGCTGGGTACTTGCGTAGTATGTAGAAAGCCCTCGGTTCAATCCCTAGCACCACATAAACAGGATATGATGGTACACGCCTGTAATCCCCACACTTGGGAGGTGGACTCAGGAGGATCACAAGTTCAAGGTCATGCTTGGCTATATAATGAATTTGAGGCCAGCCTGGAACACATGAGACCCCGACTCCTACTGAAAAATAGTAAGTGGCTGGACAGATGGCTCAGTTGTTAAGGCGCTTGCCTGCGATGCCTAATAACCAAGGTTCAATTCCCTAGTACCCATGTAAGCCAGCTGTGCAAAGTGGTGCACGCATCTGGAGGTCATTTGCAGCAGCTGGAGGCCCTGGCAAGCCCATTCTTATTCTCTCTGTCTCTCCTTGCAAATAAATGGATATTTTTAAAGTGATAGAAGTCTGGGCATGGTGGTGCATGCCTTTGATCCCAGCGCTCAGGAGGCAGAGGTAGGAGGATTACCATGAGTTCAAGGCCACCCTGAGACTACATAGTGAATTTCAGGTCAGCCTGGGCCAGAGTGAGACCTTTTTTCAAAAAAAGGCTGTGCCCCTCCCCCCAAAAAAACAAGACAAACAAAACAAATATAATAAAATAATAAGTTGGAAATAAGGGCTAGGGAGATGATGGCTCAGTGGATAAGGCTCTGCCATACAACTCTGAACAGAGGAGTTCTGGTCCTGAAAGCCAGGATTTGTGGCAAGCTTTGCAGTCCCCTCCTGTCTCTGGTGAGGAGGGAGGCAGAGACAGGCAAACTTCCTGGGTGCTCCGGGACCAGGTAGCCTCACTTTCAGGTTCTGGGTTTGAGACAGAGGACCAGAAACAAGGTGTTTCTTTGGGCCCCCAAATTTGCATTTAATACCAAGAGCAAATGATGGAATCCCAAAAGAAGGCGAAAGAAACTATGGAACCCTGCGTGAGGAGAGGAGAGGTTTCCAAGGAGAGGAGGAGGGATTGGAGCCCAACTGAGGTGGGCCTTGGGTTTCTGCCTCTGCTTTAAATGGCTGCTAGAGAACTGCCCTCTGGGTTGGCAGGTGTGGCAGGCAAGCATCTTTACCCGCTTCGCCACATGCAAGACCGTTGCAGAAACCACACAGACAGATCGAGTCAATGTGTATCCCAGGTTAAATGTGAGCTTGTATCGGTCCTCCTGCCTCATAGCTGAGTTCATTTATTTGCTTAGTGAACTGAAATTTGCACAGCACACAAGAAGCTTCCCCCCACCAAAAAAAAATATTTATTCATTTATTTGAGAGAGAGAAAAAGGCAGATGGAGAGAGAATGGGCACGCCAGGGCCTCTAGCCACCGCAACAAACTAAGTCCAGATGAACGCGTCACCTGGTGCACCTGGCTTTCCATGGGTACCGGGGACACAAACCATGGTCTTTACGCTTTGCAGGTAAGCACCTTAACCACTGATCTATCTCTCAAGCTCTAGGAGCCATTTTTATGTGTGCAATTAAGAGATATTTGGTGTTCTCGTGATGTTAGGCATTCAGCAAACTGGGTTACCTTCAAGGACACATTTATGTCACACGTGCTGGCTCTGGGTAGGACAGTCCTCTGCTTGTAGCCCCTAGTAATGACCTGTTTCTCAAGGACACCAGGTTCCTGTCAGACTGACCAAACCTTGACTGGATCCTACAGGGTTTCCTGCCTCTTTTAACAGTGATCCATGAATTCAAGGCTTTGTCACACATCCAACAAATGGCTAGGGTCTTTATTCACAGTCTTTAATTTGTGGCTGGTGAATAAGGCAGTGAATATCTGGATCTCTGATTGGCCACAAAGCCAGAGACAGCCCAGAAGAAAACAGAATGTCATTAGAATCATATTTGGCTTGAAGTTTCAGTTAGTGTATGGAATTTTATATACCATTCTTAGAGTTTTCAAAAACAGCATGTTTTAGTTAATTCTTGTTGTAGTCACCTTCTTGTTACTGGGATAAAACACCCAACCAGAGCAGCAAAGTAGCTTATGGAAGGAAAGGGTTGATTTGGGCATGTAGTTTGTTTGTTTGTTTGTTTTTTGAAGTAGGGTTTCACTATAGCTCAGGCTGACCTGGAATTCACTATGTCATCTCAGGGTGGCCTCATACTCACGGTGATACTCCTACCTCTGCCTCCCGAGTGCTGGGATTAAAGGCGTGCACCCCCACACCTGGCTTTAGTTATTTTTTTAAAAATATTTTGTTTATTTATTTGAGAGAGAGAAATAGGGAGGTAAAGAAAGCTTAGCCACTGCAAATGAACCCCAGACATATGTGCCACTTTGTGCATCTGGCTTATATGGGTGCTGGGGAATCAAACCTGGGTCCTTTGACTTACCTGGCAAGGGCTTTAATTGCTATGCAATCTCTACAGCCCTTTTTTTTATTTTGCTCGAGTCCAGGCTGACCTGGAATTCACTCTGTATTCTCAGGGTGGCCTTGAACTCACAGTGATCCTCCTTACCTCTGCCTCCCAAGTGCTGTGATTAAAGGCGTGTGCCACCATGCCCAGCTGGCAGATGGTTTTGAGGGGACTTTTCGTCATGGTTGGGAAGCATGGCAAACAGCTGGGGAGTCACATCTGGTCACGTCAGCAGAGAGGCGGCAGCAAGAGTGAGCTAGTCAGCGCTGGCAAGCTGGCTGAAGTGTGACATCTCATGGCCATGTCGTGACCCATGGTCTCCAGCAAGGCTGTGCCCACTGAAAGGTTCACTGGCCTGGGATCAAGTCTGACACTTACTCACAGACACATGAGCTAATGGGGGCCCTTTATGTCCACACCACCACAGTTCTCTCTCCTTAGCCCCTCCATCTTCCTCTGCAAACTCTTGGTTTTGTTTACATGTCACATGTTCTATCACTCTTCCCCAGCCTTCTTCCTCATCATTCCTTTACACTTGCTCTTGACTTTTCCCCCTTCGTTTTTTTTTTTTTTTTGAGGTAGGGTCTTGATCTAGTCCAGGCTGACCTGGAATTCACTATGTAGTCTCAGGGTGGCCTCTAACTCACAGGGATCCTCCTACCTCTGCCTCCCAAGTGCTGGGATTAAAGGCATGTGCCACCACATCCACATTCAGTTTTTTGACGTAGGGTCTCACTGTAGCCCAGGTTGAGCTGGAATATACTATGTAGTCTCAGGCTGGCCTCAAACTCACAGCAGTCCTCTTAGCTCTGCCTCCAAGGTGCTAGGATTAAAGTTGTGTGCCACTACATCTGGCTGCAACTTTTAAAATTTTATTTTTTAAAAAATATTTCAGGGCTGGAGAGATGGCTTAGTGGTTAAGCGCTTGCCTGTGAAGCCTAAGGACCCTGGTTCGAGGCTCGGTTCCCCAGGTCCCACGTTAGCCAGATGCACAAGGGGGCGCACGCGTCTGGAGTTCGTTTGCAGAGGCTGGAAGCCCTGGCGCGCCCATTCTCTCTCTCTCCCTCTATCTGTCTTTCTCTCTGTGTCTGTTGCTCTCAAATAAATAAATAAATTTTTTAAAAAAACTTCATTTTATTTATTTTCAAGTGTGAAAGAGAGAGAAGTCAGAGAATGGGCATGCCAGGGCCTCCAGCCACTGCAAACAAACTCCAGACGCGTGCATCACTATGCATCTGGCTTTACATGGGTACTGGGGAATTTAACCCAGCTGTTGCAGTCAGGTTCACATTGCAGGTAGAAATCACCCAACCCAGAGCAGCTTGTTGGGAGAAAGAGGTTTATTTTGGCTTACAGGCTTGAGGGGGAAGCTCCACGATGTCAGGGAAACGATGGCATGAGCAGAGGGTGGACATCACCCTCTGGCCAACATAAGGTAGACAATAGCAACAGGAGAGTGTGCCAAACACTGGCATGGGGAAAGTGGCTATAACACCCATAAGCCTGCCCCCAACAATACACTGCCTCCAGGAGGTGTTAATTCCCAAATATCCATCACCTGGGAATCTAGCATTCAGACTACCTAAGTTTATGGGGAACACCTGAATCAAACCACCACACCAGGTCATTAGGCTTTGCAGACAAGAACCTTAACCACTGAACCATTTCTCTAGCCCTTTTTTTTTTTTTAATATATTTATTTATTTGGGGGCTGGAGGGATGGCTTAGTGGTTAAGGCATTTGCTGGCAAGGTCAAAGGACCCAGGTTCGATTCCCTAGGACCCATGTTAGCCAGATGCACAAGGGGATGCATGCGTCTGGAGTTTGCAGCGGGACCCGGCATGCCTATTCTCTCACTCTCCCTGTTTCTCTGTCAAGTAAATAAATAAATATAAGATATTTATTTATTTGGGAAAGAGAGAGAGAACATGGGCACACCAGGGCCTCTTGCCACTGGAAACAAACTCCAGACACTTGCACTATTTTGCACATCTGGCTTTATGTGGGTAGCAAGGATTTTAATCCTGGCTGACAGGATTTGCAAGCAGGTACCTTTAACTACTGAGTCATCCCCCTGGCTCTGCTCTTGGTTTGAAAAGCCCCAAGATATTGAATATTTGTACACAAACTCAGAATAATTACTCATCCCCTTGGTCAGACTGTTTGATAGTATAGATTTGAAGTTTACTGTTCAAAATGTCTAGAATACGGGTTTGGAGAGATGGCTCAGCAGACACAATGTTTGCTGTGCATTGAGGACCCGAGTTCAGACCCCTGTACCCACATAAAGTGCTGCGCATGTGGCATGTGCCTCTAAGCAATAGGCAGTTAGGCACATAAGAAACGCTGGGGTTTGCTGGTTAGCTAGTCCAGCCGAGTTGGTGAGAAACTTAAAATCATAAGTAGCAGGATAGCTCTAATGCCAGCATTGGAGAAGCGGAGGTAGGAAGGTCACTGTAAATTTGAGGCCAGCCTGGGCTTCAGAGTGAGTTCCAGGTCAACCTGGGGTAGAGCAAGACCCTGCCTCTCCCCAAAAATCATAAATGAAAAAAATGAGGTGAAGAGTGATAATGGCCAGGTGTGCACCTTTAATCCTAGTACGTGTGTTCTTTTTTTGTTTGTTTGTTTGGTTTTCCAAGGTAGAGTCTCACTTCACTCTAGCCCAGGCTGACCTGGAATTTACTATATAGTCTCAGATTAAAGCTGTGTACCACCATGCCTGGCAATTCCCAGCACTTGGAAGACAGAAGTAGGAGGACTGCCCCAAGTTCAAGGCCACCCAGAGACTACAAAGTGAATTCCAGGTCAGCCTGGGCTATTGCTGGAAGCCACAGACGAGCCCTGCACGTTTCTGTAAGCTCTCTCTCTCTCTCATTCTGTTATTTTTTTTTTTAATTAAGCAGGGCCCGCTGTCGTGGGCTTGCTGGTGTTCACCATGGGCTGTGTCAGGAGTTGTGAGAGAAGTCATTGTGGGGAGAGGACGTTGCCCACCCTGTGGCTCTTAGAATCTTTCTGCCCGTCACGGTGTAGGAGGGGAGTCTGCCACTCACACAGGATAGAAATAATACCAGGTCTGCGCCATAGATGATCTCGAAGATTCCCATGCACAAGAGAAAGATGAAGTCTTCGAGAACAAGTACTTCCAGAGCCACAGAAAATCACTGTTGTTTGTTCTTTCCCTTGCAGGCTTTCCCCTCCCTCCACCTGCCCAAGAGAAGTGACCCACATTGATATCCTTTAACTGTCTAGAGAGCTTCCTGGGGGAGGCTTATGTTTATCAGGAGCATGGACGGCTGCATGCGTGCGATTTTTCCTTCCAGAGATGTGATCAGCGGTAGTTTCCACTACTGTGCTTTTCATACTTTGAGGGTTTTCAGAGCAAACCTCCTTCCAGACACCACATCGGCCCCTGCCCTCAAAAAAAAAAAATAAATAAATAAAATAAATAAATAAAGATAAAAATGGGCAAAACTGTCTGGGCGTGGTGGTGAACACCTTTAATCCCAGCACTAGGGAGGCAGAGATAGGAGGATCGCTGTGAGTTTGAGGCCACCCTGAGACTACATAGAGAATTCCAGGTTAGCCTGGGCTAGAGTGAGACCGTATTTCGAACCCTCCCTCCCAAAATGAGCAAAACTGAATTGATAGAGATAAAAGACCTGAGAGGTCCGTAACTGGATGTAGCCACTGCCCATTGCCCACTGCGGGCACATTATCCAATGCGGGAGAGGAGCCTCTGCTGGGTGGTTAATTGAAACAGTTGCCCTTACAAAGCCCGTATGGATGACATCCCAAAACTAGGACAAAGAGATAAAGCACCTCACCCAAGATTCCAGTTGAGGGACACTTGCTTTAGCAGACTCAAAAGAGGACTGGCAAAGAAGCTTGGAGACCCTTGACAGACTGGCTTGTTTCGTTACTGGAACTTTTCCCTCGTCCTCTCGGGTTTACAGACATCAACTTGTCTCATGATACTAGGACAGAGTTTCAAACTTGGGGGAGTTTGGAAACATTTTTTTTTTTTTTCCGAGGTAGGGTCTCACTGTAGCTCAGGCTGACCAGGAATTCACTATGTAGTCTCAGGGTAGGGTAGCCTTGAACTCACAGCAATCCTCCTACCTCTGCCTCCCGAGTGCTGGGATTAAAGGCGTCTGCAACCATGCCCAGATTTGGAAACATAATCTTATCTAGAAGACCCTGGCCCTCTTCATAGAGCCATAAAGTGGTTTTCAAAAGTAACACAACAGAACAACAGCTGGACAGATGGCTTAGCGGTTAAGGCATTTGCCTGCCAAGCCAAAGGATCCAAGTTTGATTCTCCAGGAATGGGCATGCTAGGGCCTCCAGCCACTGCAAACGAACTTCAGACGCATGTACCCCCTTGTGCATCTGGCTTACATGGGTCCTAGGGAGTTGAACCAGGATCTTTGGGCTGCACAGGCAAGTGCCTTAACTGCTAAGCCATCTCTCCAGCCCAGTGGCCCCTTTTCCAGCAGGACCTTGTAACCTGAACACCTGCCAACTCCAGTAGCTACTGCCAGTCTCGCCCATTATAGTTTATTTTCCAACTATTTAAAGCGAGCCAATTGCTAAAGGACCCCCCGGAGGAGCCCAAGAAGGAAAGGTTCAATTCTCTAGGTCCCATGTAAGCCAGATGCACAAGGGGGCGCACGCGTCTGGAGTTCGTTTGCAGTGGCTGGAGGCCCTGGAGTGCCCATTCTCTCTCTCTTTCTCTCTCTAATAAATAAATAAAAATAAAATAAGCAAATCTTTTAAAAACGAAATAAAAATAAAAAGTGATGCAAGTGTGCAAGGTCACACATGCGCACAAGGTGGCACACACATCTGGAGTTCAATTGCAATGACTAGAGGCCCTGGTGTGCCAATTTTCTTTTCTCTCTCTCTTTGGGCTTGCCTCAAGAAAAAAAATAAAAAAGGGAAAGGATGGCTGGTCAGTGGTAGAGCACAGGCCTAACACGTGTAAGGCCACAGAGTCTGACGCCAGTACTTAAAAAAGTGTGGGGTGGATAGGGATATGGCTTAGTGGTTAAAGGCACTTGCTTGCAAAGCCTGCTGGTCCAGGTTAATTCCCAGCACCCACATACTGTGGGATGCAAAACGACATGATTCCAACACCCTTGCAATGAGAGGCAGAGCCAGAAGAATCCAGAGTTCTTGGGCCAGATTTCTCTCTCTCATGCACATACAACTAAATAAAAAGTGTTGGGGGCAGGGAGAAACCCAAAACAAAAACAAAAACAAAATCAGACATTGACGGGCATGGTGGCACACACCTTTAATCCCAGCACTTAGGAGGCAGAGGTAGGAGGATCGCCATGAGTTCGAGGCCACCCTGAGAATACAGAGTGAATTCCAGGTCAGCCTGGGTTAGTGTGAGACCCTACCTTGGAAAAACCAAAAAAAAAAAAAAA